>NC_139012.1:35320018-35898831 GCF_964374135.1 Grampus griseus | reverse complement strand
GCCTACACCTAGGATTGACCATTTTTCCCCAAATCCTGCTTCCTTTTAATGGGGAATGAGCCCACATTTGATGCTAAAAGTTTTCATTGCTATTCAGTTGTTGCAGTAGATTGTTTCCAAAGGTAGAGGCCACAATGTATTCCATTGTTTATGCCCTTTCACAATAGTATTTACCACTCTTTTCATCAAGAGGTGGAATCTATTTCCCCTGCCACTGTGTATGCACTGGCCCTGTGTTTGTTTTAACCATTGTATTATGGTGGAAGTGATGCTGTGTGTGATTTCCAGACCTGGACCTTAGGAGGCTTTGCAATTTCCATTGTTTGCTCTCTGGGAGCCACTCATCACCTAAAGAAGTACAGGCTATCTGTCTAAAGAGAAAAGGGTAAAATTTTATGTAAAGTGGGAGACCATGAGGAGAACAACAAAGGATCCAGACATAGAAAATGACAATGAAAAGAAAGAGGCTTAGCCATCTCAGGAACCCTCCCAGGTATTTGAGTGAATCCTCTGGTTTCTACAAGTTGCCCAGCGAACACCCATGGAACTGAGATGAGTCATCCTTGTTGATCTTTCCCTGAATTTCAGGGTAGGCCCGTGAGCCATGGCTGCTGAGCCTGCACGTCCGGAGCCTGTGCTGCACAATGGGAGAGGCCACAACAGTGAGAGGCCCACGTACCACAAAAAAGAAAAATAAATAAATAAAATACAGTTACATTTCTATATACCAGCAACGATAAATCCAAAAATAAAATGAACAAAATAATTTCATGTACAACAGCATCAAAAGGAATGAAGTACTTAGGAATAGTTTTAACAAAAGAAATGAAAGATTTGAACACTTAGTACTTCAAGTCATCCTTGAAAGAAATTGTAAAAGATCTAAATAATTGGAAAGATATCCTATGTTCATTAATTGGAAGACTTAGCATTATTAAGATGGCAATACTTCCCACATTTCTCTAGAGGTTCAACACAATATCTATCAAGATCTACACTGGGTCTTTTGCAGAAAGAATTTCATGAGTCTATAAAATTCAGATGGAAAATCAAGGGATGTTGATAGCCAAAAAATCATAAAAAAGAAAACTACTAACATTTCAAAACTTAATACAAAACTACAGCAATCAAGACAGTTTTATAATGACATTGGAGAGACATATAAATCAATGGAAAATAATAGAGAGCCCAGAAGTAAATCCAAAAATTCATGGCCAGTTGATTTTAAACAAGGGTGGCGAGACAACTCAATGAGAGAAATTAAAATCTTTTCAATAATTTTTCTTGGACAACTGAATATTTACTTTAAAAAGAATGAATTTGAAACGATATTTCACACCGTATACAAAAAAATATGAAGGACCTAAATGTAAAAACTAAAACAATAAAATTCCTAGAAGAAAATACAGGTATAAATGTTCACAATCTTCAAGTAGGCAATGGTTTCTAGGATATGATACCAAAAGTACAAGCAACAAAAGAAAAATAAATAAATGTGGTTTCATCAATTGTTTCTTTTTTAAAAAAGTACTTCAAAGAACTCTATGAGAAAGTGCAAAGACAAGCCATAGACTTCCAGTGTCTGTTCCAACATGTAAAGAGTGTGGAATCATACCCCCATTTCACAACCAGCAAAAAGCTGAACAAACTGAAAATCAACATCTCTATTTAATTCTATTCAAAAAATGAGGTCACACGAAAAGTCACACCCCCAAAACCTGAAAAGATAATTAAATACAGAGAAGCTGCCCAGGAGCAGAAACGACTGCTGAACCCAGCACCAAAGTAGGACGATTTAAACTCTGATGGATTTTTGGAGGCTGATTGAGAGCATATTTGTGCATTAAAAATTCTACAGGAGGCCCAGTCTTGGGGTATGGAGGTCCCCATATTTTCTGAGTTTTACCTCCAGGAGCCCTGTCAGGCTTTCACAGTGAAGATTAGGGAAAAAGAAAAGAAAAGAAAACAACAACAACAAAAAAAACCAACCTCCAATCAGGCAAGGGAAGGGGTAAAAAGAGGCATAAAGTTGCCATTTTGAAATATGCTCAGAGCATTCTATTCTCCTTAACTAGATCAGCCTCAAGTGAACCTATTTTACCAGAGCTTAACCATCCTTGGAGAAGGGTAAACCCAACTCCAGCCCCCTCTAGCCTTCCTGTATTCCATAAGTGGGAGAAGTAGGGGTGGAGGGGATGGGGGCCATAACAGAGAAGGTCTCGTAAAGGTCACCACTCAGAGGCATAGATGCTGTGAAGGTCACAGCCCAGGGTCATTAGGAAAAGACTGAGACCTAATCATAGGAACATGGAATGTCTTCCCTAACATTCACCACCAATTCAATAGGTTTTCTGTAAAATAACATGTTATAACAACTGAAAGAATAGACTCAGATCCTATTTAAGAAGAAATCTCTAGGGAAACCAAAGCAAAGAGGGAAGATAAAAACCAAGGCATTGGAGAAAATTTTAGTCCCTGACACCTACAGCTATAGCAAACAGTACATCCAGCATAACTCCTAACCAGATAAACATAAAACCTCAGTTCCTTTTATTGTATATATCATGTCAGGCTTTCAACAAAAAATTGGAAGGCAAGCTAAAGAGCTAAACACAGCCTTAAGAGACAAAGCAAGTGACAGAACAAGACTCAGATATGTCAAGTAGTTTGGAATTATTGGAAGATGAATTTAAATTAAATTTGATTAATATGCTAAGGGATCTAATGGAAAAAATTGAACAGCATGGAACAAAACACATTTTATGTAATCAGAGAGTTGAGAACTCTAAGAAAGAATCAAAAGGAAATGCTAGAATTCAGAAAAACTATAGTAAAATGCCTTTAATGGGCTCATCAGTAGACTGGACACAGCCAAGAAAAGCATTAGTGAGCTTAAATATATGTCAATAGGAACTTCCCAAACTGAAAAGCAAACAGAAAAAAAAGGTTTAAAAAAGAATGGAACACACTATTCAAGAACTGTGGGACAATTATAAGGGGTTAATATGTATGTAATAGGAATACCATAAAGAGAGAAAGAGAAAAAGAAATAGAAGAAATATTTGAAGCAATGGTGTCTGAGAATTTTCCAAAATTAATTACTGGCATCAAACCACAGACCCAAGAATTTCAGAATACCAAACAAGATAAATGCCCAAAAATCTACACCTAGGCATATCATTTTCAAACTGCAGTAAATCAAAGACAAAAAAGGAATATCGGAAGAAGTTACAGTAAATGACAATCCACAGAATGGGAGAAAAAATATATATCATGTATTCTAGTATCCAGAATATAGAAAAACAATTACAATACAACAACAACAAAAACTCACAAATATTTTAATCCAATGAATAGATGAGCAAAGAAATTCAATAGATATTTCTCCAAAGATGATATAAAAATAGCCTATAATCACATAAAAGAAAAACATGTTCAACATCATTAGCCATTAGCAAAATGCAAATCCAAACCACAATGGGCTATTACTTCACATTCAGTATGATGGTTAGTATCAAAAGAATGAATGATAAATTTTGCAAGGTTGAAGAGAAATTGAAACCCTCATACAGTGCTGGTTGCACTGTAAAATTATCCACCCACATTGGAAAACAATTTGGAAGTTTCTCATAGTTACCATGCAATGAAGCAATTCCACTATTATATACATATAATATATACGCATATGTATATGATATATATAGAGAAAAGAAAACATGTCTATCCAAAAATTGTATACAATTGTTCATAGCAGTATTTTTCATAATATCCCAAATCTGAAAATAACCAAAATGTCCAACTGATAAATGGATAAAAATATATAATATAGTATGGAATATTATTCAACCATACAAAAAGAATGAAGTAATGATATAAATGAACCTTGATCACATTGATGGCAATGAAAGGATCCAGACACCAAAGTTCACATATTGTATGATCCCACTTTTATAAATTCAAAATATAAAGTATCAGAACCATTTAAATATGTGCTTTCACAAGTATTCAGCTCGTTTATTGTCACTCCCACTTTTAAAAGAGTTCTCCTGAATGGGAGGTTAAAAGGGCTAAAGTTGTTATACAATGACATTTCCTTACCTGTTTTGCCACATAAATCTAAGATGGTTCTACATTACTGAAAACAGACACAAACAATATCTACAGCTGATATAAATAAATCCAAAGTTTACATGCAACTATAATTGAATAAGCTCCTCTCTAAAGATACTGTTTTTACATTCTAAAAATAAATCTACTAGACAAAGTTCAATTAATCTGAGAAATAAAGTAAAAGCTATCAGCGTATTGAAGAAAGCATCCAAGAGAATCGGTGGTCTTCTTTTGCAAAGAATATTTTTAATAGCACTCTCTTATATTGCAGTTTGATGGATGGGGGAGACATGAAACAATTGACCTGAATGTTTCACGTAACATTTGGACAAATGAATTGTTTCTTAACCTGGCTTTTCATCCCCTTTCATGCTGGCAAGATGAGAAATACTAACGTGAAATGTTTTCCATGACAGATTATCTAGACTTAAAATAAGACTACCTTTCCCCATAATATTTTCTGATTCTAGAATTTGACGTAATTAATTATACCACATTCCAAAAGAAGAGAAATTTGGTAATATTTTTTAACAAAAATTTGAATGTTGTCAGAGAAGAAGAAAACAGAGAGAAGTCTTCTCTCTAAAATTATATTTTAAAAAGTCATTGGTAATTTCCTTTACTTTTAGTAAAAATATCTTAGAATTATTTTTTCCCTAATAAATAAAAGTGATATTCTCTGCTAACATATAAAGTATTATTTACCTTAAAACAGAGAATAAATAGTTTATATCCTCTCAGGGAATATTATAGGATGTAAAACATGGAATTATAATGATAAAAAGAATTTTAAGCCATACTAGACAATAAATTTAAAAGAAAAAATACAGATGAATAATTTTGAAAGCCATTGTAATTTTGTCTGGAGTCTTATTTAGATTATATTTTCAGAGGCACAAGAGTTATCTCAGTTTTTATGAGTTTTGGGGTTAAAATACAATTTTAGAAGGTTTTAAGTAAATGCAGATATTTAGTACCAGAATATTTCTTGAAGAACAAGCAAGATTTTTACTAAGCGACCCAGGAAGATCTGGTTGCCCAACAACAGGCTGTCAAGGATCAGAAAATTTCCCTTCTCTGGTCCTAAATTACAATTTTCAAGAGATCTGTGGGGTTCCCTCCCCAGGACATCTGGTCTATTTCATATCAGAATGCCATGTACCTCCCAGGAAAATTCTCCTACAATTGACTTTCATATATAAAATTTTTTTTAGGTTTACCCTACCTTGTACATCCAACACATATTTGTCAGTGTGTCCTATCTTATGTAGAGTTTTTATAATTATAATTCATTAGAATTTTATCAGTCATTAACACAAATACTTTCTGTCACCTATTGATAAAAGCATCTTCACTCTTAGTAATGTAATGATGTGTGTTGATGGTTAAACTAATCTTATCTTTTTCACATTCTTGGAATAAACTTATTGCCATGTTACAATTCATTTAATATGTCTGGGTTAAATTTGTTAATTTCTTTGATAATTTGCTCTTATATACTAAGGTAGATTACTCTACTATTGCCCCTAGTAGTTTTGAGGAGGTCTGAATTTCCGGGCGGAATCTCTGACTAGGGAGAAAATATATCTTCTCTCCTGCTTTTGCTTGAAGATGCTGGTAAGAAATAGAGTTCCTTCTCCAACCTCAGCAAATAGGTATGTGTCATCTAGCTTTTTATTTATAAACAAGAACAAAACTCATGATTTTCCCAACTGTCGGTCTATCATTTCCAGAAAAATTCCAGAATTTCAAGGTTTGCCAAATAAGCACATACTCATGATTGAACAAAGAAGAATTCAACTATTTAAAGGTTACCCTTGAGAGAGGAAACTGCATTCAACAATCTAATCAGTGTTTCCTATTGAGCTAGGATTAAGAGAAGGGTGAAATGAAGACATTTACTGGGAAGAAATAAAAGAACTCATAGACACTCAAAAATAACACAAACTTCTCTCTATAAATTGAAATATTTAAAACATGAACATAATATCCATATCAAAAATATAATAGACACGCAAACTATATGCTGACCACAGGAATGAATTTTATGAATTAAAATACAACTGGGTTAAAAGTAAAATATGGACAAAGTTATACTAGGCTAACATGGGTGAGGGTATTGAGGGGGAGAGGAATTATTGGAGTAGTTATATTAGTATCAGACAAAGAAGATTGAAAAACAAAACATATTATCCAAAATAAGCAAGATTTTTGAGAGAAATAACATCCAAACTATTGTTAACTAATTAAATAATTTGCTTTTTATTTGTTTGTTTATTGGGATAAGAACACTTAACATGTGATCTACCTTTTTAAATTTTTATGTGCACAATACAATATTGTTAACTATAGGCAGATCTCTAGAGTGTGTTTATCTTGCATAACTGAATATCATACCCATTGAACCTGCAGTAGCCAAGATATGAAAACAACCTAAATGTCCACTGACAGACAAATGGATAAAGAAATTTGATATATGTATATATATAACAAATATTACATACTTTAACTTTCTTATACCTGAAGTGAGAGTATATTTTGAGTCCCTACCAGCTACTCGATTTTGTGTGCATAATTAGCTCTGCAAATACAAAACTAATATGAGGCCTTTTTTTTTTTTTTTTATCCATGCTGTTTTTATTTTATTTTATTTTTTTTAACATCTTTATTGGGGTATAATTGCTTTACAATGGTGTGTTAGTTTCTGCTTTATAACAAAGTGAATCAGTTATACATATACATATGTTCCCATATCTCTTCCCTCTTGTGTCTCCCTCCCTCCCACTCTCCCTATCCCACCCCTCCAGGCTGTCACAAAGCACCGAGCCAATATCCCTGTGCCATGCGGCTGCTTCCCACTAGCTATCTACCTTACTACGTTTGTTAGTGTGTATATGTCCATGACTCTCTCTCGCTCCGTCACAGCTCACCCTTCCCCCTCCCCATAACCTCAAGTCCATTCTCTAGGAGGTCTGCGTCTTTATTCCTGCCTTACCCCTAGGTTCTTCATGACATTTTTTTTCTTAAATTCCATATATATGTGTTAGCATACGGTATTTGTCTTTTTCTTTCTGACTTACTTCACTGTGTATGACAGACTCTAGGTCTATCCACCTCATTACAAATAGCTCAATTTCGTTTCTTTTTATGCCTGAGTAATATTCCATTGTATATATGTGCCACATCTTCTTTATCCATTCATCCGATGATGGGCACTTAGGTTGTTTCCAACTCCGGGCTATTGTAAATAGAGCTGCAATGAACATTTTGGTACATGACTCTTTTTGAATTTCGGTTTTCTCAGGGTATATGCCCAGTAGTGGGATTGCTGGGTCATATGGTAGTTCTATTTGTAGTTTTTTAAGGAACCTCCATACTGTTCTCCATAGTGGCTGTACCAATTCACATTCCCACCAGCAGTGCAAGAGTGTTCCCTTTTCTCCACACCCTCTCCAGCATTTATTGTTTCTAGATTTTTTGATGATGGCCATTCTGACTGGTGTGAGATGATATCTCATTGTAGTTTTGATTTGCATTTCTCTAATGATTAATGATGTTGATCATTCTTTCATGTGTTTGTTGGCAGTCTGTATATCTTCTTTGGAGAAATGTCTATTTAGGTCTTCTGCCCATTTTTGGATTGGGTTGTTTGTTTTTTTGTTATTGAGCTGCATGAGCTGCTTGTAAATTTTGGAGATTAATCCTTTGTCAGTTGCTTCATTTGCAAATATTTTCTCCCATTCTGAGGGTTGTCTTTTGGTCTTGTTTATGGTTTCCTTTGCTGTGCAAAAGCTTTGAAGTTTCATTAGGTCCCATTTGTTTATTTTTGTTTTTATTTCCATTACTCTAGGAGGTGGGTCAGAAAGAATCTTGCTGTGATTTATGTCATAGAGTGTTCTGCCTATGTTTTCCTCTAGGAGTTTGATAGTTTCTGGCCTTATATTTAGGTCTTTAATCCATTTTGAGCTTATTTTTGTGTATGGTGTTAGGGAGTGATCTAATCTCATAATTTTACATGTACCTGTCCAGTTTTCCCAGCACCACTTATTGAAGAGGCTGTCCTTTCTCCACTGTACATTCCTGCCACCTTTATCAAAGATAAGGTGTCCATATGTGCATGGGTTTATCTCTGGGCTTTCTATCCTGTTCCATTGATCTATCTTTCTGTTTTTGTGCCAGTACCATACCGTCTTGATAACTGTAGCTTTGTAGTATAGTCTGAAGTCAGGGAGCCTGATTCCTCCAGTTCCTTTTTTTGTTCTCAAGATTGCTTTGGCTATTTGGGGTCTTTTGTGTTTCCATACAAATTGCAAAATTTTTTGTTCCAGTTCTGTGAAAAATGCCAGTGGTAGTTTGATAGGGATTGCATTGAATCTATAGATTGCTTTGGGTAGTAGAGTCATTTTCACAATGTTGATTCTTCCAATCCAAGAACATGGTATATCTCTCCATCTATTTGTATCATCTTTAATTTCTTTCATCACTGTCTTATAATTTTCTGCATTCAGGTCTTTTGTCTCCTTAGGTAGGTTTATTCCTAGGTATTTTATTCTTTTTGTTGCAGTGGTAAATGGGAGTGTTTTCTTGATTTCACTTTCAGATTTTTCATCATTAGTATATAGGAATGCCAGAGATTTCTGTGCATTAATTTTGTATCCTGCCACTTTACCAAATTCATTGATTAGCTCTAGTAGTTTTCTGGTAACATCTTTAGGATTCTCTATGTATAGGATCATGTCATCTGCAAACAGTGACAGCTTTACTTCTTCTTTTCTGATTTGGATTCCTTTTATTTCCTTCTCTTCTCTGATTGTTGTGGCTAAAACTTCCAAAATGTTGAATAAGAGTGGTGAGAGTGGGCACCCTTGTCTTGTTCCTGATCTTAGTGGAAATGCTTTCAGTTTTTCACCATTGAGGATGATGTTTGCTGTGGGCTTGTCGTATATGGCCTTTATTGTGTTGAGGAAAGTTCCCTCTATGCCTGCTTTCTGCAGGGTTTTTATCATAAATGGGTGTTGAATTTTGTCAAAAGCTTTCTCTGCATCGATTGAGATGATCATATGGTTTTTCTCTTTCAATTTGTTAATATGGTTTATCACATTGATAGATTTGCGTATATTGAAGAATCCTTGCATTCCTGGAATAAACCCCACTTGATCATGGTGTATGATCCTTTTAATGTGCTGTTGGATTCTGTTTGCTAGTATTTTGTTGAGGATTTTTGCATCTATGTTCATCAGTGATATTGGTCTGTAGTTTTCTTTCTTTGTGACATCCTTGTCTGGTTTTGGTATCAAGGTGATGGTGGCCTCGTAGAAGGAGTTTGGGAGTGTTGCTCCCTCTGCTATATTTTGGAAGAGTTTGAGAAGGATAGGTGTTAGCTCTTCTCTAAATGTTTGATAGAATTCGCCTGTGAAGCCATCTGGTCCTGGGCTTTTCTTTGTTGGAATATTTTTAATCACAGTTTCAATTTCAGTGCTTGTGATTGGTCTGTTCATATTTTCTATTTCTTCCTGATTCAGTCTTGGCAGGTTGTGCATTTCTAAGAATTTATCCATTTCTTCCAGATTGTCCATTTTATTGGCATAGAGTTGCTTGTAGTAATCTCTCATGATCTCTTTTATTTCTGCAGTGTCAGTTGTTACCTCTCCTTTTTCATTTCTAATTCTATTGATTTGAGTCTTCTCCCTTTTTTTCTTGATGAGTCTGGCTAGTGGTTTATTTTGTTTATCTTCTCAAAGAACCAGCTTTTAGTTTTATTGATCTTTGCTATTGTTTCCTTCATTTCTTTTTCATTTATTTCTGATCTGATTTTTATGATTTCTTTCCTTCTGCTAGCTTTGGGGTTTTTTTGTTCTTCTTTCTCTAATTGCTTGAGGTGCAAGGTTAGGTTGTTTATTCGAGATGTTTCCTGCTTCTTAAGGTTGGCTTGTATTGCTATAAACTTCCCCCTTAGAACTGCTTTTGCTGCATCCCACAGGTTTTGGGTCGTTGTGTCTCCATTGTCATTTGTTTCTAGGTATTTTTTGATTTCCTCTTTGATTTCTTCAGTGATCACTTCATTATTAAGTAGTGTATTGTTTAGCCTCCATGTGTTTGTATTTTTTACAGATCTTTTCCTGTAATTGATATCTAGTCTCATGGCGTTGTGGTCAGAAAAGATACTTGATACAATTTCAATTTTCTTAAATTTACCAAGGCTTGATTTGTGACCCAAGATATGATCTATCCTGGAGAATGTTCCATGAGCACTTGAGAAAAATGTGTATTCTGTTGTTTTTGGATGGAGTGTCCTATAAATATCAATTAAGTCCATCTTGTTTAATGTATCATTTAAAGCTTGTGTTTCCTTATTTATTTTCATTTTGGATGATCTGTCCATGGGTGAAAGTGGGGTGTTTAAGTCCCCTACTATGTATGTGTTACTGTCGATTTCCCCTTTTATGGCTGTTAGTATTTGCCTTATGTATTGAGGTGCTCCTATGTTGGGTGCATAAATATTTACAATTGTTATATCTTCTTCTTGGATCGATCCCTTGATCATTATGTAGTGTCCTTCTTTGTCTCTTTTAATAGTCCTTATTTTAAAGTCTATTTTGTCTGATATGAGAATTGCTACTCCAGCTTTCTTTTGGTTTCCATTTGCATGAAATATCTTTTTCCATCCCCTTACTTTCAGTCTGTATGTGTCTCTAGGTCTGAAGTGGGTCTCTTGTAGACAGCATATATAAGGGTCTTGTTTTTGTATCCATTCAGCTAATCTGTGTCTTTTGGTGGGAGCATTTAGTCCATTTACATTTAAGGTAATTATCGATATGTATGTTCCTATTCCCATTTTCTAAATTGTTTTGGGTTCATTATTATAGGTCTTTTCCTTCTCTTGTGTTTCTTGCCTAGAGAAGATCCTTTAGCATTTGTTGTAAAGCTGGTTTGGTGGTGCTGAACTCTCTCAGCTTTTGCTTGTCTGTAAAGGTTTTAGTTTCTCCATCAAATCTGAATGAGATCCTTGCTGGGTAGAGTAGTCTTGGCTGCAGGTTTTTCTCCTTCATCACTTTCAGTATGTCCTGCCACTCCCTTCTGGCTTGTAGGGTTTCTGCTGAGAGATCAGCTGTTAACCTTATGGGGATTCCCTTATGTGTTATTTGTTGTTTTTCCCTTGTTGCTTTTAATATGCTTTCTTTGTATTTAATTTTTGACAGTTTGATTAATATGTGTCTTGGTGTATTTCTCCTTGATTTATCCTGTATGAGACTCTCTTCACCTCCTGAACTTAATTAACTATTTCCTTTCCCATATTAGGGAAGTTTTCAACTATAATCTCTTCAAATATTTTCTCAGTCCCGTTCTTTTTCTCTTCTTCTTCTGGAACCCCTATAATTCGAATGTTAGTGCATTTAATGTTGTCCCAGAGGTCTCTGAGACTGTCCTCAGTTCTTTTCATTCTTTTTTCTTTATTCTGCTCTGCAGTAGTTATTTCCACTATTTTATCTTCCAGGTCACTTATCCGTTCTTCTGCCTCAGTTATTCTGCTATTGATCCCATCTAGAGTATTTTTAATTTCATTTATTGTGTTGTTCATCGTTGCTTGTTTCATCTTTAGTTCTTCTAGGTCCTTGTTAACTGATTCTTGCATTTTGTCCATTCTATTGTCCATTCTATCTCCAAGATTTCGGATCTACCTTACTATCATTATTCTGAATTCTTTTTCAGGTAGACTGCCTATTTCCTCTTCATTTGTTAGGTCTGGTGCATTTTTATCTTGCTCCTTTATCTGCTGTGTGTTTTTCTGTTTTCTCATTTTGCTTATCTTACTGTGTTTAGGGTCTCCTTTTTGCAGGCTGCCGGTTCGTAGTTCCTCCTGTTTTTGATGTCTGTCTCCAGTGGCTAAGGTTGGTTCAGTGGGTTGTGTAGGCTTCCTGGTGGAGGGGACCAGTGCCTGTGTTGTGGTGGATGAGGCTGGATCTTGTCTCTCTAGTGGGCAGGTTCACGTCTGGTGGTGTGTTTTGGGGTGTCTGTGGCCTTATTATGATTTTAGGCAGCCTCTCTGCTAATGGGTGGAGTTGTGTTCCTGTTTTGCTAGTTGTTTGGCACAGGTTGTCCAGCACTGTGGCTTGCTGGTCGTTGAGTGAAGCTGGGTGCTGGTGTTAAGATGGAGGTCTCTGGGAGATTTTCACCGTTTGATATTATGTGGAGCTGGGAGGTCTCTTGTGGACCAGTGTCCTGAAGTTGGCTCTCCTACCTCAGAGGCAGAGCCCTGACTCCTGGCTGGAGCATCAAGAGCCTTTCATCCACACGGCTCAGAATAAAAGGGAGAAAAAGTAGAGGGAATTAGTAGAAGTATGAGGAAAGAAAGAAGGAAAGGAGGGAAGGAAGGAGGGAAGGAAGGAAGGAAGGAAGAAAGAAAGAAGCAAAGAAGGAAGGAAGGCAAGAAGGAACGAAAGGAGGGAGGGAGGGAGGGAGGAAGGAAGGAAGGAGGGAATGAAGGAAAAACAGAAAGAAAGAAGATACAGTAAAAATAAAATAAAGTATAATAAAGTTATTGAATTAAAAAATTCTTATTTAGGAAAAAAAAAAAAAAGGGACGGATAGAACCTTAGGACAAATGTTGGAAGCACAGCTATACAGACAAAATCTTACACAGAAGCGTACACATACACCCTCACTAAAAGAGGTAAAGGGGGAAAAATCATAAATCTTGCTGTCAGAGACCACCTCCTCAATTTGGGATGATTCGTTGTCTAAAGGAGGGAAGGAAGGAAAGAAAGAAAGAAAGGATGAAGGTAAAGTATAATAACGTTCTTAAAATTAAAATTGATTATTAAGAAAAAAATTTTAAGAAAAAACCATGGACGGATAGAACCCTAGGACAAATGGTGGAAGCAAGACTATACAGACAAGATCTCACACAGAAGCATACACATACACATTCACAAAAAGAGGAATAGGGAAGAAAATCACAGATCTTGCTCCCAAAGTCCACCTCCTTAATTTGGGATGATTGGCTGTCTATTCATGTATTCCACAGATGCAGGGTACATCAAGTTGATTGTGGAGCTTTAATCCGCTGCTTCTGAGGCTGCTGGGAGAGATTTCCCTTTCTCTTCTTTGTTCTCACAGCTCCCAGGGGCTCAGCTTTGGATTTGGCCCTGCCTCTGCGTGTAGGTCGCTGGAGGGCGTCTGTTTTTTTGCTCAGACAGGACGGGGTTAAAGGAGCCGCTGATTCGGGGGTTCTGGCGTACTAAGGCCGGCGGGGAGGGAGGGGCACGGAATGCGGGGCGGGCCTGCGGCGGCAAATTCCGGCGTGACCCTGCACCAGCCCGAGGCCCGCCGTGCGCTCTCCCGGGGAAGTTGTCCCCGGATCCCGGGAACCTGGCAGTGGCGGGCTGCACAGGCTCCGCGGAAGAGGAGCGTGGAGAGCGACCTGCGCTCGCACACAGGCCCCTTGGTGGCGGCAGCAGCAGCCCCAACGTCTCCCGCCCGCCTCTGGGGTCCGCGCCTCCAGCCGCGGCTTGCGCCCGTCTCTGGAGTCCGCGCCCTCAGCCGCGGCTCGCGCCCGTCTCTGGGGTCCGCGCTTTCGGCCGCGGCTCGCGCCCGTCTCTGGGGTCCGCGCTTTCAACCGCGGCTCGCGCCCGTCTCTGGGGTCCGCGCTTTCAGCCGCGGCTCGCGCCCGTCTCTGGGGTCCGCGCTTTCAGCCGCGGCTCGCGCCCGTCTCTGGGGTCCGCGCTTTCAGCCGCGGCTCGCGCCCGTCTCTGGGGTTCGCGCTTTCAGCCGCGGCTCGCGCCCGTCTCTGGGGTCCGCGCTTTCAGCCGCGGCTCACGCCCGTCTCTGGGGTTCGCGCTTTTAGCCGCGGCTCGCGCCCGTCTCTGGAGTTCCTTTAAGCAGCGTTCTTAAACCCCTCTCCTCACGCACCAGTAAACAAAGAGGGAAGAAAAAGTCTCTTGCCTCTTCGGCAGGTGCAGACTTTTCCCCGGACTCCCTCCCGGCTAGCTGTGGTGCACTAACCCCTTCAGGCTATGTTCAAGCCGCCAACCCCAGTCCTCTCCCTGCACTCCGGCCTCAGCTCGCAGCCCCGCCCGCCCCGGCGGGTGAGCAGACAAGCCTCTCCGGCTGGTGAGTGCCGGTCGGCACCGATCCTCCGTGAGGGAATCTCGCCGCTTTGCCCTCCGCACCCGTTGCTGTGCACTCCTCCGCGGCTTCGAAGCTCCCCCCTCCGCCTCCCGCAGTCTCCGCCCGCGAAGGGGCTTCCTAGTGTGTGGAAACTTTTCCTCCTTCACAGCTCCCTCCCACTGGTGCAGGTGCCGTCCCTATCCTTTTGTCTCTGTTTATTCTTTTTTTTCTTTTGCCCTACCCAGGTACGTGGGGAGTTTCTTGCCTTTTGGGAGGTCTGAGGTCTTCTGCCAGCCTTCAGTAGGTGTTCTGTAGGAGTTGTTCCACGTGTAGATGTATTTCTGGTGTATCTGTGGGGAGGAAGGTGATCTCCGCGTCTTACTCTTCCGCCATCTTCCTGCTCTCCCCTAATATGAGGTCTTAAAAAGGAAAAGGTCTTAGTGAGAAATAATAGTGTGAAATAATCATGTTATTAAAATAAGAAAAAGGCACTTATTGATATTAGCATTTATTTCTATGCCTAGTTTTTCATATAATGATGTTAATTTTTCATGTAGTCTAGCAATTATGAGATTATGTTTCCTCTTTTTATGACACATTTTGTAATTTGCTAATGAAAATTCGTGTTTACATTAATTGAACCTTAGCAATTCAGGCAAGTAAAATAGGAAGCTTTATAGGGTCATATAAATTAGATTGAGCTATAAAAATTAAGAAGATTCCATATATATGTGTTAGCATATGGTATTTGTTTTTCTCTTTCTGACTTACTCCACTCTGTATGACAGTCTCTATGTCCATCCACCTCACTACAAATAAATCAGTTTCTTTCCTTTTTATGGCTGAGTAATATTCCATTGTATATATGTGCCACATCTTCTTTATCCATTCTTCTGTTGATGGACACTTCAGTTGCTTCCATGTCCTGGCTATTGTAAATAGAGCTGCAATGAACATTTTGGTACATGACTCATAACATCTCAAACTAAGAATTTTCTTATTGAAATATTTACATTGATGCATGCAACTGTAGTTCATTCATTTTATATGCTATTAAAAATTTGAAAACAATATTGAACATAAAAGATCAATGAACTATAATGCTACCATCTGTTTGTATATAACCTTTAAAATCTTGGTTCAAAATTCAAACACTTAAATAAGCCCTTTAATGCTATTACCAAAACAAGAAAATAAAAATGCTCAGAGCTTAAGTGATAGTGATTTTTTAAATTAATTTTTATTAGAGTATAGTTGCTTTACAATGTTGTATTGTGTTGTGTTCTGATGTACAGCAAAGTGAATCAATTATACATATACATATATCCCCTCTTTTTTAGATTTCCTTCCCATTTAGGTCACCACAGAGCATTGAGTAAAGTTCCCTGCGCTATACAGTAGGTTCTCATTAGTTATCTATTTTATACATAGTATCAATAGTGTATATATGTCAATCTCAATCTTCCAATTCATCCCAGCCCCCGCTCCCCCTTGGTATCCATAAGTTTGTTCTTTACATCTGTGTCTCTATTTCTGCATTGCAAATAAGTTCATCTGTACCATTTTTCTAGATTCCACATATAAGTGATATATATTTGTTTTTCTCTTTCTGACTTACTTCACTCTGTATGACCAAGGTCTATCCACGTCTCTGCAAAAGGCACTATTTTGTTTCTTTTCACGACTGAGTAATATTCCATTGTATATATGCACCACATCTTCTTTATCCATTCCTCTGTTTATGGACATTTATGTTGCTTCCACGTCTTGGCTATTGTAAATAGTGCTGCAATGAACATTGGGGCACATGTGTCTTTTTGAATTATAGTTTTCTCCGGGTATATGCCCAGGAGTAGGATTGCTGGGTAATATGGTAGTTCTATTTTTAGTTTTTTAAGGAACCTTCATACTGTTATCCATAGTGGCTATACCAATTTAGGTAGTGATGTTTTGATTTTCCTAATTAAACTTTCATACATCTGGAAGGAGGTCCACCTAATTTGTGGGGCCCAGTGAAAAATTAAATTGTAAAGCATCATGTTAAAAAGAAAGGAAAAAAAGTGTTTTCAGGGCTTCCCTGGTGGCGCAGTGGTTGCGGGTCCGCCTGCCGATGCAGGGGACGCGGGTTCGTGCCCCGGTCTGGGAGGATCCCGCATGCCGCGGAGCAGCTGGGCCGGTGAGCCATGGCTGCTGAGCCTGCGAGTCCGGAGCCTGTGTTCGGCAACGGGAGAGGCCACAGCAGTGAGAGGCCCGCGTACCCAAAAAAAAAGTGTTTTCATTTTTCTGAAGCATTTTTCCGTACTTGTTATGATGCTATTTAATGCTGCATTCCTTAGGGTATGGGAATACTTGTGGGTGAATGCAAATCTTCACAGGTACCAGAAGAACCACCCCACAACACCATGACTTGATGTATGAAATGAGTGTGCATGAGTGGAGGATATGTGTATGGTGTGCATTAGTGCGTCAGTATATGAGTGTATAGCATCACCATTACTGTCTGTAACTGGAAGCAATTACATTTAGAAAAAAATGTAGATAGATGATGGATGGATAGATGAATAGATGCTAGACAGATAAATAGATAGATAGATATAAATAGGTAAATAATATATAGAGAACACTTTACACTAAAGTTAGTATTGCTGGCAAAGCATCTTTCTGGTTTATTTCCATAATTATTTATTTGAATAATATCCAGAATTTGTCTGTGGAGCTAGATGTTTGGGTTAAATGACCTGGGTTATTCCTCTCTCTGCTCAGACTTGACTGCAAAGTGGTTGAGTGCAAAGTCAGAGATAGACCCATGCCAGTCACTAAGCCCCAAAGCAAAGCACTTAACCTATCTTTGGTGCATTAGAAAAACTTCTTTGAGAGTTTCTGTTTTGTTTGTTTTGTTTTGTTTTTGTTTTTGTTTTTTTGAGTCAAGTTCTAAAAGATGCTATTGTATTGCACGGTGACATGGTCACAAAGCTGGATTAGATGGAAGGGAGAGAAGAAGTGAACACACATTAGTGGAAATCAAAGAGTGTATGCAGAAAAACAGAGGATTAAGCAAAATCCATTTTTGTTTATGAAGCAAAAATCTGGGAAGGGAGTGATAATAAATGTGTTAAAGTTCACCATGGGCATAGACATTATGCTAAATAACTTCAACTTTATGCTATAAGTGAGTGGTTCCCAACTGAGGGTAATATTGCCTTCCAGGTGACATTTGGCAGTGTGTGGAGACATTTTTGAATGTTGCAAAATGAAGTAGGGGTTGCTAGTAGTATCTAGCAGATAGAAACCAGGGATGCCACTAAACAGCCATACAATGCATAGGACAACCCTCCCAACAATGTAATATCTGACCCAAAATTTTAATAGTGCCAAGGTGGAGAAGCTTTGTGTATAATTGAATGAGTACTTATTTAAGAGTTTTAAAATGCAAAGTGACATAATCAGAGGTGTTCTTTGGATAGCCTATGATCATAGTTATATGATTACATGAGAGATAATTTATGAACATTCACTATGATATTTCCTAGAGTGCACTAAATTTTATAGGTAAGATAACATATACTTTCAATTCTTGATTGACTTTGGGGAAACATGAATATTTCCACTAGTGAATTTGGTACTTTATAATAATGCTTATTTAAAATTGAAACTATAGCCCATGATTCAACAAGTGGTTAAGGATTAATTTTTATCTCCTCTGTTACCATCTGCTTTGCTGTTTGATTGCACTGCTCCATACAATATTACATTTTAATTATAAAAGGTTGAGAGAACGTTAATTTGATATTGGCTCAAGGAAAAGATCTGAATTAGATTTCCCAAGTTTTCAGTTTGACCTCAGATATTTTCTGTCTTTACCACTAACTGCAGACAATATTTGAGAAATGAATTATAATTGGTTAAGCATTAAAGTGATCTGGCTCTAAATATAAGCACCCAAAACATAAAACACTGATATATTTGGAATCTATGTGAACTGCATTATTTTCTCAAACTAAAACTGTAGTGTTAAAACTAACATATTGTTATTGGAAAAATCACAGTTGAATTCATAAAATAGCTCTAAAAGTACACATAAACACATAACCAATGATTTTGCAGAATTTTATCAAGTGAAGTACAACCACAAAATTAATAAATATCCCAATTTGATCCTCCATTAGGAATGCAATCATATTAAGAAGATGTTATATTAAAAACAAGATTAAACTGATTTTAAGTATGAAATTTAAAGCTTCAAAACCTCATAGTTCTTACCAATATACACTTTCTTTCTCTAAAACTACTTAGAAATGAAGAATATTAATATTTCAAATGCTATTTTGTTTTACAATTTAAAAAAATCTACCTTTACATTTATAACAGTGTGATAAACCTGAAGAACAGAAGGAAAGTTTTATTTTTTTGAACCACAGCTCATAGGTAAAAATGTGTACAATCAGCCTTTTAAAGTCCATGAACATTCTTTGGACAATTTAATTGGTATTGGATTTTATCAATAGAATAATTGTGGAAAACTAATATTCTTACTAAATTAACTCTTCTTATTCATGAGTATATATATATTTCTGATGATTTTGGTCTTCTTTACAAAAAATTGTATAAATTCCTAGTAATTAGAATTCACATTTTTGGTAAGATTTTTATAAATATATTGCATGTATAAGTAGAGAAAATTTTAAAGTATGTTTTACTTTTTTTTCTTGTATGTGGTGCATTATTGTTACATTGATTTTAAAACTTTCTTGTTATTTTAAATAAATTATTTGTGGATTCTTTAGTGTTTTCTTTATAAGACATTCCATCCAAAAACAATAGAAGGCACTTTCTTCTCAAGTGCTCATGGAATATTCTCCAGAATAGATGATATCGTGGGTCACAAATCAAGCCTTGGTAAATGTAAGAAAATTGAAATTGTATCAAGTACCTTTTCCGACAACACTATGAGACTAGACATCAATTACAGGAAATAATCTGTAAAAAGTACAAGCACATGGAGGTTAAACAATACACTACTTAATAACCAAGAGATCACTGAAGAAATCAAAGAGGAAATCAAAAAATACCTAGAAACAAATGACAATAAAAACACAACGTTCCAAAACCTATGGGAGGCAGCAAAAGCAGTTCTAAGAGGGAAGTTTATAGCAATACAATCCTACATCAAGAAACAAGAAACGTCTAAAATAAACAACCTAACCTTACACCTACAGCAATTAGAGAAAGAAGAATGAAAAAAAAAACAAAGTTAGCAGAAGGAAAGAAATCATAAAGATCAGGTCAGAAATAAATGAAAACTAAATGAAGGAAACAATAGCAAAGCTCAATAAAACTAAAAACTGGTTCTTCAAGAAGATAAATACAATTGATAAACCATTAGCCAGACTCATCAAGAAAAAAATAGAGAAGACTCAAATGAAGAGAATTAGAAAGGAAAATGGAGAAATAACAACTGACACAGCAGAAATACAAAGGATTATGAGAGATTGTTACAAGCAAGTATATGCCAATAAAGTGGACAACCTGGATAAAATGGACAAATTCTTAGAAATTCTCAACCTTCTGAGACTGAACCCGGAAGAAATAGAAAATATAAACAAACCATTTACAAGCACTGAAATTGAAACTGTGATTAAAAATTTTCCAACAAACAAAAGCCCAGGACCAGATGGATTCCCGGGAGAATTCTATCAAACATTTAGAGAAGAGCTAATGCCTATCCTTCTCAAACTCTTCTAAAATATATCAGAGGGAGGAACATTCCCAAACTCATCTACGAGGCCACCATCACCCTGATACCAAAACCAGACAAAGATGTCACAAAGAAAGAAAACTACAGGCCAATAACGCTGGTGAACGTAGAGGCAAAAATCCTCAACAAAATACTAGCAAACAGAATCCAACAGCACATTAAAAGGATCATACACCATGATCAATCGGGGTTTATCCCAGGAATGCAAGGATTCTTCAGTATACACAAATCAATCAATGTGATACACCATATTAACAAATTGAAGGAGAAACGCCATATGATCATCTCAATCAATGCAGAGAATGCTTTCAACAAAATTCAACACCCATTTATGATAAAAACCCTGCAGAAAGTAGGCATAGAGGGAACTTTCCTCAACATAATAAAGGCCATATATGACAAACCCACAGCCAACATCATCCTCAATGGTGAAAAAGTGAAACAATTTCCACTAAGATCAGGAACAAGACAAGGTTGCCCACCCTCACCACTATAATTCCTCATAGTATAGAAGTTTTACCCACAGCAATCAGAAAGGAAAAAGAAATAAAAGGAATACAAATCGGAAAAGAAGAGTAAATCTGTCACTGTTTGCAGATGACATGATACTATACATAGAGAATCCCAAAGACTCTACCAATAAACTTCTAGTGCTAATCAATGAATTTGGTAAAGTAGAAGGATACAAAATTAATGCTCAGAAATCTTTTGCATTCTTATACACTAATGATGAAATATCTGAAAGAGAAATTAAGGAATCCTTCCCATTTACCATTGCAACAAAAAGAATAAAATACCTAGGAATAAACCTACCTAAGGAGACAGAAGACCTGTATGCTGAAAATTATAAGACACTGATGAAAGAAATTAAAGATGATACAAACAGATGGAGAGATATACCATGTTCTTTGATTGGAAGAATCAAAATTGTGAAAATGACTCTACTGCCCAAAGCAATCTACAGATTCAATGCAATCCTTATCAAACTACCAATAGTATTTTTCACAGAAGTAGAACAAAAAAATTCACAATTTATATGGAAACACAAAAGACTCCGAATAGTCAAAGCAATCTTAAGACAAAAAAATGGACCTGGAAGAATCAGGTTCCCTGACTTCAGACAATACTACAAAGCTACAGTAATCACGACAGTATGCTACTGACACAAAAGCAGATATATAGATCATTGAAACAGGGTAGAAAGCCCAGAGATAAATCCATGCATATATGGTCACCTTATCTTTGATAAAGGAGGCAAGAATATACAATGAAGAAAAGACAACATCTTCAATAAATGTTGCTGGGAAAACTGGACAGCTACATGTTAAAGAGAATGAAATTAGAACACTCCCTAACACCATACACAAAAATAAACTCAAAGTGGATTAAACACCTAAATGTAAGGCCAGACACTATAAAACTCTTAGAGGAAAACATAGGCAGAACACTGTATGACATAAATCACAACAAGATCCTTTTTGACCCACCTCCTAGAGAAATGGAAATAAAAACTAAAATAAACAACTGAAATGTAAAAGCGTTTGCACAACTAAGGAAACCATAAAGAAGATGAAAATGCAACCCTGAGAATGGGAGAAAATATTTCCAAATGAAGCAATTGACAAAGGATTAATCTCCAAGATATACAAACAGCTCATGTGGCTCAAAATTTAAAAAACAAACAACCCAATCAAAAAATGGACAGACGACCTAAATAGACATTTCTCCAAAGAAGACATACAGATGGCCAACAAACACAGCAAAAGCTCCTCAACATCACTAATTATTAGAGAAATACAAATCAAAACTACAATGAGATAGCACCTCACACCAGGCAAAATGGCCATTATCACAAAATCTGCAAACAATAAATGCTGGAGCAAGCGTGGAGAAAAGGAAACCCTCTTGCACTGTTAGTGGGAATGTAAATTGATGCAGTCACTCTAGAGAAGAGTATGGAGTTTCCTTAAAAAAAACTAAAAATAGAATTACCATATGACCCAGCAATTCCACAACTGGGCATATACCCAGAGAGAACCATAATTCAAAAGACACATGCACCCCACTCTTCTTTGCAGCACTATTTACAATAGCCAGGACATGAAAACAACCAAAATGTCCATCAACAGATGAATGGATAAAGAAGATATGACACATATATACAATGAAATATTACTCAGCTATAAAAAGGAACAAAACTGGGTCATTTGTGTTTTTTTGTTTTTTCTTTTTAGTTTTGAATCTTTTTTATTATTATTTTTTTAACATCTTTATTGGGGTATAATTGCTTTGCAATGGTGTGTTAGTTTCTGCTTTATAACAAAGTGAATCAGTTATACATATACATATGTTCCCATATCTCTTCCCTCTTGCATCTCCCTCCCTCCCACCCTCCCTATCCCACCCCTCCAGGCGGTCACAAAGCACCGAGCTTATCTCCCTGTGCTATGCAGCTGCTTCTCACTAGCTATCTACCTTACATTTGGTAGTGTATATATGCCCATGCCTCTCTCTCACT
The DNA here is from genome assembly GCF_964374135.1 of Grampus griseus. Taxonomy (NCBI): domain Eukaryota; kingdom Metazoa; phylum Chordata; class Mammalia; order Artiodactyla; family Delphinidae; genus Grampus; species Grampus griseus. The sequence continues at coordinate 35,876,341 of NC_139012.1, read as the reverse complement.
TTGTCACAGTTCACCCTTCCCCCTCCCCATATCCTCAAGTCTGTTCTCTAGTAGGTCTGTGTCTTTATTCTTGTCTTACCCCTAGGCTCTTCATGACATTTTTTTTCCCTTAAATTCCATATATATGTGTTAGCATGCAGTATTTGTCTTTCTCTTTCTGACTTACTTCACTTTGTATGACAGACTCTAGGTCTATCCACCTCATTACAAATAGCTCAATTTCGTTTCTTTTTATGGCTGAGTAATATTCCATTGTATATATGTGCCACATCTTCTTTATCCATTCATCCAATGATGGACACTTAAGTTGTTTCCATCTCTGGGCTATTGTAAATAGAGCTTCAGTGAACATTTTGGTACATGACTCTTTTTGAATTATGGTTTTCTCAGGGTATATGCCCAGTAGTGGGATGGCTGGGTCATATGGTAGTTCTATTTGTAATTTTTTAATGAGCCTCCATACTGTTCTCCATATTGGTGTACCAATTCACATTCCCACCAGCAGTGCAAGAGTGTTCCCTTTTCTCCACACCCTCTCCAGCATTTATGGTTTCTAGATTTTTTGATGATGGCCATTCTGACTGGTGTGAGATGATATCTCATTGTAGTTTTGATTTGCATTTCTCTAATGATTAATGATGTTGAGCATTCTTTCATGTGTTTGTTGGCGGGTCATTTGTTGAAATATGGATGGACCTATAGACTGTCATACAGAGTGAAGTAAGTCAGAAAGAGAAAAACAAATATCATATATTAATGCATATATGTGGAATCTGAAAAAATTGGTATACCTGATCTTATTTACAAAGTAGAAATGGAGACACAGATGTAGAGAACAAATATATGGATACCAAGTGGGAAAGAGTGGGCATGGGATGAATTGGGAGATTGGGATTGACATATATACGCTACTGTGTATAAAATAGATAAGTAATGAGAACCTACTGGGAACTCTACTCAATGCTCTGTGGTGACCTAAATGGGAAGGAAATTCAAAAAATAGGGAATATATGTATGTGTATAGCTGATTCACTTTGTTGTACAGTAGAAACTAACACAACATTGTAAAGCAACTGTACTCCAATAAAAATTAAAAAATAAATAAAAAAATAAAAAATATATATTCAAAGTAAAATTTCTGTTGTTTAAACTATTTTATGGTGAAATATTCTAATTTTATAAATATTTATTTGGTCATCTGTCATTTTGGATAATTTAGAAAACAGTAAAAATAAAATATACGGTTCAGGGGGAAAAAAAACCCTACTCAATAATCAGGAGAATGCATTAGTTTTCTATTCCATAACAAATTAGCAAATTTACATAATTATTAAATTAGCAAATTTATTTTCTTACAGTTTCTGTAGGTCAGAAGTCCCACAAAGAGTAGCTGGATCTTCAGTTTAGAGACTCACAAAGCTGAAGTAAAGGTGTTAGCTGTACAGACCTCTTATCTAGAGCCACATGAGAAAAATCTGTACAGATGATATGCAGGATTCAGTTACTTGTAGTTATGGGCTGAGGTTCCTGGCCTTCTCCATCTCCAAACCACCAAGAGTGTATCAAACCCTTCTCTAGCTTTGAATTTCTGACTTCACCTTCTGTCACATTTTTCCTGCATTCAGCCAGAGCAAGTTCTATACTTCAAGAGCTCATGTGCTTCTATTAGGTCCACCTTTATAATCTAGGATAACACCATTATCTTAAAGTCAAATGATCAGTGAACTTAACGATATCTGCAAAGTCCCTTTTGCTTATAACATAGCATATCATAACATAGGCATGATACCAGGTAGTGAAAGCAATAAAGCAAAATTCTGCCTGCTATATATGAGAGCCTTTAAAATTAAATAATATAAGGACTATTGATACATACATATGTTACATTTTTGAGTGAATTTTTTTCCTTGACATTAATATTACAATTTGCAACGTTAGTCTTAGGAAAATTTTTGAATTGACTTTACCAAAATAAAACATGACAAATACTTTCTATATATGGAAAGGCCCAGAAGATTAACATATCTTACTTATAAATACTAGTCTACTAATTGATGGAAGTTTGATAGTATAATTATCCAGATTGCAGCAATATTTCATCAAGGAGTTTATGATAATATTTGTGGATACAAAGGAGCTGAACCTACTGGTATAATATGATACAAGTAGATATATATATGTAATTGGTTAACTTAGAAACATAATTTGAGAATGTGGCACAGCATCTTGTCTTCAGTCTTGTTTTGTTTAATATTTTAATCTAAGACATGAATGAAGACAGTTGCATCAAATTTTTGAAATGTTATAGACAGAGAAGAATAATGATCACCAGACATGACAAAAACCAAAAGACTATAAGCTGGAATAATGAGCTGATTTGAAATATATTTAATAGAGATAAATATCTATTCTTCCCCTTTGGTCCAAAATATTAACTGTTTATTTTAAGCTTAGAGGAAATTATCTAAACAAGTACAGATATAAAGATGAATTACAAGTCGTAGCTCACAATCAGTCAATACAGATGAATAATGCAATATGGTTTCAGTAAATTTAATGCAAAATAAGACTTTATTAATAGAATTATTGCATATGAAAGAAATATGGGATTTTCCATTCAGCTTTGAACTTTGTCAGAATTTATCTGAACATTTAAATTAAAAAAGAATAAAATCTAAGCAAATGCAACATTTAAACCTTAAAAGAATTTCAAACTCAGAGGTCATTGTGGCTGTCTTTAAGTAATTGAGGCATTTTTTCTATAAATAATTGAGTAAATTTTGCCTGATAATTATGATTATAATAAAAATAATAATAAAGCTAGCCATACAGGGTGTAGTCTTTGTTTTACTACAGAAGATGGAGAAGAAGGAATGCTAACAGAAATAATTTATTGTTCTTACTAAAACAGGACTTTCAGAGATTTTTCTTATTAATCAAGAAGCAGCTACTGGGCAGTACTGTGGCCTTCCTCTTCTTAATCATGTAGCTTCTGAAGAGGATCAGAAACAGATCAAATAAGTATAGCGCACAATAATAGTTCCTATTGATTCAAGAGTAAGGAAAAAATTCAAATTGCTAATTATAAAGCTACTGAAGTATTATTTTTATCTTCAAGATTTATTTCTTAACTACCCCAGGAATCATTTTCTTTCTGATATGTGCCTGTATATTTTTTTAATCTAAGAAATAAAATAACTAATGAGAAAGACAGGCTGACAGTACACGATGGTAGGATCATCTCACTGAACACTGGAATGAGAGAATCTATGTCCATCTTGGACTATAGAGCTTTAGTTGGTTTCCCTTCCCCACCACTATCATATGCTGTTCTGAAGGATTTCCTGATCTGCTAAAATTACTTAGAATTTGGGAAATATTTGTGGGTAGGAGGTAACATCCAGACTCAGAGCTGTGTATAGAAATGGTAACTTTGATAAATAAGTAGGAGTTTATACAGGGAAACAAAGACTGACTTTGGCAAGAGAATTCTTAATCTGAGGGAAGTAAAGACCACCTAGATATGTGCTGTGATTGGAAATGTTTCTCTGTGAAGAGACTAATAAGGAGCTTGACCTTCAGGTTGGAATCAAGTTGGGAAGAATCGACACCTTGACTATGTTATAGAGTTTTCCAATCCATGAAGATGGAATAGCTTTCCATTAATATAGATCTGCTTTGATTTTTTTCATCAGCATTTTCATCAGTAGTTTTCTGGGTATAAATCTTGTATATATTTTATTAAATTTATAGCTAAGTATTTAATTATTCTGATTCAATTGTTAATGGTATGTGTTTAATTTCAAATTCCCATAGCTTATTGCTAGTATATATGATGGTTATTTGCCCGTATTTTGCCTTGAATCTTGTAATTTCATTGCAGTAACTTATTAGTCTGAGGAAATTTTTGTCAATTCTTTGTGGTTTCCTACATAGAGACAGCTTTATTTCTTCCCCCATAATCTAAATAACTTTTATTATTTTTTTTTTCTTACTGCATTAGCCAGTTCTTCCAGTATGATGTTGAATAGGAGTGGTGAGAGAGGAAATCCTTACTGCTTTCCCCTTGTCAGTGGTAAGGCATACAGTTTCTCACAATTAAATATGTTAGCTGTAGGTTTTATAGTTTTTTTGAATCAAAATGAGTAACTTCCTTTCTATTCTAAACTTGCTGAGAGTTTTTATCATGGATGGGTGTTGGATATTACAAAATTCTTTATCTTCATCAATTGATGTTATCATATAATTTTTCTTTCATCTGTAGATATGGTAGACTGCACTGATTTCTTCTCAAATGTTGAATCAATCTTATATACCTGGAATAAATCCCATTGGTCATGGTGTATACATGTTTTATGTATTGTTGGATTCTATTTACCAATATTTTATTAAGGATTTTTGTAACTATGTTCATGAAATATATTTATTTGTAGTTTTACTTTCTTGTAATATATTTATCTGACTTTGATATTAGGGTAATCCTGGCCTCATTTAATGAGTTTAATGAGTTAGAAAATTTACCTCTGCTTCTTTCTTTCTTTCTTTCTTTTTTTTGGAAATGATTGTTACAATTGGTATCATTTCTTCCTTAAATGCTTGGTAGAATTCATGAATAAAGCCATTTAGGCCAAATAACTTCTTTTTTGGCTAGTTATTAATTATTGCTTTAATTTCCTTAATAGATATAGGCACATTAATATTATTTATTTCTCCTTTTGTGAGTTTTGCTAGTTTGTCTCCTTCAAGGAATTAGTCTATTTTATGTAAGTTATCATATTTGTGGGCATAGCATTGTTTGTAACATTTTTTATTACACTTTTAATGTCCTTGTTATCAATACTGATGATCATCCCTTGCATTTTTGATATTGGTAATTCGTGGCTTTTCTCTTTGTTTTCTTGGTTAGCCTAGCTAGAGGCTCATAAAATTTATCAATATTTTCAAAAAGCCATATACTGGCTTTGTTTTCTTTTGTATGTTTGATTTTTTTTTCTGTTTTGAATATTTGATTTTGTTCTATTTCTATTAGTTTTCTTCTACCAGATTCAGGCTTCTATTGCTCTTATTTCTCTAGTCTCCTTAGGTGAAATCTTAGGTTATTGGAACATTAAATTTTCACATGAATTTTAATTCTTTACATGTCTTACGATGCATATCATCTCTCAGGCAACAGTTTTTAGCTCATTACAAACCTATTAGTGGAATTATTCAAGCATAAGATATATAATCAAATGGTAGGGATATTAAAGTAGAGAACATATTGTCAAGCATATTACTTAACCACATAATATATATGATCACATCTATTCTTGAGTGATCCTATGATATGAAAATATGTATGTATATCTTAACAGTTCATTTTCTACTATACCTTTTGTATAATATCCAAAACCATAATGTGACAGTCTGTATAATGGCCCACTAAAGGTGCCCATGCTCTAAGTGCCAGAACCTATAAATATGTTACCTTACATTGTAAATAGGACCTCGCAGGTGTGCACCAGTTAAAGATCTTGAGATTGAGAGATTATCTTGAATTGTCTAGCTGGGTCCAAAGTAATCACAAGCGTTCTTATTAGAGAGAGGCAGTAGTATCAGCCAGGGGTTTGGCATAATGTGAAGAAGGAGCCACAAGCCAGTACAGATAGTATCGACAAACTATGCAGGGCAAGAAAACATATTATCCCCTGTAACTTCCAGAAAGAACAGAGCTCTGCTGACTTCTTGTTTTTATACTTCTGACCTCTAAAACTGAAAAACAAAACATTTGTGGTTTTTGTTTGTTTGTTTGTTTTGGGTTTTGTTTTTTGTTTTTTTTTTTTTGCTGTACGCGGGCCTCTCACTGTTGTGGCCTCTCTCGTTGCAGAGAACAGGCTCCGGACGTGCAGGCTCAGCGACCATGGCTCACGGGTCTAGCCGCTCCGCGGCATGTGGGATCTTCCCGGACCGGGGCATAAACCCGTGTCCCCTGCATCGGCAGGCAGACTCTCAACGACTGCGCCACCAGGGAAGCCCCATTTGTATGTTTTAAGCTACTAAATTTGTGGTAAGTTTTGCATTAGCAGTAGGAAACAAATTCACAAATCCAGGGGGGAGACAACTTCCTTTGCCAATATCTTAGAGTGATGTGTGTGATTTAAACTATTTATAGACCTGGAGTATATAGAATGTGGAGGTGTTATAACTATGAAATAATATTTGAACTGTGAAATGTAGTGATGTGCATTATGAATTGAAGATGATTGAACTCTTTTTGCTGCTACTTCTCTTTCCACCACAAACATGGCAAAAGCTACTGTATCTAAATGACCTTAAAATCCACTTCTGGAGGAATGTAAAAGATATCGAGAGAGAGAGAGAGAGAGAAGGAGCAGAGAGAGAGAAGAGAGATCAGTGTTTTTCATTCTCAATTAGGAAGCTGTTTCTATGAATAACTGCAGGATTTGACTTCTTTCTCCCCAGTCTTCAGTATTTCTATACAACCTTCCTACTCTATTAGAAACAGAAGGCCAAGACCTAATGAATGTCTAAGAGTAAATGATGCATTCTCACTTAATTCAAGTAATTGGTTACCACTACTTAATTTGCAGATCACTGATTGAAATCTTACACTCTAGAACATTAAATGAGCTTGAACAGCAGATGACTAACTTCTGTTTTTTTTTTGTTTTGTTTTGTTTTTTTTGAGTATCAAGTAGTTTGAATTATAGAAAGTCGTAAAAGGTAATATATAAAATGCAAATATAATGGAAAATAAAGCATCTCTTTACAAGCAGAACATTTTCAAATCAAAAGCAACCATGAAATAAAGTGTTTTGGGTGCCTTGAAATACTATTAAGTAAATGAAAGGGTCAGCAGTTTATTTTTTTTAAGATTTTATTTAATAGAAAAGTTTCCTAAATGATATTTCTTTCACTAACTTATCTCCTCAAGAATCATATGAATCAAAATGAAGTACCAATCAAAATTGTGTGACTGTGCTAGTCACTGAAGACACAAAGATAAAAAAGACATAGCCCTTACTCAAGAATCTTACCTCTAGTAAGGAAGATAGACAAAGTTCAACATGATTGGTGTAATTACAGAAGTGAATATAAGTTGCTCTTACACCTGATATTTGGGAGAAGGGAAAAAGTGAATTTCAGTTAAAGATTTGTAGAGATAACTGAATTTATAGTAAACTTTTCTAAAAATATAGATGGGAACATCAATATTACCTTTACTCCATATATAAGAATAGAGATAATATTGACATGACAATATGTGAAAATAAAAATTATAATTTAGCTGTACACTAGAATATCTAGCTTTGATGAAATATGCACAATGCATAATCAATGTAATATTTACAATTAAAAAGCCTTTGAATTTCTGTAACATTCTAAATACACCGTTTGTACCTTATAAATCAAATCCACAATTCTAATTTAGCTGGATGCAGGCTACACAACTGTAACATCTAATCTTTGTGAAATACCCTTTAATGATTCCTCATCCAATTCTTCTAAACTTTACTGATTCTTTTGAAGCTTTATTTTCTTATTTTGTTGGGGATCAGGCCCCCGTCTCTAAAAATAGGGAGGAAAAATAGAAAGCCTTGTTTGCTAGCAGGAGGGTAAGTCTGAGAGACCACACTTTCTTTTTTGGCAATTAGAAGTTTTGTATAAAATAGGCATTTTTTTTGGTTACGAGAAAAATGGTGATGAGAAAATTATTTCTCATCACCATATGGGGTGGGGTGAGTGCCAAGTCACAGATTGGTTTGTGGTTCCCAGTTCACAGAAGTAGATGATCTAAAAGTAATCTGGCCTGGGAAATGAGAAATATGTCAATGCTGATGGAGTATTTTCCTTGCCCTTGTCATTTCCCAGTCTGCCATCAGGATCACCAAATGATCCTATTTCTGAAACACGTTAGTGCTAGTTTAGAGGTTTTTTACATGAGTGCATGCACCTTGAATCTTGTGAGCCACCTTTGAGTTTCTAAGAGTTTGATTATTCTTTGCCTTTGAGGAGGTGTTAGGAATGTTGGCTGTAGAATAAACACACTCAGGGAGTTATCTCTCAGCTGTGAGAAAAGCACGTACAAGAGAGATCATACATTTAAAGATACAGAACCAGTCCATTTCTTTTCTTCTGGTAGTAGCCTTAATGTTAGAGCCATCAGGCAAACACATCCTGATGATGATCATGAGGTATGCTGAGTTCTTTTTGCGGTACGTGGGCCTCTCACTGTTGTGGCCTCTCCCGTTGTGGAGCACAGGCTCCAGACGCGCAGGCTCAGCGGCCATGGCTCATGGGCCCAGCCGCTCCGCAGCACGTGGGATCTTCCTGGACAGGACCGGGGCACGAACCCGTGTCCCCTGCATCAGCAGGCGGACTCTCAACCACTGCGCCACCAGGGAAGCCCCTGAGTGTTCTTTTTAAGTCAACCAAAAAACGCAGAGGATTACTTGACATCACAATTAATTTCATTAGTTTCCATTTTAAAATAATTTTTGGACATGGATATTACCTGCAAAAATTAATATTATTCTCATTTAATCTCCTGCCTCCTTCCTCATTGACTAAGAGTGTCAGCATTTTCATTTCACTGTGCCCAAGAGGGTTGCATTTATAAGGAAAGCAATGTCAATCATGACACCAGGAAACTGTGTAGCTCCACAGGCTCTGTCTCCTGTTCAACACTTGCTCTGCAGGAAGAGGGGAAAATTAAGTGTGTTGGACAAATGAGAGAAGGAAGGGAGTTGGCTAATATTATTTTACTATCTGCCATGTGAAAGATACTATTACTTGATATTTTCACATATTTATTGCATGAAACAATTTAATCTTCTCAATAGCTTTAAGAGATAAATATTGTTACCATTATACAAAAGAAAGAGACACTGAATCTCAGAAAGGTTAAGTAATACCCAAGGTTACACAGCAAGCTGATAAAAGAAATAGAATCTTTGTATGATTAATCCCAAACACCCTATGGACTTACTACATGAAGCAGAACAATACATTTATGTCAAACTTAATTGATCATGAAGCTATGACATCATCTTTTCTTCAAAAAATTAAGGTAATTTTCTTCTGACATATGCTTTGAGATTTTGTACAATTTCTATGTATTTTCTTCACTTTCATGCATAATGTTCCAGAGGCTAAAGCTAAACATTTTTACTCATCAGTTATTTACAACATACATAGTTACTATTTTATTAAAGTAGAATAAAAACGATTAATGAATTGGTTCAGTTTTGTCTTAGCAAATAGAGGTATTGCTGCTAACCTTGATTTTTGGCTTGTTACAACAAAGAATATTTTATTTTCCTAATTGAATAGACATTCTTCCTGATGAAAAACCACTTAATGTTATACTAAGTACTTGAACTATTTTCTCAAATATAAATTATTCTTTTCTATGTAAGGCAATTAATTATCTGAGATTTTTTTCAGTATATTATTACATATCAATACAAAACCCTATTTTCAATAAATATCAACTTAACCCTCTTACTTAAAAAAAATGGTTACTTTGCATAGACTACTGCTACCAAGCAGATTAAAATTTCATGAAATATTACCAAGAACCTCATACATACTGAACCTCTTCTCTAACTGTGCTTTGAACATCCACACTTGTGTTGAAGTTCCTCTTGGTGTTTTCTTTCTAAGCACCATAAAAGCAACATTTTCCAGTAATTTTCTCCTTGTGCTATTGATTTTTGTGCTTAATCCACGCCAATTAGAAGTCTATATCACTTCTAAATTCACCTTGTCAGTTTATGCACATTAAAAGTTAGAGAAAGGCATTATTCTGATTAAAAACCTAGAAATCCATGTACTTTAAACTCCATTTGGTTTTCTTTTACATCCCACCACATTTTCAGGGTTTCAGCAGCTTTATTCCCCAAGTCTCAAACATCTTGACACTTCCCAATCATTTACTTTCAACAGATGTCTTCATTTAATCCTATTCTGAGGACAGTTTGACTACCACGTGAAAGTACCTTCACTTACATAGTTCCTATTCACTTTAGCTTTGTTAAGAACAAAACAAAAGTCATCTATAAAAAAAGTTCTACATTCTATTTCTAAATTCTTTTCTTAAAAATGATGCTCTTCATCGCACCACATGTAACTTGTATACTTGTGCTTTTGATTCTATTATTTTACACTAACCCAGAGATGTTGCTCAATTGTCTTCCTAATTACTTGTATTGTCACTCTTTATTGATTGTCCTTTTTTTTTTTGCTTTTAAAAAATTCATGTATGTAATAACTAAGAACATCTATTCAAAGATTCAGTAGTTTGCCTCAGTAAACCTCTCCAACAGTGACCATCTTACTATTCTTCTTCAACACCAGTTTTCACCATTTTTAATAGAGTCACAGACTCTCAGGATCAGAGAAGGTCTGGCTTGTTGATGCCTGGAAACTTTACCAAAAAATAACAATTTTTGTGTTCTTTTAAAATTTTTGTTAAAGAACTTTCTAATAATGCACCTCATTTCCTTTTCATATGTCTCATAGTACTGGCTCACATTTGCTATAGGGATCTGTATACTTATGTTGAAGTCCTGTAGCAGTGTAGAATAACTCCGATAGTTTTCTTAGTTGTTTCACATTCTTTCTTCTAAACCCTAACTATAGATATTCTTCAAAATTTTGTGTTCATCTTTCTTTTCTTCTTGCATATTCCCCTATAGTGAATTCATCCATTCTTAAGATATTCTAATACTTCTCCAGAGCTTCATATCACATTTCTAGCTTCTTATTCACATTCCCATCTGAATATTCCACAAGACCCTCCAACTCATAACATTGGAAAATAGAACTCACTGTTAACCCTCATTGCCTCAAACTCCAGTCCTAACCCTTTACATTTCTATTTTTCATATAAATAGTAGGATTTTATTTTCCTTTTCTCTTGCTTTCCATTTTCAATCAGCTTGTAAGTATGGATAATTCTCTAATCTACTATATTTTTCAGTCATGTAACAGCAAGAAAGACCAAAGTAACCCCTGACAGCTAAGAGCTGGCTTGAAACTATCAACTAGGTCTTTGTGTTGCTAGGAACAAGCCTATCCCTCCCAGCTAGGCCATGGTGCTCTCCTGCAGAGCATAATAATTGTATAGGACAAGGTCACTCTGACTTGTGATGGATCAAAGAAAAAAATAAGACGACTCTATAATTATGTCTATACACAGAAAAACACAACCAACATTTTTCAAACCACAAAAATGATCAAACATCCTTGTCCCACCTCCCCCCAAAATCCTTGCTAATATAAGTAAACTGCTTCTTTCCCCATAGTAGCTTTAACTTTGCTTCATTCCTTCCACCTTCTAGATGAGAATTATTAGGATAGTGTTAAATATTGAATTACATACCTCACCCGCCAAAATATGTTGAAGTCCTATCCTCTTGTATCTCAGAAAATGACCTTATTTGGAAATGGTGTCATCACAGGTATAATTAGTTAAATAAAGATGAGGTCATACTGGAGTAAGTTGGACCCTTAATCCAATATGACTAATGCCCTTATTAGAAGAGGAAAATGCCTTATAAATACAGAGACACACAGGAGAACCCCATGTGATGGCAGAGATTGGAGTGACACAGCTTCAAGGACTGACAGTCACCACCAGGAGCTGAGAAGTAGCAAGGGAAGATTCTACTTCGAGTCTCAGAGGTGAATGGCCTTGCTGACAACTTGATTTTCAACTTGTAGCCTTTAGAACTGTAAGAGAATACAGTTATGTTGTTTTGCACCTCCATGTTTGTTGTACTTTTTTACAGCAGTCCTAAGAAACTAATACAGATGCAAGTCATAGAATTACCCTGGCTCCTGAAAACATTCAGTACATCTTACTTAAACCCTCTCCAAAAATCACATTACATAAGGCCAAATCCTACCATTAGTCCTTCCTAACATTCTCCTACTGAGATGCAGCATGATTTCTCATTAAATGCATTCTTCCTATTGCAAAAAAGTCAATAAACCCAACTTTGTTCAACTACTCAGTGATCTTTAACTCAAGGGCGGTGAAAATCTCCCTTGTTATTCATGATACTTTTTACATCACGATTAATAAGTTGTAACAGGTTCCTAACTATTATTATGCCTTAAGATTTGACTACTTTAATTTTCTGATCTATTAGTAATATAGTAATTAATCTGTCTTAAGTATATTTTGAGAGGTTTTGGTGACCCCACTGAACCATGACTCATAGATTAGTGTATCCTTCCTCCTAAACAATGCTGGCCTGTGACTTGATTTAATCAATAGGATATGGCAGAAGTTATATTGTATCAGTTCCCAAGCTAAGCCTTATGAAGGTTTGACATCTTCCAGTTTTGCCCTCTGAGGGAAACCAGCTATACTATGTATGAAGTCTGAAAACTCTGAGGTCTTCATTTTTATGGGCAAAAAGTATAAATGAGAATAAATAAAGGCTCACATACAACATTTCAAAATATTTTAAAATTATTAATCAAGCTAAAGAATAATTTGTAAAATGTCTGTCCTCCAAAATTTATAAATATAGCTTATTAAGGCCCTAACAGGCCAATTTTAAATGTTCAAGTTCTTAGACTTCTTGGCTTTCTCCACTAGAATTGGGTGATGTGGGTTAGCAGGTCTTGGCTGCTGGTCTCCATTTTCCTGGCTCCAAGTTCTTTGTCTTCCTTCTTCTCTTCTCATTCCCCATCTATTCTTAGCTGCAAAAGCTGTCACACACATATCCAAGATCTATCCCTCTCCCTAGAAAAGAGTTGGAGTTTAGCCAATGACTGTCAACATAGTAGGTCTTTAGGACAGAAGCAAGGAAGAGACATGTGCAGGCCTTGAACTAGGCTCAGGATTATTTGGTGGAAAATTCTATGTTCCAGTTACCTGCTTGGGAACTGCAGGAACAGGGCGCAGGGTCTGAATTTGTGGTTTCCTTTGGCCTCTAAGTACCTCATCATATGGAGAAGTATATTATTGGAAAGAAGCAAGAATATGGCTCCACACATTGTGGAGACAGGGCAAGACTCTCAAGGTAGGTACTGAGCACCACTCTCTTATTTTATGAATTGTGCCTCATATTACACCACAGTAGAAACTATTATTTAATGATTATGAATGAAATTTTTCTGTATAATAGAATATTAAGACTAACACTAGACCAAATGCTATAAGTGAAATTTACCACATTATATTGTATTCCCTACATGTAGTTTCAGCATGTGGATTTATCTTTATGACTCATATTCAATATAACATAATACTTGTTTTAGAGTTGAACCAGTATCTTAAAGAGAAAATATAAAATAATTTAATTTATTGCAAACCAACTTAATTTCTTAGTGAGTCACTAAGTTACCTTATAATATTTGCATTTCAAATAATTTTCTTGGTTAGATACACCCATTTTTCTTACAGTTTTAACATTTCAGTAACAGTCAAACATTACTGTGCATTCAGACAATCAATTTTAGGTATGTTTAAATGATTTGCAATATTAATATAAATATAAAAGAGTATATGTTACATTTATAAGTAATGACTTTTGGACAGTACAAAAATGATATGGTGTCAGATATTCTCCAGGTTATGTATACTCAGAAAAAGATGATTTCTTGAAGCTTAGTAATTGTAATCACATCTTTATTCATTATGTTACCATGTTAGAAAATCTTACCTCAAAATTATATGTTGTCAAGAATAATAAGTGGCATGTCATTTATGGCTCTATTAGACTTCTCTACTTTTGGGGGGTCAATCTATGTCCAGAAATTATGGAGAAAATTCTCACTAAAAACTACTTTTAGCACTGCTAAAATTAGCACTGCATCAGGTACTAATTTAAGCATGTTTCTATCATTAACTATAAGGAGACTTTGAAGATGCTGGAAAATTGAATTAAATGCATATTTTCACTAACTTCACATTTTGAAAGTTTTTATTCAATGTTTGGATGTAGACTTCAATAAATCCTCATTGTCATGTCTTTTCATATATGTGAAGAAAATCATCAGTTGAAGGGGAGAAGTTACATTCAGAGACTGAAACATTGGCTTTTTGGTCATATTAACTAACTCTAATATCTTAAATGTCTTACTTCTGTGTTAAAAGTTATTACATTTTGGCCATGATTCTTAGTCTATTCAAGATACAGGACATGTGACAGTAAACACTGGCTGTAGGAAGCACACATTAAGTACTATTTTTTCTTTACCATATTATCAATATCATGAAGAAATTTTTATAATTTTATCCTCTAATTTAAACATTCTTGAAAACACATGTCCCATTAATCATGAGAGCATTCCAGATTTGAAAAAACAATTTTTGAGGCATCCATTTATTCAAACAGGTATCTAAAAAAGTATAAGTGGTCATGATATTTTGATTAGTGACTTTCACTATTTTCTTTAACATTGACTCCAAATCAAAAGGATATTTTGACTGATAATTATTTTCCCAATAATACAGTTTTGGGGTTAGTATTCAGATGCAAGATATTATGTCTATATTAAGCTTTTGCTGTACACATAGTGGTTCTATCAACACTGATCAAGAATTAACAAGAATTAAAGAAAATATCCCTGTCCCTGTAGCAAGCATTCTTAATGATGAATGGAACAAAAAGTCATTCAACACTTTTCCTTCTTATGTCAAAGCACATTTGCCAGTGGTGGCATATTATCTCCATACTGGTGTGTTTGTTTCACTGTAAGCCAAAATATCAGAGAGCCCAGACTTCTGGTAGTAATTGCTTTTGTATAATATGTCATTGCTTTGAAGACTCAAGCATGTGATTTGGTAAAGTTATTTTTCCAGAACCTCACTTTTTTCTCAAACGTATTACATGTTATTAACTTTGTAGGTGACTAAGAAGCTTTTTGGCAATTACTTTGGCAACCTTACATTTCAAATTTGTGAAATGTTTGTGAGAATAATCCTTTCATTACTTCTTTCTCTGGGACCAACAAAGGGCCTATAGAACAACTGGTTATGTGTTGAGGATCACACTTTTTCAAAACATTGCCTTAACTTAAAGGAATGAAGTAGCAATATTAGTAGCACATTGGAATCTGGGTGTGCTATGCATTTTAAATACTTTTCTGGAGAAACTAAAATATACTTGCAAAAACCACACATATTTATATTTGATGTTTTTGTGTTTAATATTACATTTAAACAACATTTTTACTGAAATAATGAAATATAGACCCTTCCAACATATGCATTTCAGTCTCACTACCAAGTTTAAACTTTAAAGTGATGATATAGTATGAATTAAAAGCCACAATATCTAACAAGCTTTCTAGTTTGCTACAATAAGTATATTGTGGATCTATAGTATTAGTAGAAATAATTTAAAAAATCTGCTTCATAAATATGGAAAAGGGTATTATCCATTCCTTACACTGAAGAGTTATTGTAAATCAGTGTTTACCAAAATTCTTGGATAATAACAAGTAAAAGTACTAAATATGCATATTCTGACTTATTGTTGGGTAGGTATCCAGAAATCAGATTTATACCTACTGCCCCACTTGATTTTTAAGAAGTAATATAATGTTAGGATTAAGAGCATAGATTGTGTATAATGGCTTCATAATCATTTACTTCTGTGAATTTAGCTACAATAATTTACTTGCCTATACCTGATTCTCTTCAATTGAAAAACTGGAATGTTAATAGTGTGGATACTAAATGAATTCATATATGAAGGTACTTAGAAGAATGCATGGTTCACAATAATTGCTCTACAAGCAATGGGTATTACAACAACTACTACTGCTACTACTATCACTAAAAACTAATTATTAAAAAAAAAATTTAGAAATGTGTTTTATGATGATTTGAAGAACTATAAACTAAAATTTTCTCATTTCATTTTCCAAAGTTCATCTAGTCAGATGCACAGAGCTTTTTGGTGATAAATTTATCCATTCATCCATCATCTCATTCATTGTGAGAATGCCGAGAATACAATATTGGTCAGATGCTCTCACAGAGTTTATACTGGAGCATATCTACATTTATAATTAGTAAAAGTTTTGACTTACTTTCATGTTACTTATTATAATTTTTTTCTAAAGAGCAGAGATGTATTTAAATATTTATGAAATGTCTAGATGAACATAATTATCAAAGTAGTTAAGGAAATGTATTTTTTCAGAGATTACAACTCTCTTTTACTATCATACTGACATTGCAGAGACATAAAGACAAAATGTTTTTAAAAAATTTACTGGGTCAAAGACTAATGAATTGACACTGTAACAGTTCAGTCTACATGATATATCTGGATTTTTAAAGAGATGATAGCAGAAAGAGAAGTGAAGTCTACTGTGAAATATAGAAAGTTTCATAACTTTATGTTGGCTTTGGAAATAGAATTCTATCAATGTAATAGCAAATGCCACACTCAGTTATATTTAACATATTACCCATAAATATATAAGTGGAAGTAGGTATGGTGGGCCTTATTGCTATAAGTATAGGGCAATACTTATTGCTATAAGTATATAGTATAACCACTAGAAATTATATAGTATAACCTTATAGTGGTTATACTATATTGACAGACTTTCTGAATTTTACTTCTGAGATTTACCTTTCAACATAATGATTAAGCAAATTATGTTACATCCCCTATATATGTGTGAATGATCTTTTATAAAGATGATTATGTCAGCTCATTGAATCAGAGGTTAGAAGCTCTAATTATGAGAACAGCATTCTTCTTGATTATGTGCATCCTAGATATCAAACCTAATGTTGTGAAAATATACATGATCTTTCAAGGCTGTAACATGATAAATGAACTTCAGCTTCCAAGAACAATGTTTCTCATCAAAGCCAGTGAAAGAGAAGAGCGATGTTTAAGGAGGGCAGATATCATTAAAATTTAACTGCCTGATGCCAGAGCATGAAAACTAGATATAGGGAAACCAAAAAATCTAAAATTGTCCCCCAAATCATAAGCAAGGTTGTTGTAACTAGAGTTTGTATTTACTGATGGTTCATAGGAAATGGTCTAATTTTGACCAGACTGACTCTGAGTTGACTTTTGTAGGACTTGTTAGAGCCTGACATACAGTGTAATGTATAGTATTATTAGAGAATATTAACGAACACTCCATAATATTCTAATAGATGAAACAATTTGATAAGCATTCAGTTCAGAAATTCCTCCATTGTCTTATTGTTTTATTGTTGTTATATAAAAGTAAAGCGAATATATGAACATATTCTATACTTATGTGGAAAAAAAACTAACATCTGTGTAACATTTTACAAAATACAACCATCACACAGCTTTTCTCTGCACAAGACTGAGCAATGTTATAATTTCTTTGATACTTATGAGGAAATGGGAAATCAGCAAGCTGGAGTGCTTCATCCACGATCTTGCAGGCATTAAGTACTGGCACGAACTGAGAGAACTTCTGTGGGTGTCTTTTATAGGACAGTACTTGTATCATGTTCTTTTATAAGCATTACCACTTTAATCATTCCTATCTTGTGAGAAAGATGCAGAAAGGAAAAAGAAACTGTCAGGTCAGAAAAAACACATTGTTATCTGTGTTCCGTATTTCACTGTATTTAATCAGGCTGACTCACACTAACTAAACTTAAAAAATTAAACTATATGTCAGGAGATAATGTACCAATTTACAGTGAACAATGTCACACAAGCCAACATACTCACTTGTGTGACTAAAAAATCAATTTGGCAAACCAAATCACAGTCAGAAGTTTTTATCGTAAGCATGCAAATTACAATAAGGAAAGTGATTTTCCATGGTCCATATATTAGATGGCATCAGGCTCTGATTGCTTCATTTACAAATTTTCATCGTTGAAAGATATATTTCATAAGCAACAGTACAGTTGAGTTTTATGTCAGAACTTTTTATTTCCCTGAAGACAGACTGCCAAATTTGCGTCCCTGTTGTTCAATTTTCTTATTCCATTTCAGACTCCTTCTTTTCCTTCTTCCCTTCTGTGTCCTTCCTCTACTTCTATTTGATCTATTTTTTTTCTTTAGTTATGCTAAAGTCATCTAATTATTGTCAAGTCTCATACTGTCTTGGGATCTGATCTTTATTTCTGTTATTCATAGAAAAATCTTATTTTAAAACATTTTCATTATTTATTAATATCTATTTATTATTATTCATTTATGTTTATTTTTATTCATTGTACAGTTTAACTTTTACAGGGTGTATAAGGTAGGATTTATTTCATTTTTATATAACAGGAAAACTCAAAATAACAGTGGTATAAATATCATAGAATTTTCTGGAGAAGTAGTCTAAGAAAGCACAGTGGGGACATCAGGAAACATTATATTTCTGATTTATTCTCTTTGGTAATGGTTTTCATCACCAATGTTACCTCATGGCCCAAGATGATTATTAAAGAACTACCCAGAGCAGTGCTTTGAAAACTACCTAGTGCTCTGCCATCAGTAGTGTTAATTGCAAAGAAGAAGTGCTTTGGTTTTATTCACCACAGCTTGTACTAGTAAGTGAATGGAGTACTAGTATATGCTTGACAGAGTCTGGAGCAGTCATCAGGAAACTTGAAACTGAGTTTAGTCTCTTCCACTTACTAGATATATTGTGCTATTCCCACAGCCTCAATAACCTTTAGTTTCCTCTTATTTATTATGGATACAATTTACCTGCTTAATGAGAAACATTGAGACAGAAAATGAAACTATTTTTAAAGTATATAGCACAAAACAAATCAAGTGAATACATTTTTAAGCCATGCATATGTGTAAAACTGTAATTTTATTTTTCCAAAATCTATTCAGAATATATTCCATCTGTGGTAGAAAAATGCAATCCTTGGAAAATCAGGATATACTTAGCCAATTTCACTACTGAACAAGTCACTTCATAATGTCCCCTTTTCTTTTTTTCTTTCCACAGTTATGACTAAAGTGAGGCATGCTTACATTATAGATGTGTCCATGTTAATTAGTATTTGTCCATTCTGCTTTCTTAGGCCTCCAAGCTTTGTGGAACTACAACTTTTAAAGAATCACCTCCAAAATTATTCCATATATAATTCCTCAGTCCCTCATCCATTTCTTCCTTCTCAAAACCTCCTACCAGCTGGGTAATCTTTATGTAATCTGGACAAGTTGGAATACTCATTCTAACTGATCACATATATTTATATTTGGATCAGGATGTTGGATTGTATTTGCAACTTGAAATGACATATCCTTCAAAGCTATTGTCTGTACCTTTAGCTTCCAACGTATTTTTTAAATTAGAAGTGTATCCTTTATTTTTCTTTGGTTTAACACAAAAGATATGCATTCTAGAAATAAAAGGAAATAAGATTTTCTGGGAAACAATGAATTGGGGAGGAGTAATGGAATTCCTCTGTGGCAACTCACTATGTCCATTATAGTCTCACTTTTCTATAACTCACAAACAATCAACCCCGCTGGGCAGGGGGATGGGGAATCACAAGTTGTGTTTGTGTGTCAACAATGTATGTATTGTGCAATACACAGTTATATAAACATGTTGTTGACTGAGAAAATTAAGAATGTCCATGACATTGGCATAACCGCAAGTAGAAATTATGGGTTAACCATAAATTTTAGTGATAACGGATATTTTAAAAGCTTTTAAGTTTTACTTACCTTTTTCATCTTGTAATTCGAGTGTGACTGATCCCAAAACACCTTAGTTCTATAATACCCCTTTATTTACCACCACAAAGATAGCTGACATTGTTCCAGTTAGTTGAAATGTTAGGACAGAAAAAGACTAATGGATAAAATTAATGGAATTGTTTTCATCCTTAATACTTATACCCAGTGGAATCAATTTTCTCGTGCCATGTTATGGTCTGTGATATATGAGCAACACAGAGAAAGCAGAGTAAGGATAAAGAAATATTTTCTCTGTTCCCCACTCAATGCATAAAATAAAAAGTTTCTTTTCAATCAAGGCAATGTTCCCAATTTCCAAAATCTATGAGATTTTTAAAGAACCTGATCAATCTATCTTTTCTCCCTGCCTACCCTATTTTGTAAAATAACTCTTAAGGGACAGAATTAGAAATATCAAGCTCACATGAGCATGAACTAATACTGCCATTGTAATGAGTTATTATTAAAGTAACAAAAGGTTGGCCAGCCAGTAATGCTTTCCTTCTTCCTCAAACTTTCTTCCACCCACTAATAATAGCATTAATATATACATCAAAGTTTGCAGGTACTTTCTCACCAAATGTATTAATAAAAAGCAAACAAAGATAATTCTTATGCAAGATTTGGGAAGTCATTTCCTAAAATAACTTGAATTTATTATATTTACAAATACTAGGTTTGTGTTATAGGGTTTCTACAACCCACATGAGATCATGTGTAACATGATATATGTGTACACATACACTTAAATTTTTAAGAAATTGTCACAGATTCTCAAATAAAGCTGGGACTCAGGCAATGGGGAATCAATTTATTGGCCTAAGAAATATATTTTGCAGATGAGAAGATAAAGATCTAGAGAGATTAAGCTAATTCACAGACAAGAAAAGCCAGAGACCTAACCTTCAAATTAACAGTCTATTTTTTTCCAACAGAACAAATTTGTATGTGTAAATTGATGCATCTCATATTAAGTTAAATGTGTATCAAGAACATTGTGGTAGGGACAAGCTAGTTTTTCATGAAATCCATTTTCCCTTAATCCCAAGCACCCAACTACAATACTTGTATCAGCTCTTCCCAGTTATGTGTGGCTGAGACTCTTAATTCTGGCCACAGGAACATGAGTAGAGATGATGACAACACTTCCAGTCCTGACCCATGACAAACTCCCATGTGAGATTCAAACTGTTTCTTCCCTTGTCTATAGGATAATGATTAATAATAGGGGAACCTGGAGGCCAATGCAGATGGTGCAGCACCTGTTGGCCTGAGAATCTAACACCTTTGTGAAGCAGAGGCCATGGACTTTGTAGACTTCATGGACTCCATTAATAGCCCTTTTTAGAATTCACATAAAGAAGAAAGAAACTTCATTGACATTTCTGGATTTAACTGATACCGAATGGAGCATTATGTTAGGTAGTACAGACATACTAAGGATACTATCTGAAAATGGAATTTAGGTCTCTAGTTTCAGATTGGTACTATACCCTGTAAGTGAGAAAAACACAATCAGTTCTGCTTTGAATCTATTTGTTAGTCTCAGGAATACTTGTGAAAAGAATACTTCTTTTAAATAAGGGATAGCAACCAAAATTTTAATTAAGGCATTTTAATTAAGACACGTGTAAGTAGTGTAGAGAGAAATCAAATCCAAAAATCTCTTTTGGAAAGCCAAAGAAGGAGAGCTCTACATTTTAAAATAAAATGTTATTTTCATTTAGTGGTATTAGGTACATTTAAATTAATTAGCACAGTGTGAAAATTATGTGATAACATTATTCAGTATTACATAGTATAATTATTAATGATTCAAATAAATAATGACTATATTTAGGAATTTTTACTGTACATAGGGTGCTATTAATTAGTAGCTTATTCATAAATCCTGCAAAACAATATTTGTTCTATTGTTTTCCTGTATTATTAGCTCAAAGATACGTTAGCTTGAGTGTTCTGGCATGGAGGTCCACCTTATCAGTCTTAAAATCTGCAAACATTGGCCTAAATGGAAACCTGTCTGGGATACCTATAGAATCTGAACACTAATTTCTGGGGCTTCAAGAGAAGTAGTAGTTATGTATTTGTCTGAACTGACAGACAGTGGTAAGAAGCTCACCCAGAGCTAAATATCCTGACATTCACATTTTCACTGAGTAGCAGAGGAGTAGTGGCAATGATGATGGACACCACGGTATAAAGAGATCAAACTTTCACTTTTCTTTGCATTGATGTATTTATGTATGTATGACCCAAGTTTTCCAAACAACATGTATATACGGCTATTTTTTCTTTAGTATAGGAGTTTTGATCAATGACTAAGAGAATGACCAGTAATGCCATTAAAAAATAATAATAATTGACTTCCCTGGAAAAAAATGTTTCTTTAAAATGAGTCTATATAAGAATTAACTCAAAATCTAGAATATAAAATAATGATACCATTTTATCTATAAAATACACAATTTTAAAAAATCATAATATTAACATTGGCAAGGTGGAATAATATATAATAATTAATTCTTAAGTAAAATTGCTCAAGAAAATGACATGGCATTAGGCATTATTTTTTCTAATTTGCAGTAAAATATTCTAAAAAAATGTGATTGAAAAAATAAGCCTTATTCTTCACTCCCCATTCATCTATGAGTAAGCAAGTAGGCCTTCACCAGACACTGTATCTGCCAGTACCTTGATCTTGTACTTCACACACTCCATAACTGTGAGCAATACATTTCTGTTGTTTATAAGCCCCCAAGTTTATGGCATTTTTGTTACAGCAGCCCAAATGGATTAAGACAGTAAGTCATCTAGCCATCCTACAGCTGACCACAGACATGTAGTTGAGCCCAGCTGTGTGAAGCCAATGAGTTTTGGAATGATTAGGTTACACCATATTATTGTGGGTATATGTAACTAAAACAGAATCGTAGATTTGTTACAACCATATTGCACCTCTAAAGACTCTTTAAGCTTATTGTATACATTCTTGCCTTAGACTTGCAATCAGCATGATACTGAATATGAAAAACTCCTCAAAATCACTGTTGATTCAACAAATAATTTAAAAAAATAATTGTGAGGAAAACCCTACAACTTTACAGATTTAAGATACATTTCACTAATATATGGTCATGTTTGGATCCTAATTTTAACAAATGAACTATAAATGAAAGCATTAGTGACTTAAATAGATGCATCTGAATATTCAAAACTATCAATAATAGTTTTGTATAATAATGGTGTTGTGATTATATTATTAAAAAAGAATTCTAATCTTTGTGAGCTGCATACTGAAATATTTTAAGCGGAAACTGTATGTTTGGAATTTGCTCAAAATAATTCAGTGTGATAGTGGTACACAGGTAGGTTGTGTTAGCGACCAATGATTCTCAAGCTTCAAGGTACATAAGAATCATTTGGGAATCTTTTTAAAATGCAAATTCGGATTCAGCATTTCTGCAGTGAGGCCTGAGACTCTACATGTCTAACAAGCTCCTAGATGATGCCAATGTTACTGGTCCCCAGAGCACACTTTGAGTAGTAAGGTTATAGATGAAATGAGTGGCCATGAATTAGTAATTGTGTGCCTGGATAATGGGTACACAGAGTTCAAAGAATTATACTTCCTACTTTTATTTATTTTAAAGTTTTCATAATAAAACTCTTTAAAGTAATAATTCTAATTCAGTTGTACAGACAATATCACATTGCCACTGGAACAGTGAGGTCCTAAATTGTATTTTTCTCACTGACTTTAGGTATTCTAGCTATTTTCAAAAAATGAACCATTGAGACAAAAGGAATCCAAAAAGGCTTTATGGAGGAGGTGTTATTTTTACCTTGGTCTTTATGAGTGGATAAGATTCATGTGTGAGATAAAGGAGTGAAAGTGTAGAGGTAGAAACTACCTGAATAAATGCATAAAGGCAAGAATAAAATTAGCATGATTACATAGAAGACTAGTAGCTTGCATGATAATGGAAAATTTGAAAATTATTTACACATTTGCAAGGTTGCCATGGAATTCAAGAACTCAAAATATGTATTGTTGCTTTCTTTTTTTTTGAACTTTCACTGTTTTAAAATTGAAGTATAGTTGATTTACAATGTTGTGTCAATTTCTGCCTTCATGGTGAGGCATAGTGATCAACTGGGAAAGAAAAACAAACAAGGAACATAATTTAATTAACCGTTAGATGGTGCCAAAGCCCCTCCTGACCATCTCACAGCTTGAATTTATTCCTCCTGCCCTCCCCTATGAAATCTGGAGTAGAATCAGAGTATAAAATAGAAACTCACTGTTTTAAGCAAGTAGTTAAAATAATTAAAATTTGAACCTAGCTATTACCAAGAATTATTTAATCATAAGGGAACTCATGCATTTTAATCAGATATTAAATGCATTTATTAGTTCACATTAAGTGATGGATAAAGTACACATTCATGTTTGACAAGTTTATTCTTCCTTAAATATCTTGGCAAACTGCAGATAAAGTTTTACTGGAAACACTAATAATACCACTAAAATGAATTCTGGAACCTTATTTATTATATCCATTATTGTGATTTTTTTTAATACATTTTCAAAACTAAAAAAAAATAAGTGAATTATTTTTTTCCTAAAGCTCTTCATAAAAGAATAAACTTAATATTGTTATTATAAAAGAACATGTGACTTAAGTACCAACATATATTTCTGAAAAGATATTTTAAAATTAGATTTATTAGGTTATGTTTTGACCACACAAGGGTCACTCTAACCTTATTTTAAGTGCTTAATTTTTCATGCTAATTCCAAGGTACTAGAGACCAGGAGGTTGGCGATCTTATTAAGACAATTCTATTAATGAGCTACATGTTTAACTTGTCCAAAAATTTCAGTACCAACACTTTTTAAAAGTATTTATGATGAATGATATTCAGTGAAATAAAAATAAATAAGGCATAATTTGAAGGAATGTGTGGTGAGCAGTGTTAAATGTGGAAGGAAATTCTAGCTAAGTCTTAAATTTCTTCATTGGAAATTATGATTGGGAGTTCATAAGTTAATCAGCAGTTGGGAATTTCATTGTCAACAATGTGATAAAATATGAAGCCAGAATAGTATGGGTTTGGGAGCAAATTTCAAGTGAAAATTGAGACAGCAGTGGGCACTATTCTTTCAGGAAGCAGGGCACTGAAGAGAAAGATAAAATTAGAACTCTATCTTCAATGGGAATTCAGGAAAGAAGGACAATTTAGAATGCAATACTTGGATTTACCATGTAAATAAAATGAGAGTGTTAGAGTGATATGATTTCCAAATTTGGACACTATTTGGGTAATGTGGAATAGTAACAAAAAAGGCTTTTGAAAAAAGAACTAATAGATAATTTAGTGTTCATTTAGAATCTTATTTCTATGATTGTACAAAGAAATAATATTTTATTTATTCCTCAGGGATAAGGCTATGACTTAAATTGCTTCTGACTACAAAGTGAAAATTATATAACTTGAAATGAGATAAATTTTATCAAAGAATACCAATCAGAAACGGTTTTGCAATTTTCAAAGAGAAATATTGTTTATTATTTAATATTTTATGGAGGAAAAAATTTATAAACAATGAATAATAAAGATTTTTAAAGCCATGTCTTTCATAAAACAGTATAAGTTGTTAGTAATCATAGTAAAATTGCAGACAATTTGATGTTTCTAATTAATAACAATAATTTTTAAGTTACTTAGATATTTTATTTACTAAATAAATGAGCAATTTACTAAATTGCTTAACAAACATCTTTCATTAAAAAATATTAAGGTAATCAGCCTGTCCCTTTAATTCTAAGTCTAAATCAAAGGAGACCAATTAGCAATTTTATTTTTCATAGAAATTCACACATATTACTTTTCCTATGAGCTGTAGACCTTTATATAGTGAAGGTATTTTAACATTAAATATGATAACATAAATTAAAACATGATAAAATATCTGAATAAAATATTTAAAAATAAAATTATCATTGTGCATAATGGATTATTATATTAATTACACCCTTAAAACTTGAAGGTCAAATTTGTTGAACCCCATTAGATATAATGTTTATGGCTAATTTCCAGAAAGTCATTTCATTTTTTTCCTTACTCAAAGACAAATCATAATATCTATGACTTCAAAACAATATTTTTAAATACCCCTAACCTCTAAGTTGGTCAATACAAAACCACTCTAACTGCTTAGGGAAGATTCAGTGGAAAGCAATCTCTTAAACAGAATGAGATGCTTAGCATTTAATATTTTATAATTGATTAGAAAAGAATGTTGGAATCCTTTATGGTCAGAATGCTTTGTAAAGAACTTGTTCATAATGAAAATTGTGTTGTTTAGAGAAGCAAAATCAGTATGGATTTTAATAGTAGGGATTTGGTTTTACTACTTGTATTAAAACAATTATTATGACAGAAGTGACATTTAGAGAACCTAGATATTCAGTGGTATTGCCCCCTAAATTACAAAACTCATTTATGTTTGGTTTAATAATTGGCAATATTTATTGCTCCCAAACCGTGAGCACATTGCCCTGTAACCACATTTTTGTAATCCATCATTTTTGATAATTAAGTGTTGACTTTTGCTCTTAAGCAGGTACTTACTTGGAACTGTGGTATTCTCTCTTACTTTTCAGTAGACTTTACTGATTGGGGATGGGGTGGGGTAGGGTGATGATTCACATTTCCAGTTAGTTAACTAATTTTTTAAAGCATTGTTCAGAAGACATTGTCTTTTATCATTTGTTTATATTTTCCTCTTTAAATCTATGGATTTAATTATGGTTCTTGAGACTTTCATCGTGTTTGCAAGAATTTTAAAATTATTTTTCTTTGTGTCTACCAAATTACACATGGATCATATTAATTTATACTGTTAGACTTTGATCATTGTAATTCCTAATAATATCTTAAATTTAATTTATGAAAAACATAGGTCATAAGTGAAAGAAAAGTTTGTAAGATTCCCCATTAGTATCTAGAAAGTGGACTAGTTCAAAAGCCAGGGCTTCCCTGGTGGTGCAGTGGTCGAGAGTCCGCCTGCTGATGCAGGGGACATGGGTTCGTGTCCCAGTCCGGGAAGATCCCACATGCCTCAGAGTGGCTAGGCCCATGAGCCATGGCCACTAAGCCTGTGTGTCTGGAGCCTGTGCTCTGCAACAGGAGAGGCCACAACAGTGAGAGGCCCGTGTACCGCAAAAAAAAAAAAAAAAAAAAAGTACAAGCCAGAGCCAAAATTATTCTCCTATTTTGCTGATCAATTGGAGACGGTAAGATGAGATATAAAATTCAATACATTAAGACCTGACAGATACAGAGTTTACTCATTATGTGTGCATGTTGGTGGAGGCTGGGGGACAGGGTTGAAGGGACCTGAGTGAAGTGATTATTTACTATTCAGGACACTAATTTATAATCCTTATGTAAAAATAAAGATCTATGTGAAGGGAGAAAAAGTCAAATTTTCATCTAATTTTGTTATCTACACTGTAAATTTAAATCTGCAATATTGACAGGCAAGCTGAAAATATACTCAAAGTTGTTCACATTCATCACTACTTAAATCATTTAATTATGTATTTTTTCCTATTTAGCAATTGCATTTTCTGATTTTACTTTTAGAAAGAAATATTTATTAGCATTGATGACAGTTAACGTAAACCCATGTAATGCTTTTGTTAACATTTTCAATTTTCTTTTGAAAAATCTAGATAAAGGTAATTTTATGTGTATTTAATTTTTCAGTTTGGCTAGAGTTAAAAGGAAAATGCATTGCTAGATGTCATGCAGATCAAAATATTGAGGTTCTTTGAATTATTTAAAATCAATTCTTAGATTTCACGTTAGAAATTAGATTTATTAGATTACCTTAGATTATCTTTCTGATAAATATTTTACAATGGTTACATTTTTAAAAAGAATATAAATTAGACAAGTGTGCCTCTATCCAAAATATATTTTCATCTTTGAATGCATTAGACAGATTCCGTAATGCTATAAAAATTTCAGTTGAACCGTTTAAAATGGAGTCTTAAAAGAAACATGATTCTTATATAATGATGCTCTTCAGGAAAAGAATAAATGAAATTCTTTCCTTATCATTGCCATTAGATGTTTACAAAGTAATGAATGAATGAACAAATGCTCACCTCCTCCTCTTGTGCTAGAAAATACTTTTAGTAATGAGTATCAAAACTTGTACTTAAAACATTGTATTTTATGCCTTTTATGCCCACATAATTATCATTCTCCTGCTAATATTTCTCACTAATTTTTATTCAAGAGAAAACTCATTTTTTATCATACAATTCTTTTTGGTTTAAACTAAAAATCCCACAAAAATAATTGTTAATATTTTAAACCAAAAATATTAGTTGTAAAAAGAATTTATATTGTTACTTGCTTTCTTCTTGCTGTAGGAAAAGTGAAGAATTCCTTTTTTTTGGTACTAGTAACTAAAATATATATTCTATGAATCAGTAGACTAAGAGTGTACTTAATGAATCAGCCTTTTAATCTATCTGTTTAGATTGTCAGAGTTCAATGACCATTAATTCAACTAACTGAGTATTTACCATTTTCCAGGCATTAATAGAGGTACTCAGAATATGATAAATCAGTGAACAAAACTGAAAAAAAAAAAACAAAGCTTGTCATGTGGATAATGAATTTAGTATTTCTTTTTAAATGGTAATAGCATGGAGAAATATGCACCACTATTTTCTGTTTAGATTATGCCAATACCTATGGTGAAAGCACCCACAAAACTTCCAAGCAATAACAAAATAATTAGTGATCAACTAAGTGTACAATTTTATTTTTTTTAAGCTGTGAAAGCCTACAGGAAACACTGTTGAAAGTATTTCTCCATTTACCATAGATCGTTTTCAGACACCCAATAATCACTCATATCTTCTGGAAAATAACAACTGTGCCCCTGTGTTACTCATAAGGGGCTCTTTATCTCTAGACTAGATTACTGTATACTTTGAGAAATAAATACATAATGAATTATTGATTTAAAGATAATATCTTTCTGCAAATATTTGTATGCTCTCAGCAATAGAATTAAACACAAAGCATTGAGATATAAAAAATAAATACAAAATTCTGAATTATACATATATTTAAATGAAATATTTGACTTAGAAAACTCGCTTGTACCTTTGTCTACTTAATCAATATTTTCTAATACAAAATAGGTATACTTTTTATTTTTTAAAATTAGTTAATCTTGATTGCATAATCTATATGAGGTAGGAAAGACCAGGCCAGGCACAAGGACAGCCTCCTCATATATAGACATTAGGCAGAAGTCAAAGCCATCTCCTTGTCTTGCAATTAATGAGGCCATGACACACGGAGGAATAGCATCTAAAACAGAAACTTTGTAGCATCTGAGCAAGAAACTTTGACCCTGAAAACTGTGGAGCATGCTCAATAAAAATACACAGGTTCCTGATGACCCTGTATGACCCTACATGTGTGATGCTCAAATAGTAAGAGATAATTTAAGGAAAAACAGCTCTTAGAATGCATGTACAGTGGATTCAGGAGATAATTGTGTAAGACTGGGAGCTGATGCAACCTGGTGCAATCCAGGCCACACCTCAACCCTCCCCTCAATGAATATTCCACCCCTAATCAAAAGACCCCACCCATTCAAAAGGCTAACAATAAGATAAAAGGGGGATCCAAATAACCTGTGGGGTGCCCCTCACTCTTCTTCCAGTGTGTACTTTTGCTTTTGCCTCAATAAACTGCTCCTTTGTTCTCTGCTTCTCAGCCTCAGTGTTTGGGTTCTCTTTTTCTTTTTTTTCCCTTTGTGTTCCTTGCCCAAGTTCTTTTGGGATGAGTTGAACAACAGCCTGGACTTTTGGTAAAGCTTTTCCGGTATCATATGATATCCAAATCTTAATATTTCATCAAGATTAAATATACAAAAACTGATTATTCTGTCTGCAGCCATCAAGGGTGGAGCTATTTCTTGAGTACCACAAAGGGCAGTCTAAGACGTAAAGTAGTTAGGGTCCCAAACAATGAGAAATTCTCTAAGCAACTGCTTGGAAATTAAAAGACAAAATTTTTAATGTATTTTTATTATAAAGGGGATTATCAGACATTTTAGAAAGGTTCACATGAGTGTATTTCCACCTTCTTCATAACTTGGTGTGCCTTTTGCTATTAGAGTGGTAAAGTTGTTTTAGTTCATCCCTTGTGCCAGAGAGAGTTACTTCTTGACTGGACGCCCAGCTGTTAATTGATTTTTCTGTTGTTTGGATTTGGGGAATTAAAATTAAAATATTTTCACATGTAACATGATTAAATATCACAAGGCAGCAGCTCATGATAGATTCTTAATAAACCAATTCATACACAACATCTCTCAGGTAAGAAATCAAGATTAAAAAGGATATTAATTTTTTAAATTAATTTTCTTATTTTTAAAGTAAATCTGACAGCTCTAGGTAGCCAGAATTAAGGGAATACTTTTATATTACCTATTAATGTCACATTCTTATTTATGCTGTCTTCATAGCATCAATAACCAAAAGCCAAAATTGGTTTTAATGTTTAACACTATCAATAATTATTGATTAATATACTGGTTATTATACTGATTACTGAACTAACCTATCTCTAAATTTAGTTACCAGTGTGGATCTTTCAGCACTGCAATCTATATCAACATGAATTAACCATAGCACTTTGAAATATAAATTGATTTTCTCTTTTTAGATATTTCTGGGATATTTTCCTCATTTATTTAAACAACATACCATTCCTTTATATAGCTAGCTAAGGAATCTTGAGTTTGAATGTCTAATAGACATTTGAGATACAGAAGTTTTGTCATAGCAGAAAACAGGAAACCAAAGAAACAGTATTAGTTTTTATGTCTCAAAAGCCTAGCTCCTGAAGTGATTCAAGCCAAGGAGAAAAATAAGGGTGAGTAAATGTAACTGCCTGTGAAATGAGAAAAAGTCCTCAAGGTAGGAGAAAATAAATGAAAGGAAAAGGAATTTTATATATATAATATACATGTATATGTATAAATACATACACAGGGTGAGTGCTGGCTGGAGGATGGAAGCAATGGATGCGTGTGTGCTCTTGGGTAGGCACTCACACATACGCGCAATAGGTATAAGGAATATGAGAGTGGAAATAACTAATGCCTCAATGCCTAAACTGAGCAAAATTTGTGGTAGAGTATTTTATGCTCGATGGAATTACTCATTATACTTATTCACGTTGGTCCAATTCCTGGATATTCAACATATGTCCAGGAATATCAAAGTCATCCTTTATTTCTCAGACTTTCATTTCCATACAGTTCTATGGGCAGTAAAGCAAACCCTACCCACAACACACATGCACACCCTCCCTATAAGATTTCCTTGCTTTCTTTTTTGTTTTCCCATGAGAACGTATCAATATGTGACATGTTATAAATGTACGTTATTTATCTTTTCTCTTCCATCCCCTATTCCCTTTGGAACATAAGTTCCTGAGGGTAAGTGGTTGATGATGTTGCTGTTGTTATTGATGTCAATTTTACTGTTCTTTCCCCACCACCTAGAATATTGTCTGGCATCCAACACATACCCAGAAAACTTTTATTGAATAAATGCATGAATGAACACATATAAGTAAATAAAAGATAAATGCAAAATACACAGTGCATGTAAGAAGTACTATGTAGATTTAAATAATATATGACCTAGGGTATATAACATTTTATAAAAACTTTAAGTGGAATATAATCTATAAAAACTATGTTGTATGCCTTAAACTAATATAATATTGTAAATCAACAATTTTTAAAAAATTAAATAAGCAAATTAAAGTTTTAGAGATAATTTCTGATATTAATTAAGGTAAGGTTGCACTGAAGAGGTAGGATTTGAATAATGCTTCTGGAGGTTGGGTGGAGTTTTAACATCTGAAGTGGTAAAAGAAACACAATTTCCAATATGTGTTTGTATGTACTGAGTGGTCTGGAAGAAACAATATATATGAATAAGTAGTGCTAGACACGTATACAGTATAGAGAATTTTTCTTGGAGGAAAGGTTTTATTTTATAAAGTTATAAATGAGCAAAAACTATGGAATTTAATTAGCAAGCAAACAAATCCACTTGAACTGCTTTAGCAAAAGATTGGCAAAGAGAAAATGAAGAGAAATAAACTGTGAGCAAATACAGACAAATGAGATATAAAGACTACAGGCAGTGGGGCAAATTAGGGGCAAAAGTATAGAGGCAAAAATTTTCTTAGTATTATTATTGGCTTCAGTATTAATAGTGTTAAATATTTAATTAATTTAAAATAGTCAAGTATTAATGTTAAGCTATTATATAATTTTGGTAATTTAAAGACAAAATTGGGATTGGGATTGGAAATTTTATAAACACTCATTTACATTATTCTGTTGAATTTCAACAATGCTAGTGTAAAGTAAGGACAGATGTTCTCATTCAAATTTTAAGCAAGTAAGAAAATTGAAGTTTAGAAAAATTAATGCTGGCTCAAAATTAAATGATTAAGTGGCACACCTGGACAATAATTTTATTCTTCTGACATAAACCTAGTTGTTTTCTTCTACATTATCTTTCTGCTTACATTGTCTAGTTTAATACCAGTTTTTAAGTAGTGATATACAAATGGAATGGGATCCTGGCTAAAAAGACTCATGAATAGCTGAGATTTTCCCAGGCTATCATTTACAGTCATCATGGTGTTACAATGTTTAATTTCCTAAGTTACAGTAAGTTTGCATTATACAATGATTAACTGATCAGTTTTATATAAAAATTTTGGTCCTTCCAATTCTCTGTGACTCATTTTCCTAGCCCCATGAGTTTGATAAGGAACTAGAAATGCTGCTGTTTTCACTAATGAGCATGTCTTGAAAGCATGATTAGGTCAGCTGTATGTTATAAATTGAGTTTTTCAAATAATTTAACATCTCCTTAAAGAGTCTGTGAAGTGGTAAAATGAACCTTAAACAAAGTCAAGACTAGAGAAAATAGTACCTTTTATGAAAGTGAACTTAAAGTGTCAAGAAAACCAAAAATAGTAACTTTGCAAAGTTTAGAACCTCAAATACATAAGTATATTGCCATACTAAGTGTCTTGAAATGGGTAGTTGTTCAGTGCCCTACAAGTATATTTGTCCTTAATACATTTGCATTACTATTTTTGGAAATGAATGCATAATAAGTAGAAGATTTGCTGTAAGTATTCTTCTGTGCTACACTACTTAAAATTTATTATAATACTTCATATTATCCTGTGTCTCACAACCTTATATATGTTAAACCTCAAAATATCTTGTAGAAAAACAATACAGACATTTAGAATGTAGCAAGTATACTAAGGTAATATATTGCTTGAATTGGGGTAATGGGGGGTGGGAATAGCAATCTATGTTATTTATATATTTATTTATCAGATTAATCAGGTTTAATCATGTATAACTAATGAATTAGAAGTGAAGGAGAACCCATATATACCCACAACCCTTTCTCCTTCTCTTTCACCCATCACAGCCAATACTTATTGTCAGATATGACAAGGAGATTATGGTGCTTCATTTCCTCCTAGTTCAATTTGTTTTTTCCTTTTCAAATTACATCTTTGTTACTTTTTTTTTAAGATTTTTTTTTGATGTGGACCATTTTTAAAGTCTTTATTGAATTTATTACAATATTGCTTCTGTTTTGGTTTTTTGGCCGTGAGGCATGTGGGATCCCAGCTCCCTGACCAGGGATCGAACCCACACCCCCTCTGTTGGAAGGCAAAGTCTTAACCACTGGACCACCAGGGAAGTCCCTTTGTTACAGTTTTTAATTAATACTTTTCAGGAACACTTTTCACATTGATAAAATCCTACTTTACCTTTAAAAATCATAATAAAATATCACAATTGTGCAAGACTTAGATGTTCATTAAGGTTATGGCATAGTATGTAGTAATATATAAATGCATTAGTTGACACAGAAACATACTCTTCAGATTTCTTCATTCCTGAGAATAAGGTCACCACAAACTATAAGAATTAAATAAAAAGAAAACCATCAATAATTGATAATTGGCTAAGTGTTTAGATTGTTTAAATATTTGACAAAGACATATATACCTTCGGTTCAGTTCCTGAGAAAGTATATTATGTGCAGGTTTTTTTCAAAAATGGAGAGAAAATGGAGGGGAGGAAAGGAGAAGAGAAGAGAGTGAATTAGTTAGTTCCTCACTTCAAAGGGATAATATTTTCAGTTTGGGTATAATTAGAGACTAAAAAAACATTATATTGTGGGCTCTGTTTTTCTAAAAGGATAATAATCAAGGAAGTAATCAGAGTGTGGTAAAAATGGGGAGAAGATGTTGGGAATAGACCATAGAAATAATTTATATAATATGTCATGGATGAAGAAGGCAAGTTGGAAGACATTTTAAGTAGAGTAAGTAGATTGAACAAGTACGCCTAAAATGGTATAACAAAAGCTTTGACTAGACTGTATTGGAAAAGTCATGCTGTGAGATTATACCAACCACATAATTTGGGAAGGCCGCTAATGGAGTAGAAGCTAGAGTTTATGAAACAATTTAAGTTAAATGAAACAATATGTGGAGCACACAAATATTTTGAAAACAGTAACAAAATGATAAATCATGTATTGGGAAAATTACAATTTTTGAATGTGGTAAAAGGATTGCAAAGGTAAAATAAGTATGTGTATGACAGAAATTAAATGTTTAGTTTGAACTATTTGAATTAGAGTGGTAAAATACAGAGTATCTAAACTAAGTGGCCAAATAGGATTGTGGCATTGCCAATTGGTGACCGTTTTTTATAAGGTTAAATAAGTATCATTCCAAGTCAATTTGCTTTTTGAACTTTGTCTGAATTCTGAATATGCAATTTTACAGGCTTATTCTGTAGCACTTTTTATTTTTATTTTTGAAGGGTATCTATCTGAAAGGCCTTAGTGTACTTCATGGGTGGCTTTCTCTAAAAAATTTTTTTCTTTTTGCAAAAAATTTATGTATGAGAACATGAAGATAAAGACATTTATTTTAAAACATTTCTAATTAACAAATTTGAAAATATGTCAAAATTATCATGCTTTTAACTAATTTCCCACATGTATCTTACTTATAAATAAGATAAATAAAATAGAATGTATGTATAATATAAATGATAA
This sequence comes from Grampus griseus, assembly GCF_964374135.1. Classification (NCBI taxonomy): domain Eukaryota; kingdom Metazoa; phylum Chordata; class Mammalia; order Artiodactyla; family Delphinidae; genus Grampus; species Grampus griseus. The sequence continues at coordinate 35,841,420 of NC_139012.1, read as the reverse complement.
GTAATATAAAATTATATATAAATAATGCATATTATATGATTTACATTGTTAAATTGACAGCCTTACATATAAAATGTACTATACTTTTTCATTTAAAATATAGGAAATTTTAATCATCTTAAAGTGGCTTTCCCCACTGTTATGATTATTAATTTTTTTAATATAAAAACATATGAAATAGTTTATGTTTGAGATATTTTGAGTATAGACTTTTTCATTAAACATGTTTTTAAAACATTTCTAAAATCAATGTATTTATAATACTTCAAAAATATTTATAAAGAAATTGTTTCCAAATATGCTTACCTGGTACAATCATATTTATATTACTGAAATATTCATCTTATAAATTTAACTGATTCACATATTATCCTGAGTAGATTATGCTATATTTGATAAAATGAAAACAAATAATAAGATATTTGGGTCAGGTTTTCACCCATCAGTTTTCCCATTGCTTAAATTGCAGAGTGTTATCTCTAAATAATACAACTTGATGCAAAAATACATGAAAATATTAAGTGAGTTAGTAGTATTAAACTTGGATATTAAAAAGCACTTGAATAAAACATTAATTATCATGATTTGTTGATGCTTTGCCCTTTATAACAATAGTTACAAGCACAATCAGCATATTTAAATGAATGTTGATTTTCCCATCTGGATCTGAGCAGAGTTTCGTCCTCTCAAATGCTAATTTTTGAGAGACATAAAGATCTTTATGGTCATAATAAAGCCATTAATATAGTTCACATGATTTTTTATACTAGATTTTCTACAAATAATATTAACTCTATTAATTTCCAGGGCCACTGAATACAAGTGATTATGGAGGAACTGCCCTGTCATGGCCATGAGTAAATCATGTTCTATGCTTCACTGGACAACACCCCTTAAAATTATACTGGAATCTATAAATATAATCTGGACAAAGGATGGAAGAATTTATGGTAAGGTAATGACAGTATGATAGTAAAGCAAAAATAACTGAACTGAAATTTAAGAGATCTGTGGCCTACCTGTTCTTTTGCTAGTTGTGTATTTGTGGGGATATACCACTTTACTTTATTGGGTCTCAGTTTCCTCTTTTGTAATGCTGAGGGTTATACTAGATTTTACAGTTCTAAAAATAATTTGTGATTTTAAAATTATATTTGTATGCAAATAGATTATTGATTAGTTCAATTAATTATACATTAACTTACTGAAAGCCTCCTCATTTTAAACTGTGAAAGTTACTTTTGTGAAAATAGTAGCAAAACTAGAAAGAATCCAGTGGTTCATCCAGAATTTAACTTATACTAAAGTTCTCAATATGGAAAAGTTATCTTTGAATTGTCTCTTTACTTCATGATGTTATATGCTGCAGTTTCATTGGTTTCTGACCTAGCTAGTTATTAGTATGCTTGATCTTGTGGGTATATAATTCCTGCATGAAAGCAGACTTGATGAAAAGTTAAATAAAATCTTCTTACATGAAACCAGTTAGTGGAATGTTGCCATTATGTTCATTTATCATATTTTGGTTGGGATATATTGTCTTTGTAGAAAGATTTTACTTCAAAATATTATGTGCAGAGAGTAGAGATTATGCACAAATGACCAAAATACCTTATATTTTCTTTTGGAATGTAATAAATAGTATTTATTTTATTCAAAATTTCATTGAAAGTGTACAATAAACACACCTCTTGGGAGTAGTCAAAATGGCTGAGGAGGAGGAGGATGTGGAGTTCATTTCTCTCCACAAGTGCATCAAGAATACATCTACAAATGGAACAATTCTCACAGACAACCAACTGAACACTAGCAGAGGACCTCAGACACCTAAAAAGACAAAAAAAGATCCCTGTGTAAGTAGATAGGATGAAAGAAAGAAGAAGGGAAAAGGAAGAAGAGAGGAAGTGAGACAGGACCTGCACCCCTGGTTGCGGAGTTGAAGGAGTAGTTCCCACAACCGGGGAAGACCCTAACCAGTGGGGAGATCATTTGGGACAGAAGTGGAGTTTTGGGGGCTATGGGAGAACGTGTGTCCACTGGTACAGACAGGGGCTGGGTGCTGGAATATGGGGTTTGGAGAGAAAACCTGGGGAAAAGACTGCTGTTGGCTGCAATGACACAGCCTGAGGGGACAGGAGTGAGGAAATCCTCAACGAGGAATGCTTGTGGAGGAAACACAGACCATCACAGAAATGAAGAACCATTGTTGAGTGACACAGAAGGGGCGGGACCACCATTGCAGCCTCTCTCCACACGTGCTGGTCCCTGCTTCCCAGACACTAGGAAGGGCTCCCACTGGGGCGAGCTCCCTTGGACATGCAGCCACCAGCACCCCATATGACCCATTCTCACCAGGGCTTCCACAACCCCAGTGGCTGCTGCCTTCTCCTCCATGCCCCATCCCAGCCACAGTGGGTGCTGCTGCGACCTTGGCCATTGCCACCTCCATGTCCCATCCTCACCAGGGAGGACACCTGTGCTACAGGGCCGCCTTGGGAGCAGAACCCTGTGAGTTACCCACAGGTCAAGGTGGGGCTGAAAGCATAGATGAGCCCCAGGGACCATGCAACTAAGGAAGAAAAGCTGAAATCTCTCCTCACAGCTGCACAAACTGTGAATTGACACCCCTACAAGTGGCTTTGTAAACTCAGCACCTACAGAATATCTGAATGGACAACAAGTGCTCCCACAGCCAAGAAGGTTCTAGCTTTACCAACTGTACACTTTGTGGGCATTTACACACAGGGGATGGAACAGGCCAGAGGATTAGCTGCCCCCACAACACCCACAGTGGGTCTAGATCCATGATTACTGCAATCCTGGGACCTGACTTCAGTGGATCTACGCTGGTGGCCTGGTTAAAATAATGTCTGAGAGACACCAGGGTCAATTGCCAGCATACCCACAGTTAAGGTGGGGCCAAGAACAGTGCCAACAACAGTGTAATCTGAGAGCTTGCACAAAAGGTGAAATGTGACAAAACAGAGTAATCCCACAGATGAACATCTCCAGAGGAGGAATACTCAATGGCTTCCCTCCAGGTGGGAGTGTTCCAATCCCACCTACTGCACACAACAGATCAGAAACACAGGTCAGAAACAGAACTGGAGGACATTAAGACTCCACTTACACAAATGGACAAATCTTCCAGAACAAAAATTAATAAGGAAACACAAGCCTTAAAAGACACATTAGACCAGATAGATTTAATTGATATCTACAGGACATTCCATCCGAAAACAGCAGAATACATTTTCTCCTCAAGTGCACGTGGAACATTCTCCAGGATAGATCACATCTCGGGCCAAAAATCAAACCTCAGTATATTTAAGAAAATTAAAATCATATCAAGCATCTTTTCTGACCACAAGGCTATGAGATTAGAAATCGATTACAGGGGGAAAAAAACTGTAAAATACACAAACACATGGAGGCTAAACATATGTTACCAAACAACCAATGGATCACTGAAGAAATCAAAGAGAAAATCAGAAAAGTACCAGATACAAATGAAAACAAAACAGAAAGATCCAAAAGCAATGGGATACAGCAAAATCAGTTCTAAGAGGGAAGTTTATGGCAATAAAATCTTACATCAGGAAACAAGAAAAATCTCAAATAAACAACCTAACCTTACACTTAAAGCAACTAGAGAAAGAAGAACAAACAAAAGCTAAAGTTAGTAGAAGTAAAGAAATCATAAAGATCAGAGAAGAAATATATAAAATAGAGATGAAGAAAACAATAGAAAAGATCAATGAAGCTAAAAGCTGGTTCTTTTAAAAGATAAACAAAATTGATAAACTGTTAGCCAGACAAATAAAGAAAAAAAGGGAGAGGACTCAAATCAATAAAATTAGAAATGAAAAAGGAAAAGTTACAACAACTGACACAACAGAAATACAAAGTATCATAAAAGACTACTATAAGCAACTATATGCCAATAAAATAGACAACCTAGAAGAAATGGGCAAATTCTTAGAAAGGTACAACCTTCTATAATGGAAGCAGGAAGAAATAGAAAATATGAACAGACCAATCACAAATGCTGAAACTGAAACTATGATTAAAAATCTTCCAACAAACAAAGGTCTAGGACCAGATGGCTTCACAGGCGAATTTTATTAAACATTTAGAGAAGATATAACACAATTGCTTCTCAAAATATTCCAAAAAATTGCCAAGGAAGGAACACAACCAAGTTCATCCTATGAGGCCACCATCACCCTGATACCAAAAGCAGACAAAGATATCACAAAAAAAGAAAAATACAGGTCAATAGCACTAATGAACATAGATGAAAAAATCCTCAACAAAATACTAACAAACAGAATCCAACAACTGATTAAAAAGAGCATACACCATTATCAAGTGGGATTTATCCCAGGGATGCAAGGATTCTTCAATATACCTAAAGGAATTAATGTGATAAACCACATTAACAAACTGAAGTATAAAATCCAGATGATCATCTCAATAGATGCAGAAAAAGCTTTAGACAGAATTCAACACCAATTTATGAAAAAAACTCTCCAGGAAGTGGGCTTAGAGGGAACCTACTTCAACATAATAAAGGCTGTATATGACAAACCACAGCAAACATCATTCTCAATGGTGAAAATCTGAAAGCATTTCTTCAAAGATCAGGAACAAGATAAGGATGTCCACTCTTTCCACTTTTATTCAACATAGTTTTGGAAGTCCTAGCCACGGCAATCAGAGAAGAAAAAGAAATAAAAGGAATCCAAATTGGAAGAGAAGAAGTAAAACCATCACTGTTTGCAGATGACATGATACTATACATAGAAAATCCTAAAGATGTTACTAGAAAACTACTAGATCTAATTAATGAATTTAGTAAAGTCACAGGATACAAAATTAATACACAGAAATCTCTTGCATTCCTATACACTAACAATGAAAGATCAGAAAAAGAAATTAAGGAAATAATTCCACTTACCATAGCAATAAAAAGAATAAAATACCTAGGAATAAACTTACCTAAGGAGGCAAAAGACCTGTATGCAGAAAACTATAAGATACTGATGAAAGAAATCAAAGATGACACAAATTTAGATGGAGAGATATACCATGTTCTTGGATTGGAAGAATCAATATTGTGAAAATGACTATACTACCCAAAGCAATCTACAGATTCAATGCAATCCCTATCAAATAACCAATGACATTTTTCACGTAACTAGAAAAAAATTATTACAATCTGTATGGAAACACAGAAGACTCAGAATAGCCAAAGCAATTTTGATAAAGAAAAACGAAACTAGAGAAATCAGGCTCCCTGACCTCAGAGTATACTACAAAGCAACAGTCATCAAAACAGCATGGTACTGGCACAAAAACAGAAATCTAGAACAATGATACAGGATAGAAACCTCAGAGATAAACCCATGCACCTATGATCACGTAATCTAAGACAAAGGAAGAAAGAATATACAATCGAGAAAAGACAGTCTCTTCAATAAGTGGTTCTGGGAAAACTGGACAGCTACACATAAAAGAATGAAATTAGAACACTCCCTAACACCACACACAAAAATAAACACAAAATGGATTAAAGACCATTAAGGCTGGATACTACAAAACTCTTAGAGGAAAACATAGGCAGAGCACTCTTCGTCATAAATCACAGTAAGATCTTTTTTGACCCACATCTTAGAGTAAATAAAATAGAAACAAAAATAAGCAAATGGGACCTAATTAAACTTAAAAGCTTTTGCACAACAAAGAAAACCATAAATATAATGAAGAGACAACCCACAGAATGGGAGAAAATATTTGTTAAAGAAGTGACTGAGAAGGTATTAATCTCCAAAATACACAAACAGCTCATGCAGCTTAATAGCAAAAAAACAAACAATCCAATTAAAAAATGGGTGGAATATCTAAATAGACATTTCTCCAAAGAGGAGATACAAATGGCCAGAAAGTACATGAAAAAATGTTCAACATCACTAATTATTAGAGAAATGCAAATCAAAACTACAATGAGTGATCACCTCTCATCAGTCAGAATGGTCATCATCAAAAAATCTACAAACAACAAATGCTGGAGAGGGTGTGGTGAATAAAGAACTCTACTACATTGTTGGTGGGAATATAAATTTGTACAGCCACTATGGAGAACAGTATGGAGATTCCTTAAAAAACTAAAAATAGAGCTACCATTTGATCCAGCAATCCCACTCTTGGGCTTATATCTGGAGAAAACCGTAATGTGAAAATATTCATGCACCACAATGTTTACTGCAGCACTATTTATAATAGCCCTGACATGAAAGCAACCTAAAACTCCATTGATGATTGAATGGATAAAGAAGATGTGATATGTATATACAATGGGACACTATTCAGCCATAAAAAAATGAAATAATGCCATTTTCAGTGACATGGATGGACCTAGAGTTTGTCATTCTGAGTGAAGTAAGTCAGACAGAGAAAAAACAAGTATCATATGATATTGCTTATATGTGGAATCTAAAAAAAGGTACAAATGAACTTATTTACAAAACAGAAATAGAGTCACAGATGTAGAAAACAACCTTATGGCTACTAAGGGGGAAAGTGGGGGGAGGATATATTGGGATATTGGGATTGACATATATGCACTACTATACATAAAATAGATAACTATTAAGGACCTACTGTATAGCACAGGGAACTCTACTCAGTTCTCTATAATGACCTTTATGGAAAAAGAGTCTATAAAAGAGTGGATATATGTATATGTATAACTGATTCATTTTGCTGTACAGCAGAAAGTAACACAACATTATAAGTCAACTCTACTCCAATAAAAATTAATTTTAAAACAAAACAAAAAACAAAAAATACACAACTCTTTAAATCTATTTATGATCTCTTGTTTTGTACATATACATATATAAAATGGCATTGCTACATGTCCATAAATCTATGGATCTATTGACCTATATAGATCGATATGTAAATGTATGTGTAAGCTATTTACTAAGTATGATTTTATTTTAGATTTCTCTTAATTAATGATACTTTGTTCCTTATTTTCCTTGCATCCCAATATTTTTCTGTATTACCTAATATTTGTGAGATTTTTCTCACATCAAGCTTCAAAATACATGCTGAATTCTATATTCTGTAAGAAATATTTATATGATTTTTGAGTTAAAAAATTCTTAAAGCTCCTGAGTTAAATGTACCTAGATTTTAGTTTGATTATTACCACTTCTCAACTAAGTGACCAAAAGCAAATCTAGGAACTGCTAAATCTCAAGCATCTCTCCAATAACTTGGAGATTAGAAAAGTATAAAATATCCATGATTTTTGTGATGACAACATAATTAATTCATAGTAAGTAATCAATAAATGTTATGAACATGCTGAGAGACTATATGCAAACAGTCTCTCATGGCCATAACATATATAAAAATAGAATTCTGACTCACAACCTACAGCAACCTGCCCAGGTGACCAACTGCCTTATCTACAATTACCAGCCTAGGAAGCCAGCTTGCTATAAATCAGACTTGTAGGAAGCCCGATTGCTATCTCTAGTAATAATGTAGGAAGCTAAGCAATAACTTCTGTAACAACTGGCCCTAAATGCTAGGAGTTGATTAGTAACTGATAGTTTTCTTAATTTTTGTCTGCTCTTCCAACTTAGGACCTACCAGAGAAAGCCAAATATGCACCCCTAACCAACCACATAAATGCCTTGCTTCTAGTCAGCCTGCCACCAGCTTCCCCATGTCAGCAGCCTCCAGTCAGGACATACCAGAAGCCTTCCTCTTGTTCCACTAGAAAGCCTTCCCACTCCCTTGCTTGCCTTTGAGTTTTTGCCAAAATTCAAGTGAAGGTAGCTGACCCCCTTGCTATAGCAAGTTGTAAATAAATTGCCTTTTCTCTTCTCATTTGGTTTGTCTTCATTTTTGCTTTGCATAAGAGATAACATTAAAAGCGTTGATGTCATTGTTCATTACATGACATATGACAATATACACATTGAATATATTGTTAGACAGCATTATCACATATGCATAATCTGATAATTTTAAACATACTTGTTCAAAACATAAGTAGCTTATATAATTAACCGAATCAAAGCGTGGTAGGACTTACCTAATATGTAAAAACCCATTACTCCAACTTATCACCTAGGTTGTACTGCAAATTTTAAATAACATTATACTCAGAAGCTCCAATTGGTGCTCTGATCAATATAATAAACAGTTGCTTTGATTGGTTTATAGTCTCGTTATAAGCTAATGCCATGGGAATGTCTGCATGATTTTCATGTAGCTGCCCCTTATTCATTCATTCACTTGGTAATACTTTTGAGTAGCTATTGAGTATGTGCTAGACACTTTGGTAGGTACTTGGAGTTAACAATAAACAATACAAATAAAATGTAATGCTATCATACAACTTATCCAAAGGAAGATACAGATACTGAACAATAATAATAAAATACAATTTAAAAGCGAATTACATAATATGCATGTTAAGATGGCCTATGTTCTATAGATAAGAAAATACCTCTGGTGAGGGGAATAGGTTGTACGTGGGAAAGGAGCTAACACTTAACCTAGAGTAATCAGGCTAGGTCTCACATAGAAGGTGATGCTTCAGCAACTTCTGGAAGGAGTGAGAGAGTCAGCAGATATGATGGGAAAGTGTTTCAGGAAGAGGAAATAGTGACTGCGAAGGTCTTGAGATGGATGTTTGCCTGGAGTGTACAAAAGAGAAAAGTGGAGGCCAGTGTGGCTGGATTAGGATGAGTTGTAGTAGAAGTTGTAATCAGGAAAGTAAGCAGGCAGGAGCAGAATGGGGTAGGGAAGGTAAAACCTGTAGGGTTTACAAGGCATTATAAGATCTGTGGCTTTTGTTCTGAAAGAGCGAAGCCATTATAGGATTTTGAGTGCATGTGTAGTACAATAAGATTTACATTTTAAAATGGTAATTTAGACATATGAAGAACATGTGAAAAATAGTTTTTAGGAGCCAAATTTAGAAACAAAGATTCAAGACAGAAAGCTATTGTGCTAATCCAGGCTGGAAATGGAGGTGCCAAGCACCAGGGTGGTAGCAGTGAATTTGACAAAAATAATAATATTCTTGCAATAGCAATGATATTTGCTGATAGATTAGATATGCAATAAGAAAATAAGGAATCAAGGATAATGCCAAGAAATTTTCCCTGACAAGCTGGAAAGAACATGAGAGAGAAAATGTTACTATCTGTCTGTCTGAGGAGGAAAAAATCAGAAATTCTTGTTCTTATATTCTCAGTGAGTTTCTGGTCAATCTTTCTCCCACCCTTATCCTTGAATTCTATTATTAATATACTATCTGCTTAAGTAAGCTTAAGATTTCTTTAAACATAAAATAAGTGTTGCTTTGGAAAAAAGTATAAGCTTTGGCTAAATATAATTTGAATTTGCACTATAATTCCAAATTGCTCCTTCTTACACTAAAAAAAAAAAAAATTGAAACCAAAAGAAGACTAGGTTCTTTTGTCCTTTTTGACCTGGAAGCACCAGTCTATATAATCCACAGCAGCAAAGCAATCAGTTGGGGCAAGCAGGTGTGATTTGCAAGGGACTGAATTTTACCTCCAACATGTCTGAATTCTGCCGGGTGCAGTGCTCATGCAGACCTCAGAATCAGAAGGTGAGGAATATTCTCAGGTAAGAGAAGAGTACGGGATGACAGAACTGACTGTGATGGCTGCTAACTAATAGAAGAGTGCCTCTGTTAAGCATCTCTGAAAGGTCAAATAAAAACTTTCGTATAATGTACTATGAAAATGTATTCTCAGGAAGATGTGGAGTTTTCAACTTAAACTTCATATCTTATATTTCAACTTATCCTTCTAAATCTGCTACTCCTTGGTTTTTCCCACCCATTCAGTTTGCCTAAAGTCATAATCTTTTCTTTTGTTTTCCTCCCTGATGTTCACACTGCATATATAATCATTATCTAATGTTAATACTACTAATAAATAGTAATGATATTAATTACTTATTGAGTTCTGTGTGTCAAGAATGGGGTTAATAGCTTTATATTCATAATCTCACTTAATTACCTCAACAACATTATGAGGTAATTACCATTATTATCATGAAGACACTAAAGCTTCTCAAATAATTAATTTGCCCAAGAAGATAGAATTTTAAAAAATAGAAAATGCAGGATATCTGACTTCATCAAATTATTCAGCCTTCCTATATTGTGTCAATATGACCACCTAAATTTTTATTTACTTCATCTACTTATCTCCATCACCATTACCACAATCTTAATTCAAGCCCACATTCATATATTTCTTTATTCAGTTAATACAGTCTGATCAATTGTGTCTTATCAATTGTGTCTCTCCCCTGCTCTTGCTCCCATACCCATTTTCCACATGGCAACCATAGATATTTCTCAAAACAGAAACAAAAATCATGTTTATCCTCCTGCATTAAACTCACTCATGCTATCATATTATCCTTAGTCTTTTTTTAAAATAGGTAAATTTTATTATATTTTATAAGATAATAAATTATATCAGAAAAATATAGGGCAGGGTGCTGGATTTAGTATTTCCACAGTGATCTTAGGAGTGGTTGCAAAATAAATGAACTGTCATGATTGGCTTTATTGAAAAGATGGTATTTGAGCAGAGATTTAAAAGAGGTGAGAAAGTGAGCCATGTGGCTCTTCAGAAGAGTTTTTCCACCCTTCCTGGGGAAGCATGGCTGACATCTCCAAGGAACAGCAAAGAGGGCAGTGTGACTATAGAAAGGAGAGTTTGGGGAAAGTAGTAGGAGAGGCCAGAGAATGCAGTGGATATAATAGGTAGTCAGATTGTGTAGGGCTTTATAAACCATAGTAAGGACATTGACTTTGAATATTATTTAAAAATAGAGGTCAACATTGGAAGTATGGAAGACATTTAGGAGATTTTTTCAGTTATCTAAGTGAGAGATGATAATGCCTTGAGCCAAAGTGGAAACAGTGGAGATGATAATAATTGATTAAATAAAGATTATATTGAAGTTTAGAGCCATCAAGATTCCCTAAAGTACTGGATGTGAGGTATGAGAGAAAAGAGGAGTCAATAATGCCTTTGAAGTTTTGGGCCCAGCGACTAAAAAAATGTAATTTCCATTAAGTAGCTGCATAGAATATGTCTGAGGGTGGGGAAATAAGGAGTTCAGTAACAGACATGTTAAATTTGAGATGTCTGATAGACATCCAAGTGGAGGTTTCAAATGAGCACTTCAATATATAAGTGTGGAGTTCACAGGAGAGGTCCAAGCTAGGGATTTAAAATTGGGAGTTGCGGCATATAGATGATATCAAGTCATAGATTAGATGGGTGTGTATAAACAGAGAAGAAAAGTCCAAAGTCTGAGCTCTGGGGTACCCAAATGTATAAGGACCTATTTAGACAGGCACATGTTCAGTCCTTTCCTTATGTCTGTATATCAGCTTTGCAAGTCCAGTTGCTTAAATTTTTAACATTCCCAGAGGTAATGAGGGATGGATACTAATTCACCTGAAAACAACAACAAAAAAAGTAGATTAAATTTAAGAAAGACCTTTTAATAATTTTAAAATAAAGTCATACCTGCCAAATAATGTACTTTTGCCAATATCTGTATTTTCTACCAGTAGTCAAATACGTAAAGGAAGCAAAATTGTAATGAGAACACCCTTTTGTAAATATAGAATCAGTGAATGAGAAATTTGCTGCATGATATCCAGGGTAATTTCAGTATAACATATTAGCTTGTTGAGCACATATGTACTTGCCAATGGATTGGTTCATTTTCCTTCCCTGTAGAAAGCAAGACACTTTTGAAGAATTTTCACTTTTTTTATACATCTTTATTGGAGTATAATTGCTTTACATTGTTGTGTTTGTTGTTGTATAATAAAGTGAATCAGCTATGCGTATACATATATCCCCTTATCCCCTCCCTCTTGCATCTCCCTCCCACCCTCTCTATCCCACACCTCTAGGTGGTCACAAAGCACCGAGTTGATCTCCCTGGGCTATGCAGCTGCTTCCCACTAGTTATCTGTTTTACATTTGGTAGTATATATAAGTCCATGCCACTCTCTCACTTCATCACAGCTTACCCTTCCCCCTCCCTGTATCCTCAAGTCCATTCTCTATGTCTACATCTTTATTCCTGTTCTGCCCCTAAGTTGGTCAGAACAATTTTGGTTTTTTTTAGATTCCATATATATGTGTTAGCATATGGTTTTTGTTTTTCTCTTTCTGACTTACTTCACTCTGTATGACAGAATCTAGGTCCATCCACCTCACTGCAAATAACTCAATTTCATTTCTTTTTATGGCTGAGTAATATTCCATTGTATATATGTGCCACATCTCCTTTATCCATTCATCTGTCAGTGGACACTTAGGTTGCTTCCATGTCCTGGCTACTGTAAATAGTGCTTCAATGAACATTGTGGTACATGACCATTTCTTACCTCCATGCTGGCTTTCATGTTAACACTTTAAATTTTAGATTAAAAAACACAATTCTTTTCAATTAATTTTTATAATTTACCATAATTTAATGGGCCCGAATCTTTGACTTGGTGCTCAAGTCACTAAGATTTGAGTCTGACTTTTACTGAAATGCCTTAAAACACCTACTTATAGATTACTATTTTGGGTAGTTCAACTGAAACTATTTTAACTTTATTCTTTGCATAGTCATTTCTTTATTAAATAAATATTCATGTACCAAACAGAACCTGTATTCTACTAGAGGAAGACAAATATTATAAAGTAATAAATAATAATTTTAAAAGGAAATTTATATAGTCCGTTTAGAACCTAAAAATGGAATAAAATTGAAAGTAAAAATGATAGAGTAAGGAGGATTGGGAGTATTTGGTGATTGTTGTTATTTTAAACAGAGTGGCGAGAATAAGCCTAATTGAGGATATGATTTGGTGGAGGTAAAAAGTTAAGATATGTGGAAATCTGGGTGGATAGCATTTTAGGCAGAGGAAATAGGAGGAGCAAAATCCCTGTGGCAAGAGCATACATCATTTATATATTCAAGAAAGAGTGATGTGGCTAATACAGTTAGGGTGGAGAGAGTGAAAGAGAGGATGGCAGGAAGGAAATAATGGCAAAGATGGGAAAACCTTGTAGAGCATTTTAAGACCTGAACTTTTATTCTGAATGAAATGGGGAGCCACTGCAGAATTTGTAGAAAAGAAATTACTTGATCTGGCTTACATTTCTTTAGTATCACACTGGCTACTGTGTTGATCATAACATATGGGGCAGGTGCAAAAGCAGATCTTTGAGGAAGTCTTTGTTACAATGCAGAGAAGAGACAATGACTTGATCTGAAAAGAAAGTTGTAGAGGTGGTGAGAGATGTTAGAGTCTGTATATATTTTAAGGCAGACCCCGTAGTAATTAATGACAGATTGGATATGGAGCAAGAGATAAAGAGAGTAGTTGAAGATTACTTCAATATTTTTGTCCTGTGCAACTGGAAGAATGGAGTTGTCATCAACTGACATGGGAAAATATTAGATGAATTAATTTCTCAGAGGATGTTGGGAGTTCCATTATAGGCATGCTAAGGTAGAGCTATGTATCAGACCTTTGAGCATGCATGTGGAATGAGTAGTTGAACATATGATTCAGGAGATCAGAAAGAGTTTTTCACTGTCTTTGCAGATTGGTGATGTTTATTGGCATGAGACCAGAAGAAATCACCAAGAAAGTGAATGTAAGTAGAACAAGTCTAAAGACTAAGCACTGAAACATTTCCAAATAAAAACATTGGGGGTGGGAGAGAAAAGAAATGAACCTGAGAGATAGAGGCTAAGATAGATGAAAACTGAATTGACCACTAACTTTGAAATGTAGGTTGTTATTGATAACTTTGACAAGTAGAGCAATTTTTATGAACTGATTTCTCTTTAAGTAGAATTAATTTCAAGCATGTGGGTTTATTTCCATTTTCCCTCTGTGTCTAACACATAATTAGTAATGGTTTTCTCACTAAACCTCAAGAATATGATAATTTTTTATGGAATTTCTATGCTGTTGAATATCAACTGGGCACATGGCCACCAAGAATACATACTTCTAAGCCTCTCTTTCAGCTATATGAGACCTTGTAGCCAAAGGGATTTATTATTTGGAAATAAGTGGAAGTGTTTTGTGTAATGCTTATCCTTATCCTTCTATACCTATTGTCGCTTTCCTGGTGGTTGAAATATGTTGTGATGGTAAGAGCAGCCATCCTGGACCATGATTCTAAGGTTATTCACAGAGAAAGAATGAGAAGGAAAGAGGAGTAAGAAGGATTACCTGACACCATTAATATCAAAACAGCCCTGCCACCTACCCATATTTTTGCATGAGAAATAAATCATTGTTTTTAATTCTAATTATTATTGTCTTCACTCACAACTTAATAAATATAGGAACCAAAACAAAAACCTTTTCCTTTATACTAAATTTTCCTGTATAAAGTTAAGAAAAGAAAAAAAAGCACAAATAAATTATAGAAAGAAAACTCACATTAGGTATCAGTGAAAAGGAGCATATATTTTTTTTAATTATAGTCAGAGCAGTGGCTGGAGGAAATAGAAAAAAAAAATGGAGAAGAAGCAGAGAATTTTGATTAAAGCACAAACATTTTATTTCAAGTGAAATTAAAATGTTGCCCTTAAAATCATGCTTAGTGAAGTTGCTGTAAATATGTGTAATATGATTTTCTAACCTCAAATATGGTCCTAAATTGAATTAATTAACCTAGTGTTTCTCAAAACATGTTCTCAAAATAATCCTCAAAAAGAAAGTGAGAAGTCTTGCATATTTTAATTTCCTTTTGAGGACAATATTTACATTGAGGGAGTTAGACTAATAACACATTAAGAACAGTAAAAATACTATTTGATTTTGTTCAACCAAAATTTCTCAAAGACTGCCCCCATGATGGCCATTTTCACATTGTTATTAATATCTAACACATGCTTTGGAAACAATTTGGCAAACTATAAAGTTTTAGATAAAACTATGCTAATAGGAAAACTTTGTGTTATATAAAAGAAATCTGAGTATTGATTTTATTGATGCAGTAGCTAAAATATCTTTGCAAAAATTACAATAGTAAATAAGCTTTCATTTTCTGAATCCAGCTTAACTCTTCTTTCTAATCACCCCCTGGGTTTCTACTATCTTTCCTCTTGGTTAAAAATATAATAATAATAAACAAAACATGTGCTTCCTTGCCTGGAAGATTCCTGACAACCTGTGTGAAAAAGTAATTTATTCCTAAGCGCAAATCTATTTAATACCTTTCAAAATGGAACTACCAATCAAGCATTAAAATTATATTTCAACCATGATCAAACAAACGTAGCATAATCAATTAGGTGTTAAAGCATCTAAACACAATTATCCAAATGCGTAACTGAATCCAGAAAGTATCTTCAAACTTAAAGCAAAGAAAGTAACACTTTCATGCTTATACATATATTTATAGAACACCCATGGATACAGGTGTAATTACAGCACTTTTAAAGACAGATATTTAATCTTAAAATCTTTACATTTATCATTTAGCTACATGTTAACTAAGCTTACAGTTAGATAACTTTAATGATTCTAAGAGCCACAAATATCTCCTAGATACATAAAAATGCTATAGAATTTTCTCTCAAGTCTGTATTTTTACTTCAAAATTATGTTTAATAAAATATTTATATTAGCAATTAGTTATAAAAGTTCATTATACTGATTTTTATTATTTTATACATGAATCATACTGATTTATAATAGGAAACAAATCATTTGATTACCAATACAAAAGCTCAAGTAAACTGCTTATTTATTACAATTAAACTTCCAAAATATTTGTTTATTGAGGCTTAGGTATTAGTCAATAATTTTTCTAGGCACTAGGAATAACAGGATGACTAAGATACTGTTTCTACCATGTTATATGCCCCTTTAACAATGAATTCCTACTTTAGCTCAAAACAGGTCATTCACTGGTTATTGTATTAAATGAGTTAATAGTATCTTCCCTTTTGTTATGAAAGCAAGTATCTGTGTCTATCACAGTTCATGAGACATAGAAAACATTTAAAAATATTGAAGTGAATGCTATCAAACTTAGCTTTGTTGGAAAGATTTACTATTTGCTGTAAAATATTCTTCCAAATTAGTTTTTGAAATACCACATATTTAAAATTACATAAATCTGCATATGCTATGTTAGAAAGCTTATGTATTAATGGAAAATACCTGATTTATTCATAACTGATAATAAATAGATCTTTAAAATATGTCATAACACAGTTATAAAAGAAAATAATCATATAACTACATATCCAAGTTATGAGATGACAAAATTATTTTTAGATAAGAACATTAGTAAATGTATAATATTCCATTTTATTAAGCTACATAAATATACTTCAGAGTTCTAGGGAAAAATAAAATGGCTCTAGATTAGCTGTTAGAATCAGATGATATCAGAGGAAGAAAATAGTAACATGCTTAACTAGGCTTACCCTGAGAAGTCCAAATCCTGTACAAGATAGTGTAATCAAGTAATGTTTTGAATTATCATACTGGCACTAATAGGTTTAGATAACTGATAAAATGCTATACATGGAGTAGTGGCAAGGAGCTGAGAACACAAATACAATAAAAATAAAATCAAAGGAGTCCCGAATATGGTGAAGGATGAGCATATATGTTGCAACATGTGAAAATTTTCAATAAATGTGGGTACAAAATTCCTCCTGGCAAAATGGAATATCAATAAATTTTCCCCAAAAAAGTCCAGGAAACAAGGACATTTAGGCTAAATCTTGAAAATTGATTAGGAAAATAGGAGTCAGAGAAGTAGGAAAATGCCTTCTAAGTATAAGAAAAGAATTTTTCAGGGGCCTTCCCTGTGGTCCCGTGGTTAAGGCTTCACACCCCCACTGCAGGGGGCACGAGTTTGATCACTGATTGGGGATCTCACATGCTGTGCAGCGTGGCCAAAAAAAAAAAAAGGAAAAGAAAAAGAATTTTTCAAAAGAATTGAGTAGTGATATCATGTGGAACCTCTAAAAACAAGGAAGGGTTTTGTTTAACTGGTATGTAGCCAGGGTAGTGATGAACAATGAGAGGAGGTTCAAACAGAAAGCTGAAGAAATATCTTTACTAAAGTAGCACGTAATAGGGAAGATCTTGGATATCATATATTAGCCATGGAGAAAGTATTAATTATTTTAAATACTGCAGTAAACTTAAGAGAGTTGTTACAGGGAAATATTTGGTTGATGGCCTGGGAAGCAAAGAAAGGTGGAGGAAGGTGTATCAGTAAGGATTATATGAGGTTGAAAAAGAAAGAAACAGAGCTTGATCTAGAAATAGCATCTATTAAACTCATTGCTAAATTTTTTTCTCGTTCCTAAGTAAGTGACAGATAAAAGTTGGTTACAAATTGTGTATAGACATACGTCATTTTATTGCACTTCACTTTATTGTACCTCACAGACATTGTATTTTTTTACAAATTGAAGGTTTTTGGCAACCTTGCATTGTCATATGATGGTTAACATATTTTTTAATCACTAAGTAATTTTTCAAATAAGGCATATACATTTTTTCATACATAATGCTATTGTATACTTAATAAACTACAGTATAGTGTAAACATAACTTTTATATGCACTGGGGAGCCAGAAGAGTTTGTGTGATTTGTTTTATGAGAATATTCTCTTTAGTGCAGTGGTGTTCCTGTGAAGGGATAAAGCTGATGGAAAGGTCTCTAAACCCAAAAGGCTGCATTGACTGGGATGACCTTGACTGAGATATTCAGTGCAGAACAGAAGGTGATAGGTTGAAGGGAAAAATAAATTCAGTTATTGATTTTATTTTAAAATTTAATGTATCTTTTACATAATCAAAAAATATATAAGCCTCTTGGAATTATAGTTTTCAAACTCAGGAAAGGTATCTGACTTGAAGATGTATATATTTAAGTATTGGCATTTATCTTATTTGGAATCACCCTCTCCAGTCAATACATAATTAAATATTGTGAGATGCACCTTCTAATTTGGATGTGGGAAATTACTCCTCGCAAAGTAAGTTTTCCAGAGATAGCCATGACTAGTGAGAGTTATCCCTTGACTTTACATTTACTTTGAAAAGCAGGAGATAATCTCAGCCTTTGGTAAAATTTATCACTTAATATTGATAAAACTCTCAGAAACCTAGGTATAGAAGGGACCATGCTCCACCTTATAAAAGGTATCCACAAGACAGCTACAGGTAATATTATGCTTAATGGTGAAAAAAGATGTTTTCCACTTTGATCAGGAACAAAGCAAAAAAAGCCCTTGACTACAGTACTATAGAACATCACACTTGAAGTCCCAGGCCTCGTCACCTGTGGGATTCAAGCCACGGTCTCTCCCAGGCTTGCTTCAGCCAACATCTCTATTTTCCTTTGTGTCTCTCCTCACACTTGGACCCCTGGCCTTTAGTCATCCCCACCTGCAGTATTTACAGTGCCCGGCAGGAGTCAGGCTTGAGTGTCTTTTCACAGATGTTCCCTCTGCCGTTAATGCACCTCCTACTCCAACTCTGCATAGCCTCATCTTTCTAGATTCTACTTCAGGGTTATCATGAAGCTGTCACTTAGATATAACTTTTTGCCTCCATAGGCACCTCTGTGCATAAAAGTTATGTTTATTTATCTCATGTGATTGAAATTTTGAGTTTATCCATCTTCCTCCTGAATGAAGGCTTTAAGGGCAGGAGTCGTTTCTACTCCTTAGCACAGAGCAGATGCTCTTTTTCTTTTTATTTAGGTGCTTTTTAATGATGATAAAATGTATGGTTTAAATCACTCATTTTATAATAATTTTGCTTTAGGTTGTGACAGAAATGAAGTTTACAGAAGCCGTGTTCCTGCGATAACAAATAAAGATGTGACCTTCCAGTTGTGTAGAGCTCATAAATGCTGTGTAAGTGTGTCGGGTGCGCTAAGGAACCTGGAGCTAAGTGGGCTACTTCTGAGAGAGAGAGACTTAACTATGTTCACAAAGGTAAGCCTTCATTGTTTCCTGCCAACATTTGATAGTTGCTTTTGGGGCAAACTAAACCAATAAAATTTTAAACTGTTCCTCCCCAGTAAAGAGACTGAATATTTGGTCACTTTGGTGCACCTGTGTCTTGCGAATTGTCCAGCTGGAGATGGAGGTTTAGAAAGTGAGTTTCAGTCTTGTTTAAGTCTCTTCCCATCGGACTGGTCTCGTGATTTCCTACACACCATGTCTGTCTACCTTTTCCTGTCTAGCTTTCCTTGGTGTTGTTCATGCGTAGATTGTCTCCTGTACCTGCTCAAACCTTGGTCCATTCTCATTTGTACCATGGAAGTTTGTCATGCTGGATACTGTCAGAATTAATCTTACTTAAGTTTGTGTTAAGCCACAAACCACGCGTTTTCTATATTTTCTGTTTTGTTTATATTTTTGTGGTTTCTGTGTTTATATTTCTATGGTTTCTCTTCAAGAAATAGTATGGGAAGGGAAATAGCAAGATGTAAAGAGCAAAAAAGTCATCATTCTCTTTAAATTGTTAGAACGTCTATCTGCAGTCATAATTATAATGCACTGTGGTATGTGTTCAAATAGGAAATATATGTAACGTCCCGTAGGAGCAGCAAATTCAGTTGTGGTGAGGGTGTGTCATGGAGGTAATCACAAAGCAGATGACTCTTCATTGGGGTCCTGAAACGTTAGCGTGCATGCCCTATGTCCAGTAGTGGTCTGGAGGGGTCAGGAAGCCTGCCTTTCAGTTTGAGGGAACAGAGGGTTTGAGCTTCTCTCTCTTCTATTGCTCTAGTATACTGCATAGCAGCTAATAAAATACTGGGTTTATAGTTGACATTTACATCGCTGATTGATCATCAAGATTGACATGTATCATTGGAACTGAAAATCGGAAGAGTCTTATGCTTTTTAGGTTTTTCTTCTTTTTCCTTTGTCTCAAAAGTATGTCGTACTTTACTGAGTGGTTGGCAATAAAGTTTGCAGTATTCAGTGTATTCCGTTTTAGTACCTAAATAGAATTAAAGTGTTGCTGTAAACTGGAATGAGACTTTGTTACTGACAAGTTTTGGAACACATCAGTTCATCAATTACCTTTTTGGGAATATTGTTGTTAATGATTTTTAAAATGTGGCTGTAAACCTCCAATTGACTCAAGAAAAGCAAATAAGTCAAGATTGACAAATGTATAGGCTCTTCATCTTATTGTGTGTGTGTGTGTTTTTTTTTTTTTTCCTTGTAGTGTTTTGTCAAGGTATAAAGAACTCTATCACTCTTAAGACAGTATACTTCACGGGCTGTAATCTGACATGGCAGGGAGCAGATTACGTGGCCAAGATCTTAAAGGTGATTTTATGTTTAAACTTTCATGGAAACATATGTGATTGAAGCACATTAATACATTGACACAGATGGCAGTTAATTTTTGTCTTTTGATACCTGTGAGTGCATCTTTCATTTTGTTGAAAGAATATGACCAGTTGTCAGTTTGGGATTCTACCATTTAGTAAAGATAGTCCAGTTAATTTTAGAAATAAGAGATTTAATATACAATACATAATAATACTTTTATGTATTTTTAGTTACTGAAAACACTGATTGTGGTGCTGTGCAGAAACTATGCCATTAGAGTCTTCAAGATTTAAATGAATCAAGTGTCTATTAGCTGCTGTAGTTTATAAACTAATAAAAATTACTACATCAGCAACTTGTAAATACAATTTTTCAACTAATGCCTTAACAAGTTTACAGTGGTTCTAATTACTGTACTTAGGCCTAAATTATTTAGTAATTTGGCATGAAGCCTTTTTAGTAGTTTGCTGGTGCAGATCAAGGATAGGTAAACTATGGCTGGTGGACCAGATCCAGCCTGCCGCCTGATTTTGTAAAGAAAGTTTTTTTGGAACCTAGTCGCACCCATTGTTTACATGGAAGCTATGGCTACTTTCAGCCTACACCAGTGGGCTTGAGTAGTTGCAACAGAAACTGTATAGCCCACAAAGCTGGAAATGTTTAAATTTAGATTTTAAAAATTGAAGAATTCTTTGAGCCTCTACAGGGCAAGTCCACTGACCCCTGGGGGAGAAAACAGTCAAGAACTTGGGTGCCGAAGCCAAATGGCCTGGGTTCAAATTCCCTTTCTCCCTTTTCATAGCTAGTGATCATGGACAAATCACTTAACCTCTAGGCCTCATTTAGGTTTAAATGAACTCATTTGTATAAATAGTGCTTGGCACATACTAAGCACTGTGTAAGTGATTGCTGTTATTTCTGCTTGGAGCTTTTATAAGCTATTGTTAATAGGAAAATGACACTAATGATTTTCCTTTTAGAGTGTCAAAGGCACTTTGAGTCTTTTATTTTTTCAAGAATGTAACAAGACTTTTCTCATTTAAAGTCAGTATTCCCTGTTACCAGAATTTATTTTATGAATAAAAAGAATTGAATGTCTTTAAGACAAGACTTGTGGTTAAATGTCAAACCATTATTTTCCCAAGGCACATCAAACTGGCTGTGCATAGTCCAGGCCTCTGAAGTTTGTGTGCATACCCTAGGTAGCATGTGAGATCCATGTTGTGAATATAGTTTTAAAAATAATGTCTGGGAATTCCCTGACTGTCCAGCAGTTAGCACTCTGCGCTCCCAATGCAGGGGCCGTCGGTTCGATCCCTGCTCAAGGAACTAGATACCACATGCAATAAGTAAAAGATCCGGCAGGCCGCAGCTAAAGGCCCGGCACAGCCAAACAAACAAACAAACAAATAAATAAATATTTTTTCAAAATAAATAAAATAAAATAATGCCTTAGGAGTTAGGACAACAAAATATTAGAACCTATTTAGCTTTGTATCATGAAAAACTATCTGTGTAGTTTATAATGTACGTAAGTTAAACATATAGAACTTTGTGTATATAATTTGTTAAAAAGTAAGATGCATATTAAAAAGTTTTCTTATGGGTTGCCCAGTCAGGTGTTTGGAGACCTTTGGAGGACAGAATGATGCAATTTAGAGCCTCAGCAATGATAGAATTTAGAACCAATTCCCTGACTTAGAAGATAAGGAAAATAATTCCCAGACTGTAATTGAGTTGTCCAACTTTACATAACTGTTCAAAAACAGGTCATCCAGTGGCTGGAATCTAATCACTGACTGACTAGAATGTGGGTCACTGGACTCGTAAAGCAGAACTGACTCTTTAATTTCTCAGCTTGATTCTCCTGGCACATATGCTTGATATGTGTGTGTGTAAATCTCTGACATAATAAGCCATACTCAGTAGGCACACCCTGTTTCCTTATTGAAGCATCTTAATTTTGTCCCATTAAAGCTTTGAAGTATCAGACTATCAGAAGGCATGAAGAAACCTGGGCTGAGAGGCTTCGTTCCAGGAGACCTGATCTTGACTGTATGCCTGGTTGGAGGCGCATCCCTCTGAACTGCAACAAGCTCATTGGTGACCTGGGTTCGTGCTTTTGCAGAATCTCTTAGTGAGGATTTATGGCTTGGAGGTAAATTCTAAAATTGAAAATATTGAATTTTTAATATAATATATGCTTAGCTTTTGGCATGATACTGTTGTGATAGGATTTTTTTCAAAGCCTCATTTTTCTGATAGCTTTTATGTTGCTTTTAAACTTTCTCTAAGAGTTGCATGTATTCTTTACAGAAAATACACAGTAACAAGAGAACAATTACCTATAAGCTTAATACCCAGACATAAGCACTGTTCATTTTGGTGTATATATTTTCAGTCCTTTTTTTAATATATAGATATATTTGTACACTTAGGGATTACTAAACTAGAATTGTAGTATACTTGCTATTTCATATTCCTGCTTTTTTCACTTAATGAGGTATCACGTAATATTCCATCATATTGATGTCCCATAGTTTAATCAATTCTTTGCAATTATATTTAGACAGTTTGCTTTTCCCTGTCACAAGCAATGTGAATACGTTGTATATACGCCTCTGTGTCCATCGGGCTTACTTGTGTAGAATAAGGTACTACACGTGGAATGACTAAGTGTGACATATTTTTAACACTGTTGATACACATTGCCGAATCACCGCCCAGAAAGGCTATGCCAATTTGTAGTCCACCCCAAGAGTGGATGTGAAGCCTGCCTCTCACAAACACTGGCTGGTAGCACTTTTAAAAAACTGAAAGACTACAAAACTGAGTACCACTCCCTTTTTTAGGCAAGTGGGATTACTCCAAATTTTATACCTTTTTTCAGTTAATAGTATGACCATCTTAGCAAGTCAGTAAATTTGCATCTACTGCATCATGTTTTGTGACTGTTCAGTGTTCCGTTATATGAATATGCCGCAGTACACATAGCTTATCCAATCTTGTATGAAAGGTATGTCCAGTTTTTCAGTTACAAAAAGTACTCTGATATATATCCTTACCTATATCTCTGACTATTTCTTTTGGTTAAATTCTTAGAAAGTGAGTTGTTGCATCAAAAGGGTATAGACATTTTGAAGACTTTTCTTACAGAATCGTGGCTTAATCTGATAGGAGAATAACCACATTTTGTTTTATTTTGTATTCATTTGATTTACTGGTGAGCTTTACTGGCTGTTTGTATTCATTTGGCTAGTTGGTTAATGACACCGTGTGTCCATTCTTCTGCAGTGACAGTTTGTAAGGGTTGTATCATATCCTGTCAGATCCATATGTCTGACTTGTTATTTCTGTATGTCACGGGGTGTTGAAAGACTCCAGTTATTTTAATGTGATGGTCCACTCAACACTTAAATAAATGACTCATGATAGTTTCCTTTCATGTAATAGTTTTTAATACCTGTGCCTTTGTGATGATCCCTTTTGTTTGAATGAGTAGGTTGTTCAGCCCCAGAAATACTAGAAGTCATGATCATTTGTTCTGGTTTTTGTCTGACGTTTTACCACGAGAGTTCTTGACCATCATACTTTCATGATAGGTTTTTAGTATGTATTCTCTATCCACACATTGTTTGAATTTGTTATTATTTGTATCCTAGAAAACGGTACTTTTGGGCTACCCTGGTGGCGCAGTGATTGAGAGTCCGCCTGCCGATGCAGGGGACACGGGTTCGTGCCCCGGTCCAGGAAGATCCCACATGCCGCGGAGCTGCTGTGCCCATGAGCCATGGCCGCTGAGCCTGCGCGTCCGGAGCCTGTTGCTCCGCAACAGCAGAGGCCACAACAGTGAGAGGCCCGCGTACCGCGAAAAAAAAAAAAAAAAAAGGTACTTTTCTAATGTTGTACGTCCCTTATGATTTTAGCAGATAATTTACTAATTAAAGAGAGTTATACTTGTAAATTTTTCTCATCTCTACTCAGAAAGAGGTGAACCTAGATACTAAGCCTGCTTCCACCAAGAGCATTGTTTCCTTCTTGTGAAACCTCTGAATTCTTGCAAGGAGTACTTTAATCATTTGTCAGTTTCACAAGTAATTATTTTAATACCTATTGTGTGCCAGATACGTGTTTAGGCACTAGGGATAAAGCAGTGAACAAGACACACAAAAGTGTTGCCCTCATGGAGCTTACATTCTAGTGAAGGAGTTCAGATAGAAATGAGTAAACGGAGAAGTAATATAATTTTAGATAGTAGGAGGTGCAAAAATATCTTAATGTAAAGAGAGTGAGCGGGGGCAGGTAGGACTCCATTGGAAAGGTTTGTTAGGGGACAGCTTCACTGGAGAAGTGGCATTTGAACGGAGACCTGAATGAAGAGAGGAGCAAGCCATGGACGACCTGGGGTAAGCACATTCCAGAACAAGGAGCCCATGAGTATGCTGGCATATAGGTGGGTGGAGTATTTAAGGAAAAGCAAGGAGGCAATGTGTATGCAGGCAGGTAGGTGGGTGGAGTATTTAAGGAAAAGCAGGAGGCCAACATGGTCAGAGGACTGAGTGCAGAAGATGTGGTATGACATGAGGTCAAGGAGCTAGCCAGGGGTCTGATCTTGTAAAGTCTTGAAGGCCAGAGTAAAGATTTGGATTATTCTAAATGAGTAGAGCGTTTTCAACTGGAAAATGGCATGATCCAAATAGTATCTGAATAAGGTGACCTGGAATAGAGGATGGACTTGGGAGGATAAAGAAGAGAAACAGGGAGAGCAGTTAGGAGACTATCACAGTGGTCCAAAAAAGAGATGTTTATGGCTTAGCTTAGGCTGGAAGTTTGGAGCAAGTGAAAAGTGGCTGAATTCAGGTTGTGTTTTGAGGGTGTAACTAACAAGGCTTGCCCATAGATTAGATGTGGGCTATGAAGGGAACAGTAACAAGGAGACAAGTCGTTGATGATTATGTGTGCAACTGGGTGGTATCACTTAGAAAAAGGGAGCTGATGGGAGGAGCAGCTTTTGAGGGAATATCAGGACTTTGGTTTGTTATCTTAGATGCCCTTTATGTATCTAAGTGTCTGGACAGTGCTCAGACTGTACTTTCTATCCAAAGGTATCCAAAGCCACTTTAGATGCAAAATGTTTAAAGTTGACCTTTGCTGCTGCCAAAATAGTAGCCACTGGAGGCAGTCTGCAAGATGGCATCTTAGGTTTCTGAGGAAGAAATTAGAATACACAAAGGGGGAGATAAGTGTATAATTACATAATGTAGATTTCATATTTAAATTTATGGGAAAAGCAATAATTAGTTGGCTTTTGGTTTTAAATCTAAATAGCCACTCATTGGGAACTAATGACTCTAATTTCAATTTATTTTACTTTAGATCATTGTGTGATGAAAGCAGTTATCCAAAAAGTTCTCCAGGTGGAAGGAGTGCCACGTCAGAGGTATATCACATGTTTCAGTTCTCTCGGAAGAATTTCTCTTTAATGGCTTGTTTTTCTTTCTTTCTTAAAAGAAAATTATCAAGGTACTTTCTGCCATCTTAAAACTAAGTTTTTAGTCAAATGAAATGGCTTTTCTGTTTTTGAAAATGTTGTGTGATGCTTTAATTTAGGTTCCCAGAAATGCAGATTGAAAACCTTTTATTAACTTAAAGTATCTTAATTTCCAATGAAGATCAAACACTCCTAAACTACCTGAAACTTAAATGGCATATTTATCATTTCTGTCTCAGTACCAGTGGATAACTTCTCCACCGTGAAGGAACCATCCAAAGCTGCTAGACAGAAAGAGAACTCTAATCTGGGGAAGTGATCGAAAAGGAAAAGCTACGATTAGAGTTGGTAACTCTTTCTGAACTTATACCCCTTATGTTTTCTGGTGTGCTAAAATTAAAGCAGCCAATATTAACCACATGCATATTAGGAAGCCAATGATTATTTTGAGACTTATGAGAATTTATAGAATATAGATATAATAAATGAATTTAAAGAGATGTTAATATTAACCAACATTATTGTTTGGATCTCATAAATACTTCATTATTTTGAAAATATTTCCTGGTTGATAATTACTTCTGACACTTTGCAATTCAAATTTGGGGTGCACTTTGATGATAATTTTAGTAGTGGTCCTTTTGAGGAATGATTTTTTTTAAATGAAGAATTACATTTGCAGTATAAGAAACAAAATTTCTTCTCAGTTCCACCCTTCCCATTGTTTCGTGTTTCTTTCTTAGAAATGCTTACCTAAATTTTTGAATCAGGTAATATCTTGTTTCTCTGAATGATTCAAAACACTTGAAATATGTATGATCCTCATAAAAGACTTCTACAGACAAGTTTATTTACCTAGATTGAACATTTTAGAAAACATTTTCTAAATGTTTACTGTAATGTATGTTTAATTTTCCAAATGGTAGTTAACCCAGGATTTTACAACTAAGCCTATTATTTTGTTACAAAATGTAATTGTAATAAAAAGCTTTTAAAAGCCTTTAACAATCAGTGGTGTAAGTTTCACATTCTCCTGAATATATAAATTTCCTATAATTCACTTCTACTGATAACGTTTGTATTGTTTCTAAGAGACCTTAACTTTTTATTTTCTGGAACATATTATGGTTAGTCACAAATTGTCTTTTTTTGTTGGTGATAAGAATGAATAACAGGAGCAGCATTTGTGAAACCAAATATGAAACTGACTCTTTCTTGTGAGTAACTTTGAATTTTGAAACAGCAGAACAATAAGGTTTAATATAAAGCAAAATAAATGTTTTATGTTTATGATCTGCCAATTTCCCAGAAAGAGTTTTGTGGTGACTTTAGTTATATACCAGATACATTAAAATCACCAATGGACAACACATCTTTTATTCAGGTGCCCTCTGAAAGTTTTAAAAATTTGTTGAC
Source organism: Grampus griseus (assembly GCF_964374135.1). Classification (NCBI taxonomy): domain Eukaryota; kingdom Metazoa; phylum Chordata; class Mammalia; order Artiodactyla; family Delphinidae; genus Grampus; species Grampus griseus. The sequence continues at coordinate 35,814,062 of NC_139012.1, read as the reverse complement.
TTAATATCACTGAACGGTCCACTTTAAAATGGTTAAAATGATAAATTTTCTGTTTTGTGTAGTTTACCACAATTTTTTTTAATTGTGTTGTTTGAAGATTTGGGAGTTTCATAAAGGTATTGTATTAGCATAAGAATGAAAAATTTAAAAGACCACATCTAATCCCATTATCCTATCAAGCAATATTTACATTTTTATTTTCTCTTCCTGCTGTCTATAAACATAATTGCACGTAGCTTCAATATAATTTGCCATTCTTCTCTTTTCATACTAAATTTAAATTCTATGATTGATAGTTATAATTTTTAACATTGTATTCACAAGGTTTTAATTGAGTTGGTCAAATTTTTAAATTGGTGAAAAACTGGAAATAACCTAAAATAAACTATTGTAAACATCTTGATAAATACAGCTTTTTTTTTTTCTACTTAAAGATGTATTTTTGTTTTTGTTTTTGTTTCATGCGGTACGCGGGCCTCACACTGTTGTGGCCTCCTCCCGTTGTGGAGCACAGGCTCCGGACGCGCAGGCTCAGCGGCCATGGCTCACGGGCCCAGCCGCTCCGCAGCATGTAGGATCTTCCCGGACCGGGGCACGAACCCGTGACCCCTGCATCGGCAGGCGGACTCTCAGCCGCTGCGCCACCAGGGAGGCCCAATGTTTTTGATTCTCTATTAATCAACTTGCTTGGACAATAGCGTATTAAATAGAAGTTGTTAAGAGTGTTTATGAAGTCAAAAAAAAGCTTATGATCATCTGCCAATTGTTATTTCAAGAGAATGATATTTTAATAATGAAATAGTACATACAAAGAAGTTAAGATTGGTGGCATCGCACTAATTAGATATTATTATTTAAAATTTATATCATATGTAAAGTATTCTTAAAATAGCTAAGTTGACTTTTGCTATGATATTAGAAATGGAAATATATATATAAATAAAGCATGTATATTAGGAATTCTGTAAAATTGGTATCTGGTGGTATATAATAGGGCATCATGGAATGAGAAGAAAACAGTTAAACTGTTTTTTTTTATTTAGCATGATTAAACAAAGTGGAAATGTAACTGAAATATACAAACTCATTGAGCTATTTTAAGAGTAATTTTATTTCTTGGGCTTTTTTATTGTATTTGCCTCAGTTATTTGGAGACATAGAGGTAAGCCAAATCAGTATCTGGCTATATACCTAGATCCAGGTGAGTATAGGGGTGAAATAATGGTGTGAATTGTGTCACATCTATATTGTAATTATGTATGCCTAAAAAAAAGATGGGAACTTTTATTAGAAATTTTTTTTATCTCCTAACAAGAAAAGTGTAATTTAAAAAAATTTTAATACAAATGTATTTGCATTCATTTCTGAAAGTAAAGGAAAGGTATACACATACAAACCACATGCATACCAACATTTTTTTTGATGGTAATTAAGTTAAAAAACACAATAAAATAGCACAAAATGAACTGAGCTCCTATATATTTTTAAGAGGCATGTAAATCTCACAGGATCGTGTGGTGATTATCAACAATCTACACTCTATGAAATATTTGTCCTATATTACCACATACACTCCATTTTACCCTGCATTCTAATGGTGCTAAAATATAGTAGAAAGCAACAGGATAGCACAGGGAGATCAGCTCGGTGCTTTGCGATGACCTAGAGGGGTGGGATAGGGAGGGTGGGAGGGAGGCTCAAGAGGGAGGGGATATGGGGACATGTGTATGCCTATGGCTGATTTGGTTTGTTGTGTAACAGAAACTAACAGAGAATTGTGAAGCGATTATACTCCAATAAAGATCTATTAAAATAAATAAATAAAATAACACAAAACATAGTAGCTTTGAAGGATAAATATAACCCTTTTAACCTATGATGTTTGTTTTCAGTAAATTCACATTAAATATTTAAATGTGAATTTTAATATGTGGCTTGTTCTAAATAAAATATTAACACAAAGGTCTTGTTTTTGCAACCAAATATTTCATATAAAGATACTTGCCTCTTTACTACTGAAATATAGGATAAGTCTCCACATTTCACTCTTTTGTCCCGTGAGTTTCATTTTTTTGTGTGTGTATTTTCTATATGAAATCAAAGGAGCAGTGAAGGTGGACAGGCTTATAGGAGAGTAACATTGACTCACCTACCACCCAGCAACTTGCAGCCTTATAACTTTTATTGTTTTTACATGGAAAAATTCATCTTAAATTGAAATTTTGGTCTAATTCTGAAGATTCTGTCTGGCAGAAGTCATGGGTGTATCTGTGTTTCTGTGTCCTTGAGATTCAGAAATGCCAAAGGTGTTCTAAGATTCAGTAAACTTGAGTGTTTCTGCATAATACATAAAATGTATCATACTTTGGGATTATTTTAAAAATTTATTTTTGCATTTCTGCACATCACAATACTTTTGTTTTAGTTAAAATAACTTGTTACTGTAGAGAACTTATATTTTTTACAAATGCTTATGCAAAACCTTTGTACAAAATGATCCTCTTTTTTTTAATGACCTTGGCATCATTGTCAAATGCCTGTTTGATTCCTTTCAAAGTGTACACGTGTGACAGTTGCTCTGTAGACCTTTGGTGCATCTTGATTCCTTCTTTTTCTGCTTTGTCAAACATAGGCTTGGCCGCAAAGCAACCTGTAAGTAATGGAAGGAAACCTTCTGCTGGTAAAGAATGTTATGGTCCTGAACCTCTACCACCTGGTGTGTCTGGTTTCTGGCCGTGGCGTACTGCAGAACGTGCAAAAAGCATCAGGTAACGTGCTTGGATTCCCTGTCTTTTTCAGTCGTTCAGAATTCTTTATTTTGGAACTTCTATTATATGGGTGGTCTCTGGTGCTTTCTATAGAGGAAAAAAGATAACTCACACATGGCTTCTGCCTAATGAACACTCTAAGGAAGAAAAACCAAATGCAATTGGGAGTTTCAAGTTGTTTCTCAAGTGTCACAACACAGGTAACCCCGTGGGAGTCTTGAGGAGACTAAAATTATCTCCGACTGTGCAGGTGAGGAAAGTTTCACTAAAGGCAGGTATAGTTGTGCGAAGCCCTACCGCACAGAAGTAGGAATTCGGATATGTACGAATGGGAAAAAAGACATTTTAGGCATGGGAAATAGTTTAATGCAGAACGGATGAGAAATATGCATTAGACCTATTCTAAACCAACTGGCTTATTAACTCAGTAAATCAGATTTAGTGAGTCAAACTAGCTTTAGCTGATTACTTATCCAGGGGATAGCTGTTCAGAGTAATTTTTGTCACATAACAGTAAATAAAATTGTTGAACTATAGCTTTAGGCTTGCTAAGTGAAATAGATTGCTCTAGATGAGTTTCAAGTGACTTACTTGGTAGTATTCACGAAACTGGGGATTAACAATTGCTTAAGAAAACAAAGAGAATTGATTTTAAATAGTACTTGAAGTAGTTACTGTGTAAAATATATCTGTTCAGTTGCTCATGTTAAATGGATGTTTATAATCCCCATTGGACAACCGACTACTTTTTTGCAAATGGTAACGTGAATTGCTGTTGCATAAACTATAGTGTTGAATCCCCAGTCTTTGCACTTGAGTTTAACATCTCTGTGGTTTCCTGCCTTCTTCTTGAGACACTTAATCTCAGGTCCATCCTCGTCACACAGAGTGGTAAATTAGAGAACGATTAATATCACCATTTAAAGAAGTGAGACTGAAATCTCAACCATCCTGAACATAGGAACTGAAGGGGCCTCTCAGCAGTTCACAGTTATTAATTACCAAGCCAGTCGGCTGAATTCTGTTCAGTTTTCTCTGCAGCAGAGCCCTCCAGGTCCTTGTTTTGAGCTTATTTATTTGTATACACAATTCTGTATGGATACTGTACATAATACTAAATAGTTGTATTAACTGGGTTTAACTGGTGATGTATTTACATCAAGATCTAACTTCGTTTTGTTGATATCTTTTTAGGGGCTTTGCATTCATCAAAGCTCGTGATGTATGTAATCAGTTGCTCGTGTGTAGCTATCATATTGCTGATACATAGGGCTTGAATTGGGAAAGGTGGATGGGCATTCTCCTTGCTTTTTAAACTGACAGAGCTTTACAAGAAGCATTTCCCTCTCTGAAATAAATCCATGGAAAATATGTTTGGTCACTCTCCCAATGCAACTGTGTAGTTGTGTGGATTTGGCACACAACTGGCAGCCTTGTGGTTATGTCTGTAAACAAGGAAGTCTGTTCTCCGGTCCGCAAATCAGCTGTTACCCAGTGAGACGAACTTGACTGCCATTTCTGACCCCTCACATGGAGTCTCATACTCAAGAACGTTCATAGGTTTGCAAGAAACGTTGTTTGCAGGCTATGTGTACAAATTTCCTGATCTGAAAGCCAATATAAAGCAACATCTCCCACACTTCTTCTCTCTCACCAAGGCCACACACATTCCCTCACTTATGGCCTCATGGCAAGCTAATACTGTCAGTATCAGATTCTCCTTCCCAGTGGTTCTGGGAGACTGCATAGTTGCTCTGTGAAAGGCACCACTGCTGAGGTTGAGAGAAGAGCATCTTGGGTGTCAGTCCTGCCCTTGCATGCCCAGAGAGAGGGGTGTGCACCTCGTTCTCCTGTTCGGATTTTCCTGTGCTGCAGGTTTGCTGCTTGTTGTCAAAATGATGTCCTAGTGACTTGTCTTCTGCATAGTTACATAATCCCAGCACACTGCTTTATTATCTGTAGACTTTTATGCGGTTGTGGCCAAGTCAGGTTTTAAATGTTTGGAAATGTCCAATTGAACAACATTGCAGTGGCAGTGAAGCTTGACAGGAGAATTGTATTACTGTTACCCTAGTTACGGCTTCAGGGTGATGAGAAGATGAAATTTTTGATGGGTCAGTTTTAGCTATGTATGTGTATGTGATTTCTCATTTTTAAATGGTAACATCTATTATACACAGCTTACATATGTTGACTTTCTGATTATTCTTCTGATTCTTTGTCAGTCCCTTTACTGATGTATTTTCCTCCGAAAAACTACATTTTCTTCCAGATTTTTTTTGTCTGATGGCGGAAAACAAATTTTTCATTTGCAGTATAAAGTTGATCTGAGAAAAAATGTTTACCTTGGCTCTTCACTTGGCTTCTGTGAAAGAAACTTAATAAAATAATATGGGCAATTCCCATTACTAATCCTAACCATGTACAACAGAGGTCTGTGCAGTAACATAGCAAAAATAAGTTCCTGTAATTTTACTTAGTCATTGCCTGTTTTAGACTAAGGAGCAGTGAGAGACGTTTATAAATAATGATACCTCAGATCCCTTTTGTTAAATGTCCTCTAATATTTGGATATTCGGTATCTGGCTTGTGTTATGTTTTATACAATCTTGTTTTCTTTCTTTGCACTTTAGTTTAACAACTCTGTGGTTTCCTGTCTTCTTCTTGTGACACTCAGGTCCATCAGAATTTCCTGTGACTGTGAGAGTAGAGAGTCCTTCCTCCTCAGAAATCAAAGAGGTTGATGATTCCTCAGAAAGTGTTCAGGAAGAGCCAGAGAAAATCCGTTTGAAACAAGAAGCATTGCCAAGACAAAGTTATCACTTGAAAGCTATAGAGAAGATTATTTTTTCAAACGGAAGCCTGATTGCAACACGCCACAGCTTGGGTGAGGGTTCTGTTTTCCCCTCCCATCTGCATTGTATCCCCGTGAATGGTGCCTTAAGCTTAGACCAGGGTGAATAGTGGACACTTGAACTCTAAGAAATAAAAATCAAAACATGTCATTAGTACTATATTTTCCTTTGCTTAGAACTTTAGTATATTAGATTTAGGGAGAACCTCAGTGATCGTACGATAAAGAAATTGAGTTCTGAATGAATGTAGTCAGCTGATTCAGTGTTCTTGTTTTACAGATGAGAAAATTGACAGTTCTAGTTGAACTCTCTTTTTATAAGAGGAAAATATGGCCTCATCTTAAATGAAAGTAAAGTTGAAAAAAGTTTTCATGTTGATATTCTCCTTTCCTAAAATAAAAAATATCAAGAAGCTACATTCTATTACCAAATAAACCTGACCTCTAATGTCATTCCATACTTTTGTTTGTATGGACAGAAAAGAAAAATTGATTTTCATAAGAAATTTTTGCACCCCAAAAATAATATATTTATTTTATTTCAACTGTAATGCAGAGCTGAACATTTCCAGTAAATAAAGGAACACCATTTGGGGGGACCTTGTCTTTGTGCTACAAAGTCCATGTTTAACTTTTAAAAATTATTTAATATGATTTTCCTTTTGTATGAAACTTGACAGGTTTCAGAACTAATTATCCCATTATTGTAGGACTATGGGAATTACTCTTTGATTTTCAAAAGAGAAAGATTTTTATTTTCTTAATTAAAATTAATGATAATGTAGAGAAATTTTAAGAAAGAAACTTAGAAAATTATGTTAGAGTTGGAGAAATCTATAGTTCATGTAGAGTTACCCCCTTTATTTTATAAATGAGCACCTACAATTTGTAGCACGTAGTGGTTTATTAGTAAATGGCAGAGTACGACAAGACCCTAGAGCATCTAACCCGCCTTCCTTGTCATTTTAGATGTGATGTATTCATTTCCTTCACGAGTAGACCAGGAGACTGTATTTCTAAAAGCAATGATAGACACTGGGGAAGACCAAGAAGTTTAAACACTGGGACCACAGAATAGCAGATTCAGAATGCACTGAGAACGCTTGCTTTCAGCTCTTCTCCATTTTCACAAGACACTACAATGATGGTATCAAAGTGTTTAAGTATATAAGCCCACAACAATCAAGAGGTTTCAACATAGTTTTGAAAGACGGAAGACAAGTGGAAGAGTGTGAAACTGAAGCAGTAGAACAGAGGAAAAGCATCCCTAGAATATGCACGGGGACCACCTGAAACTGAGGAGGATTCTGACCCCACCTGCAGAAGTAGCCCCATGTGTGGGAAGCAGTCAGCCTTGAGAGCAGGCTGCGGACGTGCCAGGCATGCCGCCGCTGCTCGAAGGGACTGTCCCTACTTGTTCCCCTCTTTGTTCCATTCCATGGGAGGTAAATCACCAGGGCCCAGAGATCAGAAAGAATGTAAAATGAGACAAGCAAAGCTGTCTCCCCGCCTGCATGTGCAGGTTATTTTTGATGATTCTGGGTTTATGGGTTTTCTCCCAGGGAAGTTAACCCTGAGCCGAGACAGTCTTTAGATGATGTAAACCACCATCTGGCAACCTTCCTTTTTCTAGTCTATATAAATCTGCCACTGTAGCGCAATAAAATTTGCCTTGCAACCGTCAGTTGTCTTGGTCCTTCTGACCCCATTCGTCGGTGCTATTTCAGTTCCTTACCTCTTCCCTTCTGACCTTAGGTGGTGAGATCCTCTTTTTCCGTCTGGTCCGCGGCAAGTGGCGCCCGAACAGGGACCTGAAGCGTGAAGGCAATTAAAAGAAAAAGAAAGTGCAGGTAAGAGAACCCTTATGCAAAATATGTGTGGCCACGAGTAAAAATGAAACTAATAGAGGCATAAGGCAATAATCACAAGTAAAATAAGATGGGACAAAATGTCTCAAAGGAGCATGAATTATTTGCTCAGGTTTTACTTTCAATGCTTAAAACTCGGGGTAATAAAGTTTCTACCTCACAGTTAACTGAGTTTTTACAGCATATCCGTGATGTATCTCCCTGGTTTCCCGATGGCGGCTCTGTTGACATAGAAATCTGGCAGAAAGTTGGAGAAGATTTAAAAAATCATTCTGAGTCTCAAGGGCCTACTCATACTCCTGTTGTTACATTTAGTTTGTGGAATCAGATCAAAGAATGTTTAGATTCTTCTCATGATAGTGTTGATTTGAATATAAAGTCAGAAAAACAAAAGCCTTCTTCAGAAGATAAAACTGCCTTAATGGCTTCTACACTGCCACTTCCTAAATCTAGGGAACTGATTAATTTTAACATATCAGATGAAGAGGAACGTTTCGATTTAACAGATGAGGCTTTTAAACATGGAAGAGAAAAAATATCTCGAGGGTGATTTTCTAATGGCTATGATAGATAAGTCAGTGAAAAAGCTGCAGGTTAATAAGGACTGTCTTCCTCAGAAATCTACACCTGTAAAAATGCTCAGTCCCTTGCAGCGTGCTGTACAAGGAGCAATAACACGAGGAAAAGGTCCTATTTTCTGTTGTCCTGTCATAGAAAGACCTGATCCTAATAATCCTCAACAAGCTATTAGGGAGCATCGGGCTCTTCCTTTTAAAGTTTTGAAAGATTTAAAATCTGCCTGTGCTCGATATGGGCCCACTGCTCCTTTTACTACTGCTATGGTTAACAGGAGAAGCTATTGCAGGAGAAGCTCTTCCCCCTGCTGATTGGAAGTCTATTGCACGAGCTGGTTTAGATGGTGGAGATTATTTAATATGGAAGTCTAATTTTTATGAACGGGCTGCTGAACAAGCAGAAAAGAATGCTACCCATAATATTCCAGTTGATTATCATATGCTGCTTGGGGAAGGACAATATATTTCTTTACAAGATCAATTAACTTATCCCTTTGTTGCTTATCCTCAAATACATCATTTGGCATTACAAGCCTGGAGGAAATTACCTTATACACACACAACTGAGGAACTTCCAAAAATTAGACAGAGACCTGATGAACCATATGGTGATTTTGTAGATAGATTGTCACAGGCGGTGGGGAGACTCATTGTGGGTGGACCCACCGGTACAATTGTAGTTAAGCAACTTGCTTTTGAAAATGCTACTAATGCATGTCAGGCTGCGATTCGACCTTGGAGAAAACGCGGAACATTGGAGGGCTCTATTCGCCTTTGTGCGGACATTGGGCCTGCTTATATACAGGGTGCTGCTATGGCTGCAGCATTAACTAAAGTGGGGTTTAAAAAAATCAAAAGAAAACAAAAAGACTTGTTTTAAATGCAGAAAGGCAGGTCATTTTGCTAGAGAATGTAGATCTTTTAATTCTAACCCTAGTCCTTCCTTCCCTGTTCAAAAACCTCCAGATGGTCGGAAGATCCCTGGTTTATGCCCTAGATGCAATAGGGGAAAACATTGGGCACAAGATTGTCGCTCAGTGGCCAACAAGGATGGGACACCACTGTTGGGAAACTCCTCCAGGGGCCTTCCCCGGCCCCAACAAACAATAGGGCCGATGTCTGGGTATCCTCCTCAAATGATCAATCAGACATTAACCAGGAACAAAAACATACAATATCCTCGCTCTCCAGAGCAACACCAGGAAGCACAGGACTGGACCTCAGTACCTCCGCCCGATATGTATTAACTCCTGAAATGGGTCCTCAGGCCCTCTCTACGGGCATCTATGTTCCTTTACCCAAGGGTTGGATGGGACTATTATTGGGAAGAAGTAGTGTCACTATGAAAGGTTTAACTATTAGGCCAGGAGTCACAGATTCTGACTACGAAGGAGAAATAAAACTCATGGCACAAACTACTGAAAATATAATAACTATTTCTCCTGGCAATAAAATTGCACAACTGCTACTTTTTCCCTTTGTACCTCATGGACAAATTTTAAACACCAAAAGAGAGGAACAAAGGCTTTTGGATCATCTAATGCTGCCTACTGGAATCAGAAGATAGGGAAAGAATGTCCAGAAATGAAATTAACCATTAATGGAAAGGTTTCTTCAGGTTTGTTAGACACTGGAGCTGATGTCTCTGTTATGACGCAGATGCACTGGCCTAAACATTGGCCCATTAGTCCTACTATTACACAACTTCAAGGAATAGGACAAAGTTCTTCTCCTGTGCAAAGTAGTCAGTTATTATTATGGCAAGATAGTGAGAGCCATTCAGGATACTTCCAGCCTTATGTTTTGCCCGGGCTGCCTTTAAACCCCTGGGGCCGAGATATATTAAAAGAAATGGGAGTACTGCTTTATAGTCCAAATTCTCAAGTCTCTAATAGGATGTTGGATCAAGGATTTCTTCCCACAAAAGGGCTGGGAACAAATCAACAAGGAACTGTCTATCCTATTGATGTGAAAATAAAAAATGATAGACAAGGTTTGGGTTTTTCTTAGGGGCCTTGGATTCTCCTCCACTCACTGCTGATCCAATTACTTGGCTGACTGATGACCCTGTAGGGGTGGACCAATGGCCCCTCACAAAGGAGAAATTAGAAGCTGCAGAACAATTAGTACTGGAACAATTAGGGCATTTAGAAATATCCAATAGCCCTTGGAATACTCCTATTTTTATTATCAAGCAAAAGTCTGGAAAATATAAGTTATTACAGGATCTAAGAGCTGTCGATAAAACTATGCTAATAATGGGAGCTCTTCAACCAGGCCTACCCTCTTCAGCAGCCGTACCACACAATTATCATCTTTTAGTTATAGATTTAAAAGATTGTTTTTTCACTATGCCTTTGTTTCCTGAAGATAGAAAACATTTTGCTTCTAGCTTGCCTTGCTTAAATTTTAAGGAACCCATGAGGAGATTTCAATGGAAAGTATTGCCTCAGGGCACGGCAAATAGTCCTACATTATGCCAAAAACATGTGGCTCAGGCCTTGACTCCTGTGAGAAAAAGGTTTCCAACGTTATACTTCATACATTATATGGATGATATACTTTTAGCCACTGATAATATTTCTTTATTAGAGACTGCTTTTCAATTTTTACAACAATCCTTACGATCATTTGGCTTGGTCACTGCCTCAGAAAAAGCTCAAAGACAATCTGCATTTTTATATTTGGGAAAATATATTGATAACACTACTTAATAGGCCTCAAAAACTGCAAATTTGAGTTGATAATTTAAAAACATGAAATGATTTTCAAAAATTACGTGGAGATATTAATTGGCTAAGGCCTTCCTTAAAACTTACTACTGCTCAATTACAGCCTCTGTTGGATATTCTTAAAGGCAATTCAGACCCTTTGTCATTACGCTCCATGACTCCAGAGGGTTTCCAAGCATTACAAATGGTTAATAGAGCTATCAGCTCTGCGCGGTTAACTCGAATACATACTCACCTGCCAATTTCTTTAATTGTTTGTCCAACACCTCATGTACCTACAGCTGTTTTATGACAAACTGCTGGGATTATTGAATGGATTCATATGAAAACTACACCTTCTAAAGTTATTAAGCCTTATTATGAACTTATTAGTAAGTTAATAATGCAAGGTAGAACTAGATGCTTACAACTTATAGGAATAGAACCTTCTCAAATTATTATCCCTTATTCAGTTAGTCAACAAAATTGGCTTTTTCAACATAGTAACGAATGGGGACTTGCTCTTGCAGGATTTCCAGGAAACCTAGAATGTCATTATCCTGCTGATAAGATAATTCAATTTAGTAAAAATAATCTTTACATTTTTCCTTCTATAATCCAACGACACCCTATTAGTCCACATGTACCTTTGGTTTTTACAGACGGGTCCTACTCAGGAATGGCTATTGTACTCATGGACGACGGGACAAAATTGATTGAACAAACTTCACTGACTTCAGGTCAGCATGTTGAACTACATGCTGTTATTATGGTTTTTGAGCATTTTCCTTCTGTGTCTCTTAATCTGTTTTCTGATAGTAAATACCGCATTGATCTATTACTTCTTTTGGAAACTGCTACCATAGGACATACTAATGACCCTGAATTATCATCCTCTTTTCGTTTGCTTCAACAGCTTATTCGGGGCTTCCCTGGTGGCGCAGTGTTTGAGAGTCCGCCTGCCGATGCAGGGGACATGGGTTCGTGCCCCGGTCTGGGAAGATCCCACATGCCGCGGAGCGGCTGGGGCCGTGAGCCATGGCCGCTGAGCCTGCGCGTCCGGAGCCTGTGCTCCGCAATGGGAGAGGCCAGAACAGTGAGAGGCCCGCGTACCGCAAAAAAAAAAAAAAAAAAAAAAACAACAACAAAGAAACCCAGCTTATTCATTCTCACAATGGTCCTGTTGCAGCTCTACATATCCGTGCTCATTCTAACTTGCCTGGTCCATTGACTAAACAATGCGACTGCAGATGTTTTAACTCGATCTAAACGTGATCTTTATCCTGTACATTTTCCTCTCAAGAATAGAGTTGAAGTTACTCCTCCTCCTCAATCTCTTTTCCCTAAAGCAGGACATATCCCAATTTACCGTACTCCTCCTTTCCATTCGTCACGCTATCAAGAATGGCTAATGTATTGCATTTGCTACTTGCGTACTGTAAATAAACATGGTTTATATCCAGGACGCCCTTGCGTTATGGTGAGTTATGATCAAACTCCTTTACAAGCAGCACAACACTCCCATGCTGTACATCATCAATCAGCTACCACCTTACACAAACAATTTTCCCTTACTCGTGAGGCTGCCCGACAAATTGTTAAGCAATGCCCACAAAGTTTACCTCATTTTCCCACTCCACATTATGGTCTCAATCCTCATGGATTATTACCTAGTCATTTATGGCAAATGGATGTTACTCACATCCCCTCTTTTGGGAAGTTGCAGTTTGTTCATGTCACTATTAACACTTATTCTGGCTTTCTTTGTGCTACCGCACAAACAGGAGAAGCTACTAAACATGTTATCACTCATTTGTTACACTGTTTTGCTTTCACGAATCTTCCCAAAATTATTAAAACAGATAACGGGCCCACTTACACTAGTGTTGCTTTTGCAACATTTTGTAATTCATTACAAATTACCCATATTACAGGCATTCCATATAACCCTCAAGGACAAGGTATTATAGAACGTGCAAATAGATCTTGAAAGCTAACTATTGGAAAAATAAAAAAGGGGGAATTATACAGAACAACACCACATAAACTTATAAATCATGCTTTGTTTATTTTAAATTTTCGCACTGTTGGTAAATTTGGCTGGTCTGCAGGGGAGAGGTTGATGGCTGAGCCAAGATTGGCCTCTCAATCTCCGGAGGTCCTCTGGAAAGATCCGTTAACCAGCACTTGGCATGGTCCTGATCCTGTGTTGATTTGGGGCCGTGGTCACGTGTGTATCTTTCCCAGATCAGCGCCTGGACCTCGCTGGCTTCCTGAGCACTTAGTCAAGCAAATAGATGGCTCGCCACAGCTCACAACAAGTTCAGAAGTTGAAGAAGCTCTGCATCTCTCCCGAAAATTTGACACTGTTGATTCAGAAAAAGAAGAAGAAGGAGATCAGATGGCAGCATTAAAATTGAGGATGGGTTTAGCTTGTCATGCAAAGTATACATGGATTTGTGTTACTCCTTATAAGTATGATGACTCTATTTGGGAATGAGAAAAAGTAAAAATGCACCTCCTGAGTGTTTGGTCAGATAATAATATTAGTCTTGATCTTAAGAAATTAAATGCTGAAATTCAGGATATGCAAAATGCACATCTTGATGATATTTCGCCAGAAGATGTAATTCAAACTTTACTGGATCATTTAAAGTAGTTACACCCTCAGTCTTGGATTACTGGAAGGTTGTTAGGATTTATTACCGTGGCCATAATTTGCCTATTATTGATAATAATCTTCTCATGTCTGTTCCGTATCCTCATGCAACAATATACTACTCTCGGCACTAAGCTTCATGGAATAATTTTGCAGCAAAAATTAAAAAATAAAAAAGGGGGACCTGTGGGAAGCAGTCAGCCATGAGAGCAGGCTGCGGATGTGCCAAGCATGCTGCCACTCGCTGCTCGAAGGGACTGTCCCTACTTGTTCCCCTCCTTGTTCCATTCCATGGGAGATAAATCACCAGGGCCCAGAGATCAGAAAGAATGTAAACTGAGATAAGCAAAGCTGTCTCCTCCCTGCACGTGCAGGTTATTTTTGATGATGCTGGCTTTATGGGTTTTCTCCCAGGGAAGTTAACCCTGAGCTGAGACAGTCTTTACATAATGTAAACCACCGTCTGGCAACCTTCCCTTTTCTAGTCTATATAATCTGCAACTGTAGCGCAATAAAATTTGCCTTGCAACCGTCAGTTGTCTTGGTCCTTCTGACCCCATTCGTCGGTGCTACTTCAGTTCCTTACCCCTTCCCTTCTGACCCTGGGCGGTGAAATCCTCTTTCTCTGGCTGGTCCGCGGCAGAAAGCCAGTGAGGCAAGAGTAGGCTTGGAGTATCCAAGGAGCAGAAAGGATGTCAGTGTGTGGAAAACAGAGTGAGCAAAGTGGAGAGGAGAAGGAAACAGTCAGAGAGTAAACGGAGGCCCAGATTTCTAGGGCTGTGGAGGCACTTTGAGGACTTTGCATTTTCTGTGAAGAAGCCATTGAAGAGATTTGAGTGACATGATCTGACTTATGTTTTAACAAGACCTCTCTGGATGCCATGTTGATTAGAGACTGTAGAAGAGTAAGCACAAGCCCCAGAAGACCAATAGTTGATTCAAAGAAGTGATTACCCAAACATGGTCCCCCTCGTCAGTGAGGACGCAGAGCAGGGATCGGCAAATACTGGCCACAAATCAAATCAGGCTCTCAGCCTGGATCTGTGGGACTGTGAGCTAATAATGGTTAGCTCACAGTCCCACAGACTGTGGGACTGTGGGACTCTCTCTCTAAAGCTTGTTGAAGAAGAAAGCTTGTTGAAGAAGAAAGAGGAGGAGAAGCTACAGAAACTGTATATGGCCCACAAAGCCTAAGATATTTAAAATCCAGAAAATGCTTTCCAACACCTGATGTAAAGCATGTGGCTCGTAGGAGGTCCTCAACAAAATTTGGAAGAGGAATACATGAGTCATTTAGTTCCTGAAAACACTGTAAAGTGATAGGCGTCAAGAAACATTTACCCCTTCACCCTTAACCTTCACAAATGATGCCATTTCCATTGAGCTATTGAAAAATATATTCTGGCTTTCAAAACAATAAACCAGAGGGCACTTTCTCACATAGGCAAGGTCATAAACAACTTTCAAGTGAAGTTGAAATAGCAACAAATCAAATAATAACAAAAAACATTTTTATAGATTTTTTAAAACTTACAAAACATTTTCATGTTCATTATCTAATTTAATCCTCAAATCAACGCCATGAGATAGCTATTATTTTCCCATTAGAAATGACCACATATTGAATCCTTAGTGATTGCTTAAGAAAAGCTGAAATCTTGAGTGTTACATCTATTAATGCCAAGGTTGGGTGTTTTCCCATGGGAACACTGGATGCTAAAATCCACAGGGATTTTCAGCTCAAGATGGCAGACTAGGAAATATATTTTCTTTTTGTTCCTCCTGAAACCATATCTAAATAAAACTGTAGAAATACCAAAATTAATCAACCAATAAAAGCCAAGACATTTTGGAAGTCATCAACCACAGAAAGATTTCAACATATTTTGAGAAGGCAAATAATGAAATGGAGGAGCCATGAATAGAATAATGGAGAAAAAAAGACTGACCCTAAGTAAGGTCTTCACAAAGCCATTCAGCTTTTGCTGAGCTCTGGTTATAGTAAAGGGCAGAGGAAAGAAGAGGGGCTGAAAACAAGGAGACAAAAGTCATTTTAGGAAAAACAGTTCATTTAATGAGCTCCAGGGAACACTCAGCCTGCTGCCATACTAACTCATGTATTACAATGGATTGTTGGTAAGCAAGACAAGAAAACAGGGAAGAAAGAAAAGAAACAAAAATCAAGACATTGTTTCTTACTGAACTCTTCTCAAATGAGATCGAGGAATTATGGTTCAATGCCACAGCTGTAAATCATTTCTGCTCTTGGAGAGGTTAGAAAAGGCTTATAATATTTACCCTTTTTTTTCAGACAGAATTTAGGTCTGAGCAAAAGCTTTTGTGTCCTCCAACCCCAAAGTTTCTTGGGGATGGAAGTCCAAATTTGCTGTGACATACCATAAAAAGAATCTCATGAATAGAGGGTCAAACTAATTTTGGAATATATGAATTATGCCGGGTGTTATTTTCAATAGGTGTTTATATATATATATATACATTTTTACTCATCTATATGATTCTGGCTTCTGAAACTTCTACATGTCACATGCGTGATACATAACACACAATGTCAGCCTCAGGAGAGAGAAAACACTCCAATGAAGCAAGCCAAAGAAACAAGTTTTAAACAAGGTCAAGTGATGTGTAGACCAGGATTGTTCAATTCTTTCCTGTCATGCTGAAGCTTCCAGCTCCTGAATAACAACACATGCTTCCCTCGTCCTAGACACCCAAGAGTACGTCTCCTCTCTTGAGCATATGAATCTCTAGAGTTACATATGTGTAGTAAAGAGTGGACCCAGCTGGCATACTCACAATGACCAAATTGTGTTGATCATACTTTACACCAATACATGGCTCCACGCTGAAGTTGCAATAAATGATATATTTTCTTTCTAGACATGAATGAGACGCCTTACTGGATATACTCCAGGAAGGCCAGAGAAGCTGGCTTCTAATCCATACCAAACAATTCACTGGTGAATTTCTTTCAGGATAGCCCATGATTTATCTAGAATATCATCTTTACATATCTGGATCCTTCAAACTAGACAAAGGGAAAATCCAGGCTTCAAGCCTCAATTAGAAATATGGAATGGTGTCATGCTGACAAATGGTGGTCCCTGACCTGTATCTTCTGAGATTAGAACACAGTGTGGTGGATGACCAATTCATGCGTTGAACAAAAGAAGACCTCCTACAGGGCAGTGTAGCTGTTCGTTACAGGTATGGCACTTAGGGCTAAGTACCATTAGGACTACAAGAAAAAAAGAAAAACAAGTAACACATGAAGCACGAGCTCTGGAATCACACAGGCTTGGTTCGAATCCCAGCTAAGCCACTACCATCCGTATACCCTGAAGGACAGGCCAAGGTTTAAATGTTGTTTTACCAAATTTCAAAAAAGAAGTGAAGAAAGAACCTATTGGCCAGGAAGGGACATCATGGGGTGCAGCATCCAGTTGGATCAGGGCTCTGCATCTCCTGCTCAGAAACCTTCGCCACCTGGCTCATGGTGATGCTGGCAGCTAAGCAGCCCTGGAGAAGGCGATCCTGTCTCCAGGCCTCGCAGAGAAGCTGGGAAGCTTCCCGAAGGAGGTGGCCCACACCCTGGCAAGCTCTGGCTGCCTCCTGCCCTCAGCTCTGAGCAGGCTCTGGCCTCTGGTCCCCGTGGTGGGGAAGGCCTGGCCGATACATACGCAGGGCTGAGGGGTCTGCGGAGCTGGTGCCCAGGCAGGGTGAGCTCTGGAGGAGAAGGCTTCCACAGTCCCCAACAGTCTCCACATGGTGGCCCGTCTGGTGCCAAACACCTGCCACGCACAGCGAGAAGACCCAGCCGCTAGAAAGTCCAGAAGGGGCCCCACCCTTTGCCTTTGGGCCGGGGTTTCGCCACCAGCTGGGCTTGCATGTGCCCCCTGCCTCACCCCCTGCCCCGCCCACACTTTCTCTGTGACACGTACAATGGACATGTATAAGAGCCAGGCTGAGCCGTCCAGTGACCAGTGCGTGCCTGACCTTGAGAGGAGTTAGAGGCTAGGAAGAAACTCTCCCACTTTCACTCTCTGCTCTCAGATCAGGCAGGCAGTACCTCTGATATGGAAGCTATGGACACCACACGTCCTTCCCAGGCTGTCATCTTCCATTCTGCTCCTGTTTTCCCCAGCACCCCATTTACGGCTTTGGCGGGCATCGGTGCTTCAACAGGCAGCACCTCAGACCCGGAACCTATGGACACCACACCTCCTTCCCATGCTGTCATCTTCCATTCTGCTCCTGTTTTCCCCAGCACCCCATTTACGGCTTTGGCGGGCATCGGTGCTTCCGCAGTCAGCACGTCTGACCCCGAGCCTATGGACACCACACCTCCTTCCCAGGCTGTCATCTTCTATTCTGCTCCTGTTTTCTCCAGCACCCCATTTACGGCCTTGGCGGGCATCGGTGCCTCAGCAGTCAGCACCTCAGACCCCAAACCTATGGACACCACACCTCCTTCCCAGGCTGTCGTCTTCCATCCTGCTCCTGTTTTCCCCAGCACCCCATTTACGGCTTAGGCCGGCACCGGTGCTTCAGCAGGCAGCACCTCTGACACCAAAGCTATGGACACCACACCTCCTTCCCAGGCTGTCATTTTCCAGTCTGCCCTGTCTCCAAGTAGAACCACTACCCATTTCACACCACTGTTCCAAGTTCTGGGAACACATCACCCAGTGGTAGCAATGCCTCAGGCCATGCCTCGACTCATTTACCTGCAACGTCGGCCAACAGATAGACCAACACTTCAAAGTTATGACAGAAACTTGAGTAAGTTATACGCTTGGAATTTCATTTATTATTATTAACAAGTACAACTGTAGTGCTTAGACTATAACAAGTACTATTCTAAGGGCTTACCAAATATTAACTCACTTATTCCTCATAATGGCAACCATATAGGTAGGGAATATTCACAATATTCACTTTTTTTGGGGAAACTGAGGCCCAGAGACGTTGAATACCTTGCCTAATGCCACACAGTAAGTAGGTGGCAAAAACCCAGGATTAAAACCAGACCATCTAGACTTTCATCACTTTGCTGTGTCACCTTATTATAAGTTGTGGTTAGGGAAGGGACTAAATTGACAAGACTCTGAACTAAAAGGAGAAGGGAGAAATGAGAAAATGAGTGATCCTAGAAACTAGAGAAGAGTTAGGCTCAGAAATTTCTGGTGATGAGACCCAGAAGAACAAGAACTTTGTTGGAATATTAACTTGGGGGTAGTATCTGAATCCATTTAGAAACGGTTTTGTTTTCTGTAAAATTTAGTAAGGCCAGTTGGATGAAGATTAATGAAGAAAAAAGTAGACAGGAAAAGAAAAAGGTGCCTTAAGTGAGACATAACCGCTTCCCTCTAAGTACTAGGGGTGGGGTCCTGTGGGAAAGGATGGAGCTCTCTCTACCAGGTTTGTCACCAGGATGAACAAGGAGAAACATGGCAACCATTGTTGCCATTGATGATCTCTCAAAACCAAGGCTTCAGTTTCCAAGAACGACCTATGGTAGCATAACTACTGTGTGTCACACATGCCACTAAGTGTGTTTCCAGTCACACATTTTAATTGGAGAAATAGTTCCTATGAGGTATGCATTAGTTCCCTATGGCTGCTGTAACAAATTACTACAAATGTGCTTGCTTCAAACAAAACACACTTATTTTCCTATGGTTCTGGAAGACAGACGTCCAAAACCAGTTTCCCTGGGCTGAAACTAGGAGTTGACAGGGCCATCCATCCTCCTTCTAGAGGCTCTAAGCGAGAATCTGTTTCCTTGCCAGCATTCCTTGACTTCTGGCCATATCAATCCAACCCCAACTTCATCATCACATTCTCTTTGGAGTAAAAATTCCCTCTGCCTCTCTCTTACGAGAACACCAGTGGTTATATTTGGGCCCATCCAGGTAGTCCAGGAGAATCTCCCCATCTCAGAACCCTTACTTTCATCCCATTGGCAAAGTCCCTTCTGCCAGTTAAGGTGACATTCACAGGTTCTGGAGAGTAGAAGGTGGACATTTGGGGCAATGGTATTATTCAGTCTACTACAAGGTAGATACTATTATCTTTCTCAGATGTAGGAAATGACGTTTAGGGAAGTAGTTTGTCTCAGGTCTACAATTTCCAGAGTAGAGATTTAAATTCTGCCAGAGACTTTAGGACACACCCTAAACAACTTTAATCTATGTCCTTAACTACTGCACAATCCTTGGTTAAGAGTCACACTTAGGTATCAAGACCCAACTGAATACAACACAAGTACTGTCTCCTCTTTCACTATGTTTGCCTGGTGTATTGATGAATCTTGCCCAGAGCAGAAGAGTTCAGAAAATTGTTATGCAGGTTTACGAAGAGAAAGCATTGACCATTTGACATGCACGGCATAACGGAAGGCTTTTTAAAATAAAATAAAATAAAATAAAATAAAATAAAATAAAATAAAATATGCCACCAAATAGTCAAGTGTCACAACAGAGGTAACCCCATGGGAGTCATGAGGAGACTAAAATTATCTCCAATTATGCAGGGGAGAAAAGTTTCACTAAAGGCAGGTGTAGTTCAGCCAAGCCCTACAGCACAGAAGTAGGAATTTGGATATGTACAAATGGGAAAAAAAGACATTTTAGGCATGGGAAATAGTTTAATGCAGGATGGATGAGAAATATGCATTAGACCTATTCTAAAACAACAGGCTTATTAACTCAGTAAATCGATTTAGTCAGTCAAACTAGCTTTAGCTGATTACTTATCCAGGGGATAGTTGTTCAGAGTAATTTTTGTCATAGAGCAGTAAATAAAATTGTTGAACTATAGCTTTAGGCTTGCTAAGTGAAATAGATTGCTCTAGATGATTTTCAAGTGACTTACTTGGTAGGATTCACGAAATTGGGGGTTAACCATTGCTTAAGAAAACAGAATTGATTCTAAATATTACTTGAAGTAGTTACTGTGTAAACTATCTGTTCAGTTGCTCATGTTAAATGGATGTTTATAATCCCCATTGGACAACCAACTACTTTTTTGCAAATGGTAATGTGAATAGCTGTTGCATAATCTATAGCAATGACCACCTATCTAATTTGTCGTCCAAACCAGAAATCTTCTAACAATACTGGTGTCCTAATAAAAATAAGCACGAAGGTAACACACACTGGGTGTCTCCCATGTGCCTGTGCATGCATCTATATCTCACTGAACCCCCATAACAGCCCCCAAGAGAGGGACTCTGAGTGTCCCCATGCTGCTGGTGGAGAAACAGGCACAGGAAGGTTCAATCGTCTACCTACCTAAGATCACACAGAGGGTGGGAGAGCCCGTTTTTAAACAACCTGCCTCCAATTCCAGGTGCCAGGAGCCAGACTCAGCCTACAGCTCTCTTCTGGTCGCCTGGAGGTGAAACCATGTGTCAAGATTAGTCAAATCCTGTCTTCACTCATCAAGGTAGCTTGAACTCTTGCACGTCCTCCAAGTAGCATGTAGCATAAGGAATAAGATGTTTGCCCCGGGATTGTCCAGGAACTTGGAATCAGCTGTGCCTAGTTAGGCCGAGCTGGTTTAGAGTGGAGAGGACCACCGATCTTCCACCTGGGCAAGTGCCTTTTGACCTCCTGCCATCAGAGGGCCAAAAACTCCAGCCTGAGAATGTGCTGAGCCCTGTAGCCTAGTTATGCCAGCTCAGAACAATGATGAGCACACCTTTTTCCAATCACCTTTCCTCATGCTCCCCATGCCTCATACTGCCCTGCTTCTTTATCCTTTATCCCACAGATACCCCAAGCCCCTTGCCTTTGGGGAGGCGGATTTGAGACCTATTCTCACGTCACGTCCTCGCTTGGCTGCCCTGTGAATAAACCTCCTCTTTGCTGCAAACCTCAGCATGTCAGTGTTTTGGCTTGCTGCGCCTCAGACAAAATGGTTGGGAGCAGAGGTACAGGTCCCTTGCCTGTGAGGGAAGCTGGTTCCTAGTAGTCACGCTGCGGATGTTTTCTCCTCCCGGGGGTGGGGGGTTGGGGGGGCAGACGTCCTGCTCTTCCGGAAAGGGAAAAACGCAGGTGCTGGACCCTTGCCCTCAGCGTCACCGTCACCTAGGAGCTTGTTAGAAGCACAGAATCCAGGCCCCAACCAGAACTACTGAATACCAGCCTGCATTTAACAAGATCCACAAGAGAGGCATACCCATATTAAAGTTGGAGAGGCACCAAGCTGTCATCGTCTTCTCCGCAGCTAATGAAAACGAAGCAAAGATTCATCTTGAGCCTACTCTGCCTCAGTCACCTGGATATCACATGAGCTCATTTAATCCTCCCCAGAACCTGCAAATGAGACTGAGGGTCAGAGTGGTCAAGCACCCAAGGGTCCATAAAAGAACATGACCAAGGCTCACTGGAGCCCAGACCTCCAAAAAAGAAGGCCCCTGAGCACAGCATGGCACCACAGCAGCCCAAACCGTGGGCCTGGAGGGTAGGCCAGGCTCCCCACGCAGAGTTCACACCATTCGACAGATGCCCACAGCAGACCACAAGGCAATATGAGAAGTAAGTTCTGATTGTGGAATCTCTGAATTTTGAGATTTAAAGAAAAAAATCTGTTTTCAGGGGCTAGTTAAAACAGTTCTACCAAGGAGTAAAGACAGGGCATCTCAAGGCCCCTTCTGGATTTAGAATTTAATGCCTACTTATTGAGAAACGCTCCGTGCATTTGCTCAGTCCTACGTCAAGATGAAGTTCTCTGTGCCCTAGAAGCTTAGGTTCTAAAGAGGCCACAGAAATGGGTGAGACCTAAAAAAAGCCAGAACAATGCAACAGCCTTAATCAGACTGTCTTTGCTTTGCCTTGCTTACAAGTCACTGACTTTAAACTGAATATGGCATCATGTCTTTATTTT
Organism: Grampus griseus; assembly: GCF_964374135.1. Taxonomy (NCBI): domain Eukaryota; kingdom Metazoa; phylum Chordata; class Mammalia; order Artiodactyla; family Delphinidae; genus Grampus; species Grampus griseus. The sequence goes on along the minus strand of NC_139012.1, from coordinate 35,791,717 downwards.
TCTTGAAGTTTTTTTAATAAAAGATCATATAAAGATTTTCTTCCATGGTAAGACTTTTATATTGTATTTTTCTTAAAATGGAGTGTGGTACATTTACCCTCCCTCAGATGATTGCTTATAACTCACCTTGCTTTATTAAGAATACCGCTAGAGGCTTCTATGCCCCTACTAAGAAAAATGCATTTTCAGGCCCATTCAAACCAATGAAAATCCAAGTTTTCAGAGCACAAGATAATGAAAATTCTCTCGATCCGCGTCTTTTACTACTTTTAATCTGTTAACAGACCCTAAGTGTCTCAGATGAAAGGTACTGTAGCGGGAATTGACATCGTTAACAGCATTCCATACAGGTAAGTCTTGATTGTTCCAATTTCTCAAAAATTTGGACACATTTACTGCCTCTATGACATCTCTAGGGTGTGTGAAAGAAAAAAAAAGAGGCCTGTACAATGTATTTCTCAAAATATACACAGAAATAGTTTGCACATACAAACAGGGAAACCTTATAAATAATGTATGGGGAGCAATGTAATGTCGGTAACGGAACGACTCATTTCGAAAGACAACACTGTCACCAAGTGTCCCCTCACCAAAACTGACTGGGAATTTTTAGGGGCCGCCAAACCAGAGGCGGAGATTTATAGGAACCTGGGATGTTTGAAAAATGGTTTTGGAGGACCTCCTCAAGGAAGGCACCAAGCGCCATCCCAAATTGCAAAAATGGCTCCAGGTTGACTCCTTGTGTCCTCACTCTTTGCAATGTGACATTCCAACTTCTCCCATCAAGAGGCAGAGTTGATTTCCCCACCCTTGAAGTTAGGTGACTTGCCATGGCCAATAGAAGGCAGCAGAAACGATGGTGTGCCAGCTCAGAGCTAGGTCCCACGATGCTTCTACTCTTCCTCTCAGAGCCCTGCTACCCCCATGAGCACAAGCCCCAGTTACTAAGAGACATGTGGCCCAGTCAGGCCCCCGGCCTGACTACAGCCAGCCCCCAGCTGACCCCACAGGTGTAGCAGCAATTCCAGCCATGATAAGCAGGGCTGTGAAGAAGAATTAAGAGCATAAGAGTATGCTATAATTTACAAACCACTCTGTCAACCTACGACATTATTTTTCAAAAGCATTTTTGTTATTTTGAATCCCTGCGTGGACATATTGAAAACAGCACTCCAATGATTGCTGGAGAGCAAAGGATGCAACCTAAAATTCAGAGTAAAATATATTAGTTTATCCAGATTCACATATTTGTATAAATTACTAGAAAATCATCAGAAGAAAAACAGACACGAATGAAAAAAACAGTCCAGGGTCAGCTGGGGAGTGGCTGTGTTTGGGAAAGTGGTCACACCAGAGACTCTTCAACAGGAATGGCAATGTTTCACTTCACACGCTGGCTGGAGGACGGAGGAGTGTCTGCGATGTTATAAGGTGAGCACGCTGCATGTAAAAGCCATTGCTGACCACATCTAGGGGGCCTGATGCGTGGGAGCTGGTAGTGGGTGGAGGCATCCAGAAGGTGGTGGTAGAAGAGGAACGTTGTACACGTAACGCCTAAGGCCTGACCAGAGGACGACCACTGTTCTAGAAACTGGACACAAATCCAACTTCTACGGCCAATCTTAGAAGACAAACTGAGGCATATTTAAAATTTTAACACTTTATGTGAGCAAAAATAGATTCGATTCAGGCACCACAAAGCGGAAGAGGTGAGGAGCACTCCAGCCACAGGAGCTGCAGAGATGTTTCTTTTAAAAGGGCAGAAGCAAAGCAAGGAAATGACTGATTTGCCATGGCTTTAACGCCTAGTTGGTGGTTTGTGACTGGTTGTCCTCAGCGGTTTTCGTCACCCTGAGGCGTTGACAGGCTTAGACTTTGGTTGGTTTACATAGGCAGCCGCATCACTAGAGCCACCGCGGTCTAACGGCCTCCTTGCAGGGTTAATTTACTGACACCAGTTGTCTGAGTCCTTCCTCTCACTCAGTCACTTCACTTCCTACGCCTCAGTTTCTCCTCTGTAAAGTAGACATTCAGTAGTAAATTCTCTGTGGGGTTGTCAGTACAAAACAAAGTGATTATTAGTAGCCACGATCATGTCCCGAATGCACGGAACACGTCAGTCAGTCAAGTGTCAAGTCAGCAGAAACTACAGAAATTAAGAGCTCTCCGCAGAAATTCACACACCCGTGCAATAGGTAACGGACCACAGGCAGACGTTCACTCAGCCTGTCCTGTGTCCCTCACGGAGTGCACGCTCTCTCCTGGGCGGCGCGAGCACAGACACTTAGCGGGAGTTTACTTTTAAAAGGCGCTGAGGGGAGCTTCCCAGCTGGCGCAGTGGTTGAGAGTCCGCCTGCCGATGCAGGGGACACGGGTTCGTGATCCGGTCCAGGAAGATCCCACATGCCGCGGAGCGGCTGGACCCGTGAGCCATGGCCGCTGAGCCTGCGCGTCCGGAGCCTGTTGCTCGGCAACGGGAGAGGCCACAACAGTGAGAGGCTCGTGTACTGCAAAAAAAAAAAAACAAATCATAAAATGCGCTGATACAATCATGTCTCACTTTTGTTTGGATCAGTCAGCAAACGCGTTTTCGAAACCCCAAATTCTCCACACCTCCTACTTTTCGCGCCGCCCTAGTCTCGAAGCTCCCGTCACTGCTCCTCAGACCGAATCCCCGTGGGAGGACCCTTGGGCTGCGTGCTGACGCACGGGGCGTGCACTGACGTCCTCGAGCCCCACCCCCACAAGCCCGCCCAGAAGTTGAAACCCCAGTGCCGCGTCTCGCGGGCGTTGAGGCCGGCGCCAAAGGCCGGCGTTGAGGGGTCGCGGGAGCGCGGCATGGAGGGACCGGCGTAGTTGGGGCCCGTGGCCCTGCGTCTTCCACCTGCGACGCGGGTCCTGCTCACGCTGCGGCGCCGCAGCCGCCGGGCGGTGGGTGCCCGAGGGACCAGGAGGCGAGCAGGGACCGCCAGGCGGCTGTGGGCATCGTGTCCGCAGCCAGCGTCCCCGAGGCCACGCTTCGGCCATGATCACTCGGTGAAGCTGCGCCGCGACAGCGTAGACGATTTCTGGCGCTGTGAGGACCTGTGTGCGCTGCAGGACTCGCTGCCTCTGCCCGCCGTTCGCGCTTCCCTGCGGGAGGTCCTGCTGGACTTCTAGGCCGACCGCCTCCGTGGGGTGGACTGGACGCCGCTCTTGAGCACCCTCTGCATGTGATCTGTATCCAGAGTTTCTTCCAGCCGCGGCTTGGCGAGACAGGTTTGTAGTTCCCTCTTCCAGGGGCCCTCATGTGGGCGCTGAGAAGCGGGGTTTTAGATGGTGGAGGGTGGGCACTAGAACCGGTGCCCAGTGCCCGGTTGTGCGTGCACTAGACGGGGCGTGCGGCTTAGGACCCCTGCCAGCTCGGTGACCCCGGCCGAGTGCTTTAAGCCTTCTAGGTCTCAGTGTTCTCATCTGTAGCATGGGCTTAACAGGACCCACTCTCTGTGGAGGTTACAAGGTCTCACTCTGTTAATGCTTGTAGACTCTACAATGTAGAACATGTAGCACAGTTTGGAGCGTCCTTAATGGTTGCATAGATGTTACCTGGTGTGTTGAATGACTTTGCCTGGTACAGACCAAAGCGGTTAGGAAATTGATATATCCCAGCTTCATTTCCTTTCCATTCAAACAGGGCTCAGGAAAAAACATTTTTTTTCAATAGTATCCTATAGTGGAAAGAGCACCAGTGTGAAGGCAGCTTAGGGTTTGAATTCCAGGGCTTATGCTCTCTGTGGCCTGGGCAGGTTTCTTTTGCACTACAACCCCCCACACTTGTAAAATGACATTAAAAACCACTCTTTCTGTGGGTTCTTAGAATTAATTAAGCAGGTTATGTGTGTAACATATCCTGGCACTTGAATGAGTTGTCAGAGCCAAGGGCTGCTGGAGATGATGCTTCTGTCCTAGGTAAGCTCCCCTTCTACTGGGTGGCAAGGAAACACAAGCACAGTAGTCAGTGCTCTGGAAGAAGTGAGTTCTGGTGCTACAGAGCACAGAATCTCTTTTTTCTTTAATTTAATTTTTATTTTATATTGGAGTATAGTTGATTTACAATATTGTGTTAGTTTCAGATGTACAGCAAAGTGATTCAGTTGTACATATATCCATTCCTTTTCAGATTCTTTTCCCATACAGTTTGTTACAGGATACAGAGTAGAGTTCCCTGTGCTATGCAGTAGGTCCTTGTTGATTATCTCTTTTATATATTGTCGTGTGTATATGTTAATCCCAAACTCCTAATGTATCCCTCCCCGCCATCTTTCCCCTTTGCAGAGCACAGAATCTTGGAAGGGAAAGTTCAGGGTAGGCTCCTTGGAGGAGGTGCCATCCTTTCTAAGGATATGTAGAAGCTCCTGGGGTGGCAGGAGGGAGCAGTGTGTGTCAAAGTTTGAGAAATATAAAAAAAATATGACAAAACTCAGGTACAGGACTGGAACTCAGGGTTTGGCAAAGCAATGAGAGTTGATACAGGAAAGCTAGTGGGACCCCACAGAAAGGGGCCTTGTTTATCATGTCATAAGTTTGGATGTTTATCCTGAAGGCTGTGGGAAACACCAAAGAACAGTGAAATGGAATTCTGGTTTAGAGGCTCACTGGGACCTCCATGTGGAAGGCAGTTGATTGGGTGCAGCGTGAATTGTAATCAAAGGGTCCCACTTAAGTTATAAAAGGTGGGACTGGATTTTGCAGATCTGAGAGAGAATGGGTGAGGCCTGGTGACCAGTTAGAAAAGGAGGGCAGCAAGCGTGGGTGATGCAGTTTACAGCTGCATCTTTTTGTGAGATAAACAGAGCACAGTAGAGAGGGATTGTGGGTGGCGAGAGGATCTTACTTGATCTTCAGTGCTTTAGAGGGGCCTGGTAGAGGGGCCAGGTCTGGGCCCAAGATACGGATCTGGGCTTTTTGGAAGGACAGGTGTTTGAAGGCATGGGAGAGACTTAGGTTATCCACAAGAATATCCAAAGAATCATAGGTCTGAGAGATTTTTAAGTGGGCATATTTGAGGATGTTTATAAGCTGAGAGAAAGTAGCCAGCAGAGGAAGGGTGTGAAGATCTAGGAAAGGAAATGATTGTTCATTTGTTTTTGAAAAGCTGAATACTTATCGTGTGCCTGGCCCTTTTCTAGGATCTGGGGTTCACACCATCTGTTATCTCTCCTGCAAGGACAGTTCAATTCATCCCCTGGTGAACAGAAGTCAGATTATTCTTTGCATCCCATTCAGGTGTAAGAACTGTTCTGTACCTCTGAAGGGACTTTACTTAAGCAGAGTAATATGTTAGAAATCAAAAGAAATTAGAGCTGGAAGGGACCTTAAAGGCCACTGTACTTAATTTTGCCACATATTTTACATTGAATATAAGAAAAATTTATTGTTGAGCCCATTCTCTTCAGAGTTCCTTCACTGAACTTCCTTTATGTCTTGCATCCAGTGGGGCTAGCTTGTAGATTTTGGCCTCCTCTTAAATTTGCTTCTTCATCCATATTACATTTTGCCCGGACTATGGCAGAACCTCCTGGGTGGTTTTGCGGCTCCTGGGCTCAGCTCCTCTAAGTTCATCTGCCTACTCGGGTTGAGTAATCTTGTAACATAAAACGCTATGCTTCAAATAATGCTGCTAATGACTTGCCCACACAGAGTTAGTGCATACTAGCCCCCCAGCGTTTGCCCTGCCCAGAGGCGTGTAGTCTGAACTGTGCTGGGCCAAGCATCACCAGACGCGCAGGCTCAGCGGCCATGGTTCACGGGCCTAGCCGCTCCGCGGCATGTGGGATCTTCCTGGACCGGGGCACGAACCTGTGTCCCCTGCATCGGCAGGCGGACTCTCAACCGCTGTGCCACCAGGGAAGCCCCGTCTTGGGGCTCTTTGGCCCTGAGGAAGGGGAGCTTTTTGTGATCACTCCCTTTATCTAATTGGTCTTTCAGCAGCAGGTCGCCTTTTTCTAATCAGCGGAGGCACCCTTACTCAGCCAGTGGTAGTCCCAGGCCTCATCACCTGTGGGATTCAAGCCACGGTCTCTCCCAGGCTTGCTTCGGCCAGCATCTCTATTTTCCTTTGTGTCTCTCCTCACACTTGGACCCCTGGCCTTTAGTCATCCCCACCTGCAGTATTTACAATGCCCGGCAGGAGTCAAGCTTGAGTGTCTTTTCACAGATGTTCCCTCTGCCGTTAATGCACCTCCTACTCCAACTCTGCATAGCCTCATCTTTCTAGATTCTACTTCAGGGTTATCATGAAGCCGTCACTTAGATATAACTTTTTGCCTCCATAGGCACCTCTGTGCATAAAGGTTATGTTTATTTATCTCATGTGATTGAAAATTTGAGTTTATCCATCTTCCTCCTGAATGAAGGCTTTAAGGGCAGGAGTCATTTCTACTCCTTAGCACAGAGCAGATGCTTTTTTTCTTTTTACTTAGGTGCTTTTTAATGATGATAAAATGTATGGTTTAAATCACTCATTTTATAATAATTTTGCTTTAGGTTGTGACAGAAATGAAGTTTACAGAAGTCGTGTTCCTGCGATAACAAATAAAGATGTGACCTTCCAGTTGTGTAGAGCTCATAAATGCTGTGTAAGTGCGTCGGGTGCACTAAGGAACCTGGAGCTAAGTGGGCTAGCTCTGAGAGAGAGAGACTTAACTATGTTAACAAAGGTAAGCCTTCATTGTGTCCTGCCAACCTTTGATAGTTGCTTTTGGGGCAAACTAAACCAATAAAATTTTAAACTGTTCCTCCCCAGTAAAGAGACTGAATATTTGGCCACTTTGGTGCTCCTGTGTCTTGTGAATTGTCCAGCTGGAGATGGAGGTTTAGAAAGTGAGTTTCAGTCTTGTTTAAGTCTCTTCCCATCGGACTGGTCTCGTGATTTCCTACACACCATGTCTGTCTACCTTTTCCCGTCTACCTTTTCTTGGTGGTGTTCATGCGTGGATTGTCTCCTGTACCTGCTCAAACCTTGGTCCATTCTCATTTGTACCATGGAAGTTTGTCATGCTGGATACTGTCAGAATTAATCTTACTTAAGTTTGTGTTAAGCCACAAACCACGCGTTTTCTATATTTTCTGTTTTTTGTGTGTGTTTATATTTTTATGGTTTCTCTTCAAGAAATAGTATGGGAAGGGAAATAGCAAGACGTAAAGAGCAAAAAAGTCATCATTCTCTTTAAATTGTTAGAACGTCTATCTGCAGTCATAATTATAAGGCACTGTGGTATGTGTTCAAATAGGAAATACATGTAACGTCCCATAGGAGCAGCAAATTCATTGGTGGTGAGGGTGTGTCATGGAAGTAATCACAAAACAAGTGACTCTTCATTGGGGTCCTGAAACGTTAGCGTGCGTGCCCTATGTCCAGTAGTGGTCTGGAGGGGTCAGGAAGCCTGCCTTTCAGTTTGAGGGAACAGAGGGTTTGAGGTTCTCTCTCTTCTATTGCTCTAGTATACTGCATAGCAGCTAATAAAATACTGGGTTTATAGTTGACATTTACATCGCTGATTGATCATCAAGATTGACATGTATCATTGGAACTGAAAATCGGAAGAGTCTTATGCTTTTTAGGTTCTTCTTTTTCCTTTGTCTCAAAAGTATGTCGTACTTTACTGAGTGGTTGACAATAAAGTTTGCAGTATTCAGTGTATTCAGTTTTAGTACCTAAATAGAATTAAAGTGTTGCTGTAAACTGGATTAAGACTTTGTTACTGACAAGTTTTAGAACGCATCAGTTCATCAATTACCTTTTTGGGAAGATTGTTGTTAATGATTTTAAAAATGTGGCTGTAAACCTCCAATTGACTCAAGAAAAGCAAATAAGTCAAGGTTGACAAATGTATAGGCTCTTCATCTTATCGTGTGTGTGTGTGTTTTTTTTTTTCCTTGTAGTTTTTTGTCAAGATATAAAGAACTCTATCACTCTTAAGACAGTAAACTTCACGGGCTGTAATCTGACATGGCAGGGAGCAGATTACGTGGCCAAGATTTAAAGGTGATTTTATGTTTAAACTTTCATGGAAACATATGTGATTGAAGCACATTAATACGTTGACACAGATGGCAGTTAACTTTTGTCTTTTGATACCTCTGAGTGCATCTTTCATTTTGTTGAAAGAATATGACCAGTTTTCAGTTTGGGATTCTACCATTTAGTAAAGATAGTCCAGTTAATTTTAGAAATAAGAGATTTAATATATAATACATAATAATACTTTTATGTATTTTTAGTTACTGAAAACACTGATTGTGATGCTGTGCAGAAACTGTGCCATTAGAGTCTTCAAGATTTAAATGAATCAAGTGTCTATTAGCTGCTGTAGTTTATAAACTAATAAAAATTACTACATCAGCAACTTGTAAATACAGTTTTTCAACTAATGCCTTAAGTTTACAGTGGTTCTAATTACTGTACTTAGGCCTAAATTATTTAGTAATTTGACATGAAGCCTTTTTAGTAGTTTGCTGGTGCAGATCAGGGATGGGTAAACTATGGCTGGTGGGCCAGATCCAGCCTGCCGCCTGATTTTGTAAAGAAAGTTTTTTTGGAACCTAGTCGCACCCATTGTTGACGTGGTAGCTATGGCTACTTTCAGCCTACACCAGTGGGCTTGAGTAGTTGCAACAGAAACTGTATAGCCCACAAAGCTGGAAATGTTTAAATTTAGATTTTAAAAATTGAAGAATTCTTTGAGCCTCTACAGGGCAAGTCCACTGACCCCTGGGGGAGAAAACAGTCAAGAACTTGGGTGCCGAAGCCAAATGGCCTAGATTCAAATTCTCTTTCTCCCTTTTCATAGCTAGTGATCATGGACAAATCACTTAACCTCTATGCCTCATTTGGGTTTAAATGAACTCATTTGTATAAATAGTGCTTGGCACATACCAAGCACTGTGTAAGTGATTGCTGTTATTTCTGCTTGGAGCTTTTATAAGCTATTGTTAATAGGAAAATGACACTAATGATTTTCCTTTTAGAGTGTCAAAGGTACTTTGAGTCGTTTATTTTTTCAAGAATGTAACAAGACTTTTCTCATTTAAAGTCAGTATTCCCTGTTACCAGAATTTATTTTATGAATATAAAGAATTGAATGTCTTTAAGACAAGACTTGTGGTTAAATGTCAAACCATTATTTTCCCAAGGCACATCAAACTGGCTGTGCATAGTCCAGGCCTCTGAAGTTTGTGTGCATACCCTAGGTAGGATGTGAGATCCATGTTGTGAATATATTTTTGTTTTGTTTTGTTTTTTTGCGTTACGCGGGCCTCTCACTGTTGTGGCCTTTCCCGCTGCAAGCACAGGCTCCGGACGCGCAGGCTCAGTGGCCGTGGCTCACGGGCCCCGCCACTCCGCGGCATGCAGGATCTTCCCGGACCGGGGCACGAACCCGCGTCCCCTGCATCGGCAGGCGGACTCCCAACCACTGCGCCACCAGGGAAGCCAGTGAATATAGTTTTTAAAATAATGCCTGGGAATTCCCTGACTGTCCAGCAGTTAACGCTCTGCGCTCCCAATGCAGGGGCCGTCGGTTCGATCCCTGCTCAAGGAACTAGATACCACATGCAATAAGTGAAAGATCCGGCAGGCCGCAGCTAAAGGCCCGGCACAGCCAAACAAACAAACAAACAAATAAATAAATATTTTTTCAAAATAAATAAAATAAAATAATGCCTTAGGAGTTAGGGCAACAAAATATTAGAACCTATTTAGCTTTGTATCATGAAAAACTATCTGTGTAGTTTATAATGTACGTAAGTTAAACGTATAGAACTTTGTGTATATAATTTGTTAAAAAGTAAGATGCATATTAAAAAGTTTTCTTATGGGTTGCCCAGTCAGGTGTTTGGAGACCTTTGGAGGACAGAATGATGCAATTTAGAGCCTCAGCAATGACAGAATTTAGAACCAATTCCCTGACTTAGAAGATAAGGAAAATAATTCTTAGACTGTAATTGAGTTGTCCAACTTTACATGACTGTTCAAAAACAGGTCATCCAGTGGCTGGAATCTAATCCCTGACCGACTAGAATGTGGGTCACTGGACTCGTAAAGCAGAACTGACTCTTTAATTTCTCAGCTTGATTCTCCTGGCACATATGCTTGATACGTGTGTGTGTAAATCTCTGACATAATGAGCCATACTCAGTAGGCACATCCTGTTTCCTTATTGAAGCATCTTAATTTTGTCCCATTAAAGCTTTGAAGTATCAGACTATCAGAAGGCATGAAGAAACCTGGGCTGAGAGGCTTCATTCCAGGAGACCTGATCTTGACTGTATGCCTCGTTGGAGGCACATCCCTCTGAACTGCAACAAGCTCATTGGTGACCTGGGTTCGTGCTTTTGCAGAATCTCTTAGTGAGGATTTATGGCTTTGAGGTAAATGCTAAAATTGAAAATATTGAATTTTTGATATAATATATGCTTAGCTTTTGGCGTGATACTGTTGTGATAGGATTTTTTTCAAAGCCTCATTTTTCTGATAGCTTTTATGTTGCTTTTAAACTTTCTCTAAGAGTTGCATGTATTCTTTACATATTCTTTTATGTTGCTTTTAAACTTTCTCTAAGAGTTGCATGTATTCTTTACAGAAAACTCTGTATTCTTTACAGAGTTGCATGTATTTCTTTACAACTCTTTCTCTAAGAGTTGCATGTATTCTTTAAACTTTCTCTAAGAGTTGCATGTATTCTTTACAGAAAATACACAGTAACAAGAGAACAATTACCTATAAGCTTAATACCCAGACATAAGCACTGTTCATTTTGGTGTATATATTTTCAGTCCTTTTTTTAATATATAAATATATTTGTACACTTAGGGATTACTAAACTAGAATTGTAGTATACTTGCTATTTCATATTCCTGCTTTTTTCACTTAATGAGGTATCACGTAATATTCCATCATATTGATGTCCCATAGTTTAATCAATTCTTTGCAATTATATTTAGACAGTTTGCTTTTCCCTGTCACAAGCAATGTGAATACGTTGTATATACGCCTCTGTGTCCATCGGGCTTACTTGTGTAGAATAAGGTAGTACACGTGGAATGACTAAGTGTGACATATTTTTAACACTGTTGATACACATTGCCGAATCACCACCCAGAAAGGCTATGCCAATTTGTAGTCCACCCCAAGAGTGGATGTGAAGCCTGCCTCTCACAAACACTGGCTGGTAGCACTTTTAAAAAACGGAAAGACTACAAAAATGAGTACCTCTCCCTTTTTTATGTAAGTGGGATTACTCCAAATTTTATACCTTTTTTCAGTTAATTTAGTATGACCATCTTAGCAAGTCAGTAAATTTGCATCTACTGCATCATGTTTTGTGACTGTTCAGTGTTCCGTTATATGAATATGCCAGGGTACACATAGCTTATCCAATCTTGTATAAAAGGTATGTCCAGTTTTTCAGTTACAAAAAGTACTCTGATATATATCCTTACCTATATCTCTATTTCTTTTGGTTAAATTCTTAGAGAGTTGTTGCATCAAAAGGTTATAGACATTTTGAAGACTTTTCTTACAGAATCGTGGCTTAATCTGATAGGAGAATAACCACATTTTGTTTTATTTTGTATTCATTTGATTTACTGGTGAGCTTTACTGGCTGTTTGTATTCATTTGGCTAGTTGGTTAATGACACCTGTGTCCATTCTTCTGCAGTGACAGTTTGTAAGGGTTGTATCATATCCTGTCAGATCCATATGTCTGACTTGCTATTTCTGTATGTCATGGGGTGTTGAAAGACTCCAGTTATTTTAATGTGATGGTCTACTCAACACTTAAATAAATGACTCATGATAGTTTCCTTTCATGTAATAGTTTTTAATATCTTTGCTTTTGTGATGATCCCTTTTGTTTGAATGAGTAGGTTGTTCAGCCCCAGAACTACTAGAAGTCATGATCATTTGTTCTGGTTTTTGTCTGACGTTTTACCGCGAGAGTTCTTGACCATGATACTTTCATGATAAGTTTTTAGTATGTATTCTCTATTCACACATTGTTTGAATTTGTTATTATTTGTATCCTAGAAAACGGTACTTTTGGGCTTCCCTGGTGGCGCAGTGATTGAGAGTCCGCCTGCCGATGCAGGGGACACGGGTTCGTGCTCCGGTCCGGGAAGATCACACATGCCGCGGAGCGGCTGTGCCTGTGAGCCATGGCCGCTGAGCCTGCGCGTCCGGAGCCTGTTGCTCGGCAACGGGAGAGGCCACAACAGTGAGAGGCCCACGTTCCGCAAAAAAACGAAAACAAAAACAACAACAACAAAAACGGTTCTTTTCTAATGTTGTACGTCCCTTATGTTTTTAGCAGATAATTTACTAATTAAAGAGAGTTATACTTGTAAATTGTTCTCATCTCTACTCAGAAAGAGGTGAACCTAGATACTAAGCCTGCTTCCGCCCAAGAGCATTGTTTCCTTCTTGTGCAACCTCTGAATTCTTGCACGGAGTACTTTATTCATTTGTCAGTTTCACACGTAAATATTTTAATACCTATTGTGTGCCAGACACGTGTTTAGGCACTAGAGATAAAGCAGTGAACCAGACACACAAAAGTCTTGCCCTCATGGAGCTTACATTCTAGTGAAGGAGTTCAGATAGAAATGAGTAAAAAGATAAGTAATATAATTTTAGATAGTAGGAGGTGCAAAAATATCTTAATGTAAAGAGAGTGAGCGGGGTCATGTAGGACTCCGTTGGACAGGTTTGTTAGGGGACAGCTTCACTGGAGAAGTGGCATTTGAACGGAGACCTGAATGAAGAGAGGAGCAAGCCATGGAAGATCTGGGGTAAACACATTCCAGGACAAGGAGCCCATGAGTATGCAGGCATATAGGTGGATGGAGTATTTAAGGAAAAGCAAGGAGGCAATGAGTATGCAGGCAGGTAGGTGGGTGGAGTATTTAAGGAAAAGCAAGGAGACCAACATGGTCAGAGGACTGAGTGCAGAAGATGTGGTATGACATGAGGTCAAGGAGCCAGCCAGGGGTCTGATCTTGTAAAGTCTTGAAGGCCAGAGTAAAGATTTGGATTATTCTAAATGAGTAGAGGGTTTTGAACTTGTAAATGGCATGATCCAAATAGTATCTGAATGAGGGAACCTGGAATAGAGGATGGACTTGGGAGGATAAAGAAGAGAAACAGGGAGAGTAGTTAGAAGACTATCACAGTGGTCCAAAAAAGAGATGTTTATGGCTTAGTTTAGGCTGGAAGTTTGGAGCAAGTGAAAAGTGGCTGAATTCAGGTTGTGTTTTGAGGGTGTAACTAACAAGGCTTGCCCATAGATTAGATGTGGGCTATGAAGGGAATAGTAACAAGGAGAGAAGTCGTTGATGATTATGTGTGCAACTGGGTGGTATCACTTAGAAAAAGGGAGCTGATGGGAGGAGCAGCTTTTGAGGGAATATCAGGACTTTGGTTTGTTATCTTAGATGCCCTTTATGTATCTAAGTGTCTGGACAGTGCTCAGACTGTACTTTCTATCCAAAGGTATCCAAAGCCACTTTAGATGCAAAATGTTTAAAGCTGACCATTGCTGCTGCCAAAATAGTAGCCACTGGAGGCAGTCTGCAAGATGGCATCTTAGGTTTCTGAGGAAGAAATTAGAATACACAAAGGGGGAGATAAGTGTATAATTACATAATGTAGATTTCATATTTAAATTTATGGGAAAAGCAATAATTAGTTGGCTTTTGGTTTTAAATCTAAATAGCCACTCATTGGGAACTAACTACTCTAATTTCCATTTGTTTTACTTTAGATCATTGTGTGATGAAAGCAGTTATCCAAAAAGTTCTCCAGGTGGAAGGAGTGCCAAGTCAGAGGTATATCACATGTTTCAGTTCTCTCGGAAGAATTTTTCTTTAATTGCTTGTTTTTCTTTCTTTCTTAAAAGAAAATTATCAAGGTACTTTCTGCCATCTTAAAACTAAGTTTTTAGTCAAATGAAATGGCTTTTCTGTTTTTGAAAATGTTGTGTGATGCTTTAATTTAGGTTCCCAGAAATGCAGATTGAAAACCTTTTATTAACTTAAAGTATCTTAATTTCCAATGAAGATCAAACCCTCCTAAATTACCTGAAACTTAAATGGCATATTTATCGTTTCTGTCTCAGTACCAGTGGATAACTTCTCCATCGTGAAGGAACCATCCAAAGCTGCTAGACAGAAAAAGAGAACTCTAATTTGGGGAAGTGATCGAAAAGGAAAAGCTACTATTAGAGTTGGTAACTCTTTCTGAACTTATACCCCTTATGTTTTCTGGTGTGCTAAAATTAAAGCAGCCAATATTAACCACATGCATATTAGGAAGCCTATGATTATTTTGAGACTTATGAGAATTTATAGAATATAGATATAATAAATGAATTTAAAGAGATGTTAATATTAACCAACATTATTGTTTGGATCTCATAAAAACTTCGTTATTTTGAAAATATTTCCTGGTTGATAATTACTTCTGACACTTTGCAATTGAAATATGGGGTGCACTTTGATGATAATTTTAGTAGTGGTGCTTTTGAGGAATGATTTTTTTTAAATGCGGAATTACCTTTTGCGCTACAAGAAACAAAATTTCTTCTCAGTTCCAACCTTCCCATTGTTTCCTGCTCCTTTCTTAGAGATGCTTACCTAAATTTTTGAATCAGGTAATATCTTGTTTCTCTGAATGATTAAAAAAACTTGAAATATGTATGATCCTTATAAAAGACTTCTACAGATATGTTTATTTACCTAGATTGAACATTTTAGAAAACTATTTTCTAAATGTTTACTGTAATGTATATTTAATTTTCCAAATGGTAGTTAACCCAGGATATTACAACTAAGCCTATTATTTTGTTACGAAATGTAATTGTAATAAAAAGCTTTTGCACAGCCAACAAAACCATAAAGAAGACGAAAATACAACCTTCAGAATGGGAAAAAATATTTGCCAGTGAAGCAACTGACAAAGGATTAATTTCCAAATTTTACAAGCAGCTCATGCAGCTCAATATCAAAGAAAAAAACAACCCAATCCAAAAATGGGCAGAAGACCTAGACATTTATCCAAAGAAGATACGCAGATTGCCAGCAAACACATGAAAGAATGCTCAACATTATTAATCATTAGAGAAATGCAGATCAAAACTACAATGTGGTATAACCTCACACCAGTCAGAATGGCCATCATCAAAATATCTACAAACAATACATGCTGGAGAAGGTGTGGAATAAAGCGAACCCTCTTGCACTGTTGGTGGGAATGTAAAATGATACAGTGACTATGGAGAACATTATAGAGCATCCTTAAAAAACTAAAAATAGAGCTTCCATATGATCTAGCGATCCCACTATTGGGCATATACCCTGAGAAAACCATAATTCAAAAAGAGTCATGTACCACAATGTTCATTGCAGCTCTATTTACAGTAGCCAGGACATGGAAGCAACCTATGTGTCCATTGACAGAAGAATGGATAAAGAAGACGTGGCACATATATACAATGAACATTACTCAGCCATAAAAAGAAATGAAATTGAGTTATTTGTAGTGAGGTGGATGGACCTAGAGTCTGTCATACAGAATGAAGTAAGTGAGAAAGAGAAAAACAAGTGCCATATGCTAAAACAAACATATGGAATCTAAAAAAAAAAAAAAAAAGGTTTTGAAGAACCTAGGGGCAGCACAGGAATAAACACGCAGACGTAGAGAATGGACTTGAGGAGGGGGAAGGGTAAGCTGGGACGAAGTGAGAGATTGGCATGGACATATATACAGTACCAAATGTAAAATAGATAGCTAGTGGGAAGCAGCCACATAGCACAGGGAGATCAGCTCCGTGCTTTTTGACCACCTAGAGGGGTGGGATAGAGCAGGTGAGAGGGAGACACAAGAGGGAGGAGATATGGCGATATATGTATATGCATAGCTGATTCACTTTGTTATAAAGCAGAAGCTAACACACCATTGTAAAGCAATTATACTCCAATAAAGGCGTTAAAAAATAAATAACTAAAAATAAAAGTGAAGCCACCCACAAAAAAATAAATAAACCATAGGAAAATAATACCTATTGTTTACCAAATATTTTCTAAAAGAAAATATTTTGATCAGTTTCTGATTGGATATCCTAGGTTATTCAGACATTTCCTAGTAGTTTGCATTTCTCTATCACTTTTTAAATTTATCTATTCTGCTTGAGATTGCCACTCTTCTTATTAATTTACAATAGCTGCATGTTACTTTATGATTTATCACAGTTTCCAGCCCAGCAAATCTATTGAGAGAGCACAGAACTCTGATAAATGTGAAATATGCACTAGTGTAATGTTTTTTGTTTTTTTTGTTGTTGTTTTGTTTTTTGCAGTATGCGGGCCTCTCACTGCTGTGGCCTCTCCCGTTGCGGAGCACAGGCTCCGGACGCGCAGGCTCAGTGGCCATGGCTCAAGGCCCTAGCCGCTCCGCGGCTTGTGGGGTCTGCCCGGACCGGGGCACGAGCTCGTGTTCCCTGCATCGGCAGGCGGACTCTCAACCACTGCGCCACCAGGGAAGCCCTAGTGTAATGTTTTTTTAAGAACACTTGATGAATGTTAGCTAAGAAAATTAGTAAAGCACGGGCTTCCCTGGTGGCGCACTGGTTGAGAGTCCGCCTGCCAATACAGGGGACACGTGTTCGTGCCCCGGTCCGGGAAGATCCCACATGCCGTAGAGCGGCTGGGCCCGTGAGCCATGGCCGCTGAGCCTGCGCGTCCGGAGCCTGTGCTCCGCAACGGGAGAGGCCACAGCAGTGAGAGGCCTGCGTACCGCAAAAAAAAAAGAAAATTAGTAAAGCAATAGTGATTTTGAAACCAACGAAGGTTTTAAGAAGCTAATAATAGGGATATTCAAGAAAATATTAAAATATTTTGATACACTCTGTTTACAGTATGAGCATATAATTTGGTTACCTTACTTTAGGTGAATGCAATAAAATATGTTTAAGGAGTAATCCATCCATATTAGACATTGTATAATATTTTGTTAAAATGAGTACATCTTTTCAATTTTCCCCTTGAATAAAACATATTCCAGATATGCCTAGCTTGAGTTGAAACTTAGAGTGAAATACAATGACATTAGTCTGGTTATCAAAATTATATAAAATTTTAAGGTGTTAGAATAACTAACGTTTCCGCCCATTCACCTGTTTAACAAATATTTATGGAGTGAACATTATTTGTCAGTCACTGTTCTGAATGACCAGAGTGCTCAGAGTCATCATTAAAGTCTCTGATCTTAAAGAGGTTCTATGCTAATAGGGTGATACAGATAAACTTTCTGTGTGTGTGTGAGACATATGTGAGATAGTGCTAAGTGTTGTGTAGGGAATTAAAGTAAGTAATGTGATAGTGACTTTTTTATTTCCTTAGATTGGATGGGCAAAAGGATGACATTTAAGAGGAAATTTGAAGGTCAAGGAATTCACCATAGAAAGAGGAGAAGGAAGAATATTCCAGGAAATCAGAACACCTATCTCAAATATTCTTAAGTGGTTAAGAGCTTTTCATATTTGAAAAACTAAAACTGTAGTGTGAGTTTAACACAGTAGGTAAGATGAAGAGTAATGAGATATATGGCTAGGGCCAGACCACCTAAGGCTTTCATAAGTTAAGGGAAGGAGTTTCAATCTTTCCCCCCTTCCCAATGTAGTTGCTTTCCTTCCTTCCTTCCTCCCTTCCTTCCTTCCTTCCTTCCTTTCCCTTATTACAGTAATCTCAGTGAGAGTTGACAGTGGCGTTTGTTAAGGTGGTAGTAATGTATATGCAAGAACATAGGCAGAGTCCATATATGTTTAGAGGCAGCAGAAGTGGAATTTTCTGATATAATCAGTGTGGAGAGTGTAGTTGGGAAGAAGTATCAAAGGGAACACAATTATTTTAGGTTTGACAACTGGATGCTAGTGTTTCCTTTCACAAAATTGAAAGAGTGAGGGACATGCAATTTAAGTGATGGCAGAGTCAAGATTTTTATTTTGCCTTTTTTAGTTTTGAGATGTTTGTTTTGTTGAAGCATCAAGTAAATAATTATTGATATGAATCTAGTTTCTGGGCTAGAAGTTAAGGTAGGAAACATAGCTTTTAAAATCATCTCTGCATTCACAGATTTTTTTCCCTAGAAACAATTATATACCTACTTAAAATAGTCTCAATCACTGGTTTTATATGCATAAGAAAAAAATTTTTTTAAAATTTTCATTTAAAAATAGCATATTGACCATAGGACATTTTAAAGCAAAGAATGAAAGCAATAGTGCCAACACAAATTAACATAACGATTAAGATTTTAGTGTACCTGTATCTATTTTTAGATTGCCTATGTAAAAAAAAAAGTTATAAAGGTGAGAATATTCACTAGCTAAAGCTAAAATATCACCAAACAACTTTTGTTTAATTAGGAAGTTATTTTTTCTTTAACAATAGTTCTATTTACTAGAACAATAGTTCTAGTAAAGAGCACATTCTTACCCCATTCATCTTTTACAAAATCCCTGTCCCCCGTGCTATTTTCTTTATAGGACTTTGGACTCAACAGCACAGTAGATGATAGAAACAGAAGTGAATGTAGCTATAATGGCTACTGTATACCTAGATGCAGTGTATAGGAGAAGCATCATATAGAGCAAAATATCCCAATCTGCTACACTTACCCAAACCTTAGCATTTTATCTCATGCCTGTTTTGCAGGATGCAGCTACTTTTCTGTACTTAATTGAATTTACAATAGTTTGCTGATGGCCAGGATTCCATATTTCCCCACATTATCCTCTTAGCATCTGCCTTTTTCATTCCTCGATCATTGTCTATAAGATTAAAAACTCTACTCTGAGCAAAGCATTGTTTTTACCCCATGCTCTGCCAACCTGGAAACAGCTCCAGAGTCTTATCTCATATTTATACAGAATGCCAAATCCTATTCCCTTAATTGCCTCAGCTGGGGAGCCAAGAGTGCATAAAACAGCTGGTGGCAAGTGTGTATATAGCAAATAGGTAGGGCAGACTCTCCTGTAAGATGCAATGCTGTATTAAGAATTTTGCAGTTAGGGGCTCTTTCCTCTGGAGGAAACCAACCCAACTAGTTCTGTTAAAACTCATTTACTATACACAACCACCTTCCAGATGGTAGCCTCTGACACCACAAAGTGCCAGAGGCAGAGCTGTGACTGTAAGATGTACATGTGGATGTGATAGGGTAAGAAATACTTTTTTTATTAGCAACTGAAGAAAGCATTTATGAAATGGAGACTTTGTGGCTGCTCTTCACACTCGGTGGTAATGCTGCTGTGCTTTTCAATCAGCATAAACCTGAATTCTATTTTGCTCATTTGTACATGTGTTAAAGGTCTTTTTTAGAGCTTCATTGTTTTTCTATGAAAGTGTAACATGCTTTTGAAGATGAAAATTCTACAAAGTTTTTTATATTTTGTTCATAATATCTTTTATTTTGAAGAGCGTTCTATTTCTAAACCTATGAATTTAGATCACTATGAAGTTTAATTCTAGTAGAAAGCCATTATCACTTTGTCTGTTATCTTTGTTTTCATTTTTCAGCCTTAGAGAATGAAAGGCCACATTTACTGTGCACCAATATTTTTATTCATGCCTCAATTCCATCCTCATGTATTTTCTATTGATTTCAAAATTAGACCCAAACTTGGATAAGTCATATAGGACATAGGAAAAGGGTTTGAAATTAATAACTTAATATTGCATTCCATATTTGGAATCAATATAATAATCACAATTAAATTTTTTTCTTGATTAGGTAATGTCTTGCTAGCGTTATTTTAAAATAAAATTAAATTCCAAAGTTAAAAGGTGCAGATTGCTAATTTGATGCATAAAACACCATATAATTATTTTGATTTTTTTAAAAAATATCTCCCTCATTCAGAAGAGAATGTATTAAAACTAGTAGAATATGTAAACTTTTAAGAAATTCAGAATAGCTATACTGGGAAACTAAATGTTAAAAGTGGTCTTGGGGGTGCATAATAAATTTTTTTATGATAGCATGATTTTATGTTCCTAGAATATCAAGAGTGTTGAGATTAAGACTTCAAGACTTTTCATGGGAGATAAAAGTCGGTTTGTAATATAAATAATTTGACAATTAGCTTTATACATAACTATGCCATTTATTCGTGCATTAAATGTATTATTGATCTACTATATGCTAGATCCTGCTGATACTGCAAGGGTAGTGTTAAGTCAACTAGCAAACAGGTACAAACTTTAAAATATGGCCCATATAGCAGAAATTAAAAGTGAAATGAAGTGGCTGAAAATTTAAAAGTGCAAAATAAGGCTGCCTAACCCTACTTTCATATAACGTGCATAATGAGGAAACAAGAGAACCAATTATAAATATAATTTGCTAAGAAACTGACATTCAAGAAAGAGAAGGAAATTTACCAATATAGAATAATATAAACAGAAAAAAATGACTATAACCGTGTTCCTCCAATTCTTGGTGACAAATTCATTTGATTTTGATGCATGGAAAGTATGCATCCGTCAATTTGCTTTTATTCAGAGATATTTCTGAGAAGGATCTTGCTAGTCTGTTGTGGAAATTAGTTTTAAAAGTTGCATTTGCCAGAATGTCATTCTTGGAATTTGTTTTTAAGTAAATCCCTTTGAGATGATAAAGAAATACAAAATATGAAAAGTTATTTTCAAATCAAATAATAAAATGTTTTTTATGTATATTTTATATCCCTACTTCATAATAAAATAATTTGTATTTTCACCAGATGTCGTTATTATATTAGTCCAGATTTTTCTATTTCCCATGTGAGATCAGGCCATTTCATACACTACACATTGGGGAAATAATAGGGAAAAGTGAAAAATTAGTATTTATAAGTTTGTGATAGTCCTAGATAATAGGAACTCAAGTAGATTGTTTCTTCCATGTATTTCATAGAGGGAACAGGTGGGTTTTTTGACTATATATTCATTTCTATCCTACAAAATATATTTAGTTATAGATATTAAAGGATGTCATGAAATTTGGCACAGATGAAAAAGAACAAACTTCTCAGAGTGTGTGTATATAAACACTCATTTATGAGAAATTATAAATACTGCATTAAAATTGAATACTTTTTATGTATTTAAATTTAGAATATTTATAAA
Organism: Grampus griseus; assembly: GCF_964374135.1. Lineage (NCBI taxonomy): Eukaryota > Metazoa > Chordata > Mammalia > Artiodactyla > Delphinidae > Grampus > Grampus griseus. The sequence goes on along the minus strand of NC_139012.1, from coordinate 35,770,514 downwards.
TATATAAAATATTATAATAATATACACTAATAATTATTTTTTAATTAGACTCTAAACTTGTAAGAAATAATGTTGAAATAAATCTAAGATTAAAAAAGGGAAATTGTGATTGTAGGGCTTACTGTTCCACAAAAATCTCACCTTAAAGGAAAAACAAATATATATTTTAAAATATTCTTTCAGCATGTATTGACATGTCTTTGTCTCTCTGTTTCTCTTTATAAATATACTTAGTTGACTCACATGCTAATAAAGTAATTAATCGATTGAGTTTGACAACCCAAATATAAATAATACATATATTTATATAAATTATAAGTAATATATATGATATATATTACATATATTTACAGCTAAATATTCTGTTATTAGATAGGCTTTATTTAAAAATAATGTTTATTGATTCTACAGGTTATTACATCTACTTCTATTTTGTTTTTGCTTTAAAGATTTTCTTTAAATAGTCTGATGAAATGAGGTCAGTAAGTCTGGTATATCAATATAGTATAACTTGAAAGCAAAAATGAAAGCACAAATACAATGAATAACTCAATATAGACCTTCAACAAGTTAATAACAATGGTTTCCACTTTTAAATACTGACAAATCATGAAAAATTTGTCTATAAAATTTGTGTTAAAACTTACCAGTTTTAACTCAGCAGCATTGTGGTAAAAATAATTTGTCTATGAAAATGAACTACACTTTTTCGTATTGATAAGCATATTATAGTATAAAACTCACAGATGCATCTATCACACATTGAATTACTAAAGAAGGATGCTATAGAATTGTATGACTTTTTTAAAAAAATCCATTTGATATATATTGAGGTCCTACGGATTATCAACCCCTTAATTAACTGCTGGCAACACAATAATAGACAAAGCAATATCTCATTAGCCTATATGCCAATTTAGAGATCACAATGATCAATTTTATCATTTTCTAGAGAAACAAACCAAAATCCAGCAAGAGTAATGCCTTAGACAAACTCACACAGCATACAAAGTTTGCAACAAGTATAGGAAAATCACAAAAAAACATGGATTGGAGAAAAATGTGTTACCATTGCAAGGCCTTAAAGTGTGACTGAACTGGTGTACTGGACCCTCTCCAGGGTCCTAACCTGGGACAAGTCCCCTTGTCTCAGCCAGGGAGGTTCTTTTTCCTATCAGATTCTCACAGCCGATAACAAAATGTATGCTGAGACTGGAACAGCACAAGCTTTACGCCATGACGAAAAATAGAGAAGGGGAAACTAGTTCACAAAGGAAATCAACTTCTCAACCCAAGTTGAGTTGGAGACACTAAATATATAGTAGGGTTGAGGTAAAAGAGAGGGATTTGGAAAGCGTAGGAGGAATATTCGTGAGTTATGTGAGAACAGGGGTGTGGTTTGGACCTGGAACTGATGCAACTCTCCTTTTAGTCCTTTTATGGGCTTTTCCAGTTGTTGCCATGGCAATTATCAACTGTCGTGGCGCTGGTGGGTGTCATTTAGCATGCTAATGAATTACAATGAGCTCAAAGTCTACTGGAAGTCAAATATTCTGTTATCTTAGGCCTTCTTGGTTTCAATCAGTTCTTGCTTTTATCTCCTTGCAAGCTTCCTGAAGCACAGCTAAGAGTAAATGGTTTCTCTTCAAGGGAGGGGCAGAGGTATGACTCTGGGGCAACAGTCTTGGTAAAAAACGGCAAGGACAGGGTGTGGTTGATGAAACCTAAAAAGAGAGGAAGCTGTGAAAGGTTATTTGGCAGTAGCTGTGGCCTTCAGCTGAGGGGCTCTGCTGGTACAAAGTGAAAGGAAACTGGAGAAGATCATAATGCAACCTCCCATTCATCTCTCCCTCTGGTCTCCTGCTAGACTTCCAGTGTAATATGTTGCCTGAAACCAATTGGAAGCAAGGAGGCTATAGAGCTAAATTAGGTACACTGAACCAGCTCCTATCCTGGGGCACTGAGCAATATATAGCAGGATGGGGAGTGGATCTGGATAGACAAGTGAATGATATCTCTCATCTTCAACACTTTTTACCATCAGTATCTCCTTCTTTTCTTTGCTTAAGTGAAATATTGTGTTCCCCAAACAGTTTTTAATCCTCTATTGTATAATCATACTGTTACTACCCACCTGAAACTTAAAATATTAGCTTTCCAGGGTTCTTTATATGAGATAGTGAGAGGGGGTTGGTAAAATGAAATAATGTTTTTGGATAAAGCATATTGCCTTAGTCTTCTCTTTATGTTTAGTCATGAGGCCTAATATTATAATAATATCCACCTTCTTCCCCTTCCGTGTTCTCTTTAACTTCAGCTGGACAGAATCTTTCACTTAGTGGAGAAACCCAAATCTTCACTCCATATCATCTGGGTTTTTCGGGACCTTATCTTTATTGAGTTGATCTTATTGGGACTCTCATTCAGGAAGAATTAAAAAGTACCACAGTGAGTCATAATGGTTAGAAAAAGAAACTTCACTGTCTCTATTGTGAAGCAGTGAGCCAGTTTTTTCTAAGTGCAGTTGATACACAGCCTTCTCCTCTGCTGTAGACTCAATGGATGAGGACCCCAAAATGACAGTCTCAGCTTCTATTTTATCAGAACTGTGACTTACTTCTTTCAGAGAAGCATTCATCCTTTGGTCACTAGGACTTCCCAGCTGATCAAGACTGTAGGGACAAAAGCAAATTTCTTTCAGTCAGTTGATAGTTTTAATAGTGTAATGAGCTACTCCCATCTCCTTTCCTTGGTTTCTATACATTCTGTCTATGGAAGAGATGTCCACATATAGAGACCTTTTGTTTAAGAAATATATTCTATCATGTGGGACAGCAACTTGGTTGCTTGGTTTCCTTAAATTAATTTTTTCTGGCCATTTTTTTAGTGCCAGTTGCTTCTGAATGATGGATAATCATAAGGCCAGTGAATTTGTATGGGAATGAACGTATTTTCTTATGTAGTAGTCATGTTTGGATAAAGTTACCTCTTTAAAACACAGATCTGATTATAACATTCCTGTTTTACAAGCACTCAATAGCTTCTCATTTCCTCCAAAATAAAGCTCAAAACCTATAATATAAAATACACATTTAAGATCAGGCTTTAATTTTTTTTCATTTTTATTCTTTACTAAGAATTTCTAGATTTTCAAATTAAAACTAGATTAGACCACTTGTCACTTACTTTTTCCAACTTCTGTCTATATTTCTGAAGATAGCTAATTTACCATTTTTACTTATCCAACACTCATTATTAAAATTCAGCTCAAAGACTAACTTCTAAATTTGCTAGGACCTGAGGGCAATTATACTTTTTGTTTCCCTTCCCTCTCTTTTTTTTTGTCTGTCAAAATCTCTCTGAGAGCAGTCAATATAAATATACTGCACAGGCAGACCTCATTTTATTGCATTTCACTTTATTGCACTTCACATATATTGCATTTTTCACTAATTGATGGTTTACGGCAACCTTGCTTCTAGCAAGTCTACCTGCACAGTGTTTCCAGCAGTATTTGCTCACTTCTTGTCTGTGTCACATTTTCACAATATTTCAAACTTTTTCTCTATTGTTATATTTGTTATGGTGATCTATAATCATTGACCTTTAATGCTACCATTTTAATATATTGAGGTTCCACAAACCATGCCTATATAAGACAGCAAACTTAATTGATAAATGCTCTGTGTTTTGACTGCTCTACCCACAAGTTATTCCTCAGTGCCACCCCCTCTTTCTCTCTCTCTCACAGGCTTCCTCATTCCCTGAGGCACAACAATATTGAAATTAGGCCAATTAATAACCCTACAATGGCCTCTAAGGTTCAAGTGAAAGAAAGACTTGCAAGTCTCTCACTTTAAATAAAAAGTTAGAAGATTAAACTTAGTAAGGAAGACATATTGAAAGCTGAGATAGGTTTAAATCTAGGTCTCTTATGCCAAACAGCCAATTTGTGAATGCAAAGGAAAAGTCTTGAGGGGAACTAAAAGTACTACTCCGGTGAACACATGAATGTAAGATAGCAAAACAGCCTTTTTGCTGACATGAAGAAAGTTTTAGTGGTCTGGATAGGAGATCAAACCAGCCACAATCAAGCCAAAGCCTGATCCAGAACAAGACTGTAACTCTTTTTAATTCTATGAAGGCTGAGAATGGTGAGGAAGCTGAAGAAGAAAAGTTTGAAGCTAGCAGAGTATGGTTCATGAAGTTTAAGGAAAGAAGCCATCTTTGTAACAGAAGTGCAAGGTGAAAGAGCATGTGCTGGTGTAGAAGCTGCAGCAAGTTATCCAGAAGATCTAGCTTAGAAAATGAATGAAGCAGGCTACACTAAACAACAACAGCCATCAACTAGGCGGTAAGACCCTACATCAACAAAAAGATGATGACTCACTGAAGGCTCAGATGATGGTTAGCATTTTTTAGCAACAAAGTATTATTTAACTGAGACATGTACATTGTTTTTTAGACATAACGCTATTGCAACGTAATAGACTGCAGGATAGTAGATATAACTTGTGTATGTCTTGGGAAATCAAAAAACCTTATGTGACTCACTCTATTATAGTATTCACTTTATTGTGGTGGTCTGTAACCAAACCCTCAATAGCTCCAAGGTATGCTGGTACCTCTATGTAACTCAGTGGCTCATTTCTTGTTTTAAACTCCTTGAAGCCAGAGATCACGTTATATAATTTCGTGAACTATGGTACCAAGCTAAGGAGGTTTTCATCAGTTCTTTGTTGAATTTGAATTAATGTAAATATTTATATTAAGAAAAGTATGATAAAATCATTGCAAAGGTAAATCATACTTTATTATAAATGTTACAATATGAGTTTCTTTTTTCTTTTTTTTTTAGGGATCTATGTCATAAACAGAGTGCTTGAGTGGTCCTGTTTACATTCTTGATGTATTATAAAGCATATTTGATACTTTTCTGCTATCAACTTTTGCAGAAGTGGCTGCTCCAAGGAGAAAGGCAAAACATCTTCAAAGTCTCCTGCTGACTTAACACTGAAAACACTGTTGAATAGGTTAGTGGGTACTTAGAAGTTATTTGTTGTCAATGATGATTAAATCAGTAAACATTTCTTAAAATATGGATAAACCTATGCTATGATAGTATAATAGCATCTTACCCTAAAAGTGTAGGATCATTGTTATTTTCAGTGACTAAAGTATATGTAATCATTTAGTTCTACAACAAATTTTGTTAAATACAAAAGCATGACAAGTGTTAAAATATTTTAAAACTCTAGATTATTGTGCAAAAACATTCATTTGTGTATGTTTCCTCTTATTCTGTTATATGGCCAAATGTGTACCCAATAGTTATGTGAAGACAAAAGCTGAAAGTTTCAGTCCCAAAGACAGTTTGATATTTTCCAATTATTTCAATTAGATAATAATAATTTGTCAGGAAATAATGCAAAGTTGGCGGAATACTGTAGTTTTTATTAGCAGTACATGAGACTACAATGTTACAGTAATTTAAATTTAAATTGAGCCTAAAGTTTGGTTAAATTTAAAGTAAACCTAACATTTGTTAGTTAAGATAATGTTATGCTTTTATGTGTAATTTTTATTTTACTTTGAACTTTAATAATCTTTGCAGTCATCTTGGCATCAACTATAAAGTTGATGTGAGTGTATTTAATTTTTGCTTTTGACTCAATTTTTGAAAACTTAATAAACATAATTATTAGTAAATGTACATGTGTAAAAATTAGGAAATTAAGCAATTCATATATGTATAAATAACAAATTTGCCCATTTGTTCATTCATAATATTTTACTCAATTTTTTTACCCATTCAATACTTGATATATACTATTTATTAACACTGGAAGACTCTAGGAACACAATGATAAACAAAGCAAATGATATGTAATAAACACCCTGTAACGATACATAAATTTAATAAAAATCTAAATAAATGACTACAGATAGATCAAAGGTACCTAAGTGGATGGATGGAGAAAGAGAGAGAGAGAATTATGGATAGATATGTAGTTTAAAAGATTAATTAATATAGAGAAAAACTAAATATAAATTTAAGTGAGTATAACGGCAATACTTATTTGGGATTTGAGAGTCAGATTAGGTCTATTTGAAAAACAAAATGCTATAAGAAGTAGTCAATTAAAGAGCAGGGGAAGATCATTCCTTGGAATGGGAAGAATATTTTCTTTGGTTTAATGACTACATTGTGTACAAGAAACTAGAAAAAAGTCCACAGTAAGTAGAACTGGTACATAAAGTGGAAAGTGACAGCAAGAAAGACAAGAGTAGTGAGTAAAGCACGAATAGAAAGTGGCACACAAGCAGGGAACAAACATGTAGGCTTGTGAATTAGCCTAATTACTATGGAGAATGATTGAATTATTTGAATCATAGAAAGGTTGGAGTATTATGCTTATTTAAAAACCACTCTACTGTATGGAGAATAAATTGGAAGTGGGTTTTGGACCTAAGGAGTGGAAGAGGAGAGACATATTAGAGACTTGAAGTAATGCACGATGATGGTGGTTGCACTAGAATAATGGCAGGTGTTATGGAGAACAGTGAATATATGTATTTTAGATGTTAGATATCTACAAATTGATGCTATTTTAAAGACCAAAGTAGGTAGGAAATGGACCAATAACATTATGTCAAAGATAACCCCTAGCTTTTAGGAAGAATCAACCTTTTAGATGAAATAAAAGTTATTGAAATGGCAAACACAGGTAGACTAAATTGCTTCACTAAATTGGTGGAGAGCTGGGTACAGAGTGGGGATGGGAAAGCAGTAGGATGTAAAGGAATCAGGCATTCAGTTCTGAATATATTAATTTAAAAGTGGCTAAGAAATATGTCTACAACTGGAGTTATTAAGAATATAGTTGAACATACGGATCTGGATTTTTATAGATTAAAAACTATAATTTAAGAGATAATACCAGATGCTTTTAAAAACTTGTAAATACAGTAATTCACTTAGAGATAGAGTGAACAGGAGAAAACAAGAGAGCCTAAGACAGACAAGGAATTCCAGTAATGACATATCAGGTTAAACAGCTATGAAAGGAAACTGAGAAAAGAAACTAGTAATCTGATGAAGATTAAGAAAAGAGAATATTACAAAAGAAATGTTTGCTCAATTGTGTTGAATTTTGCTAAGATATCTAACTAATTAGCTAACTAAGCAAAGAAATAATTTTAATATTAAGATTACTGATTCTTTTGTTTACATTCCAGGCAAAGACATATAATATGCCTGCAAGTATCATGCCTAGAATTAAAACTAAGGAGGATTTGAAATATTAATGAGTTACATTGCATTAATAGATTTTAAGATAAAACCCTTAGAGAAGAATAAAATTGCATATGTATTTTCTTATGAAATTGATCTATAGCATTAATTAAATTTAGAAATTGTTTATATTTAATCATTCTTTGCAGAACATTGCAACATTGTTTGAGCTTATGAAGAGAAAATAATACATAGGGCTGTTGTCAATTCTATTAAAAGAAGTAGGGTATAAAAGTCTATTAGCTTTTGATAATAATATTTAGAGGTAGTAAGTATGAAGTTAATACTTGCATTAAATGGTTTATAGCAGGTAAACTCCTAAAATTCTCACATGTGTAAGAATTAGAGTTAAATTTATTAAGGATTAAATCTCGAATGACATTCAGAACAAAGGGAAATATTTTCTTCATAACCATTCCATGTTTTGCTTCAAATGCATTTATGTTTAGTAACAATTACTTGAATCAAAGCAAAATTAATCCTTGTTTCATCTGTAGTTTAAAAAATACCTATGCGACTTTCACAGAATTCAAAGATAGAAATATATAAAATTGTTTCCTACCTACTCCATTATTGCAGGATTCTCCAGAAAAGCTCCAGTCTTACAAAAGCAACTGTTAGTATTTAGTGATAATCCTCTGTACTCTATTAGTTTTGTCCTTTGGGATAGGAAATTGATTATCTCACCTTAACATAGTGAAGAATTTGCAGGTGTGTTGCCCTCTACCTCAGAGAGTTAATTAGTTATGTAAACAGTGAAAAATAATTAAAAGTACAATACTGTTTTAATTTGATCAGAAAAACTTTTAAAAAATGAAAAAATAGGCTTTTATTATTTATTTTTATTTTCCATAGCAAGTAATGAATTAAAATGCTACTGCCTTAAATAATGCATTTTATGGTGAGTTTTGATATTTTTTTGTAAACATATTCATAAACTTTTTAGTAGAGAGAGCTGATGGGAAAATAAGTGACACTGAATAGAGTTGCATATCACGATGTCTATGTTTCTATCCAATGGGAGACGTGCTTTTAAGCTTGGATACTCATAGAGTATGTTGATTTCCATTCATAAGAAAAACAAGTCAATCATAAACAACAAAGAAATCAACTTTTTCTCTTAATCAAACTTAGTTAATGTTCACACATTTGTCAGTACTGAGGAATTAAAAATTAGTGTGAACACCCCTCTGAATAACAAATATGTTTATGTATATGTAATTTCTGTTTGTTTTTTTTGTGTATGTGTGTTTTTTGTTTTTGTGTTTTTGTTTTTTTGGTGGTACGCGGGCCTCTCACTGTTGTGGCCTCTCCCGTTGAGGAGCACAGGCTCCGGACACGCAGGCCCAGCAGCCATGGCTCACGGGCCCAGCCACTCCGCAGCATGTGGGATCTTCCCGGACCGGGACATGAACCCGTGTCCCCTGCATCGGCAGGCAGACTCTCAACCACTGCGCCACCAGGGAAGCCCTATGTATATGTAATTTTGATTTAATTATTTGCAAAAAGAATTTATATTGTTATCAAATATAGTAAATATTCAACCATAATTGAAAAATTATTTTCTTTCTTGTTCTTACAATAATTTTTCAATGTCTAATGAAGTTTTATGTCACAGTGTAAAATAGACTGTATTGAGAAAAGGTCTATTGAGAAAAAAATAGTTTTTTCCTACAGCTAAGTACCCAGTTCTACCAATCTGGACAATGACCTTAAATTTTTTCCTGGATAAAAACAGAAATGCAAATGGAAAAATGAAAACTTCATGGAGGCAATACTGTCTGTGGATTCTCAGGGTGAATATATCAGGTTTTAGATATACACTAAAACCAAGTTTGGCTCATTTTGGAGAAACTGTCCTAGTCATCTGAGGGCTATATGATCTACTAGTAACGTTTCCTTCAACATTTGCAAATCTCTTGTGACCAGCCCTAAAGTGCATGTCATCATGGGTTTAAGAGAAAAAAAAAAAAATTACTAGGGTTGATTTCAGATATAAAGCACAGTTCCAGAAGCCCAAAGCATTGGTTGCAATTGTTGGGGCCCTGCAAGTTGTACTGATATCTGCTAAGAGGTGCAAGTCGAATGGGCTCCTAGATGACTGATAGGTACTGGGGCTCCCAATTCAATTGAATAATTGAGTCTAGTTCTTGGTTTTGGAGGGATTACCTGAGGGCAGTTATTTCAACCTGCCCAACTTTCCCACACCAACAGCCAAAAGGCATTCTGAGAAAGAGTCAAGAGGATAGGAGTGAAAAAGACATCCTAAGGTGTTGACAGGCACTTTATGTGGAAGGTGCAGGATCTGGGACCATCCCTTTTTTGTTTTTGATAGCTTCCAAAGTTAAGGAAAATAGTGCTTAGACTATGACAGTTTTGACTTGAGTGCTCAAAGAATTGGACATTATGAATATGCTCACATAGTCCCAAAAAAGTTTTTTTCGTGAGCAGCCCTCTGTATTTTGTCAGGGATTGTCACTTACTTCTGCTGGTAGAGGTTTGATTAACAATGCAATCAGCGCTGATGCAACTGAAGCTTTGGACTTGCCAACTAACAGGACATCATCTATGCAGATCTTAGGATAGCAGATATAGAGTCAATTATGCTAAATCCTGATCAACCCACTTGGAGAGAAATTCCAAGGGAGTTTGTCTGCCTAACACTTCTCTACATGAAGCTCTTTATTATCAAGACAGTATACTCCGGTAATCATGGTACAGTGAAGATCAAGCATGTAACTCAATTTCTATTATGCACTCAGATGTAGAAGCAACAATAGTTTATTGGTTTGACCTAAAGGATCTCACAACAAGGGCATGTTCATATTCTTTTCCCACTATGAAATTTGTCCAAACCCCATGCATTGGATTTGGTAAACTCTCCCCCTTGTTATAAGACAGAAATTGTAACTTTGGTGCCCTCATCTAACAGAGACATAAAAGTTTTATTTCCCTTGCTTCCCAAAGTTACTCAGAATACACAGACAAGTGTTTATGGTCTTGAGTCTTCATTTTGGACAATATGTCTTTGAACTACCACTAATCACCATTCTTCTTAAAGTAGATTAGATCAGGGTAGAGAGAGAGGAAGAGGTCAGAGGTGCAGAAAAGAGTGGTTCCTTACTGGTATAAAAGGCTTTTGACTTACAGTGGCATTCATTCCAACACTCTATTAACAAAGCCTGGCAAAGAAAAATTGTTTATGGGTTGAGTGTCAATATCACAAAGCTTGGCAATATGATGAATTTGAAGCAAATAGAAATTAAATCAATAACTGTCATGGTCCACCCTTTTGCTACTCACCTTTTATATATACCATTCTTTGAACCTAGCAAGATGCAGCTATTCAAGAATAGTTTCACCTTCTTTCAAGAATAGTTTCACCTTCTTTCAAGAATAGTTTCACCTTCTCCTCAAAAAAGGGAGGCAAAGAGTCTCAGTAGTAATTTTATCCATCTCCAGTTAATTACTCAACTTCTATCAAAGTATAACTGAACAAAGATAACTAAATATCCAGTAGTACTTTGACAGAAATTTAAGAATAATTAAAAAGACTAAATAGTGAAGTTAACTTCTAACACATTGTAAATAAAATAAAATTGGGAAGAAAAACAGAGAGGAATAAAATTGGATATATGTACACAGATACGGCTAACAAGCAAAGAATAAATATGCAAAGCTACTAAGGTCATCACTGTGAGGCCATAGTTGATGGCATGACATCTTTCTCCTACCACCCACTCCACATTTCCTCAATCTTAGTAAAATCTTCAAATAGTTTGAATTCCTTATCTTGTAGAGTTACATACATCTTCACTTTTGAATGGTCTGGCTTTCAAAATTACTGCCTTTTTTGGATGATGTAGTTTCCCATTAATCTTAACGATTTAGGAATAAAGGTACTAAAGATGTCCTCAAAGAATCTCCTGGCCTGAAGACACATTTTTTCTTGTCTTCATTGTATAGCACAATCCTATTTCTCTGAGTAAGCAGAATCAATTATTCTACCCAATAGAGTAAGCCCTTTTTTGACATGTTGATTTAGTGGCTTATGGATTCCAAAATGGCTAGGCATTGATCTCATCTTCTAATTCAACAGAACCATTATTGTATACATTAGTGAGATCATTACCCAAGTGAGAACTAAGACCTCCAAATTATCAGAGATAAAAACGGTTGGTATAGGAAGCAAAACCTTTGTGAGTGTGATATTTGGAATAGTAGAGGAGCCACACACACTTCTACCCCTTGATTCCCAGACCCAGCTATTCTGGCAAACATGAAGCTACTCTCTGTAGAATAAGGGAGGGTTATAAAGAAAGAAGACCGTTATCCAAGGACTAAGATTCAAAATCTCTTTGAAGAGGATCTGACAAACACAAAAACAAAAAACCCTACTGGTGTCAAAGCAAGTTGCTTGAAAGCATAGGATGGAGCGATGCTGTAGAAGTCACCCAGGGTTGCCACGAGGTATGGGGCAGGACACACCAGATTTATAGAAGTGACCACTGAGTTGGGAAGGGTTGGTGAATGGTACAGCCAGAGCCACTGTGGGAGTGGCTGCTTGGTAGGGAAACAGGTAACTCAGGGCGCACAGCCAGAGAGGGTCTATGGCAGCCCTTGTTAAGTAGGGAAGTTTTTGTCTGAGTGGTGGTAGCAACTTGTTCATAGAAATAGACCACTGACCAGGAGGGTGTGGACTGACGTTGTAGACACAGATGACCTCTACATAGGCTTTTAGAGGCAGGGAGACAATGGTCTGAGAGCTTGAGTGTATAAGCTTGTATAAAAGCATCCTCTGGGTTGGGAGTCTGTGAGATCCGCTACCACTGTTGGAGAAATAAATAATTGAAAACAAATCTCCTGCCACCCCCGAAAAACTCTCCATGAAAGTAGAAGAGAAATAAAAAGTTTTATTATTGAAAAAGCATTAAACCAGAATGTGATGTGCATTACAGGCAATCCCTAAAGAGATTGCAAAGACAGCAAGAAATCTTACCCTTGTATGTAGCCAAGTGAACATTGTATATATTTTTTTCAAAATAAACAATAGCTAATCCTTGAGTGAGAAGACTCAATAGCACCATTTGTTACATATAGTTCATCCTAAATCACTTGGTAATTGGAGTAGCCCCTTGTTTTGCTAAATGCTTTTAAAAGAAAAAAAATAATTTCTTGTATTTTATAATGGGAGGAAGGTTAGGCTAACAATTTGGAGCCAGGAGCCAGCTGACACTCCCATACTCCCAGGAGACTGGGTTATAGAGCTGATATTTTGCTTGATGATTACAGTTCAAAGAGATGGCTCCCAGGCCTTGACTAGGTTCCCAGGCTCCTGGCTTATTTACTGTTTTAAAAGATAAAACACATACATTTCAAAGAAGCAAAGAAAATACTCACAAGTTTTCTAAAGTAAATGCTCTAAGAAAAGGCAGGTTGGGGGTCATCTCCACCCTAATTTTCAACAGGGAGAATTAAGCCTCTTATTGTTAATTTGTGTTTTCTCTTACAATGTGACCATCAAAGGTAAAAGGAAAAATGGAAGCAGGACCAGAACTGGGAAATGAAGTGATGTGTTACCTCTGTCTCCTTAGAATGTCACTCTAGTCCTTTCTCCTGAGAAAGCTGAACATTTTCGCTAGCTGTAAAGAAGTTTTTAGAGTATATTGCTTCAGTATCACAAAACAGGACAAAGAAGTGTAGATTAGGAGCTGAGAGACAGTAAATGAATACCTTGTCCACATACTGTACACACTTTTCTCTACTTCTTATTTTTTAAATAATAAATCCCAAATATTACATCATAAAAGTATATACACATATACATTATTACTCTTAGCAGTTACCAAGTCTCCATTGCAGGGTGGGGCTATATAATTTATTCAATCTATTGATGAATAATAAGTTGTATCCAGGATGTACTCTTTAAAATTGCAAACACTACTGCAACAGATATACTTGTGCATATGTATTTTGGATTTTTGCCAGTGTATTTTAGGACAGATTTCTAGAAATGAGATATCAGTGTAAAAAGGGAAATGCATATGTAATTTGCCGAATTCCTTCTCATATGGTTGTACAGTTTTGCTTTCCCAACAAAAAAATGTATGAGTTCTTTCTTCCTTTTAACCTTGACAACAAAATATGTTTGCAAACTTTTGAATGCTTGCCAATCTTATAGATAAGATATGGTATATAAACTAAGCTTTAATTTACATTTGTATTTGGTTATATCATTTAATTATCTTTTAGACAGTTTATTGTTTTCATTTGTAATAAATAAAAGAAGTGAACTTAGAATTTGAATTTGGAATACCACCCTAAACAGTCTTCTTTTATTCTCCTAGACATATGTATCTGCTTTTTAATATGTATTTAAGCACAACAAGACATCTATTAACGGATAAGATAGATTTCAGAAACAAACATTGTTCTCAGAAACATAGTTATTAAAGAAATAATATAGAAACATATTAATAGATTTAAGGGGGTTGGCAAACTAAGCTGAGAACTCAATAAAAATAGAAAGATAAATACTAGAAAAGTTATATGAGATGTGGAAAAACAAAAAATAGTGTCTGTGAATCTTGGTGAGAAAAAAATAAGTTCAAATGAGAAATCATTGGAGGCAGAATAGCAATGCTGATTAGATCTAACTTAAGGTAAAACACATTGCTGGTCCTGCAAAAAGTAGGAGAGTACAGGATACAAATTCTTCTTTCAGAAAGCATCTCTTCACAATAAGTTTCAACAAGTAAATCTATCAATATCTTTAGAAATATAAGCTATGGCACAATATTGTAAATCAACTATACTTCAATAAAAAATTAATTAAAAAATATATAAGCTATGGACAATTTTCATAAGGAGAAAATAAAATACATCACATAAAAAACTGTCCATTTTAAGCATATCTACCTTATGCCCCCCAAACACAACCAAACTTTCTGGACTAGATTTTTTCACATGGTTAATTGAACAGTCTATTTCTTCTTCCACATCTCCCTCTGAAAGGTTAATGATTTTGAAACTTACTTTTATTGGGGTATGTATACTTTATTTAATTATTAGAAATAGCTGGTTTTGACTGCAAATATCCACTATATCATTATGATTGTAAATTCATTGATATCAAATCAAACTCATGTGAACTTATATTTGCTCACTTAGTTACCAAACTGACATGGGTAAAATTCAGTCCTACTTTTGCTTGGGGGATATGTACAGTACATGTAGGAGTAACTAGTGTGAGTTAGGGAAGGTGATAGGTAAGAGACTTGTTTATGAATGCAACAACAAAACAAAAGAAGAAAATTTAGTAATAATTAATAGAAGCTGTCGTACTGCAGACGTTTTTTGCCCATCACTTTTATGTGGCTATGACTCTCAGACAATATCTCTGAAAGTATTGCATCTTTCCCAAATTCATTTACCTCAGTCTCAGCAGAATAATTAAAATTAAAATACATAAAGTATGAAATAGTATCCCTCATATTTATAAATAAATATATTTTAAGTACATGTATTTGTCTTGGGTCATCACATTTCTAACCAAAATTTTAATTTTCGTTTGACTTAAGTACACATTTTTACAATCAATTTCAGAAACATCAACTACATATATGCAGGAAAGAAAATCTGACCTGATTTCTACATGTGAAAAAAGTTTGGGTTTTATTTAAAACAAACAATGTGATCATCAGTATAATTCAATGTCAGTTTTAAAAAAGCAGATGTAATCTTAAGCTTAAGTTATACAAGAATATAATATAGGTCTAAGAAGAAAGTAACTTCACTATATAACCGGATGATATGGTTCTCCATGCAAAGAGTTCATTACAATGTTAATTTGAGATGATTAGGAGACAAAAACACTTCTCTTTGTGATATGCATACTCTAAATCATATATTGATAAATGTAGACAGGTCTAAAGATTATGATCAGAATGTAAGAGTTCCCCCAAATTTACAAACACTGATGAAATGAATGAATTAATGAAGATTTGCATTTGAAACATGACCACTGAGAGGTTTATTATTATTTCAAATGATACTAGAAAAAAAAATGAGTTCTGCCCAACATAAATGTTTTCTAAGATATAAAACAATATTAGATGGGAATAATCTTAATGATAGACTGTGTTTAATTGTGAGTGGATTGGCCATCCCATCTGTTAATTTTTTTCTTTTAACCAACAGGTAGAGGGTCATTTGCTTGAGGTAGAACATCCAAGGATCTGCAAGACATAGTTCCTGCTCCCAAGTTTACATCAATCCATTTCTGTTGAAGTAATTTCAATGCACTTTTTTGGTAAGAAGTCTTTTATTGTTTTTTTGTTTTTGTTTTTAATACCCCTTCCCAACACATACACACACACACACACACACACACACATAAACACAAAGCAGTGAGTTCATGATTGTTAAGTTTTTTGATACCTAGCATATATTTCACTTGGATAGAATAAATTTAGATTGAATTTCAGTTGTAGAGTTTAAATTGTAAGCATTTTTATTTTTCTTATTTTTTACCTTGTTTTCTTAAGAGTATGCCAAATTACATATATATATGTGTATATATATTGCCCATGGTCTAACTCTAAAGGCATGGCCTAGACAATACTAAATTCCTTTATCACTTTACAACTTCTGTTGCATGTTTGTTTTTCTTTCTGTGGTTTATCTGGCAAGCTACAGATAGCATTTATGATCTTTACTTGCTCATATGAGAATTGCTGCTGTTAAAATACCCTGAAAACAGCATTTCAAATTAAGCCAAAAATGATTTGCCCCATGCTGTTTTCATCTTGTGTGAGACTTAAACAAAAAACAACTGTGAAATAAAAGCTACTAGTAACGCACAGAAAACTGAAGTGAAACATAAAGAAACTCAACCGTGACTGCATAGTACATTTTCTTTCCCCATGCCTCTACTAAATAAAAAGAAGATGATAATGTGTGACATAAAATTTCTGGAGATCACAAAACAGACAGATTTTAATTCTAAATATAGTAAGGATGAACAAAATGGCTCATTTATCTAGTATTTTTGTCTTTGCATAATTAAACAGTGATGCACTAAGCATATTAAATGGTGATCCATTAAATGTGATATTCTTGAAAATTAAAAGAAACTTCTGAAAAACTGAATTTTCTACAATATATGTGTAAGTATTAGAAGAATGGTTTCATATTTTTCTTGTTTCTATCAAAATTACTATATATTTATTGCTGGACTAAGGACGCTAACTTTTAGAATGATATTTTTGCAAATCTTTGATGGCTCTAGGGGTCATTTTTTTTGACAGGTTTTGCTCTATTTTCCAGGTTTTAAAACACCAGACCCTAAGGTCATGTTAATGCAACACGTGCTGGAGTAGAAAGGAACTAAATATATGTCAGATCAACTACACTTTAGTTCAGAGTTTGCTTAAGGTCCATGAAGCACAATGAAAATCATTATCTTAAGTAAAATCATTAGTTCTATTTCCAACATTATCTTATTTTATAGAATCAAAAAATTGCAATTAAAATGGTACCATCAATGAAGGTGTCATTTGGAAGGGTGATTATTAGTCATTAAAAAGTGACAAGATCTATTTACTCTCACATCTGATCTCCTGTGTGGACATTTTCAGGAAGGCAATAGTATTTGAAGTCAGGTTTCAACTCAGAATTCATACATTGATAGCCATGTACTATAAAAGCAATTCAGAGTGGTTTTGTAAAAACCGATATACAGTTAAACTTATATTTAATATTTACTATATGATTTTCTCTTGAGAAATCCTTAGGAAACCTGACTCAACTTATTCTTTGCCTAATGGAAAATAAGGCACACATACAACTCTTTTTGTACTATTAGCTTATTAGTGAACCATGAATTTTTAAAAGTAATCCCAATATCTAACATTTCAGTATACAATGGACTAAAAATAAATGGGTATTGTATGATTTTTTGTTATTTTTAAACATTTCTTAGTATGTGATTTATTCTGAAGTTAATTCAAGTTTTTTAAAACAATTAACGTTATGTGACCTAGGAGCTATACTTTCAAAGCTTGTCAGATGTCATTAAACTATTTTATCAACTGCATTTTATATGCATACACATTATTCTGTTTGAGCCTCATAAAAACTTTATTAAATTAATACCATACATTTAGAGAAGAGACACACCAGGGAAAACTTGCCTCAGATCTGACTGTTGGTCTATAATCCGACACAGTCAGGATTATAAAGTAGGCTTGTGTGGCTCCAAATGTTTTATTCTTTGCACTACCAGGGACTATTTATTATTTAAAGTTGTCTTTGGAATCTTTTATAACACTTAATCAATTAAATCTAAATCAGTAGGGCAATATTCAAAACAAGTAACAGGAGGGGTATTTAGTGTAATTGAAGTGGAAGAAGGTGAGAGTTTTGGCAAAATTGGTTTATTTATAAACACAATATTTTCTCATAATTTTAACTAGTATCAAAGTTTCCTTCTTATTTATGTGGTTTTTTTTATTCTGATACTACAAGGTATAGATATCAGAGCTTTGTTTCCAAATAGTGTTTAAAAATTGGTTGAAATAATTAAATTAATAATTTTAATATATCTACATGCTAATGTCTGTGCTAACCCATATACTTCTTTCTAAGACAAGTAAAAATATTATTGTATTTTCAAGGTTAGGAACATTCAGAGAAGACAAGTTTTCCATCCACATTTTTATGTTGATATCAGTTGATCTACATCTGATATCTAAAGCAGATATGCACTGTAGAGGATAGATTCAGTTAAGAAAGGGTTAAGACATGAGAAATAAATGGAAGGCATTGATTACCAATCATGGTGTTCTTTCCTACTAAGCTTGGACAAGACCTCAAAATCTTTCTCAAGCCACTACCAATTGACCAGAGTTGGAATGTGAGTTGCAAAACTATTTACCATCTCTACCCTCAATTTCATTTTCAACACAGTTGTCAGACTTGTCTTTCTAACATTCCATTCCCGTGGGAAAATTGATTTCTTGTTTTTTAATGCATAGAATGTGTTTACTATGAGTAAACATTCACAAGTTATTTGTTTTGTTGATTGGCACATTCGTTTCACTATTTTATATTTAATATACTAATACATATTTGCCATATGATATGTGCTTGTTATTGTTATCAGTGTTTTACATGCAGTCACTTACTTAACCCTCACAACAGCCTTTGACTTAGCCACTACATTGCAATTTTAGAGACGAGAAACTGGGTACCTTAATTCAATTTTCCAAAAAGCTCCCAGAGGAAACCAGTAGGAAGTGGTAAAAGCAGGTTGAGAAAGATAAAGAAACAAAGCAAGATATAATTCCTAGCTAGGTGTGCCCTTATCCCAGAGGGAAGCTCTAGAGTGTAAATTAGACCTTATATTTTGTCCTGAAGGCAAATTAGCTGAATTTTCACCCTCCTTCATTGTACTCATTGGAGTACAATACCCAAGGCAGTTGTAAGCTTCCAGGCACTCCTATTCTCTACATGTATTCAAAATGGCTTTATTTGTAAATGGGAGTCCTCTGAATAGAGCCCCTGGAGCAGCAATTTGAAGCAAATAACACATAGTTGAGGAACACATAGTTCTCTAGCAAGCACAGAGGTAGTTATTACCAGATGGGAAGGAAAAAAAAAAAAGAAGACGGCATATTTGAAAACTAAACCTATGAAAAAAGCTTAAAAGTCTTTGCCATACCAGTGAAAAGTTTAAGCCATCTGAAAAGAAAACACATGTGTAAACAGCTATTCCTTTACAAACTAGTGAGTTTTGTATTATTGTGTATTTTGTATTATTGTCTCATAGCTAAAATTTTAAAATGAAAGCATTTCATTTTAAACAAGATCTCTGTTTGCCTCTCTCTATATGCTTATATATATATCTATATATGTGTTATAAACGTGTAATATTTTTGTACCTCCAGATGGTATTGCCAAAATTACTTTGTAAAGAGCTCTATTTAATTGGTTTATAAAGAAACATTATAAAAATCAAGTATACTCTGAGAAATAGAGAAACTAACCCAAATGTTTTTCAAGTTCATGTGATCTATGATAATTTTCAATGAATAAAGCTTGTTTATTGATTTAATTTAAAAAGCCACGTTTTGAGATCTACAATTATTGAATATAATGTAGACATTCAACTTTTAATTTACTTAGGTTTACTAAAAGTCAAATAAGCTCATGTTATTTAAGCATGTGTTAAGAACAAATAAACAGATATAAGACAAAAGTTTATAAGTAAAGTTTTCACCAGTAACTATGCTTTATAAAAGGTCTACTTAAAAATGGTTTCCAAAATCATTTTGATAATTTGAAACAAAGTTACACTGCAATAAGTTAAATGGTGGATATTCATCAGATATCTAGATCATTTCCAAATAAGACAAACACTGAAACATTAATTACTGAATATATGTTTATCCACTTTTGGCTTCCTTTTACAGAGAAACTAAAGATATTTGTGTTTATTAGTAAACACGTCTTGTGCCACATTGAAAAATTTAGTATGAGGAGGAATATATTTCTAGAATATATTAGATATGTTTAAAAATGTGTCAATCACAGAATGCTAGTGTAACTGAGAGCCCACAGTTGCTTACTTCTTAGTTGCCACTAGGAATTAAGTATTCTAAGGGTTAAGAATTATAATTAACATATGCAATTAAACCTAGTAGACCTAATAAAGGAAACATCTCTATACAAGGAAAGTAGGATGTGTTTTTGGTAAGAAAAGGTAGGCAGATGTGGTTGTGGTCAAGGAAAAAAGAGAGTAATTTTGTCCTGAAGTAAAATAGCTGGTTGTTCCAGAATGAGAAAAGGGAGGTGGGGGTGGGGGAGGGAACTTAGGACAAAATCTGAATGGATGTAAAAAA
Source organism: Grampus griseus (assembly GCF_964374135.1). Classification (NCBI taxonomy): domain Eukaryota; kingdom Metazoa; phylum Chordata; class Mammalia; order Artiodactyla; family Delphinidae; genus Grampus; species Grampus griseus. The sequence goes on along the minus strand of NC_139012.1, from coordinate 35,750,318 downwards.
GTTGTAGAAGTTTTGTGAAAAGGAATCTTGGAAAAAGAACTGTATATGTGTCAATCTGCCTAAGATTGGAATGAATTTATTTAGTTTTTTAAAAATGAGTTTTAATATTAATGATACACCAGTACAAAATTAGAATTTGGTTTCCTGTCTGTTAAAAGAACAAAGTTTTCTTACATTATTGACCTACTTTTAATAAGAAAGTACAAACAAAATTTGTTTTTAATCTTTTAAATAATCTGCCCAGAAAGTAAAGATTTTGTGTTTTCCCAAAACAATTTACTGTATTTAATTTCATCTTATCAGGTCTTTGATTACTTAAGAAAACCCACTCTTCTCAATATTAAAAGAGCTTAGGTTTTTATAGCTATGTAACCTTCTGTATTTACCTTCAAAGTCCTTGTCACATTGGTTAAATGGGTATTTTTTTTAAAACTCCCCCAATATCAAATTCTAAATGAAGTCTTTTTCACCTCAAATTAATTTCAGTATTTTCCAGAGAGCCCCTGGAACATCTCAAAAGATTTGTTCTCTCTATTTATAAAAAGAGAAATGTTTAACTAATTAGGCTTATTTGATATGTTAAATTGCATAGGAAGTATTGTCAAATAAGAAGTGATGCACATTTGTATGAGTATTTATTATTAATACAAGTGTTCCAGAAACTGTATAAAATTCCTAAAAATCTGGTATGTCCTGATATAATATTATCAGTCATAATTACCATTATCATCTTAAAATCTTGTCACAGAGATAATCAATTTTCTTGCCAATGCCATTATAATGAACACTAACCAATTCTCTAACCATGGGGATTTTTAAGTGTTATATTTTTCAGACAGTTATTATTTTACTCTGAGGTTTTTGCAAAAGTAAGTTTCATGGAAAGAACCCTACCAAGTACACTTGACCATTGACACTGCTGCCAAATTATAAGTTCTCAGACCCCCTCTGGTCCTGTATAAATGCCAAAGACCTCAAAATCAAATGGAGTAGAAAGAGAAATAGCTACATTGAGGTAGATTGCTTCATTCCAAAACATCAGATCAAGAACATTTTTTCATTCTTCCTTTCCTCTCTTAACATCCTTTGCCTAATTCTTATACCATGAAGGTCTTTTATAATTATTTTGTCCACTTTTTGCCTTGACCTGGTCTGGAAAGATGGCATTGTTCAGTATCTCAGGCCATTTCAAAAGAGAGTAATCCAGCCTCCAAGTAACTGTTGGATTTGCTGTGATGCTGGTGATCCTGTAGTTCTGCCCACTAAGAACTCCCTGATTTCCAATGTCTCCGTTTCTCTGAAACAAGCTCACTGGATAAACACTTCTGAGGAAGTAAAGGGAAAGTTACATGAAATACATAAACAGGCCAACAGGCTTAAAGAAATACCCCTCTATTGGGGATTATTTCTTTGACTTATTTGATTCTAGCTGGCTTGGGTCATGGAGAACCTGGCTCAGGAGTGCTATCCAAACCATTGGCATTGTTTGCTTGTTAATAATTATAACTGTCTCCATAACATGCTACATTCTCTCAAAAGTTTTAAATGCATGTGGGCAGCCACTGACCAGCCAATGCAAGTTAAACAGACAAAGAAGACCTCATTCAAGACTTTTGCAATAGGGGCAAGATATTCAATCCACTCCGCTAAAACAAAAGGGTGGAGGATTTTTAAATGCTGGGATAAGCCAATGGCAAAGTGCTAGAGGACATTAGGAGAGTGGTTGGCCAATGAGATGGTGTTGAGAAAACTAGTAAAGTGTCTTGTTCAGGCTTCAGAGGCAGAAGTAGGCCCCTGACCGACTTGTGGCCCTGTCTAGACTGTGTGCCTGCCTGCACACCTAACAATTGTTACCAACAAGTCAAGCAACACTTAAGATAAGAAAAGGAATGAGTCTTGAAATTTCTTGAGCCCTGGGGATCTGGCCAGTCCCCCGTGGTCTAGAAAATCTTTTGACTCACACGGTGAAACCAACAGCACTGTTACAGTTAAACCAGAGCTGCATTTTTGCTCATAAACTGATGATAGCCGATTGTGGATTGGGATTATAAACAGAAGCCCCCAGAACTGCAATTTGAAGTCTCACCTGTGAGGTGAACGCATGGCCCAGGACCCTTCCCAATTGGGACTCCAGATTGCTGTTACTTGGGACTTTCCAGCTGCTGTTTGAATCTGGATGTAGGTGTTGGCCCAATCTGATGATGTATACTCTGTTATGTACCTCTAATACTTTTATTCATCCCCTTCTAATGACTGTATATTGAAATTAAGTTAAATAATCTTCTATTAAAAATTAATTAAATCTGTTCAGTTGTGTGAGACAAGTGGTTATTTTGCCAGCGAATCCAACAAACCTTGAAACTAAATGTAGGCTTTCTGCAAAACAGATGGGGTCATCTGTGTTTGCTAATTGTCCCTTTTCAGAGTTAGGTTCCTACCCTCCCATGGCAAATGGGAGATGGAGTGTTATCATTCATGTTGATTCCATTTCACAGAGATGATCCCACTGGTCTTGAGAAAAACATTCCAGTGGTGTAGAAGATTAACATCTCAAAAGGGCAGAGAAAGAGTTTACAATTACAAGTTTTCTGAAGTAAATGCTTTAAGGAATGGGAGGTCAGGATCTGTAGTCAAGAAGTCTTGAGAAAGCTTAGATAAACTGAGGGGAAATTTAAGGCAGTCTTTGTCACTGCCTAGCTCAGGAAACTATTATCTATCTGATGATCACAGTTGAACAGCAGTGCTGAAGCAGGCAATTCACAAGGAAATGGCTGGGGACCGCTGCAAAACATGTTCTTTTAAAAGCCAGCCTCCTCATCTCTGCACAAAAGACTAACTTTTCCTCTAAATATGCTCTTTGCTGCACCTCACAGGTTTTGATTTGTGATAGTCTTGCTACTGTTAAATTCAAAATATTTTCTAATTACATTATGATGTCTTCTTTGATGCACTAATTTTCAAACATGGGATTTCTAGTTAATATTCTGCAATTAATTTCTAGCAAACTTTTATTCTTGTCAAAATATGTTATTTTTATTTAAATTCTTTGACATTCGTTTGCTCAAAATTTATGTTCAGATAATTGGTAAATTTTGGTAAATGTTTTATGCATAACTGAAAACTGTTGGAGAGTGCAATGTTCTCTGTATAGCCAATTAAAAATGTGTTATTCCTTTATTCCTATTATTCAAATCATCCTTATTCCTACTGACACATTTTGTGTCCTTTTTATGTCAGTTATTGACAGAGAGCTGTGTTAATATCTCCCACTCTGAAGGCAGATTTTTGTTTTTCTTCCAGTAATTCTGTCAAGACTTGCTTTATATATTTTGAAATTATTTTATATATTCTAAAAGGATTATCATTTTTGCAAATTGAATATTTTATTTTATTATTTTCTTTTCTCTAACAATATCTTATATTTTTCTAGGTGTTTGTTTTAAATTAATATAGTTAAACCAGTCTTTTTTTTGGTTATGGCTTTCTTGGTGCAATTTGTCCATTTCTTTGAATTCAAATTTTGTGGGTTGAATTCAAATTTTGCAGGGTTTTGTTCATTACTTGTGAAGAGTTTCAGTTTTAATACAGTCTATTAAATTTGTCCACTACTGGAGTATTTAATATATCCAATTACAGCTACTATAATGACTAATACATACATTTGTTTAATTTATTTTATTTTATATTATCTACTTTTCTTCCTGTTTTTTATATAGTTTTCTCTTTCTTACACTTACTTCAATAGATATTTTTGAATCATTCAATTATTCCTACTACTCTTTTGAAATTTTTGTTCTCTATTTCAGTTTAATTAGTAAAGAGCTCAGTAATTACAGTGAGTATAATTAATTTGTTACACTACAAAGTTAATAATTATCTCCATCTTCCTCATGAAAAATGAAAGGACTGATTTGAGTTCATCAATTTTCTAACATACACTGTCACATTTATTTATTGAAGAATTTTAAGTTCCTCAATAAATTATTATTAGCTTTGTATATAGCCAACACTCATTTAGTTTTAACCATATATTTACCATTCTTTTTTGTTTTTCCTTTCCACTTGTTCTTTATAATTTTTTTTCTGAAATCATTTTCCTTTTCATGAAATATATATCTAGATTTTCCTTTAATGAATGTTTACTCTTATTTTTTGATGTCTAAAAATTAAATTACTTTACCCCTCATTCACAAAAATATCATTTTCTCTGTGCATAAAATTATAGATTGATACATTTATATTTGGCATGTTCAAAAAATAATTTAGCTATGTTCAGGCTTCCATTATTACTAGTGGGAAAATCAGCATTTGGTCTAGTTGTTAGTTACTTTATTATAACAAAAATTCTTTCCTCAAGGAGTCTTTTAGATCTTCTCTAAAGCTTATCTTTTATGTGCTATAGTTGGTCTATGGCAGTAGTTCTGAAAGTGTCGTCTCCAGACCAGCAACATCAGTATAGTCTTTTTAGATATGCAATCATGAGGTACTTACTGTGGATATCTTTATATTTCTCCTCTTCTGAATTGGTTGAGCTTCAAGAATCTGTGGGTTTGTGCATTTCATGAATTTCCCAGATATAATATATTCATTAGGTTTGTTCCCTCCTCTCTCTCTCTTTCTCCTCTCTGAGACTTTAGTTAAAACTTATAACTTCTCCTTCCATACTGCATATATATTAATCAATTTTTAAATTTTCATCTCTTTTTTTCCCCTCTGGCTGCATTCCATGTGATTTCTTTGTATCTAGTTTCCTCCTAAATTGTCATCATTGTATATAATTTTCTAATGAATCAGTAGAATTATTCATATAAATTAATGTATTTTTTGTTTTTCTTCATATTTTTAGTTTTATTTTTCAAATTTTGCTTGTCATTATTTGCTTTTTTTCATTCCCTGTGAATATGGTCAATAAGGTTTCTTATTTTCCAAAACATTTTAAAGATAATTGATTTGTATCTGCTAATTCCATCACCTTAAATCATTTTAGGTCTGTTTTCCTCATCTATTGTTTCTCCTGGTTCTAGATCATGAAGCTTTGTTTCATTTTATATTTACTTTTTGTTTTTTTTGCATACACTGCTAATTTTCCTGGGAATTTTTTACATCGAAAGTCTAGCACATGAAGTGAAGACAATTTCTTGAGGAAAGTTTGTTTTTGTTTCTTCTAATATCTTTTGTGGAGTTGCTATTCTAGGATCATTTTAAATTATATTCCTACCAGAGATGTACCAAGCAGCCAGAGAAGTATACAATCAATCAGGCTATACATTTAAAGTGAATTGCTCCATCTTTTTTCAGTGCTAAAACATATATATCATTAGTTACCTCACAGTCCACTGATGATAATAGCTCTATTTCTATTCACCCTTGTATTGATGGTATAATCTATTAATGTCCCAACTTTACAGAAGAGGATAGCTTATTAGTAGCCTCTGGAATTTTCAGTAGCCTCTGGAATTCATATATTTTCCCATGCTCCATGAGGTCTCAAATACTCAGTTTCACCAAGTTCAGCAAATATTCGAAATGTAAAACGTGTATGTTGTATTCCTATTGCATACCTAAATTTAAGCCTTCACTTAATCCCTGGCCTGATTATTCTTAACTTTCTTTCAAGGTCATTGGTGATTTTAATTTTGTAAGATGTATTATATGCAGTATCCACTTTTTAAATGAGAGAATAAATTTTGGCTCTGAATGCATTGTTATTGGAAACAACAACATTGTCTCTTTAAAATATAAACAACTAAAACTCTGCCATCATACAGATGTTAAAACATTTCTTTGTCCGTCTTGTAATTTAGACTCTTTAGTATAATAATTAGTTATTTGAAGGTATTTTGAGTATCATGTATTTGTAAGTCTTTATGTAATTTTCTCGTTGGGAACATAGTGGTAAGCAAGCAGACTCATTTATTGCCCCCACAAAATTTAAATAATAAAGAAAAAGCAAGAATAAAACAGGCAAATAATAGTCTGATGAAAGTCTCGATGATGTACAAAGTGCCATGCTTGCTTATGGAAACAGAGCTAAATCTGTTGAGAGATATGAAACGTAATTTACATGGATATGTGGAAAAGTATGTTTTCCACTAGAAACTGGAAAATGTGTGTCTCAAGCCAAAAGAGGGGGTGTGATTAAAACTGAGAGAAAAAAATAAGGGACAAAGACCACATTATGGAGTATCTTACAAACACAAAGTGAATCATTGTGTACAGAATGTTTACTAATGCAAATTAAAAAGTAGTATTAAATTTTCTCCTAGAGTACTATAAAGGCAATAACATACACAATCTTAAGTAGTATATGCTTTTTAAAATCTTACAATAAATAAAGCTGTTCTAAACTGTTCATTTGCTGAGACATCTCTTACATCATGTGGTTTGCACACTGTAAGATGGAAAAGTATAGGTACTTCCCATTTATTTGGAAACGATGGAAATAATATTAACTTTGAGGGAAAAATTATTCAAATCAAGGTAGATTAGGTAAGTTTAATATTTGTAGATCAAAGATAGGAAGACTAGCCCTAACAATTTAATTGAGGCTTCAGTGAATATACAGATGGTATTCTACTTTTCTATGTAATACACATTTGTTCAAATTATGAATGTAAAAACTGTTCAGTAGGCTGATTATAAGGATTGTTTTATTCTAGGAAAATTTTTTTTAAAATTTAGAAACTTAGACTTCCGGAACATAATTAGTTTTTACCCAAAGAAATCATGTTTCACAATAATTAAGAATGTAAGAACCTTCCTCAAAGAACCTGCCATGATTCAAGGACTGAAATGTTTTAATTTATCCAAAGAAAATTCAAGTATCCCTTCACCACTTCTGCCTTTATCCTTGTCAGCTTTCCAAAGTCTAGACACACTTGCTCTCTGGCTTCTTTCTGCTCCTCACATTCAGATGTGAAGCATATAGGTTAAGCCAGAACAAGGCTCTCTTCATAGTTGGAGTAAACTCTGTAGCCTGAAATATAAAGACTGGAAAGTAGGAGAAGGGCAGCAAGAAAAAGATGATAAATCTCAAAAAAAGTTACTTTGAAATCTGACAAATTTCTTATTTAAGTTTTCTCACACCTTTATGTCACCTTACTATAAGCTATTAAATAAAGGATTTAATGAGAGATTACTTAATGTTATAATTAGCTTATTTCATGTGTCTGCATAATATTTTTGAAAATAACCTTAGTTTAAATGTTTAATTACAATCAAAATGTGATTTGTTATGCAAATACAGTAAAACTTAACTAACAAGAATGAAAAAATGAAAATTCCCTTAGGGTCTGAGATACTGCCAATGGTTAAAAAAAAAAAAAAAAACTTGATTTTTTTTTTGCTCATATTTCTCTTTTCCTACCTATATTAGTTTAAAAAAATAACTTTTACAGGAATGTTTTGCAGTGCTTAAAAAATATTTTGTGTTTTGCCTTTTTCCGGTAAAAATGGACATGGACTCTTAGTATTGATATATATGTACTAAAATTTCATTATTTCTAAAGAAATTTGGTGTCTCACTTTTTTAGATTTATTGTATAATGTGTTAATTCAGTTCCCTGTTGAGGGATATTTGTTTTCGAATGTTTATTATTTTGGACAATACTACAAATTCCACCATTTTTCACATAAGTGTACACCCTTACAACAGCTTCTTTATAGAATCTTTCTTAAATGAAGAATTATTTGGTCAAATAGCAAATAAAATTTTGCTATGTATTCTGAGATTGTCTGAAATATTATCTTGCAGAATGATAATTTACAGATAGAAATCTTCTACTGGATATGTCATTTTTTATTTAGGAAATTTTTCAGAGCTCCAGGATTGCTATATTATTGAAGACTTTTCTTTATTTACAGCATCCTATTCTTTATGTGGATGCTATGTTCTCTACAAACTCTCTGAGACTGTAAATTGGACTTTTTTCTAAACTTTTTAACTTTTTCTATTTCCTTAATTATTTCTATTTCCTTTGGGGGTAGTTTTTCTTATTGTTCATTTTTACTCTTATATTTTATGATGATGGTTTTATGTAAATATGTGAATTTTTAATACTTACTGATATTTGTGACTGAAAATTTGGGCTGACCCATAAAAGTGACTCGAAAGGAGAGGCCTATGCAAGGTTACATGATGAAGGCACAGTATGAAGGTGTACTTAGGCAAATCAGGATTCCTACATTTGTAATATTAGAGGGAGCTTTTCACTGAATTTCTGGTATGTATTTTGTCATTTCCTTTGGTTCCATTGTAAAAACCTAAAATTACCTTGTACTCTATTCTGCTTCTTTCCCCAGCCTTAACACGTTAGCTTTGTTTTGGTATACTTATTTACTTTATTTAAAAGCATTTCTTCTGAATTTAGGCAGGAATTTAACAAATTTCCTCCTAGTCACTCTTATATGCAGAGAGTTTAAGTGACAATGACCCAACTTTTCAATAGGCCATCATTTAATTAATTACTTACTCCTTCCTTTTATACTTGATGACAGTATGCTAAGCTTTCCTGTGTCTATCTTCCTGAATTGCTTTATAGTTTTCTTTACACATTTTTTTAAACAATCCAAGTCAACACTGATTTATTAAACATCCTGTGATAAAATTAGAATTCAGCAATATAATGTTTTATTTTTGAAAAGTCAGTTTGAATAGAAGATAGATAGATAAATAGATAGATTTCCAAGATAATGAATGAACCAACACCAGCAGCATTTTTGCCACCTCTTGAAGGATAGCTATATATCTATCCTTATATTTATCAGTGTAAGAAACAGAATCCTTTCAAGTTTGTTAGCATTTATGCTGGAAGAGGCAAGGAGGCAAATTAAAAGGTCAGCTATTACAACCATTACTATTATTAACATTCATAATAATAAGAGTAATAATGGCTAACTAGAATAAGTTGAATCTGTGTAAATACATGAATTCATACTGCTACTCAAAAGATGAAAGAAAATATGAAGTACAAAAAAGGTATTTGTTTTATAAAAGTTACAATTGGATGAATTTATTTGAAATGGTTTAAGAATTCAGGGAGTGATAAGATATGCACAGTTCTTTTGTTACTTTTGTGAATGATATGTATGTTTTATACATCTGGGGCATCTGGCAGGAACAAGGAGCAGGCCGAATGGTTCAAAATGAAGGATCTAGACAGAGAGAGTAGTTACTGTCAAATAATAAAAAAAAAGTGCTAACTACTCACAAAATCCAACATATCTTTAGAGGTGAAACCCCCTAATGCGTTGGAACCACCATATATAATAAAACATATTTTTTCTTGATAGTATTAACAAAACAGGTCAATGAATCACAGTGATATGGGTGATGTGATGTTGGACAGGCAATTTTTAAAGCTGTCTCATTTTAGAAGGAGCCAAGAATTTTAAAAGTGTAATGATAAACTTAGACAAAACAAACTTGATGCCAAGTAAAACACATGAAATTATAAATAAATTTTAAACTGCCCTCATGGGGAGTACAGCCACGGATTATAAAACAACTGGATTATTTATTTCACAAAATCTGTTGGACCACAAGAAAATATTGTTTGTCAGGTTGTATTTCCCTTTTTTTATTCATTAATTGAACAAACAGATATTAAGTCCAAATTAGTTTTTTTTTCTTTTTAGCTTGAGTTGAATGCACATGTTATTTACATACTTATAGCTTTATATATAGCAATCTGTAAATATTATCAGTGTTAATATTAAATATAACAGTGAAACTGTTTAAAACTAATAATCATTAGCAAACTTTTTTATTTGTTTTATAACAAAAAAAGTATGTTGGTGAAAGGTGAAATCTAATTATATTTATAAGTATTTCCTGACCTTACTAAGACTTACACAATGTCATTTCTTCTTTAAGAATAAAGAAGTATGTTTAACATATATTTTTATATATCTTCTATTTTATGGTTTTTTTTGTTTTGCGGTATGCGGGCCTCTCACTGTTGTGGCCTCTCCCGTTGCGGAGCACAGGCTCCAGATGCGCAGGCTCAGCGGCCATGGCTCACGGGCCTAGCTGCTCTGCGGCATGTGGGATCTTCTCGAAATGGGGCACAAACCCGTGTCCCCTGCAACGGCAGGCAGACTCTCAACCACTGCACCACCAGAGAAGCCCTATTTTATGCATTTTTAATTTCTATATTTTTCCTGTAATTTTCCCCTGAAAATTAAGGGAAAAACCTCTTCATTTTGTGGTGTTTTATTAATATTTTTTCTTGGACTTCTTGTTTTCAGCTTGTGTATGTCCATTTTAATTTGTAAGTAATGTGTAATTTTGTTTTTGTTTTCTGGGAGTAGTTTTCCTCCAAATGTATTTTTTATCTATCTTTTGATTTATTTCTGCTTTTTAAATGGAATATCCTTGTATGAATCTTCATTTGATTAAGGGAAACTTTTCACAAAAATAACATAATTCTCCTTGAGTTTCCAATAACTTTGTTTGAATGTTTTGTCTGTGTATAACCTTAAACATTGCCTGCAGGACCAAGTGTCAGACATTTGTAATTAAATCAATCTTTCAGAATTTTGTTTTCTTTTTTTGTTGTTCCTTGAAAAGGAGAGATACAATTGTGGAATTTGTTGTGCTATCTAGTAGTTAATAAATTTAATTATCTATGGAAGTCTGGTAATATTTTCCCCCCCCTGTAGACATGCCTATACTTTTGAGTTAGATTTTAATATTTTTCTCTGGTCTTTCTGCCAATCTTCTCTTTAGAAAATAAAGCAATCCTGTGCTACTGTGTCATCTATGGTGAGAAAAAAAGAACTACTACCCAGACATCACTGGATCCTGTTTTCAAGAGGGTAGATAGAATTGAATCCAGCAAGGAACCAGAACCTGTGACATCAATATCATGTGTGAGAAAATAAAGAAGGCATGGGTTTGCTTCTGATTAGGTAACTGGCCTCAAATGCAAAGTTTTCTGATTTATCCATGGGCTCTTAACAACACAATACTACTCTTACCAACTTAAACATTATTAGTAGATGCCTATAACATTCTCTTTTAGTCTCTGTTTCTGTCTTTCCCGATTTCTCTCTACCTCTCCCTCTGTCTCTTTCTCTCTCATTTGGACCCAACATATAGGTATTAAAAATAAATAAATAAAAAACAGCAAAAACAAAAAAAAAAAGAACCTTGAGAAATGCTGTTTAAAAAGATTCTGGCCCAGTAAATATTAAAAGTATACTTGAAGAGATAATGTGTAAACAAAATGAACAAGTGGGTTTTTCATGCAATCTAATTGTTTGGAACATGGAAAGCAAAAGACTAGGCCACTTTTCTCTACATATCTTTGATTCCTTACTTTTACTCTTATTATGTCAATCATTTTGAACTTCATCTGATTCTTGGTGCTGTGAGTTCATTCTCACCAATCAAAATTCTAACAATTTTAACCTCAGTTAAATGTTACAGTAGAGGAAGCACTTTTGAAATATTAGGCATAAATATAAAAGTGGTATACTTGACAATTGTTTAAGTCACCAATAAATGATTGAGTGCATGTTATAAACTTTCTATGAGATGTTGGAGATGTTTTTAAATCGACCATTTTTATTGTCATTTCATCACTGCATATCAATATATTGGATTTCTTTCCTATACATTTTTCCTTGTTGGTTTGTTTAGCCTCTAACAGAACAGATATTTCTGAATAGACTATTAAAATTGAGTTTTTGCTTACATAGCAATGAGAATGAGGGGCATTCAGCAACCAGTTGCGTTTTCCAGATGGTCTCAGTAACCTTCCTTTCTTTAGGGTCTAAGCCAAAGATTAAACCCTCCACCTTAGGTAATTTTCTCTTAGTTCCATAACTACCTGCTGCATTCCAAGACTGCATAGCTATTAACAAATGTATGTTGCTAATACTGCTATAGATTAGGAAGGGACAGTCCTTCTCAGGAAAAGACACTGAGTCACCTTTCATCTATTCCTTTTTCTTTTACATTTTCCTTTCAACTACCTTGTTCTTTTCACTTCTTAAATAAGTTGCCCTCATTTAAACTATGGTAACACTTTTCATAATCTCTTTATCTTCAATCAAATGTGATCAATAGAGAAATAACTTTTTTTTTGTAATGCTTGGGCATGGTTAAAACTTAGATGCCAGGAAATTTTTATTCTAATGCTTAGCTTTCTCCAATTTTAAGTACTACCTTTTTCTGAGAGAACATTAGGTTAAAAAAATATTATCATAGAAATACAAATTTATCAACATTTAAATGTTTAAAACTATATGATCTCCTAGATAATGAAAATATATATATTCACTTGTTTCACAATTCTCCTTCATATAGGCTTCTGTTGTGTGATTTATGTATTATAGATATAGAGTGCAAAATGATTTATGACTACTTATTACTTTTACTGATACCCTCATTTTCTTTAGAAAATATTCTAGACCTTGTACTGACATTAAAATCCTGATAAAGTGTAATTTTAAGAATTTACTATCCCCTTCACACACACACACACACACACACACACACACACACACACACACATTTTATTCCATTCTACCAGGCCAATGTTCACCTTTAGGTGATGGATTTTCAGTGCAGTTCAAGCCTGTTAACGTTAACAGGAGCTTATTGGAACAGTCATAGTGAATGATGTAAAAATTGTGCTGCTGAGACTCAATTATAAGGTAGAATACTATTCAATCTCGATGATTACAGTGCATCTGAGAATTTTTTTTCATCTTTCTTATCTAGCTCTATGTCACAAGTTGGTGTTTTCATCTAGTCACATAGATAAATTCAGATATCTTTAACACTTGTGATTTTAATCCATATTTCCATTTTATTTCATTCTTTCTTAATCCTAAAATTTACATGGAAGCTGACTAATGTTTTCTTTATTCTAACATTTCTAGCAACTCCATGACTGTTTAAAATACTTTTTACACTAGTACGACAATTTCAAATGCAACTATGAACATCTATTGATATTTTAGTTGCAATACTAAATGACACCAAAGTAAAAAAGTCTCTGAGAGTATTTTTTAGTAAGTTTTTTTGTTGTTTTTATATTTCAATCAGTAAGATGTTGAATCTGTTTTTTTTTTTTTTCTTTCATGCAATTCCAATAATTTAGTTTAAAAACAGATATAGCCATAAGAACAGATTGGGAACCAATGACAACATAAAGATGCATTACTCACATTATGTTCAGGAATAATCTTTTGTGAAAATGGATCATTATGAAATAGAATACTGAATAAAAATAGAATACTGAATAAAAAATAGAATACTGATTCTATATACTACTTTTTCTCCACTAATATGGAAATAATAAATCTAATTTATGTGGCTATTGAAGTTACATGAATGGATGGAAGTTCAAAGAGGAAAGATAGAGCAGAGTGTATAAGAAATCTGACATCCAAAATTTAATTAATAAAGGAATTGTTGACAAATAATATGCCAAGAAGTGGTTTTGTAATAATCAAGGACATTTGGTTACTGGCTAAATACTGAGATTATCATTAATTACTTTTATGTTTTTGTAATACTATCATGGTCATATTAAAAATTAGTCTTTTTAGAATATCTAAGAAAAAATTGCATAGAAATAATATGACATTTAAATTTGCTTTAAATAATCTATGTTGGAGGATTGAGTTAAATGGCAAATTCAACACTAAAAATATGTTGATAATTTGTAAAAGCTAAATACTAATGGTTAAATACTAATCTAGACTTTTCATTTTAAATACACCTGGTTTAAAGTTTTCTAATATATAAGCACTGACATGCCTATTCCTGGGTTTGCTGATCAAAAGTTGGAGAGTGGAAAGATCATGATCTTTGGAATAAAACAGACATAGATTTAAGCCTGGGCTTCTCCAGTTGTATAATATTAGAGGCATTAGTGAACATTAGAAGTTTTAACTTTTTATCTGGAAAATAGGGATATAATAATAGCTATATATTTGTGTATGTATAACTTACTAAATATATAGCACTAAAAATGTAACTAAAGAGGGTGCTGATCTAAGAATTCTGAATATGTTAACTCATTTAATCCTTAAAACAAACCTATGAGGTAGTTACTATTGCTATGCCCATTTTATATATGAGGAAACTTAGGCAGAGAAAGTTTCAGTAATTTGCCAGAGTTTACACAGCTTTTAAATTTGTAAAGTTTAAAAGTAAAGTGGATTCAGTCAGAAAAGTGTGGTGTGAAATATGTACTGAATCACCATAATATCTAGCCCTTGTTATCTAACAAATACAATTGTTGTATGTTATATATAGATATCCCTGTTATATTTCTTTGAACTCTCAACAAGTAAGACACATACAGAACATGAAGGAAAAGAAATATGAAGCCGTCTAATAATCAACAAATGCTAATTTCCATGATTAGAAATATTTCATGAGTTCTACTAGTTTAATATCTGAAAAAAACTATCCTTTCCTCATCACATGGACTGCATATTGTTGATTTTTCTGTGAAATGATATATTCAGGCTTGTATATTCTTGCTTTATAGAAAAGAACCTAGAGTAAAACGTGATTTTTTTTTTTTTTTTTTTTTTTTTGCTTTCTCAAATGAGAACTAGCTTGCCATCTGAGGAAGAACATCCTTTTTCTTTTGTCTTTTGTGGTTTTGATTACTGTTCCGTATTTGTTAGTTCATTAATTTGTCCATTAAATTATTAAGTACCAGGCACTGTGCTTGATGATGAAGATGTTAATAGTGAACAAGATAAACATGAATCTTGTCCTCATGGAGTTTATATTCTTTGGAGAACTAAAGAGTAATAAACAATTATGTCAAAATGATACACAAAGTGCTAGAGGGGCTTCCCTGGTGGCGCAGTGGTTGAGAGTCTGCCTGCCGATGCAGGGGACACGGATTCGTGCCCCGGTCCGGGAAGATCCCACATGCCGTGGAGAGGCTGGGCCTGTGAGCCATGGCCGCTGGGCCTGCGCGTCCGGAACCTGCACGTCCAGAGCCTGTGTTCCGCAACGGGAGAGGCCACAACAGTGACAGGCCCGCGTACCGGAAAAAAAAAAAAAAAGTGCTGGAATAGGGGAAATATGAACAATATATGGCATTGACAATATCCCTAAAATAGCTTTAGCAGGAATGATGGAAAATTCATAGAGAAATTTATACTGAAGCTAAACTTTGAAAAATATTATCCTGGTATGGAATTATGTAAAATTGTATGTTAAGAATCAAATGTAATAACATATGTGATACCCTTGAGGAATATTAACAAGCACAGATATAAGTTTAAAGTGGGTTCGAAATTAGGTTTGAAGGGAGTATTAAAAGATATGTCTAGAAAGATAAGCTGAAACCATAGAATGGAAGACGTAATCTCTGTTAAATGTTTTGAGCTTTATTATAAGGATAATGGATAACCAATAAAAATTTAGAAAGATGATCATATTTGCATTTTAGAAAGATTATCCTGGCTTCAGTGTGAGAAGTGACTGGAAGAAATCAAGACTGTAATCAAGGATACCACTTAGGAGGTTGTTACAACTATCCAAGAAGAGATTATGGTTTTTGCATCAGAAGAGCTTTACTAGTCTTTCACAGAAGTGGGAAAAAATTAGATATATTTATAAATTAGCATTCAAAGGACAATAATTTTGAACATAGAGTTGAATTCAGGAAAAAAGCCTCAGAATTATACCTCAGTTTCTAATTTGAGCATCTGGTAGGTGGTAGTACTACTTTTTATTAATCCAGAAACAACAGGGAAAGAAAATGTTCTGGGACAATGATTAGGAGTCTAGTTTGGGATATTTCAAAATTTGTCAGCCCTGAGGTGCATATAAAAATTTCTAATCATATTTCAATATATTGTAATAAATTATTATGAGAGGTAACCATGTTGGATGATATTGGTCTTGAGTAATTAAGAATCAAATGTCAGAATGATAGTGTATATATGGACATATATACTCTACCAAATGTAAAATAGACAGCTAGTGGGAAGCAGTCGCATAACACAGGGAGAACAGCTCAGTGCTTTGTGACCAGCTAGAAGGGTGGGATAGGGAGGGTGGGAGGGAGGGAGACGCAAGACGGAAGAGATATGGGGATATATGTATATGTATAACTGAGTCACTTTGTTATAAAGCAGAAACAACGCCATTGTAAAGCAATTATACTCCAATAAAAACGTTAAAAAAAAAAAGAATCAAATGTCATTTGAAGCTATTGGAATGGATAAGAATCAATGCATGAATATTTATTTCCCAGTCCAGAAGAATCTTTTTTATTGAATCATAGTTGATTTACAATATTGTGTTGCTTTCAGGTGTACAGCTAAGTAATTCAGTTATATGCATATTTTTTTCAGTTTATTTTTTGTTATAGGTTATTACAAGATATTGAATGTTGGACTTCCCTGGTGGTGCAGTGGTTAAGAATCCGCCTGCCAAAGCAGGGGACACAGGTTCGAACCCTGGTCCAGGAAGATCCCACATACTGTGGAGCAATTAAGCCTGTGAGCCACAACTGCTGAGCCTGCACTTTAGAGCCTGTGAGCCACAACTACTGATCCCACGTGCCACAACTACTGAAGCCTGCGCTCCTAGAGCCCATGCTCTGCCAGAAGAGAACCCACTGCAATGAGAAGCCTGCACACTGCAACCAAGAGTAGCCCCTGCTCTCTGCAAATAAAGAAAGCCTGCGTGCAGCATCGAAGACTCAACACAGACAAAAATAAATAAATAAATTTATTTATTAAAAAAAAAGACATTGAATATTGTTCTCTGTGTTATACTTAAATCCTTGTTGCTTATCTATTTTATATATAGTAGTGTGTATTTGTTAATCCCAAACTCCTACCTTATCCTACCCCAACCTTGCTTTCCCTTTCAGTAACCATGAGTTTGTTTTCTATGTCAGTGAGTCTGTTTCTCTTTTGTAAATAGATTAATGTGTATTATTTTTTAGATTCCACATGTAAGTAATATCATATAATATTTGTCTTTCTCTGACTTCCTTCACTTAGTATGATAATCTCTAGGCATTTCCAGGCTGCTGCAAATGGCAACATTCATTCTTATAGCTGAGTAATATTCCATTATATATAGATAGATAGATGGATATGCACATATACACATCTTCTTCATCCATTCATCTGCCGATGGACATTTAGGTTACTGCCATGTCTTGGCTATTGTAAATAACACTGCTGTGAACATTGGGGTACATGTATCTTTTTGAATTAGAGTTTTCTTCTTTTCTGGATATATGCCCAGGAGTGGGATGGAAGAATCTTTGTCTTACTGGAACATCGCAGCAAAGAAACAGGAGTCTCAACAGAGCGATGACTATTACAAAGCAGCCTTGAGTTTTTATAACCCTTCAAGTAGCCAGAAGCAGATAGGCTATTGTTGGAAGAGCTCTGGCCTGAGAGCTAGAAGATACTGGCCCCAAATAACCTCTCTGAATTTCTCCACTTTGAGGCATTGAGGTTGAGTTAGGGCAGTAATTCTCAGTCTTGCCTGCATGTTAGAGTAAACTTATCTACCAAGGAGTTTCTAAAAATCCCATGTCCAGGCTGCACTCTACACTGATTAAATAAGAACCTTTCAGCCATTCAACAGTAGTTTTTAAAGCTCTACAAGAAGTTCCAGTGTTTAGCCAAGATTAAGATCCATTAGTTTTGGAGATATCCAACTCTAAACATTTTATGGTATTTTCTCAATATATCTAAACAATGCTTTGGTCAGAACAAAGCAATGCATGTGGCCTTGTGGCTCCAAACAGAAGAGTCCTCCACTCTCACAGGTGGAGGGGGCGGGGCACTGGAGTAGTAACCACAGATGAATTTGTTCTCAAGCTCACCTTCTCATGTGCCCTTTAGGAAGAAGAGCTCCCTGTCTTTATCTGACCATTTTAAGGAAGGCTCAACCCCAATATATCCAGCTAACCAAAAAAAAAAAAAAAAAAATCAGATTTGGCATCAGCACTTCCAAAAGGAATCATGTTTTCCCAATCCTGCTGATTATTATTTTCTACTTTCTCAGGTGGAGATTGAGAAATTCAGGGGCTGGCTTTTAAGTAATTCTTGGCTGCATGAATATTGAGAAGACTGAGAAATAGAACATGACTCCTACTGAAGGGAGGAGGAGAGGAAAAAGATTCTCCTGGGTACCTGTGTAGGCGTGCCAGAAAATTAGGTGGAAAACCATCGACTTGTCATGACATTAAGTAAAAGGAAGATTGTGGGCAAGAAATAAATGTTTAGTTACGTAATATGTTGTCCAGAGTTAAATAAGTCTTTTCATGAATATCCCAATGGAATTATTAGGGTAGAAATAAGATTTCAAGAAGTCAATGAAGTCAATGAGTAAATGAGAGTCAAAGAGGAGAGACAAGGACTATAGAGACAAGGACTATAGGACTATAGAGGAGTGTTAATGTTAAGTGTTCATATCTGGATATTTATCAGAGAGAAATCTGAGTTACATCTGTCTCCTGGATTAATTTTTAATAATATGATTTTTCATTTTCAAAAGTATGACAGGGTTTCCCTGGTGATGCAGTGGTTAAAAATCCACTTGCCAAAGCAGGGGACATGGGTTTGAGCCCTAGTCCTGTAAGATCCCACATGTCGCAGAGCAACACAGCCCATGTGCCACAACTACTGAGCCTGTGCTTTAGAGCCCGTGAGCTACAACTACTGAGCTCACATGCAAAAACTACTGAAGCCCACGAGCCTAGAGCCCGTGCTCTGTAACAAGAAAAGCCACCACAGTGAGAAGCCTGCACACCGCAATGAAGATTAGCCCCGGGGCCGAACGGCTTCAAGATGGTGGAAGAGTAAGACGCTGAAATTACCTTCCTCCCCACAAACACATCAGAAATACTTCTACATGTGGAACAACTGCTACAGAACACCTACTGAACGCTGAGAGAAGACCTCAGGCCTCCCAAAAGGCAAGAAACTCACCACGTACCTGGGTAGGGCAAATGAAAAAAGAAAAAAAACAGACACAAAAGAATAGGGACGGGACCTGCACCAGTGGGAGGGAGCTGTAAATGAGGAAAGGTTTCCACACACTAGGAAGCTGCTTCGCGGGCCGAGACTGCGGGTGACGGAGGGGGGAAGCTTTGGAGCCATGGAAGAGAGTGCAGCAATGGGGGTGCAGAGGGCAAAGTGGAGAGATTCCCGCACAGAGGATCGTTGCCGATCAGTACTCACCAGCCCGAGAGGCTTGTCTGTTTACCCGCCGGGGTGGGCGGGGGCTGGGAGCTGAGGCTTCAGCTTCGGTTGGATCCCAGGGAGACGACTGAGGTTGGTGGCATGAACACAGCCTGAAGGGGGCTAGTGCGCCACGGCTATCCGGGAGGGAGTCCAGGAAAGTCTGGACCTGCCGAAGAGGCAAGATACTTTTTCTTCCCTCTTTGTTTCCTGGTGTGCGAGGAGAGGGGATTAAGAGCGCCGCTTAAAGGAGCTCCAGAGACGGGCGCGAGACGTGGCTATCAGCGCGGACCCCAGAGACGGGCATGAGACGCTAAGGCTGCTGCTGCCGCCACCAAGAAGCCTGTGTGAGAGCACAGGTCACTATCCACGCCGCCCCTCCCGGGAGCCTGTGCAGACCGCCACTGCCAGTGTCCCGGGATCCAGGGACAACTTCCCCTGGAGAACGCACCACATGCCTAAGGCTGGTGCAACATCACGCTGGCCTCTGCCGCTGCAGGATTTCCCCGCATCGGTACCCCTACCACTCCCTGGCCAGAGTGAGCCAGAGCCCCAAAAGCAGCTGCTCCTTTAACCCTGTCCTGTCTGAGCGAAGAACAGATGCCCTCAGGTGACCTACACAAAGAGGTGGGTCCAAATCCAAAGCTGAGCCCCAGGAGCTGAGGAACAAAGAAGGGAAAGGGAAATTTCTCCCAGCAGCCTCAGGAGCAGCGGATTCAAGCTCCACAATCAACTTGATGTACCCTGCATCTGTAGAATACCTGAATAGACAACGAATCATCCCAAATTGAGAAGGTGGACTTTGGGAGCAATAATATATATACTTTTTTCCCTTTTTCTCTTTTTGTGAGTGTGTATGTATATGCTTCTGTGTGTGCTTTTGTACAGCTTTGCTTGTACCATTGGTCCTAGGGTTCTGTCTGACCGTTTTGTGTTTTTTTTTTTTTTACTTAAAAATTTTTTTTCTTAAAAATAATTTTTTATTTAAATAATTTTATTTTATTTTTATTATTATTAGTATTTTTGCAGTACGTGGGTCTCTCATGGTTGTGGCCTCTCCCATTGCAGAGCACAGGCTCCAGATGCGCAGGCTCAGCGGCCATGGCTCACGGGACCAGCCGCTCCACGGCATGTGGAATCTTCCCAGAACGGGGCAAGAACCCACATCCCCTGCATCAGCAGGCGGACTCTCAACCACTGCGCCACCAGGGAAGCCCTATTTTATTTTATTTTATCTTCTTCTTTCTTTTCGCCAATTTATTCTGAGCCGTGTGGAGGACAGGCTCTTGGTGTTCCAGGCAAGCATCAGGGCTGTGCCACTGAGGTGGGAGAGCCAAATTCAGGATATTGGTCCACAAGAGACCTCCAAAGTCCATGTAATATGAAATGGTGAAAATCTCCCAGAGATCTCCATCTCAGCACCAAGACCCCGCTCAACTCAATGACGAGCAAGCAACAGTGCAGGACACCCTATGCCAAACAATCAGCAAGACAGGAACACAACCAGATCCATTAGCACAGAGGGTGCAAAAACTAATAATAAAGCCACAGACAAAATTGGATGCACACCCGAGGGGCCTAGGAGTCCTCAAAAGGGTACACCCATGAAAAGAAAGCCAAAGAGCGACAAAGAACTCATGAAAACAACTGCAAGCCTCCCTTTCTCCCCGGCTACGCAGGGCCTAAACTGAAGGCAAGTTCTCACGTTGAGTTTCCCTTTCGTTCTAGAGCTTGTCAGGCTGACCCACACCGCGACCATGGAAGCACCTGGTTTAGACAGCGCAAACTCATTTTCTTCCCAGAAGCATTTCTACCGGGTTTCCAGGCCTGTCAACAGCAGGGAACGTCAGGCAGCTTCAAGGCAGCATGAATGCAGCCTTCCAAATGGGAAAGCAAGGATACTTCCAGCAGGCCCCGGTTTCCATGAGCACACTAAGCATACCTCCCTGTGGTTTCTAACAAGTCAAGAGAGACACATATTACCCTGTGTTTGCTTCCCTGAATCAACTTCTCGAAGTAGGTGTTCTGAATCAAGTGAACTGCCTCAACCAAGGAACTCCCTAGCTACGCCTCTGGGCCTGTGGCTATTCGAAAGCCTATGGTGCCACAGGAAGAACAGGACTTAAATTGCAGTAACAACGCAACGCGGCTTTCTCTTGGAGGCAGGGTGACTTCAGGCAGGAGGTCCTAGATGGAATGCGAGGCCGAGGGTTCTGTCAGTGCAGCTCAGACTAGGGCAAGGCGTAAGACCTCGAAGGCATGGGAGACATGCCAGAAGTCTGTTCGTGAACTTGTGGGTGTGCTGGGGAAATTAAGCTGCTCCTAAAGAGAGTGCAGTGCCTTTCCCTACACTCGGTGTATAGAGAGCAGCTCCAAAGGGCTCCGGGCCTGGATGTTGCTCAGCAGACCTAGGAGTGCCTGGGGGTACTGTGAGTTCCAGCCAAAAACAGGGCACCCAGCGAGGCTCCTAAGTGTCCAGAAAAATCTACTGCCATTAAAGACACGCAGAGCAGAGGCTACGGCCTCCTAGAAACCGCTGCACGCCTCAAATTCTGCACAACATATCAGGGCCTTACGTTCAGGCATGTGATCACGCTGAGAGTCCCATTAGCGACACAGCATTGCAAGATGCTGACTTTCTCCTCGAGCAGAGTGACTTCAGGTACGAGTTCCGCGAATTATGCAAAGCAGAGTGTTTTCTAACGGCAACTCACACAAGTGCGACGACAAATATTTCCTGGGCACATCGGACTCACCAGAAATCTGGTCCTGAGGCTGTTTGAGGGCTCTGGAGATGTACCTCTCCTCAAGGAAAGTGCAGTGTGTTGCCCATCACTCAGTACTCACAGAGGGCCTCGGAGGGACAGACCAATGGGCTTCGATGTTGCTCAGCCAGCCTACGGTGGGGGGCAGGGTTTTGGAGGTCCTCAGTGACCTTGGAGGGAAATGGATGCACACCCGAGGGGCCTAGGAGTCCTCATAAAGGTACTTCCTTGAAACGAAGCCGAACAGCGACTAAGAACTCATGGAAACAGCTGCATGACTCCCTTTCTGCCCGGCTACTCAGGGCCTGGCCTGGAGGCAAGTTCTCACTTTGAGTTTCCCTTTTGCTCAAGAGCTTGTCAGGCTACCACCACCTCGGCCATGTAGGCACCTGGTTTACACAGAGCAAACTCATTTTTTTTCCCAGAAGCATTCCTACGGGGTTTCCAGGCCCGTCAACAGCAGGAAATCTCAGGTAGCTTCAAGGCAGCATGAATGCAGAATTTCAAAAGGGAAAGCAAGGATAGTTCCAGCAGGCTCCCGTTTCCATGCGCACACTCAGCTTACCTCCCTGTGGTTTCTAACAAGTCAAAAGAGACACCTGTTACCCTGTGTTTGCTTCCCTGAATCAACTTCTCAAAGGACGGTTTTCTGCATCAAGTGAACTGCCTCATTCAAGGAACGTCATAAATACGCTTCTGGGACAGTGGCTATTCCAAAGCCTGCAGGGCCACAGGAAGCACGGGGCTTAAATCGCAGTAAGAACGCAAGCCGACTTTCTCTTGGAGGCAGCGTGACTTCCGGCAGGGGGTGTCCTAGATGGAATGCGAGGCCGAGAGTTCTCTCAGGGCAGCTCAGACTAGGGCAAGGCGTAAGACCTCAAAGGCATGTGAGACGTGCCAGAAGTCTGTTGGTGAAAGTGTGGGTTTGGTGGGGAAACGAATCTGCTCCAGGAGAGAGTGCAGGGCGTTTCCCTACACTCGGCGTATAGAGAGCGGCTCCAAAGGGCTCCGGGCCTGGATGTTGCTCGGCAGACCCAGGGGTGCCTGGGAGTACTCCGTGTTCCAGCCTGGAACAGGATGCCCCCGCGAGCCTCCCAGGTGTCCAGGAAACTCTACTGCCGTTAAAGACACGCAGAGCAGAGGCTACGGCCTCATGGAAACTGCTGCGCGGCTCCGCTTCTGCTCCTCACGTCAGGGCCTTCCCTCCAGGCCTGTGCTCAATCTGGCCGTCCCGTTAGCGACGCAGCATTGCGAGATGCTGACGTTCTCCTCGAGCAGAGTGCCTTCAGGTACGAGGCCCGCGAAGTAGGCAAAGCAGAGTGTTTTCTCACGGCAGCTCTCACAAGGGCGACGACAAAGATTTCCTGGGAGCTTCGGACTCACCAGAAATCTGGTCCTGAGGCTGTTGGAGGGCTCTGGAAATGTAGCTCTCCTCAAGGAACGTGCAGAGTGTTGCCCATCACTCGGCACGCACACAGGGCCTCCGAGGGGCAGAGCAATGGGCCTCGATGTTGCTCAGCCGGACCACGGCGTGGGGGGTGTCTGGAGGTCCTCAGTGACCTTGGAGGGAAGTGGATGCACACCCGAGGGGCCTAGGAGTCCTCAAATGGGAAATTCCGTTAAAATAAACCCGAACAGTGACTAAGAACTCATGGAAACTGCTGCATGCCGCCCTTCCTGCCCGGCTACGCAGGGCCTAAACTGGAGGGAAATTCTCACGTTGAGTTTCCCTTTCGTTCTGGAGCTTGTCAGGCTAACCACCACCGCGGCTATGGAAGCACCGGGTTGAAACGGAGCAAACTCATTTTCTTCCCAGAAGCATTTCGACCGGGTTTCCAGGCCTGTCAACCGCAGGGGACGTCAGGCAGCTTCAAGGCAGCATGAATGCAGCCTTCCAAGTGGGAAAGCAAGGATAGTTCCAGCAGGCTCCCGTTTCCACGCGCACACTCAGCTTACCTCCCTGTGGTTTCTAACCAGTCCAAAGAGACACAGGTTACCCTGCGTTTGCTTCCCTGAACCAACTCCCCGAAGTAGGGTGTTCTGCGTCAAGTGAACCGCCTCAACCAAGGAATGCCCTGCCAAGTTACGCCTCTGGGGCCTGTGGCTATTCCAAAGCCTGCAGGGCCACAGGAAGCACGGGGCTTAAATCGCCGTAAGAACGCAAGCCGACTATCTCTTGGAGGCAGGGTGACTTCCGGCAGGGGGTGTCCTAGATGGAATCCGAGGCCGAGGGTTTTCTCAGGGCAGCTCAGACTAGGGCAAGGCGTAAGACCTCAAAGGCATGTGAGACGTGCCAGAAGTCTGTTGGTGAAAGTGTGGGTTTGGTGGGGAAACGAATCTGCTCCAGGAGAGAGTGCAGGGCGTTTCCCTACACTCGGCGTATAGAGAGCGGCTCCAAAGGGCTCCGGGCCTGGATGTTGCTCGGCAGACCCAGGGGTGCCTGGGAGTGTTCCGTGTTCCAGCCTGGAACAGGGTGCCCCCGCGAGCCTCCCAGGTGTCCAGGAAACTCTACTGCCGTTAAAGACACGCAGAGCAGAGGCTACGGCCTCATGGAAACTGCTGCGCGGCTCCGCTTCTGCTCCTCACGTCAGGCCCTTCCCTCCAGGCCTGTGCTCAATCTGGCCGTCCCGTTAGCGACGCAGCATTGCGAGATGCTGACGTTCTCCTCGAGCAGAGTGCCTTCAGGTACGAGGCCCGCGAAGTAGGCAAAGCAGAGTGTTTTCTCACGGCAGCTCTCACAAGGGCGACGACAAAGATTTCCTGGGAGCTTCGGACTCACCAGAAATCTGGTCCTGAGGCTGTTGGAGGGCTCTGGAAATGGAGCTCTCCTCAAGGAACGTGCAGAGTGTTGCCCATCACTCGGCACGCACACAGGGCCTCCGAGGGGCAGAGCAATGGGCCTCGATGTTGCTCAGCCGGACCACGGCGTGGGGGGTGTCTGGAGGTCCTCAGTGACCTTGGAGGGAAGTGGATGCACACCCGAGGGGCCTAGGAGTCCTCAAATGGGAAATTCCGTTAAAATAAACCCGAACAGTGACTAAGAACTCATGGAAACTGCTACATGCCGCCCTTCCTGCCCGGCTACGCAGGGCCTAAACTGGAGGGAAATTCTCACGTTGAGTTTCCCTTTCGTTCTGGAGCTTGTCAGGCTAACCACCACCGCGGCTATGGAAGCACCGGGTTGAAACGGAGCAAACTCATTTTCTTCCCAGAAGCATTTCGACCGGGTTTCCAGGCCTGTCAACAGCAGGGGACGTCAGGCAGCTTCACGGCAGCATGAAGGCAGCCTTCCAAGTGGGAAAGCAAGGATAGTTCCAGCAGGCTCCCGTTTCCACGCGCACACTCAGCTTACCTCCCCGTGGTTTCTAACCAGTCCAAAGAGACACAGGTTACCCTGCGTTTGCTTCCCTGAACCAACTCCCCGAAGTAGGGTGTTCTGCGTCAAGTGAACCGCCTCAACCAAGGAATGCCCTGCCAAGTTACGCCTCTGGGGCCTGTGGCTATTCCAAAGCCTGCAGGGCCACAGGAAGCACGGGGCTTAAATCGCCGTAAGAACGCAAGCCGACTATCTCTTGGAGGCAGGGTGACTTCCGGCAGGGGGTGTCCTAGATGGAATCCGAGGGCGAGGGTTTTCTCAGGGCAGCTCAGACTAGGGCAAGGCGTAAGACCTCAAAGGCATGTGAGACGTGCCAGAAGTCTGTTGGTGAAAGTGTGGGTTTGGTGGGGAAACGAATCTGCTCCAGGAGAGAGTGCAGGGCGTTTCCCTACACTCGGCGTATAGAGAGCGGCTCCAAAGGGCTCCGGGCCTGGATGTTGCTCGGCAGACCCAGGGGTGCCTGGGAGTGTTCCGTGTTCCAGCCTGGAACAGGGTGCCCCCGCGAGCCTCCCAGGTGTCCAGGAAACTCTACTGCCGTTAAAGACACGCAGAGCAGAGGCTACGGCCTCATGGAAACTGCTGCGCGGCTCCGCTTCTGCTCCTCACGTCAGGGCCTTCCCTCCAGGCCTGTGCTCAATCTGGCCGTCCCGTTAGCGACGCAGCATTGCGAGATGCTGACGTTCTCCTCGAGCAGAGTGCCTTCAGGTACGAGGCCCGCGAAGTAGGCAAAGCAGAGTGTTTTCTCACGGCAGCTCTCACAAGGGCGACGACAAAGATTTCCTGGGAGCTTCGGACTCACCAGAAATCTGGTCCTGAGGCTGTTGGAGGGCTCTGGAAATGGAGCTCTCCTCAAGGAACGTGCAGAGTGTTGCCCATCACTCGGCACGCACACAGGGCCTCCGAGGGGCAGAGCAATGGGCCTCGATGTTGCTCAGCCGGACCACGGCGTGGGGGGTGTCTGGAGGTCCTCAGTGACCTTGGAGGGAAGTGGATGCACACCCGAGGGGCCTAGGAGTCCTCAAATGGGAAATTCCGTTAAAATAAACCCGAACAGTGACTAAGAACTCATGGAAACTGCTACATGCCGCCCTTCCTGCCCGGCTACGCAGGGCCTAAACTGGAGGGAAATTCTCACGTTGAGTTTCCCTTTCGTTCTGGAGCTTGTCAGGCTAACCACCACCGCGGCTATGGAAGCACCGGGTTGAAACGGAGCAAACTCATTTTCTTCCCAGAAGCATTTCGACCGGGTTTCCAGGCCTGTCAACAGCAGGGGACGTCAGGCAGCTTCACGGCAGCATGAAGGCAGCCTTCCAAGTGGGAAAGCAAGGATAGTTCCAGCAGGCTCCCGTTTCCACGCGCACACTCAGCTTACCTCCCCGTGGTTTCTAACCAGTCCAAAGAGACACAGGTTACCCTGCGTTTGCTTCCCTGAACCAACTCCCCGAAGTAGGGTGTTCTGCGTCAAGTGAACCGCCTCAACCAAGGAATGCCCTGCCAAGTTACGCCTCTGGGGCCTGTGGCTATTCCAAAGCCTGCAGGGCCACAGGAAGCACGGGGCTTAAATCGCCGTAAGAACGCAAGCCGACTATCTCTTGGAGGCAGGGTGACTTCCGGCAGGGGGTGTCCTAGATGGAATCCGAGGGCGAGGGTTTTCTCAGGGCAGCTCAGACTAGGGCAAGGCGTAAGACCTCAAAGGCATGTGAGACGTGCCAGAAGTCTGTTGGTGAAAGTGTGGGTTTGGTGGGGAAACGAATCTGCTCCAGGAGAGAGTGCAGGGCGTTTCCCTACACTCGGCGTATAGAGAGCGGCTCCAAAGGGCTCCGGGCCTGGATGTTGCTCGGCAGACCCAGGGGTGCCTGGGAGTGTTCCGTGTTCCAGCCTGGAACAGGGTGCCCCCGCGAGCCTCCCAGGTGTCCAGGAAACTCTACTGCCGTTAAAGACACGCAGAGCAGAGGCTACGGCCTCATGGAAACTGCTGCGCGGCTCCGCTTCTGCTCCTCACGTCAGGGCCTTCCCTCCAGGCCTGTGCTCAATCTGGCCGTCCCGTTAGCGACGCAGCATTGCGAGATGCTGACGTTCTCCTCGAGCAGAGTGCCTTCAGGTACGAGGCCCGCGAAGTAGGCAAAGCAGAGTGTTTTCTCACGGCAGCTCTCACAAGGGCGACGACAAAGATTTCCTGGGAGCTTCGGACTCACCAGAAATCTGGTCCTGAGGCTGTTGGAGGGCTCTGGAAATGGAGCTCTCCTCAAGGAACGTGCAGAGTGTTGCCCATCACTCGGCACGCACACAGGGCCTCCGAGGGGCAGAGCAATGGGCCTCGATGTTGCTCAGCCGGACCACGGCGTGGGGGGTGTCTGGAGGTCCTCAGTGACCTTGGAGGGAAGTGGATGCACACCCGAGGGGCCTAGGAGTCCTCAAATGGGAAATTCCGTTAAAATAAACCCGAACAGTGACTAAGAACTCATGGAAACTGCTACATGCCGCCCTTCCTGCCCGGCTACGCAGGGCCTAAACTGGAGGGAAATTCTCACGTTGAGTTTCCCTTTCGTTCTGGAGCTTGTCAGGCTAACCACCACCGCGGCTATGGAAGCACCGGGTTGAAACGGAGCAAACTCATTTTCTTCCCAGAAGCATTTCGACCGGGTTTCCAGGCCTGTCAACAGCAGGGGACGTCAGGCAGCTTCACGGCAGCATGAAGGCAGCCTTCCAAGTGGGAAAGCAAGGATAGTTCCAGCAGGCTCCCGTTTCCACGCGCACACTCAGCTTACCTCCCTGTGGTTTCTATTCTGTCCAAAGAGACACAGGTTACCCTGCGTTTGCTTCCCTGAACCAACTCCCCGAAGTAGGGTGTTCTGCGTCAAGTGAACCGCCTCAACAAAGGAATGCCCTGCCAAGTTACGCCTCTGGGGCCTGTGGATATTCCAAAGCCTGCAGGGCCACAGGAAGCACGGGGCTTAAATCGCAGTAAGAACGCAAGCCGACTTTCTCTTGGAGGCAGGGTGACTTCCGGCAGGGGGTGTCCTAGATGGAAAGCGAGGCCGAGGGTTTTCTCAGGGCAGCTCAGACTAGGGCAAGGCGTAAGACCTCAAAGGCATGTGAGACGTGCCAGAAGTCTGTTGGTGAAAGTGTGGGTTTGGTGGGGAAACGAATCTGCTCCAGGAGAGAGTGCAGGGCGTTTCCCTACACTCGGCGTATAGAGAGCGGCTCCAAAGGGCTCCGGGCCTGGATGTTGCTCGGCAGACCCAGGGGTGCCTGGGAGTACTCCGTGTTCCAGCCTGGAACAGGATGCCCCCGCGAGCCTCCCAGGTGTCCAGGAAACTCTACTGCCGTTAAAGACACGCAGAGCAGAGGCTACGGCCTCATGGAAACTGCTGCGCGGCTCCGCTTCTGCACCTCACGTCAGGGCCTTCCCTCCAGGCCTGTGCTCAATCTGGCCGTCCCGTTAGCGACGCAGCATTGCGAGATGCTGACGTTCTCCTCGAGCAGAGTGCCTTCAGGTACGAGGCCCGCGAAGTAGGCAAAGCAGAGTGTTTTCTCACGGCAGCTCTCACAAGGGCGACGACAAAGATTTCCTGGGAGCTTCGGACTCACCAGAAATCTGGTCCTGAGGCTGTTGGAGGGCTCTGGAAATGTAGCTCTCCTCAAGGAACGTGCAGAGTGTTGCCCATCACTCGGCACGCACACAGGACCTCCGAGGGGCAGAGCAATGGGCCTCGATGTTGCTCAGCCGGACCACGGCGTGGGGGGTGTCTGGAGGTCCTCAGTGACCTTGGAGGGAAGTGGATGCACACCCGAGGGGCCTAGGAGTCCTCAAATGGGAAATTCCGTTAAAATAAACCCGAACAGTGACTAAGAACTCATGGAAACTGCTGCATGCCGCCCTTCCTGCCCGGCTACGTAGGGCCTAAACTGGAGGGAAATTCTGACGTTGAGTTTCCCTTTCGTTCTGGAGCTTGTCAGGCTAACGACCACCGCGGCTATGGAAGCACCGGGTTGAAACGGAGCAAATTCATTTTCTTCCCAGAAGCATTTTGACCGGGTTTCCAGGCCTGTCAACAGCAGGGGACGTCAGGCAGCTTCAAGGCAGCATGAAGGCAGCCTTCCAAGTGGGAAAGCAAGGATAGTTCCAGCAGGCTCCCGTTTCCACGCGCACACTCAGCTTACCTCCCTGTGGTTTCTAACCAGTCCAAAGAGACACAGGTTATCCTGCGTTTGCTTCCCTGAACCAACTCCCCGAAGTAGGGTGTTCTGCGTCAAGTGAACCGCCTCAACCAAGGAATGCCCTGCCTAGTTACGCCTCTGGGGCCTGTGGCTATTCCAAAGCCTGCAGGGCCACAGGAAGCACGGGGCTTAAATCGCAGTAAGAACGCAAGCCGACTTTCTCTTGGAGGCAGCGTGACTTCCGACAGGGGGTGTCCTAGATGGAATGCGAGGCCGAGGGTTTTCTCAGGGCAGCTCAGACTAGGGCAAGGCGTAAGACCTCAAAGGCATGTGAGACGTGCCAGAAGTCTGTTGGTGAAAGTGTGGGTTTGGTGGGGAAACGAATCTGCTCCAGGAGAGAGTGCAGGGAGTTTCCCTACACTCGGCGTATAGAGAGCGGCTCCAAAGGGCTCCGGGCCTGGATGTTGCTCGGCAGACCCAGGGGTGCCTGGGAGTGTTCCGTGTTCCAGCCTGGAACAGGGTGCCCCCGCGAGCCTCCCAGGTGTCCAGGAAACTCTACTGCCGTTAAAGACACGCAGAGCAGAGGCTACGGCCTCATGGAAACTGCTGCGCGGCTCCGCTTCTGCTCCTCACGTCAGGGCCTTCCCTCCAGGCCTGTGCTCAATCTGGCCGTCCCGTTAGCGACGCAGCATTGCGAGATGCTGACGTTCTCCTCGAGCAGAGTGCCTTCAGGTACGAGGCCCGCGAAGTAGGCAAAGCAGAGTGTTTTCTCACGGCAGCTCTCACAAGGGCGACGACAAAGATTTCCTGGGAGCTTCGGACTCACCAGAAATCTGGTCCTGAGGCTGTTGGAGGGCTCTGGAAATGTAGCTCTCCTCAAGGAACGTGCAGAGTGTTGCCCATCACTCGGCACGCACACAGGGCCTCCGAGGGGCAGAGCAATGGGCCTCGATGTTGCTCAGCCGGACCACGGCGTGGGGGGTGTCTGGAGGTCCTCAGTGACCTTGGAGGGAAGTGGATGCACACCCGAGGGGCCTAGGAGTCCTCAAATGGGAAATTCCGTTAAAATAACCCCGAACAGTGACTAAGAACTCATGGAAACTGCTGCATGCCGCCCTTCCTGCCCGGCTACGCAGGGCCTAAACTGGAGGGAAATTCTCACGTTGAGTTTCCCTTTCGTTCTGGAGCTTGTCAGGCTAACCACCACCGCGGCTATGGAAGCACCGGGTTGAAACGGAGCAAACTCATTTTCTTCCCAGAAGCATTTCGACCGGGTTTCCAGGCCTGTCAACCGCAGGGGACGTCAGGCAGCTTCACGGCAGCATGAAGGCAGCCTTCCACGTGGAACAGCAAGGATAGTTCCAGCAGGCTCCCGTTTCCACGCGCACACTCAGCTTACCTCCCTGTGGTTTCTAACCAGTCCAAAGAGACACAGGTTACCCTGCGTTTGCTTCCCTGAACCAACTCCCCGAAGTAGGGTGTTCTGCGTCAAGTGAACCGCCTCAACCAAGGAATGCCCTGCCTAGTTACGCCTCTGGGGCCTGTGGCTATTCCAAAGCCTGCAGGGCCACAGGAAGCACGGGGCTTAAATCGCCGTAAGAACGCAAGCCGACTTTCTCTTGGAGGCAGCGTGACTTCCGGCAGGGGGTGTCCTAGATGGAATCCGAGGCCGAGGGTTTTCTCAGGGCAGCTCAGACTAGGGCAAGGCGTAAGACCTCAAAGGCATGTGAGACGTGCCAGAAGTCTGTTGGTGAAAGTGTGGGTTTGGTGGGGAAACGAATCTGCTCCAGGAGAGAGTGCAGGGCGTTTCCCTACACTCGGCGTATAGAGAGCGGCTCCAAAGGGCTCCGGGCCTGGATGTTGCTCGGCAGACCCAGGGGTGCCTGGGAGTGTTCCGTGTTCCAGCCTGGAACAGGGTGCCCCCGCGAGCCTCCCAGGTGTCCAGGAAACTCTACTGCCGTTAAAGACACGCAGAGCAGAGGCTACGGCCTCATGGAAACTGCTGCGCGGCTCCGCTTCTGCTCCTCACGTCAGGGCCTTCCCTCCAGGCCTGTGCTCAATCTGGCCGTCCCGTTAGCGACGCAGCATTGCGAGATGCTGACGTTCTCCTCGAGCAGAGTGCCTTCAGGTACGAGGCCCGCGAAGTAGGCAAAGCAGAGTGTTTTCTCACGGCAGCTCTCACAAGGGCGACGACAAAGATTTCCTGGGAGCTTCGGACTCACCAGAAATCTGGTCCTGAGGCTGTTGGAGGGCTCTGGAAATGGAGCTCTCCTCAAGGAACGTGCAGAGTGTTGCCCATCACTCGGCACGCACACAGGGCCTCCGAGGGGCAGAGCAATGGGCCTCGATGTTGCTCAGCCGGACCACGGCGTGGGGGGTGTCTGGAGGTCCTCAGTGACCTTGGAGGGAAGTGGATGCACACCCGAGGGGCCTAGGAGTCCTCAAATGGGAAATTCCGTTAAAATAAACCCGAACAGTGACTAAGAACTCATGGAAACTGCTACATGCCGCCCTTCCTGCCCGGCTACGCAGGGCCTAAACTGGAGGGAAATTCTCACGTTGAGTTTCCCTTTCGTTCTGGAGCTTGTCAGGCTAACCACCACCGCGGCTATGGAAGCACCGGGTTGAAACGGAGCAAACTCATTTTCTTCCCAGAAGCATTTCGACCGGGTTTCCAGGCCTGTCAACAGCAGGGGACGTCAGGCAGCTTCACGGCAGCATGAAGGCAGCCTTCCAAGTGGGAAAGCAAGGATAGTTCCAGCAGGCTCCCGTTTCCACGCGCACACTCAGCTTACCTCCCCGTGGTTTCTAACCAGTCCAAAGAGACACAGGTTACCCTGCGTTTGCTTCCCTGAACCAACTCCCCGAAGTAGGGTGTTCTGCGTCAAGTGAACCGCCTCAACCAAGGAATGCCCTGCCAAGTTACGCCTCTGGGGCCTGTGGCTATTCCAAAGCCTGCAGGGCCACAGGAAGCACGGGGCTTAAATCGCCGTAAGAACGCAAGCCGACTATCTCTTGGAGGCAGGGTGACTTCCGGCAGGGGGTGTCCTAGATGGAATCCGAGGGCGAGGGTTTTCTCAGGGCAGCTCAGACTAGGGCAAGGCGTAAGACCTCAAAGGCATGTGAGACGTGCCAGAAGTCTGTTGGTGAAAGTGTGGGTTTGGTGGGGAAACGAATCTGCTCCAGGAGAGAGTGCAGGGCGTTTCCCTACACTCGGCGTATAGAGAGCGGCTCCAAAGGGCTCCGGGCCTGGATGTTGCTCGGCAGACCCAGGGGTGCCTGGGAGTGTTCCGTGTTCCAGCCTGGAACAGGGTGCCCCCGCGAGCCTCCCAGGTGTCCAGGAAACTCTACTGCCGTTAAAGACACGCAGAGCAGAGGCTACGGCCTCATGGAAACTGCTGCGCGGCTCCGCTTCTGCTCCTCACGTCAGGGCCTTCCCTCCAGGCCTGTGCTCAATCTGGCCGTCCCGTTAGCGACGCAGCATTGCGAGATGCTGACGTTCTCCTCGAGCAGAGTGCCTTCAGGTACGAGGCCCGCGAAGTAGGCAAAGCAGAGTGTTTTCTCACGGCAGCTCTCACAAGGGCGACGACAAAGATTTCCTGGGAGCTTCGGACTCACCAGAAATCTGGTCCTGAGGCTGTTGGAGGGCTCTGGAAATGGAGCTCTCCTCAAGGAACGTGCAGAGTGTTGCCCATCACTCGGCACGCACACAGGGCCTCCGAGGGGCAGAGCAATGGGCCTCGATGTTGCTCAGCCGGACCACGGCGTGGGGGGTGTCTGGAGGTCCTCAGTGACCTTGGAGGGAAGTGGATGCACACCCGAGGGGCCTAGGAGTCCTCAAATGGGAAATTCCGTTAAAATAAACCCGAACAGTGACTAAGAACTCATGGAAACTGCTACATGCCGCCCTTCCTGCCCGGCTACGCAGGGCCTAAACTGGAGGGAAATTCTCACGTTGAGTTTCCCTTTCGTTCTGGAGCTTGTCAGGCTAACCACCACCGCGGCTATGGAAGCACCGGGTTGAAACGGAGCAAACTCATTTTCTTCCCAGAAGCATTTCGACCGGGTTTCCAGGCCTGTCAACAGCAGGGGACGTCAGGCAGCTTCACGGCAGCATGAAGGCAGCCTTCCAAGTGGGAAAGCAAGGATAGTTCCAGCAGGCTCCCGTTTCCACGCGCACACTCAGCTTACCTCCCTGTGGTTTCTATTCTGTCCAAAGAGACACAGGTTACCCTGCGTTTGCTTCCCTGAACCAACTCCCCGAAGTAGGGTGTTCTGCGTCAAGTGAACCGCCTCAACAAAGGAATGCCCTGCCAAGTTACGCCTCTGGGGCCTGTGGATATTCCAAAGCCTGCAGGGCCACAGGAAGCACGGGGCTTAAATCGCAGTAAGAACGCAAGCCGACTTTCTCTTGGAGGCAGGGTGACTTCCGGCAGGGGGTGTCCTAGATGGAAAGCGAGGCCGAGGGTTTTCTCAGGGCAGCTCAGACTAGGGCAAGGCGTAAGACCTCAAAGGCATGTGAGACGTGCCAGAAGTCTGTTGGTGAAAGTGTGGGTTTGGTGGGGAAACGAATCTGCTCCAGGAGAGAGTGCAGGGCGTTTCCCTACACTCGGCGTATAGAGAGCGGCTCCAAAGGGCTCCGGGCCTGGATGTTGCTCGGCAGACCCAGGGGTGCCTGGGAGTACTCCGTGTTCCAGCCTGGAACAGGATGCCCCCGCGAGCCTCCCAGGTGTCCAGGAAACTCTACTGCCGTTAAAGACACGCAGAGCAGAGGCTACGGCCTCATGGAAACTGCTGCGCGGCTCCGCTTCTGCACCTCACGTCAGGGCCTTCCCTCCAGGCCTGTGCTCAATCTGGCCGTCCCGTTAGCGACGCAGCATTGCGAGATGCTGACGTTCTCCTCGAGCAGAGTGCCTTCAGGTACGAGGCCCGCGAAGTAGGCAAAGCAGAGTGTTTTCTCACGGCAGCTCTCACAAGGGCGACGACAAAGATTTCCTGGGAGCTTCGGACTCACCAGAAATCTGGTCCTGAGGCTGTTGGAGGGCTCTGGAAATGTAGCTCTCCTCAAGGAACGTGCAGAGTGTTGCCCATCACTCGGCACGCACACAGGACCTCCGAGGGGCAGAGCAATGGGCCTCGATGTTGCTCAGCCGGACCACGGCGTGGGGGGTGTCTGGAGGTCCTCAGTGACCTTGGAGGGAAGTGGATGCACACCCGAGGGGCCTAGGAGTCCTCAAATGGGAAATTCCGTTAAAATAAACCCGAACAGTGACTAAGAACTCATGGAAACTGCTGCATGCCGCCCTTCCTGCCCGGCTACGTAGGGCCTAAACTGGAGGGAAATTCTGACGTTGAGTTTCCCTTTCGTTCTGGAGCTTGTCAGGCTAACGACCACCGCGGCTATGGAAGCACCGGGTTGAAACGGAGCAAATTCATTTTCTTCCCAGAAGCATTTTGACCGGGTTTCCAGGCCTGTCAACAGCAGGGGACGTCAGGCAGCTTCAAGGCAGCATGAAGGCAGCCTTCCAAGTGGGAAAGCAAGGATAGTTCCAGCAGGCTCCCGTTTCCACGCGCACACTCAGCTTACCTCCCTGTGGTTTCTAACCAGTCCAAAGAGACACAGGTTATCCTGCGTTTGCTTCCCTGAACCAACTCCCCGAAGTAGGGTGTTCTGCGTCAAGTGAACCGCCTCAACCAAGGAATGCCCTGCCTAGTTACGCCTCTGGGGCCTGTGGCTATTCCAAAGCCTGCAGGGCCACAGGAAGCACGGGGCTTAAATCGCAGTAAGAACGCAAGCCGACTTTCTCTTGGAGGCAGCGTGACTTCCGACAGGGGGTGTCCTAGATGGAATGCGAGGCCGAGGGTTTTCTCAGGGCAGCTCAGACTAGGGCAAGGCGTAAGACCTCAAAGGCATGTGAGACGTGCCAGAAGTCTGTTGGTGAAAGTGTGGGTTTGGTGGGGAAACGAATCTGCTCCAGGAGAGAGTGCAGGGCATTTCCCTACACTCGGCGTATAGAGAGCGGCTCCAAAGGGCTCCGGGCCTGGATGTTGCTCGGCAGACCCAGGGGTGCCTGGGAGTGTTCCGTGTTCCAGCCTGGAACAGGGTGCCCCCGCGAGCCTCCCAGGTGTCCAGGAAACTCTACTGCCGTTAAAGACACGCAGAGCAGAGGCTACGGCCTCATGGAAACTGCTGCGCGGCTCCGCTTCTGCTCCTCACGTCAGGGCCTTCCCTCCAGGCCTGTGCTCAATCTGGCCGTCCCGTTAGCGACGCAGCATTGCGAGATGCTGACGTTCTCCTCGAGCAGAGTGCCTTCAGGTACGAGGCCCGCGAAGTAGGCAAAGCAGAGTGTTTTCTCACGGCAGCTCTCACAAGGGCGACGACAAAGATTTCCTGGGAGCTTCGGACTCACCAGAAATCTGGTCCTGAGGCTGTTGGAGGGCTCTGGAAATGTAGCTCTCCTCAAGGAACGTGCAGAGTGTTGCCCATCACTCGGCACGCACACAGGGCCTCCGAGGGGCAGAGCAATGGGCCTCGATGTTGCTCAGCCGGACCACGGCGTGGGGGGTGTCTGGAGGTCCTCAGTGACCTTGGAGGGAAGTGGATGCACACCCGAGGGGCCTAGGAGTCCTCAAATGGGAAATTCCGTTAAAATAACCCCGAACAGTGACTAAGAACTCATGGAAACTGCTGCATGCCGCCCTTCCTGCCCGGCTACGCAGGGCCTAAACTGGAGGGAAATTCTCACGTTGAGTTTCCCTTTCGTTCTGGAGCTTGTCAGGCTAACCACCACCGCGGCTATGGAAGCACCGGGTTGAAACGGAGCAAACTCATTTTCTTCCCAGAAGCATTTCGACCGGGTTTCCAGGCCTGTCAACCGCAGGGGACGTCAGGCAGCTTCACGGCAGCATGAAGGCAGCCTTCCACGTGGAACAGCAAGGATAGTTCCAGCAGGCTCCCGTTTCCACGCGCACACTCAGCTTACCTCCCTGTGGTTTCTAACCAGTCCAAAGAGACACAGGTTACCCTGCGTTTGCTTCCCTGAACCAACTCCCCGAAGTAGGGTGTTCTGCGTCAAGTGAACCGCCTCAACCAAGGAATGCCCTGCCTAGTTACGCCTCTGGGGCCTGTGGCTATTCCAAAGCCTGCAGGGCCACAGGAAGCACGGGGCTTAAATCGCCGTAAGAACGCAAGCCGACTTTCTCTTGGAGGCAGCGTGACTTCCGGCAGGGGGTGTCCTAGATGGAATCCGAGGCCGAGGGTTTTCTCAGGGCAGCTCAGACTAGGGCAAGGCGTAAGACCTCAAAGGCATGTGAGACGTGCCAGAAGTCTGTTGGTGAAAGTGTGGGTTTGGTGGGGAAACGAATCTGCTCCAGGAGAGAGTGCAGGGCGTTTCCCTACACTCGGCGTATAGAGAGCGGCTCCAAAGGGCTCCGGGCCTGGATGTTGCTCGGCAGACCCAGGGGTGCCTGGGAGTACTCCGTGTTCCAGCCTGGAACAGGGTGCCCCCGCGAGCCTCCCAGGTGTCCAGGAAACTCTACTGCCGTTAAAGACACGCAGAGCAGAGGCTACGGCCTCATGGAAACTGCTGCGCGGCTCCGCTTCTGCACCTCACGTCAGGGCCTTCCCTCCAGGCCTGTGCTCAATCTGGCCGTCCCGTTAGCGACGCAGCATTGCGAGATGCTGACGTTCTCCTCGAGCAGAGTGCCTTCAGGTACGAGGCCCGCGAAGTAGGCAAAGCAGAGTGTTTTCTCACGGCAGCTCTCACAAGGGCGACGACAAATATTTCCTGGGAGCTTCGGACTCACCAGAAATCTGGTCCTGAGGCTGTTGGAGGGCTCTGGAAATGGAGCTCTCCTCAAGGAACGTGCAGAGTGTTGCCCATCACTCGGCACGCACACAGGGCCTCCGAGGGGCAGAGCAATGGGCCTCGATGTTGCTCAGCCGGACCACGGCGTGGGGGTGTCTGGAGGTCCTCAGTGACCTTGGAGGGAAATGGATGCACACCCGAGGGGCCTAGGAGTCCTCAAATGGGAAATTCCGTTAAAATAAACCCGAACAGTGACTAAGAACTCATGGAAACTGCTGCATGCCGCCCTTCCTGCCCGGCTACGGAGGGCCTAAACTGGAGGGAAATTCTCACGTTGAGTTTCCCTTTCGTTCTGGAGCTTGTCAGGCTAACCACCACCGCGGCTATGGAAGCACCGGGTTGAAACGGAGCAAACTCATTTTCTTCCCAGAAGCATTTCGACCGGGTTTCCAGGCCTGTCAACCGCAGGGGACGTCAGGCAGCTTCAAGGCAGCATGAAGGCAGCCTTCCAAGTGGGAAAGCAAGGATAGTTCCAGCAGGCTCCCGTTTCCACGCGCACACTCAGCTTACCTCCCTGTGGTTTCTAACCAGTCCAAAGAGATACAGGTTACCCTGCGTTTGCTTCCCTGAACCAACTCCCCGAAATAGGGTGTTCTGCGTCAAGTGAACCGCCTCAACCAAGGAATGCCCTGCCAAGTTACGCCTCTGGGGCCTGTGGCTATTCCAAAGCCTGCAGGGCCACAGGAAGCACGGGGCTTAAATCGCCGTAAGAACGCAAGCCGACTATCTCTTGGAGGCAGGGTGACTTCCGGCAGGGGGTGTCCTAGATGGAATCCGAGGCCGAGGGTTTTCTCAGGGCAGCTCAGACTAGGGCAAGGCGTAAGACCTCAAAGGCATGTGAGACGTGCCAGAAGTCTGTTGGTGAAAGTGTGGGTTTGGTGGGGAAACGAATCTGCTCCAGGAGAGAGTGCAGGGCGTTTCCCTACACTCGGCGTATAGAGAGCGGCTCCAAAGGGCTCCGGGCCTGGATGTTGCTCGGCAGACCCAGGGGTGCCTGGGAGTGTTCCGAGTTCCAGCCTGGAACAGGGTGCCCCGGCGAGCCTCCCAGGTGTCCAGGAAACTCTACTGCCGTTAAAGACACGCAGAGCAGAGGCTACGGCCTCATGGAAACTGCTGCGCGGCTCCGCTTCTGCTCCTCACGTCAGGGCCTTCCCTCCAGGCCTGTGCTCAATCTGGCCGTCCCGTTAGCGACGCAGCATTGCGAGATGCTGACGTTCTCCTCGAGCAGAGTGCCTTCAGGTACGAGGCCCGCGAAGTAGGCAAAGCAGAGTGTTTTCTCACGGCAGCTCTCACAAGGGCGACGACAAATATTTCCTGGGAGCTTCGGACTCACCAGAAATCTGGTCCTGAGGCTGTTGGAGGGCTCTGGAAATGTAGCTCTCCTCAAGGAACGTGCAGAGTGTTGCCCATCACTCGGCACGCACACAGGGCCTCCGAGGGGCAGAGCAATGGGCCTCGATGTTGCTCAGCCGGACCACGGCGTGGGGGGTGTCTGGAGGTCCTCAGTGACCTTGGAGGGAAGTGGATGCACACCCGAGGGGCCTAGGAGTCCTCAAATGGGAATTTCCGTTAAAATAAACCCGAACAGTGACTAAGAACTCATGGAAACTGCTGCATGCCGCCCTTCCTGCCCGGCTACGCAGGGCCTAAACTGGAGGGAAATTCTCACGTTGAGTTTCCCTTTCGTTCTGGAGCTTGTCAGGCTAACCACCACCACGGCTATGGAAGCACCGGGTTGAAACGGAGCAAACTCATTTTCTTCCCAGAAGCATTTCGACCGGGTTTCCAGGCCTGTCAACAGCAGGGGACGTCAGGCAGCTTCAAGGCAGCATGAATGCAGCCTTCCAAGTGGGAAAGCAAGGATAGTTCCAGCAGGCTCCCGTTTCCACGCGCACACTCAGCTTACCTCCCTGTGGTTTCTAACCAGTCCAAAGTGACACAGGTTACCCGGCGTTTGCTTCCCTGAACCAACTCCCCGAAGTAGGGTGTTCTGCAACAAGTGAACCGCCTCAACCAAGGAATGCCCTGCCAAGTTACGCCTCTGGGGCCTGTGGCTATTCCAAAGCCTGCAGGGCCACAGGAAGCACGGGGCTTAAATCGCAGTAAGAACGCAAGCCGACTTTCTCTTGGAGGCAGGGTGACTTCCGGCAGGGGGGTCCTAGATGGAATGCGAGGCCGAGGGTTCTCTCAGGGCAGCTCAGACTAGGGCAAGGCGTAAGACCTCAAAGGCATGTGAGACGTGCCAGAAGTCTGTTGGTGAAAGTGTGGGTTTGGTGGGGAAACGAATCTGCTCCAGGAGAGAGTGCAGGGCGTTTCCCTACACTCGGCGTATAGAGAGCGGCTCCAAAGGGCTCCGGGCCTGGATGTTGCTCGGCAGACCCAGGGGTGCCTGGGAGTGTTCCGTGTTCCAGCCTGGAACAGGGTGCCCCCGCGAGCCTCCCAGGTGTCCAGGAAACTCTACTGCCGTTAAAGACACGCAGAGCAGAGGCTACGGCCTCATGGAAACTGCTGCGCGGCTCCGCTTCTGCTCCTCACGTCAGGGCCTTCCCTCCAGGCCTGTGCTCAATCTGGCCGTCCCGTTAGCGACGCAGCATTGCGAGATGCTGACGTTCTCCTCGAGCAGAGTGCCTTCAGGTACGAGGCCCGCGAAGTAGGCAAAGCAGAGTGTTTTCTCACGGCAGCTCTCACAAGGGCGACGACAAAGATTTCCTGGGAGCTTCGGACTCACCAGAAATCTGGTCCTGAGGCTGTTGGAGGGCTCTGGAAATGGAGCTCTCCTCAAGGAACGTGCAGAGTGTTGCCCATCACTCGGCACGCACACAGGGCCTCCGAGGGGCAGAGCAATGGGCCTCGATGTTGCTCAGCCCGACCACGGCGTGGGGGGTGTCTGGAGGTCCTCAGTGACCTTGGAGGGAAGTGGATGCACACCCGAGGGGCCTAGGAGTCCTCAAATGGGAAATTCCGTTAAAATAAACCCGAACAGTGACTAAGAACTCATGGAAACTGCTACATGCCGCCCTTCCTGCCCGGCTACGCAGGGCCTAAACTGGAGGGAAATTCTCACGTTGAGTTTCCCTTTCGTTCTGGAGCTTGTCAGGCTAACCACCACCGCGGCTATGGAAGCACCGGGTTGAAACGGAGCAAACTCATTTTCTTCCCAGAAGCATTTCGACCGGGTTTCCAGGCCTGTCAACAGCAGGGGACGTCAGGCAGCTTCACGGCAGCATGAAGGCAGCCTTCCAAGTGGGAAAGCAAGGATAGTTCCAGCAGGCTCCCGTTTCCACGCGCACACTCAGCTTACCTCCCTGTGGTTTCTATTCTGTCCAAAGAGACACAGGTTACCCTGCGTTTGCTTCCCTGAACCAACTCCCCGAAGTAGGGTGTTCTGCGTCAAGTGAACCGCCTCAACCAAGGAATGCCCTGCCAAGTTACGCCTCTGGGGCCTGTGGCTATTCCAAAGCCTGCAGGGCCACAGGAAGCACGGGGCTTAAATCGCAGTAAGAACGCAAGCCGACTTTCTCTTGGAGGCAGGGTGACTTCCGGCAGGGGGTGTCCTAGATGGAATCCGAGGCCGAGGGTTTTCTCAGGGCAGCTCAGACTAGGGCAAGGCGTAGGACCTCAAAGGCATGTGAGACGTGCCAGAAGTCTGTTGGTGAAAGTGTGGGTTTGGTGGGGAAACGAATCTGCTCCAGGAGAGAGTGCAGGGCGTTTCCCTACACTCGGCGTATAGAGAGCGGCTCCAAAGGGCTCCGGGCCTGGATGTTGCTCGGCAGACCCAGGGGTGCCTGGGAGTGTTCCGTGTTCCAGCCTGGAACAGGGTGCCCCCGCGAGCCTCCCAGGTGTCCAGGAAACTCTACTGCCGTTAAAGACACGCAGAGCAGAGGCTACGGCCTCATGGAAACTGCTGCGCGGCTCCGCTTCTGCTCCTCACGTCAGGCCCTTCCCTCCAGGCCTGTGCTCAATCTGGCCGTCCCGTTAGCGACGCAGCATTGCGAGATGCTGACGTTCTCCTCGAGCAGAGTGCCTTCAGGTACGAGGCCCGCGAAGTAGGCAAAGCAGAGTGTTTTCTCACGGCAGCTCTCACAAGGGCGACGACAAAGATTTCCTGGGAGCTTCGGACTCACCAGAAATCTGGTCCTGAGGCTGTTGGAGGGCTCTGGAAATGTAGCTCTCCTCAAGGAACGTGCAGAGTGTTGCCCATCACTCGGCACGCACACAGGGCCTCCGAGGGGCAGAGCAATGGGCCTCGATGTTGCTCAGCCGGACCACGGCGTGGGGGGTGTCTGGAGGTCCTCAGTGACCTTGGAGGGAAGTGGATGCACACCCGAGGGGCCTAGGAGTCCTCAAATGGGAAATTCCGTTAAAATAACCCCGAACAGTGACTAAGAACTCATGGAAACTGCTGCATGCCGCCCTTCCTGCCCGGCTACGCAGGGCCTAAACTGGAGGGAAATTCTCACGTTGAGTTTCCCTTTCGTTCTGGAGCTTGTCAGGCTAACCACCACCGCGGCTATGGAAGCACCGGGTTGAAACGGAGCAAACTCATTTTCTTCCCAGAAGC
This sequence comes from Grampus griseus, assembly GCF_964374135.1. NCBI lineage: Eukaryota > Metazoa > Chordata > Mammalia > Artiodactyla > Delphinidae > Grampus > Grampus griseus. Next base: position 35,708,387 of record NC_139012.1, on the reverse strand, counting down.
ATTTCGACCGGGTTTCCAGGCCTGTCAACCGCAGGGGACGTCAGGCAGCTTCACGGCAGCATGAAGGCAGCCTTCCACGTGGAACAGCAAGGATAGTTCCAGCAGGCTCCCGTTTCCACGCGCACACTCAGCTTACCTCCCTGTGGTTTCTAACCAGTCCAAAGAGACACAGGTTACCCTGCGTTTGCTTCCCTGAACCAACTCCCCGAAGTAGGGTGTTCTGCGTCAAGTGAACCGCCTCAACCAAGGAATGCCCTGCCTAGTTACGCCTCTGGGGCCTGTGGCTATTCCAAAGCCTGCAGGGCCACAGGAAGCACGGGGCTTAAATCGCCGTAAGAACGCAAGCCGACTTTCTCTTGGAGGCAGCGTGACTTCCGGCAGGGGGTGTCCTAGATGGAATCCGAGGCCGAGGGTTTTCTCAGGGCAGCTCAGACTAGGGCAAGGCGTAAGACCTCAAAGGCATGTGAGACGTGCCAGAAGTCTGTTGGTGAAAGTGTGGGTTTGGTGGGGAAACGAATCTGCTCCAGGAGAGAGTGCAGGGCGTTTCCCTACACTCGGCGTATAGAGAGCGGCTCCAAAGGGCTCCGGGCCTGGATGTTGCTCGGCAGACCCAGGGGTGCCTGGGAGTACTCCGTGTTCCAGCCTGGAACAGGGTGCCCCCGCGAGCCTCCCAGGTGTCCAGGAAACTCTACTGCCGTTAAAGACACGCAGAGCAGAGGCTACGGCCTCATGGAAACTGCTGCGCGGCTCCGCTTCTGCACCTCACGTCAGGGCCTTCCCTCCAGGCCTGTGCTCAATCTGGCCGTCCCGTTAGCGACGCAGCATTGCGAGATGCTGACGTTCTCCTCGAGCAGAGTGCCTTCAGGTACGAGGCCCGCGAAGTAGGCAAAGCAGAGTGTTTTCTCACGGCAGCTCTCACAAGGGCGACGACAAATATTTCCTGGGAGCTTCGGACTCACCAGAAATCTGGTCCTGAGGCTGTTGGAGGGCTCTGGAAATGGAGCTCTCCTCAAGGAACGTGCAGAGTGTTGCCCATCACTCGGCACGCACACAGGGCCTCCGAGGGGCAGAGCAATGGGCCTCGATGTTGCTCAGCCGGACCACGGCGTGGGGGTGTCTGGAGGTCCTCAGTGACCTTGGAGGGAAATGGATGCACACCCGAGGGGCCTAGGAGTCCTCAAATGGGAAATTCCGTTAAAATAAACCCGAACAGTGACTAAGAACTCATGGAAACTGCTGCATGCCGCCCTTCCTGCCCGGCTACGGAGGGCCTAAACTGGAGGGAAATTCTCACGTTGAGTTTCCCTTTCGTTCTGGAGCTTGTCAGGCTAACCACCACCGCGGCTATGGAAGCACCGGGTTGAAACGGAGCAAACTCATTTTCTTCCCAGAAGCATTTCGACCGGGTTTCCAGGCCTGTCAACCGCAGGGGACGTCAGGCAGCTTCAAGGCAGCATGAAGGCAGCCTTCCAAGTGGGAAAGCAAGGATAGTTCCAGCAGGCTCCCGTTTCCACGCGCACACTCAGCTTACCTCCCTGTGGTTTCTAACCAGTCCAAAGAGATACAGGTTACCCTGCGTTTGCTTCCCTGAACCAACTCCCCGAAATAGGGTGTTCTGCGTCAAGTGAACCGCCTCAACCAAGGAATGCCCTGCCAAGTTACGCCTCTGGGGCCTGTGGCTATTCCAAAGCCTGCAGGGCCACAGGAAGCACGGGGCTTAAATCGCCGTAAGAACGCAAGCCGACTATCTCTTGGAGGCAGGGTGACTTCCGGCAGGGGGTGTCCTAGATGGAATCCGAGGCCGAGGGTTTTCTCAGGGCAGCTCAGACTAGGGCAAGGCGTAAGACCTCAAAGGCATGTGAGACGTGCCAGAAGTCTGTTGGTGAAAGTGTGGGTTTGGTGGGGAAACGAATCTGCTCCAGGAGAGAGTGCAGGGCGTTTCCCTACACTCGGCGTATAGAGAGCGGCTCCAAAGGGCTCCGGGCCTGGATGTTGCTCGGCAGACCCAGGGGTGCCTGGGAGTGTTCCGAGTTCCAGCCTGGAACAGGGTGCCCCGGCGAGCCTCCCAGGTGTCCAGGAAACTCTACTGCCGTTAAAGACACGCAGAGCAGAGGCTACGGCCTCATGGAAACTGCTGCGCGGCTCCGCTTCTGCTCCTCACGTCAGGGCCTTCCCTCCAGGCCTGTGCTCAATCTGGCCGTCCCGTTAGCGACGCAGCATTGCGAGATGCTGACGTTCTCCTCGAGCAGAGTGCCTTCAGGTACGAGGCCCGCGAAGTAGGCAAAGCAGAGTGTTTTCTCACGGCAGCTCTCACAAGGGCGACGACAAATATTTCCTGGGAGCTTCGGACTCACCAGAAATCTGGTCCTGAGGCTGTTGGAGGGCTCTGGAAATGTAGCTCTCCTCAAGGAACGTGCAGAGTGTTGCCCATCACTCGGCACGCACACAGGGCCTCCGAGGGGCAGAGCAATGGGCCTCGATGTTGCTCAGCCGGACCACGGCGTGGGGGGTGTCTGGAGGTCCTCAGTGACCTTGGAGGGAAGTGGATGCACACCCGAGGGGCCTAGGAGTCCTCAAATGGGAAATTCCGTTAAAATAAACCCGAACAGTGACTAAGAACTCATGGAAACTGCTGCATGCCGCCCTTCCTGCCCGGCTACGCAGGGCCTAAACTGGAGGGAAATTCTCACGTTGAGTTTCCCTTTCGTTCTGGAGCTTGTCAGGCTAACCACCACCACGGCTATGGAAGCACCGGGTTGAAACGGAGCAAACTCATTTTCTTCCCAGAAGCATTTCGACCGGGTTTCCAGGCCTGTCAACAGCAGGGGACGTCAGGCAGCTTCAAGGCAGCATGAATGCAGCCTTCCAAGTGGGAAAGCAAGGATAGTTCCAGCAGGCTCCCGTTTCCACGCGCACACTCAGCTTACCTCCCTGTGGTTTCTAACCAGTCCAAAGTGACACAGGTTACCCGGCGTTTGCTTCCCTGAACCAACTCCCCGAAGTAGGGTGTTCTGCAACAAGTGAACCGCCTCAACCAAGGAATACCCTGCCAAGTTACGCCTCTGGGGCCTGTGGCTATTCCAAAGCCTGCAGGGCCACAGGAAGCACGGGGCTTAAATCGCAGTAAGAACGCAAGCCGACTTTCTCTTGGAGGCAGGGTGACTTCCGGCAGGGGGGTCCTAGATGGAATGCGAGGCCGAGGGTTCTCTCAGGGCAGCTCAGACTAGGGCAAGGCGTAAGACCTCAAAGGCATGTGAGACGTGCCAGAAGTCTGTTGGTGAAAGTGTGGGTTTGGTGGGGAAACGAATCTGCTCCAGGAGAGAGTGCAGGGCGTTTCCCTACACTCGGCGTATAGAGAGCGGCTCCAAAGGGCTCCGGGCCTGGATGTTGCTCGGCAGACCCAGGGGTGCCTGGGAGTGTTCCGTGTTCCAGCCTGGAACAGGGTGCCCCGGCGAGGCTCCCAGGTGTCCAGGAAACTCTACTGCCGTTAAAGACACGCAGAGCAGACGCTACGGCCTCATGGAAACTGCTGCGCGGCTCCGCTTCTGCTCCTCACGTCAGGGCCTTCCCTCCAGGCCTGTGCTCAATCTGGCCGTCCCGTTAGCGACGCAGCATTGCGAGATGCTGACGTTCTCCTCGAGCAGAGTGCCTTCAGGTACGAGGCCCGCGAAGTAGGCAAAGCAGAGTGTTTTCTCACGGCAGCTCTCACAAGGGCGACGACAAAGATTTCCTGGGAGCTTCGGACTCACCAGAAATCTGGTCCTGAGGCTGTTGGAGGGCTCTGGAAATGTAGCTCTCCTCAAGGAACGTGCAGAGTGTTGCCCATCACTCGGCACGCACACAGGGCCTCCGAGGGGCAGAGCAATGGGCCTCGATGTTGCTCAGCCGGACCACGGCGTGGGGGGTGTCTGGAGGTCCTCAGTGACCTTGGAGGAAGTGGATGCACACCCGAGGGGCCTAGGAGTCCTCAAATGGGAAATTCCGTTAAAATAAACCCGAACAGTGACTAAGAACTCATGGAAACTGCTGCATGCCGCCCTTTCTGCCCGGCTACGCAGGGCCTAAACTGGAGGGAAAGTCTCACGTTGAGTTTCCCTTTCGTTCTGGAGCTTGTCAGGCTAACCACCACCGCGGCTATGGAAGCACCGGGTTGAAACGGAGCAAACTCATTTTCTTCCAAGAAGCATTTCGACCGGGTTTCCAGGCCTGTCAACCGCAGGGGACGTCAGGCAGCTTCACGGCAGCATGAAGGCAGCCTTCCAAGTGGGAAAGCAAGGATAGTTCCAGCAGGCTCCCGTTTCCACGCGCACACTCAGCTTACCTCCCTGTGGTTTCTAACCAGTCCAAAGAGACACAGGTTACCCTGCGTTTGCTTCCCTGAACCAACTCCCCGAAGTAGGGTGTTCTGCATCAAGTGAACCGCCTCAACCAAGGAATGCCCTGCCTAGTTACGCCTCTGGGGCCTGTGGCTATTCCAAAGCCTGCAGGGCCACAGGAAGCACGGGGCTTAAATCGCCGTAAGAACGCAAGCCGACTTTCTCTTGGAGGCAGCGTGACTTCCGGCAGGGGGTGTCCTAGATGGAATGCGAGGCCGAGAGTTCTCTCAGGGCAGCTCAGACTAGGGCAAGGCGTAAGACCTCAAAGGCATGTGAGACGTGCCAGAAGTCTGTTGGTGAAAGTGTGGGTTTGGTGGGGAAACGAATCTGCTCCAGGAGAGAGTGCAGGGCGTTTCCCTACACTCGGCGTATAGAGAGCGGCTCCAAAGGGCTCCGGGCCTGGATGTTGTTCGGCAGACCCAGGGGTGCCTGGGAGTACTCCGTGTTCCAGCCTGGAACAGGGTGCCCCCGCGAGCCTCCCAGGTGTCCAGGAAACTCTACTGCCGTTAAAGACACGCAGAGCAGAGGCTACGACCTCATGGAAACTGCTGCGCGGCTCCGCTTCTGCTCCTCACGTTAGGGCCTTCCCTCCAGGCCTGTGCTCAATCTGGCCGTCCCGTTAGCGACGCAGCATTGCGAGATGCTGACGTTCTCCTCGAGCAGAGTGCCTTCAGGTACGAGGCCCGCGAAGTAGGCAAAGCAGAGTGTTTTCTCACGGCAGCTCTCACAAGGGCGACGACAAAGATTTCCTGGGAGCTTCGGACTCACCAGAAATCTGGTCCTGAGGCTGTTGGAGGGCTCTGGAAATGTAGCTCTCCTCAAGGAACGTGCAGAGTGTTGCCCATCACTCGGCACGCACACAGGGCCTCCGAGGGGCAGAGCAATGGGCCTCGATGTTGCTCAGCCCGACCACGGCGTGGGGGTGTCTGGATGTCCTCAGTGACCTTGGAGGGAAATGGATGCACACCCGAGGGGCCTAGGAGTCCTCAAATGGGAAATTCCGTTAAAATAAACCCGAACAGTGACTAAGAACTCATGGAAACTGCTGCATGCCGCCCTTCCTGCCCGGCTACGCAGGGCCTAAACTGGAGGGAAATTCTCACGTTGAGTTTCCCTTTCATTCTGGAGCTTGTCAGGCTAACCACCACCGCGGCTATGGAAGCACCGGGTTGAAACGGAGCAAACTCATTTTCTTCCCAGAAGCATTTCGACCGGGTTTCCAGGCCTGTCAACAGCAGGGGACGTCAGGCAGCTTCAAGGCAGCATGAAGGCAGCCTTCCAAGTGGGAAAGCAAGGATAGTTCCAGCAGGCTCCCGTTTCCACGCGCACACTCAGCTTACCTCCCTGTGGTTTCTAACCAGTCCAAAGAGATACAGGTTACCCTGCGTTTGCTTCCCTGAACCAACTCCCCGAAATAGGGTGTTCTGCGTCAAGTGAACCGCCTCAACCAAGGAATGCCCTGCCTAGTTACGCCTCTGGGGCCTGTGGCTATTCCAAAGCCTGCAGGGCCACAGGAAGCACGGGGCTTAAATCGCCGTAAGAACGCAAGCCGACTTTCTCTTGGAGGCAGCGTGACTTCCGGCAGGGGGTGTTCTAGATGGAATGCGAGGCCGAGGGTTTTCTCAGGGCAGCTCAGACTAGGGCAAGGCCTAAGACCTCAAAGGCATGTGAGACGTGCCAGAAGTCTGTTGGTGAAAGTGTGGGTTTGGTGGGGAAACGAATCTGCTCCAGGAGAGAGTGCAGGGCGTTTCCCTACACTCGGCGTATAGAGAGCGGCTCCAAAGGGCTCCGGGCCTGGATGTTGCTCGGCAGACCCAGGGGTGCCTGGGAGTACTCCGTGTTCCAGCCTGGAACAGGATGCCCCCGCGAGCCTCCCAGGTGTCCAGGAAACTCTACTGCCGTTAAAGACACGCAGAGCAGAGGCTACGGCCTCATGGAAACTGCTGCGCGGCTCCGCTTCTGCTCCTCACGTCAGGGCCTTCCCTCCAGGCCTGTGCTCAATCTGGCTGTCCCGTTAGCGACGCAGCATTGCGAGATGCTGACGTTCTCCTCGAGCAGAGTGCCTTCAGGTACGAGGCCCGCGAAGTAGGCAAAGCAGAGTGTTTTCTCACGGCAGCTCTCACAAGGGCGACGACAAAGATTTCCTGGGAGCTTCGGACTCACCAGAAATCTGGTCCTGAGGCTGTTGGAGGGCTCTGGAAATGTAGCTCTCCTCAAGGAACGTGCAGAGTGTTGCCCATCACTCGGCACGCACACAGGGCCTCCGAGGGGCAGAGCAATGGGCCTCGATGTTGCTCAGCCCGACCACGGCGTGGGGGGTGTCTGGAGGTCCTCAGTGACCTTGGAGGGAAGTGGATGCACACCCGAGGGGCCTAGGAGTCCTCAAATGGGAAATTCCGTTAAAATAAACCCGAACAGTGACTAAGAACTCATGGAAACTGCTGCATGCCGCCCTTCCTGCCCGGCTACGCAGGGCCTAAACTGGAGGGAAATTCTCACGTTGAGTTTCCCTTTCGTTCTGGAGCTTGTCAGGCTAACCACCACCGCGGCTATGGAAGCACCGGGTTGAAACGGAGCAAACTCATTTTCTTCCCAGAAGCATTTCGACTGGGTTTCCAGGCCTGTCAACAGCAGGGGACGTCAGGCAGCTTCAAGGCAGCACGAAGGCAGCCTTCCAAGTGGGAAAGCAAGGATAGTTCCAGCAGGCTCCCGTTTCCACGCGCACACTCACCTTACCTCCCTGTGGTTTCTGACCAGTCCAAAGAGATACAGGTTACCCTGCGTTTGCTTCCCTGAACCAACTCCCCGAAGTAGGGTGTTCTGCAACAAGTGAACCGCCTCAACCAAGGAATGCCCTGCCTAGTTACGCCTCTGGGGCCTGTGGCTATTCCAAAGCCTGCAGGGCCACAGGAAGCACGGGGCTTAAATCGCAGTAAGAACGCAAGCCGACTTTCTCTTGGAGGCAGGGTGACCTCCGGCAGGGGGTGTCCTAGATGGAATGCGAGGCCTAGAGTTCTCTCAGGGCAGCTCAGACTAGGGCAAGGCGTAAGACCTCCAAGGCATGTGAGATGTGACAGAAGTCTGTTGGTGAAAGTGTGGGTTTGGTGGGGAAACGAATCTGCTCCAGGAGAGAGTGCAGGGCGTTTCCCTACACTCGGCGTATAGAGAGCGGCTCCAAAGGGCTCCGGGCCTGGATGTTGCTCGGCAGACCCAGGGGTGCCTGGGAGTGTTCCGTGTTCCAGCCTGGAACAGGGTGCCCCGGCGAGCCTCCCAGGTGTCCAGGAAACTCTACTGCCGTTAAAGACACGCAGAGCAGAGGCTACGGCCTCATGGAAACTGCTGCGCGGCTCCGCTTCTGCACCTCACTTCAGGGCCTTCCCTCCAGGCCTGTGCTCAATCTGGCTGTCCCGTTAGCGACGCAGCATTGCGAGATGCTGACGTTCTCCTCGAGCAGAGTGCCTTCAGGTACGAGGCCCGCGAAGTAGGCAAAGCAGAGTGTTTTCTCACGGCAGCTCTCACAAGGGCGACGACAAAGATTTCCTGGGAGCTTCGGACTCACCAGAAATCTGGTCCTGAGGCTGTTGGAGGGCTCTGGAAATGTAGCTCTCCTCAAGGAACGTGCAGAGTGTTGCCCATCACTCGGCACGCACACAGGGTCTCCGAGGGGCAGAGCAATGGGCCTCGATGTTGCTCAGCCGGACCACGGCGTGGGGGGTGTCTGGAGGTCCTCAGTGTCCTTGGAGGGAAGTGGATGCACACCCGAGGGGCCTAGGAGTCCTCAAATGGGAAATTCCGTTAAAATAAACCCGAACAGTGACTAAGAACTCATGGAAACTGCTGCATGCCGCCCTTCCTGCCCGGCTACGGAGGGCCTAAACTGGAGGGAAATTCTGACGTTCAGTTTCCCTTTCATTCTGGAGCTTGTCAGGCTAACCACCACCGCGGCTATGGAAGCACCGGGTTGAAACGGAGCAAACTCATTTTCTTCCCAGAAGCATTTCGACCGGGTTTCCAGGCCTGTCAACAGCAGGGGACGTCAGGCAGCTTCAAGGCAGCATGAAGGCAGCCTTCCAAGTGGGAAAGCAAGGATAGTTCCAACAGGCTCCCGTTTCCACGCGCACACTCAGCTTACCTCCCTGTGGTTTCTAACCAGTCCAAAGAGACACAGGTTACCCTGCGTTTGCTTCCCTGAACCAACTCCCCGAAGTAGGGTGTTCTGCGTCAAGTGAACCGCCTCAACCAAGGAATGCCCTGCCAAGTTACGCCTCTGAGGCCTGTGGCTATTCCAAAGCCTGCAGGGCCACAGGAAGCACGGGGCTTAAATCGCAGTAAGAACGCAAGCCGACTTTCTCTTGGAGGCAGGGTGACCTCCGGCAGGGGGTGTCCTAGATGGAATGCGAGGCCGAGAGTTCTCTCAGGGCAGCTCAGACTAGGGCAAGGCGTAAGACCTCAAAGGCATGTGAGACGTGCCAGAAGTCTGTTGGTGAAAGTGTGGGTTTGGTGGGGAAACGAATCTGCTCCAGGAGAGAGTGCAGGGCGTTACCCTACACTCGGCGTATAGAGAGCGGCTCCAAAGGGCTCCGGGCCTGGATGTTCCTCGGCAGACCCAGGGTTACCTGGGAGTGTTCCGACTTCCAGCCTGGAACAGGGTGCCCCGGCGAGCCTCCCAGGTGTCCAGGAAACTCTACTGCCTTTAAAGACACGCAGAGCAGAGGCTACGGCCTCATGGAAACTGCTGCGCGGCTCCGCTTCTGCACCTCACGTCAGGGCCTTCCCTCCAGGCCTGTGCTCAATCTGGCTGTCCCGTTAGCGACGCAGCATTGCGAGATGCTGACGTTCTCCTCGAGCAGAGTGCCTTCAGGTACGAGGCCCGCGAAGTAGGCAAAGCAGAGTGTTTTCTCACGGCAGCTCTCACAAGGGCGACGACAAAGATTTCCTGGGAGCTTCGGACTCACCAGAAATCTGGTCCTGAGGCTGTTGGAGGGCTCTGGAAATGTAGCTCTCCTCAAGGAACGTGCAGAGTGTTGCCCGTCACTCGGCACGCACACAGGGCCTCCGAGGGGCAGAGCAATGGGCCTCGATGTTGCTCAGCCGGACCACGGCGTGGGGGGTGTCTGGAGGTCCTCAGTGACCTTGGAGGGAAGTGGATGCACACCCGAGGGGCCTAGGAGTCCTCAAATGGGAAATTCCGTTAAAATAAACCTGAACAGTGACTAAGAACTCATGGAAACTGCTGCATGCCGCCCTTCCTGCCCGGCTACGGAGAGCCTAAACTGGAGAGAAATTCTCACGTTGAGTTTCCCTTTCGTTCTGGAGCTTGTAATGCTAACCACCACCGCGGCTATGGAAGCACCGGGTTGAGACGGAGCAAACTCATTTTCTTCCCAGAAGCATTTCGACCGGGTTTCCAGGCCTGTCAACAGCAGGGGACGTCAGGCAGCTTCAAGGCAGCATGAATGCAGCCTTCCAAGTGGGAAAGCAAGGATAGTTCCAGCAGGCTCCCGTTTCCAAGCGCACACTCAGCTTACCTCCCTGTGGTTTCTAACCAGTCCAAAGAGACACGGGTTACCCGGCGTTTGCTTCCCTGAACCAACTCCCCGAAGTAGGGTGTTCTGCGTCAAGTGAACCGCCTCAACCAAGGAATGCCCTGCCAAGTTACGCCTCTGGGGCCTGTGGCTATTCCAAAGCCTGCAGGGCCACAGGAAGCACGGGGCTTAAATCGCAGTAAGAACGCAAGCCGACTTTCTCTTGGAGGCAGGGTGACCTCCGTCAGGGGGTGTCCTAGATGGAATGCGAGGCCGAGAGTTCTCTCAGGGCAGCTCAGACTAGGGCAAGGCGTAAGACCTCAAAGGCATGTGAGACGTGCCAGAAGTCTGTTGGTGAAAGTGTGGGTTTGGTGGGGAAACGAATCTGCTCCAGGAGAGAGTGCAGGGCGTTTCCCTACACTCGGCGTATAGAGAGCGGCTCCAAAGGGCTCCGGGCCTGGATGTTGCTCGGCAGACCCAGGGGTGCCTGGGAGTGTTCCGTGTTCCAGCCTGGAACAGGGTGCCCCGGCGAGCCTCCCAGGTGTCCAGGAAACTCTACTGCCGTTAAAGACACGCAGAGCAGAGGCTACGGCCTCATGGAAACTGCTGCGCGGCTCCGCTTCTGCACCTCACGTCAGGGCCTTCCCTCCAGGCCTGTGCTCAATCTGGCTGTCCCGTTAGCGACGCAGCATTGCGAGATGCTGACGTTCTCCTCGAGCAGAGTGCCTTCAGGTACGAGGCCCGCGAAGTAGGCAAAGCAGAGTGTTTTCTCACAGCAGCTCTCACAAGGGCGACGACAAAGATTTCCTGGGAGCTTCGGACTCACCAGAAATCTGGTCCTGAGGCTGTTGGAGGGCTCTGGAAATGTAGCTCTCCTCAAGGAACGTGCAGAGTGTTGCCCATCACTCGGCACGCACACAGGGCCTCCGAGGGGCAGAGCAATGGGCCTCGATGTTGCTCAGCCCGACCACGGCGTGGGGGTGTCTGGAGGTCCTCAGTGACCTTGGAGGGAAATGGATGCACACCCGAGGGGCCTAGGAGTCCTCAAATGGGAAATTCCGTTAAAATAAACCCGAACAGTGACTAAGAACTCATGGAAACTGCTGCATGCCGCCCTTCCTGCCCGGCTACGCAGGGCCTAAACTGGAGGGAAATTCTGACGTTGAGTTTCCCTTTCATTCTGGAGCTTGTCAGGCTAACCACCACCGCGGCTATGGAAGCACCGGGTTGAAACGGAGCAAACTCATTTTCTTCCCAGAAGCATTTCGACCGGGTTTCCAGGCCTGTCAACAGCAGGGGACGTCAGGCAGCTTCAAGGCAGCATGAAGGCAGCCTTCCAAGTGGGAAAGCAAGGATAGTTCCAGCAGGCTCCCGTTTCCACGCGCACACTCAGCTTACCTCCCTGTGGTTTCTAACCAGTCCAAAGAGACACAGGTTACCCTGCGTTTGCTTCCCTGAACCAACTCCCTGAAATAGGGTGTTCTGCGTCAAGTGAACCGCCTCAACCAAGGAATGCCCTGCCAAGTTACGCCTCTGGGGCCTGTGGCTATTCCAAAGCCTGCAGGGCCACAGGAAGCACGGGGCTTAAATCGCCGTAAGAACGCAAGCCGACTATCTCTTGGAGGCAGGGTGACTTCCGGCAGGGGGTGTCCTAGATGGAATCCGAGGCCGAGGGTTTTCTCAGGGCAGCTCAGACTAGGGCAAGGCGTAAGACCTCAAAGGCATGTGAGACGTGCCAGAAGTCTGTTCGTGAAAGTGTGGGTTTGGTGGGGAAACGAATCTGCTCCAGGAGAGAGTGCAGGGCGTTTCCCTACACTCGGCGTATAGAGAGCGGCTCCAAAGGGCTCCGGGCCTGGATGTTGCTCGGCAGACCCAGGGGTGCCTGGGAGTGTTCCGTGTTCCAGCCTGGAACAGGGTGCCCCCGCGAGCCTCCCAGGTGTCCAGGAAACTCTACTGCCGTTAAAGACACGCAGAGCAGAGGCTACGGCCTCATGGAAACTGCTGCGCGGCTCCGCTTCTGCTCCTCACGTCAGGGCCTTCCCTCCAGGCCTGTGCTCAATCTGGCCGTCCCGTTAGCGACGCAGCATTGCGAGATGCTGACGTTCTCCTCGAGCAGAGTGCCTTCAGGTACGAGGCCCGCGAAGTAGGCAAAGCAGAGTGTTTTCTCACGGCAGCTCTCACAAGGGCGACGACAAAGATTTCCTGGGAGCTTCGGACTCACCAGAAATCTGGTCCTGAGACTGTTGGAGGGCTCTGGAAATGTAGCTCTCCTCAAGGAACGTGCAGAGTGTTGCCCATCACTCGGCACGCACACAGGGCCTCCGAGGGGCAGAGCAATGGGCCTCGATGTTGCTCAGCCCGACCACGGCTTGGGGTTGTCTGGAGGTCCTCAGTGACCTTGGAGGAAGTGGATGCACACCCGAGGGGCCTAGGAGTCCTCAAATGGGAAATTCCGTTAAAATAAACCCGAACAGTGACTAAGAACTCATGGAAACTGCTGCATGCCGCCCTTCCTGCCCGGCTACGCAGGGCCTAAACTGGAGGGAAATTCTCACGTTGAGTTTCCCTTTCGTTCTGGAGCTTGTCAGGCTAACCACCACCGCGGCTATGGAAGCACCGGGTTGAAAGGGAGCAAACTCATTTTCTTCCCAGAAGCATTTCGACCGGGTTTCCAGGCCTGTCAACAGCAGGGGACGTCAGGCAGCTTCAAGGCAGCATGAATGCAGCCTTCCAAGTGGGAAAGCAAGGATAGTTCCAGCAGGCTCCCGTTTCCACGCGCACACTCAGCTTACCTCCCTGTGGTTTCTAACCAGTCCAAAGTGACACAGGTTACCCTGCGTTTGCTTCCCTGAACCAACTCCCCGAAGTAGGGTGTTCTGCGACAAGTGAACCGCCTCAACCAAGGAATGCCCTGCCAAGTTACGCCTCTGGGGCCTGTGGCTATTCCAAAGCCTGCAGGGCCACAGGAAGCACGGGGCTTAAATCGCCGTAAGATCGCAAGCCGACTTTCTCTTGGAGGCAGGGTGACTTCCGGCAGGGGGTGTCCTAGATGGAATCCGAGGCCGAGGGTTTTCTCAGGGCAGCTCAAACTAGGGCAAGGCGTAAGACCTCAAAGGCATGTGAGACGTGCCAGAAGTCTGTTGGTGAAAGTGTGGGTTTGGTGGGGAAACGAATCTGCTCCAGGAGAGAGTGCAGGGCGTTTCCCTACACTCGGCGTATAGAGAGCGGCTCCAAAGGGCTCCGGACCTGGATGTTGCTCGGCAGACCCAGGGGTGCCTGGGAGTACTCCGTGTTCCAGCCTGGAACAGGGTGCCCCCGCGAGCCTCCCAGGTGTCCAGGAAACTCTACTGCCGTTAAAGACACGCAGAGCAGAGGCTACGGCCTCATGGAAACTGCTGCGCGGCTCCGCTTCTGCACCTCACGTCAGGGCCTTCCCTCCAGGCCTGTGCTCAATCTGGCCGTCCCGTTAGCGACGCAGCATTGCGAGATGCTGACGTTCTCCTCGAGCAGAGTGTCTTCAGGTACGAGGCCCGCGAAGTAGGCAAAGCAGAGTGTTTTCTCACGGCAGCTCTCACAAGGGCGACGACAAAGATTTCCTGGGAGCTTCGGACTCACCAGAAATCTGGTCCTGAGGCTGTTGGAGGGCTCTGGAAATGTAGCTCTCCTCAAGGAACGTGCAGAGTGTTGCCCATCACTCGGCACGCACACAGGGCCTCCGAGGGGCAGAGCAATGGGCCTCGATGTTGCTCAGCCCGACCACGGCGTGGGGGGTGTCTGGAGGTCCTCAGTGACCTTGGAGGGAAGTGGATGCACACCCGAGGGGCCTAGGAGTCCTCAAATGGGAAATTCCGTTAAAATAAACCCGAACAGTGACTAAGAACTCATGGAAACTGCTGCATGCCGCCCTTCCTGCCCGGCTACGCAGGGCCTAAACTGGAGGGAAATTCTCACGTTGAGTTTCCCTTTCGTTCTGGAGCTTGTCAGGCTAACCACCACCGCGGCTATGGAAGCACCGGGTTGAAACGGAGCAAACTCATTTTCTTCCCAGAAGCATTTCGACCGGGTTTCCAGGCCTGTCAACAGCAGGGGACGTCAGGCAGCTTCAAGGCAGCATGAAGGCAGCCTTCCAAGTGGAACAGCAAGGATAGTTCTAGCAGGCTCCCGTTTCCACGCGCACACTCAGCTTACCTCCCTGTGGTTTCTAACCAGTCCAAAGAGACACATGTTACCCTGCGTTTGCTTCCCTGAACCAACTCCCCGAAGTAGGGTGTTCTGCGTCAAGTGAACTGCCTCAACCAAGGAATGCCCTGCCTAGTTACGCCTCTGGGGCCTGTGGCTATTCCAAAGCCTGCAGGGCCACAGGAAGCACGGGGCTTAAATCGCCGTAAGAACGCAAGCCGACTTTCTCTTGGAGGCAGCGTGACTTCCGGCAGGGGGTGTCCTAGATGGAATGCGAGGCCGAGGGTTTTCTCAGGGCAGCTCAGACTAGGGCAAGGCGTAAGACCTCAAAGGCATGTGAGACGTGCCAGAAGTCTGTTGGTGAAAGTGTGGGTTTCGTGGGGAAACGAATCTGCTCCAGGAGAGAGTGCAGGGCGTTTCCCTACACTCGGCGTATAGAGAGCGGCTCCAAAGGGCTCCGGGCCTGGATGTTGCTCGGCAGACCCAGGGGTGCCTGGGAGTGTTCCGTGTTCCAGCCTGGAACAGGGTGCCCCCGCGAGCCTCCCAGGTGTCCAGGAAACTCTACTGCCGTTAAAGACACGCAGAGCAGAGGCTACGGCCTCATGGAAACTGCTGCGCGGCTCCGCTTCTGCTCCTCACGTCAGGGCCTTCCCTCCAGGCCTGTGCTCAATCTGGCCGTCCCGTTAGCGACGCAGCATTGCGAGATGCTGACGTTCTCCTCGAGCAGAGTGCCTTCAGGTACGAGGCCCGCGAAGTAGGCAAAGCAGAGTGTTTTCTCACGGCAGCTCTCACAAGGGCGACGACAAAGATTTCCTGGGAGCTTCGGACTCACCAGAAATCTGGTCCTGAGGCTGTTGGAGGGCTCTGGAAATGTAGCTCTCCTCAAGGAACGTGCAGAGTGTTGCCCATCACTCGGCACGCACACAGGGCCTCCGAGGGGCAGAGCAATGGGCCTCGATGTTGCTCAGCCCGACCACGGCGTGGGGGGTGTCTGGAGGTCCTCAGTGACCTTGGAGGGAAGTGGATGCACACCCGAGGGGCCTAGGAGTCCTCAAATGGGAAATTCCGTTAAAATAAACCCGAACAGTGACTAAGAACTCATGGAAACTGCTGCATGCCGCCCTTCCTGCCCGGCTACGCAGGGCCTAAACTGGAGGGAAATTCTCACGTTGAGTTTCCCTTTCGTTCTGGAGCTTGTCAGGCTAACCACCACCGCGGCTATGGAAGCACCGGGTTGAGACGGAGCAAACTCATTTTCTTCCCAGAAGCATTTCGACCGGGTTTCCAGGCCTGTCAACAGCAGGGGACGTCAGGCAGCTTCACGGCAGCATGAAGGCAGCCTTCCAAGTGGAACAGCAAGGATAGTTCCAGCAGGCTCCCGTTTCCACGCGCACACTCAGCTTACCTCCCTGTGGTTTCTAACCAGTCCAAAGAGACACGGGTTACCCGGCGTTTGCTTCCCTGAACCAACTCCCCGAAGTAGGGTGTTCTGCGTCAAGTGAACCGCCTCAACCAAGGAATGCCCTGCCAAGTTACGCCTCTGGGGCCTGTGGCTATTCCAAAGCCTGCAGGGCCACAGGAAGCACGGGGCTTAAATCGCAGTAAGAACGCAAGCCGACTTTCTCTTGGAGGCAGGGTGACCTCCGGCAGGGGGTGTCCTAGATGGAATGCGAGGCCGAGAGTTCTCTCAGGGCAGCTCAGACTAGGGCAAGGCGTAAGACCTCAAAGGCATGTGAGACGTGCCAGAAGTCTGTTCGTGAAAGTGTGGGTTTGGTGGGGAAACGAATCTGCTCCAGGAGAGAGTGCAGGGCGTTTCCCTACACTCGGCGTATAGAGAGCGGCTCCAAAGGGCTCCGGGCCTGGATGTTGCTCGGCAGACCCAGGGGTGCCTGGGAGTGTTCCGAGTTCCAGCCTGGAACAGGGTGCCCCGGCGAGCCTCCCAGGTGTCCAGGAAACTCTACTGCCGTTAAAGACACGCAGAGCAGAGGCTACGGCCTCATGGAAACTGCTGCGCGGCTCCGCTTCTGCACCTCACGTCAGGGCCTTCCCTCCAGGCCTGTGCTCAATCTGGCTGTCCCGTTAGCGACGCAGCATTGCGAGATGCTGACGTTCTCCTCGAGCAGAGTGCCTTCAGGTACGAGGCCCGCGAAGTAGGCAAAGCAGAGTGTTTTCTCACGGCAGCTCTCACAAGGGCGACGACAAAGATTTCCTGGGAGCTTCGGACTCACCAGAAATCTGGTCCTGAGGCTGTTGGAGGGCTCTGGAAATGTAGCTCTCCTCAAGGAACGTGCAGAGTGTTGCCCATCACTCGGCACGCACACAGGACCTCCGAGGGGCAGAGCAATGGGCCTCGATGTTGCTCAGCCCGACCACGGCGTGGGGGGTGTCTGGAGGTCCTCAGTGACCTTGGAGGGAAGTGGATGCACACCCGAGGGGCCTAGGAGTCCTCAAATGGGAAATTCCGTTAAAATAAACCCGAACAGTGACTAAGAACTTATGGAAACTGCTGCATGCCGCCCTTCCTGCCCGGCTACGGAGGGCCTAAACTGGAGGGAAATTCTCACGTTGAGTTTCCCTTTCGTTCTGGAGCTTGTCAGGCTAACCACCACCGCGGCTATGGAAGCACCGGGTTGAGACGGAGCAAACTCATTTTCTTCCCAGAAGCATTTCGACCGGGTTTCCAGGCCTGTCAACAGCAGGGGACGTCAGGCAGCTTCAAGGCAGCATGAATGCAGCCTTCCAAGTGGGAAAGCAAGGATAGTTCCAGCAGGCTCCCGTTTCGACGCGCACACTCAGCTTACCTCCCTGTGGTTTCTAACCAGTCCAAAGAGACACGGGTTACCCGGCGTTTGCTTCCCTGAACCAACTCCCCGAAGTAGGGTGTTCTGCGTCAAGTGAACCGCCTCAACCAAGGAATGCCCTGCCTAGTTACGCCTCTGGGGCCTGTGGCTATTCCAAAGCCTGCAGGGCCACAGGAAGCACGGGGCTTAAATCGCAGTAAGAACGCAAGCCGACTTTCTCTTGGAGGCAGGGTGACCTCCGGCAGGGGGTGTCCTAGATGGAATGCGAGGCCGAGAGTTCTCTCAGGGCAGCTCAGACAAGGGCAAGGCGTAAGACCTCAAAGGCATGTGAGACGTGCCAGAAGTCTGTTGGTGAAAGTGTGGGTTTGGTGGGGAAACGAATCTGCTCCAGGAGAGAGTGCAGGGCGTTACCCTACACTCTGCGTATAGAGAGCGGCTCCAAAGGGCTCCGGGCCTGGATGTTGCTCGGCAGACCCAGTGTTGCCTGGGAGTGTTCCGAGTTCCAGCCTGGAACAGGGTGCCCCGGCGAGCCTCCCAGGTGTCCAGGAAACTCTACTGCCGTTAAAGACACGCAGAGCAGAGGCTACGGCCTCATGGAAACTGCTGCGCGGCTCCGCTTCTGCACCTCACTTCAGGGCCTTCCCTCCAGGCCTGTGCTCAATCTGGCTGTCCCGTTAGCGACGCAGCATTGCGAGATGCTGACGTTCTCCTCGAGCAGAGTGCCTTCAGGTACGAGGCCCGCGAAGTAGGCAAAGCAGAGTGTTTTCTCACGGCAGCTCTCACAAGGGCGACGACAAAGATTTCCTGGGAGCTTCGGACTCACCACAGATCTGGTCCTGAGGCTGTTGGAGGGCTCTGGAAATGTAGCTCTCCTCAAGGAACGTGCAGAGTGTTGCCCATCACTCGGCACGCACACAGGGCCTCCGAGGGGCAGAGCAATGGGCCTCGATGTTGCTCAGCCCGACCACGGCGTGGGGGGTGTCTGGAGGTCCTCAGTGACCTTGGAGGGAAGTGGATGCACACCCGAGGGGCCTAGGAGTCCTCAAATGGGAAATTCCGTTAAAATAAACCCGAACAGTGACTAAGAACTCATGGAAACTGCTGCATGCCGCCCTTCCTGCCCGGCTACGGAGGGCCTAAACTGGAGGGAAATTCTCACGTTGAGTTTCCCTTTCGTTCTGGAGCTTGTCAGGCTAACCACCACCGCGGCTATGGAAGCACCGGGTTGAGACGGAGCAAACTCATTTTCTTCCCAGAAGCATTTCGACCGGGTTTCCAGGCCTGTCAACAGCAGGGGACGTCAGGCAGCTTCAAGGCAGCATGAATGCAGCCTTCCAAGTGGGAAAGCAAGGATAGTTCCAGCAGGCTCCCGTTTCCACGCGCACACTCAGCTTACCTCCCTGTGGTTTCTAACCAGTCCAAAGAGACACGGGTTACCCTGCGTTTGCTTCCCTGAACCAACTCCCTGAAATAGGGTGTTCTGCGTCAAGTGAACCGCCTCAACCAAGGAATGCCCTGCCAAGTTACGCCTCTGGGGCCTGTGGCTATTCCAAAGCCTGCAGGGCCACAGGAAGCACGGGGCTTAAATCGCCGTAAGAACGCAAGCCGACTATCTCTTGGAGGCAGGGTGACTTCCGGCAGGGGGTGTCCTAGATGGAATCCGAGGCCGAGGGTTTTCTCAGGGCAGCTCAGACTAGGGCAAGGCGTAAGACCTCAAAGGCATGTGAGACGTGCCAGAAGTCTGTTCGTGAAAGTGTGGGTTTGGTGGGGAAACGAATCTGCTCCAGGAGAGAGTGCAGGGCGTTTCCCTACACTCGGCGTATAGAGAGCGGCTCCAAAGGGCTCCGGGCCTGGATGTTGCTCGGCAGACCCAGGGGTGCCTGGGAGTGTTCCGTGTTCCAGCCTGGAACAGGGTGCCCCCGCGAGCCTCCCAGGTGTCCAGGAAACTCTACTGCCGTTAAAGACACGCAGAGCAGAGGCTACGGCCTCATGGAAACTGCTGCGCGGCTCCGCTTCTGCTCCTCACGTCAGGGCCTTCCCTCCAGGCCTGTGCTCAATCTGGCCGTCCCGTTAGCGACGCAGCATTGCGAGATGCTGACGTTCTCCTCGAACAGAGTGCCTTCAGGTACGAGGCCCGCGAAGTAGGCAAAGCAGAGTGTTTTCTCACGGCAGCTCTCACAAGGGCGACGACAAAGATTTCCTGGGAGCTTCGGACTCACCAGAAATCTGGTCCTGAGACTGTTGGAGGGCTCTGGAAATGTAGCTCTCCTCAAGGAACGTGCAGAGTGTTGCCCATCACTCGGCACGCACACAGGGCCTCCGAGGGGCAGAGCAATGGGCCTCGATGTTGCTCAGCCCGACCACGGCGTGGGGGGTGTCTGGAGGTCCTCAGTGACCTTGGAGGAAGTGGATGCACACCCGAGGGGCCTAGGAGTCCTCAAATGGGAAATTCCGTTAAAATAAACCCGAACAGTGACTAAGAACTCATGGAAACTGCTGCATGCCGCCCTTCCTGCCCGGCTACGCAGGGCCTAAACTGGAGGGAAATTCTCACGTTGAGTTTCCCTTTCGTTCTGGAGCTTGTCAGGCTAACCACCACCGCGGCTATGGAAGCACCGGGTTGAAAGGGAGCAAACTCATTTTCTTCCCAGAAGCATTTCGACCGGGTTTCCAGGCCTGTCAACAGCAGGGGACGTCAGGCAGCTTCAAGGCAGCATGAATGCAGCCTTCCAAGTGGGAAAGCAAGGATAGTTCCAGCAGGCTCCCGTTTCCACGCGCACACTCAGCTTACCTCCCTGTGGTTTCTAACCAGTCCAAAGTGACACAGGTTACCCTGCGTTTGCTTCCCTGAACCAACTCCCCGAAGTAGGGTGTTCTGCGACAAGTGAACCGCCTCAACCAAGGAATGCCCTGCCAAGTTACGCCTCTGGGGCCTGTGGCTATTCCAAAGCCTGCAGGGCCACAGGAAGCACGGGGCTTAAATCGCCGTAAGATCGCAAGCCGACTTTCTCTTGGAGGCAGGGTGACTTCCGGCAGGGGGTGTCCTAGATGGAATCCGAGGCCGAGGGTTTTCTCAGGGCAGCTCAAACTAGGGCAAGGCGTAAGACCTCAAAGGCATGTGAGACGTGCCAGAAGTCTGTTGGTGAAAGTGTGGGTTTGGTGGGGAAACGAATCTGCTCCAGGAGAGAGTGCAGGGCGTTTCCCTACACTCGGCGTATAGAGAGCGGCTCCAAAGGGCTCCGGACCTGGATGTTGCTCGGCAGACCCAGGGGTGCCTGGGAGTACTCCGTGTTCCAGCCTGGAACAGGGTGCCCCCGCGAGCCTCCCAGGTGTCCAGGAAACTCTACTGCCGTTAAAGACACGCAGAGCAGAGGCTACGGCCTCATGGAAACTGCTGCGCGGCTCCGCTTCTGCACCTCACGTCAGGGCCTTCCCTCCAGGCCTGTGCTCAATCTGGCCGTCCCGTTAGCGACGCAGCATTGCGAGATGCTGACGTTCTCCTCGAGCAGAGTGTCTTCAGGTACGAGGCCCGCGAAGTAGGCAAAGCAGAGTGTTTTCTCACGGCAGCTCTCACAAGGGCGACGACAAAGATTTCCTGGGAGCTTCGGACTCACCAGAAATCTGGTCCTGAGGCTGTTGGAGGGCTCTGGAAATGTAGCTCTCCTCAAGGAACGTGCAGAGTGTTGCCCATCACTCGGCACGCACACAGGGCCTCCGAGGGGCAGAGCAATGGGCCTCGATGTTGCTCAGCCGGACCACGGCGTGGGGGGTGTCTGGAGGTCCTCAGTGACCTTGGAGGGAAGTGGATGCACACCCGAGGGGCCTAGGAGTCCTCAAATGGGAAATTCCGTTAAAATAAACCCGAACAGTGACTAAGAACTCATGGAAACTGCTGCATGCCGCCCTTCCTGCCCGGCTACGCAGGGCCTAAACTGGAGGGAAATTCTCACGTTGAGTTTCCCTTTCGTTCTGGAGCTTGTCAGGCTAACCACCACCGCGGCTATGGAAGCACCGGGTTGAAACGGAGCAAACTCATTTTCTTCCCAGAAGCATTTCGACCGGGTTTCCAGGCCTGTCAACAGCAGGGGACGTCAGGCAGCTTCAAGGCAGCATGAAGGCAGCCTTCCAAGTGGAACAGCAAGGATAGTTCCAGCAGGCTCCCGTTTCCACGCGCACACTCAGCTTACCTCCCTGTGGTTTCTAACCAGTCCAAAGAGACACATGTTACCCTGCGTTTGCTTCCCTGAACCAACTCCCCGAAGTAGGGTGTTCTGCGTCAAGTGAACTGCCTCAACCAAGGAATGCCCTGCCTAGTTACGCCTCTGGGGCCTGTGGCTATTCCAAAGCCTGCAGGGCCACAGGAAGCACGGGGCTTAAATCGCCGTAAGAACGCAAGCCGACTTTCTCTTGGAGGCAGCGTGACTTCCGGCAGGGGGTGTCCTAGATGGAATGCGAGGCCGAGGGTTTTCTCAGGGCAGCTCAGACTAGGGCAAGGCGTAAGACCTCAAAGGCATGTGAGACGTGCCAGAAGTCTGTTGGTGAAAGTGTGGGTTTCGTGGGGAAACGAATCTGCTCCAGGAGAGAGTGCAGGGCGTTTCCCTACACTCGGCGTATAGAGAGCGGCTCCAAAGGGCTCCGGGCCTGGATGTTGCTCGGCAGACCCAGGGGTGCCTGGGAGTGTTCCGTGTTCCAGCCTGGAACAGGGTGCCCCCGCGAGCCTCCCAGGTGTCCAGGAAACTCTACTGCCGTTAAAGACACGCAGAGCAGAGGCTACGGCCTCATGGAAACTGCTGCGCGGCTCCGCTTCTGCTCCTCACGTCAGGGCCTTCCCTCCAGGCCTGTGCTCAATCTGGCCGTCCCGTTAGCGACGCAGCATTGCGAGATGCTGACGTTCTCCTCGAGCAGAGTGCCTTCAGGTACGAGGCCCGCGAAGTAGGCAAAGCAGAGTGTTTTCTCACGGCAGCTCTCACAAGGGCGACGACAAAGATTTCCTGGGAGCTTCGGACTCACCAGAAATCTGGTCCTGAGGCTGTTGGAGGGCTCTGGAAATGTAGCTCTCCTCAAGGAACGTGCAGAGTGTTGCCCATCACTCGGCACGCACACAGGGCCTCCGAGGGGCAGAGCAATGGGCCTCGATGTTGCTCAGCCCGACCACGGCGTGGGGGATGTCTGGAGGTCCTCAGTGACCTTGGAGGGAAGTGGATGCACACCCGAGGGGCCTAGGAGTCCTCAAATGGGAAATTCCGTTAAAATAAACCCGAACAGTGACTAAGAACTCATGGAAACTGCTGCATGCCGCCCTTCCTGCCCGGCTACGCAGGGCCTAAACTGGAGGGAAATTCTCACGTTGAGTTTCCCTTTCGTTCTGGAGCTTGTCAGGCTAACCACCACCGCGGCTATGGAAGCACCGGGTTGAGACGGAGCAAACTCATTTTCTTCCCAGAAGCATTTCGACCGGGTTTCCAGGCCTGTCAACAGCAGGGGACGTCAGGCAGCTTCACGGCAGCATGAAGGCAGCCTTCCAAGTGGAACAGCAAGGATAGTTCCAGCAGGCTCCCGTTTCCACGCGCACACTCAGCTTACCTCCCTGTGGTTTCTAACCAGTCCAAAGAGACACGGGTTACCCGGCGTTTGCTTCCCTGAACCAACTCCCCGAAGTAGGGTGTTCTGCGTCAAGTGAACCGCCTCAACCAAGGAATGCCCTGCCAAGTTACGCCTCTGGGGCCTGTGGCTATTCCAAAGCCTGCAGGGCCACAGGAAGCACGGGGCTTAAATCGCAGTAAGAACGCAAGCCGACTTTCTCTTGGAGGCAGGGTGACCTCCGGCAGGGGGTGTCCTAGATGGAATGCGAGGCCGAGAGTTCTCTCAGGGCAGCTCAGACTAGGGCAAGGCGTAAGACCTCAAAGGCATGTGAGACGTGCCAGAAGTCTGTTCGTGAAAGTGTGGGTTTGGTGGGGAAACGAATCTGCTCCAGGAGAGAGTGCAGGGCGTTTCCCTACACTCGGCGTATAGAGAGCGGCTCCAAAGGGCTCCGGGCCTGGATGTTGCTCGGCAGACCCAGGGGTGCCTGGGAGTGTTCCGAGTTCCAGCCTGGAACAGGGTGCCCCGGCGAGCCTCCCAGGTGTCCAGGAAACTCTACTGCCGTTAAAGACACGCAGAGCAGAGGCTACGGCCTCATGGAAACTGCTGCGCGGCTCCGCTTCTGCACCTCACGTCAGGGCCTTCCCTCCAGGCCTGTGCTCAATCTGGCTGTCCCGTTAGCGACGCAGCATTGCGAGATGCTGACGTTCTCCTCGAGCAGAGTGCCTTCAGGTACGAGGCCCGCGAAGTAGGCAAAGCAGAGTGTTTTCTCACGGCAGCTCTCACAAGGGCGACGACAAAGATTTCCTGGGAGCTTCGGACTCACCAGAAATCTGGTCCTGAGGCTGTTGGAGGGCTCTGGAAATGTAGCTCTCCTCAAGGAACGTGCAGAGTGTTGCCCATCACTCGGCACGCACACAGGGCCTCCGAGGGGCAGAGCAATGGGCCTCGATGTTGCTCAGCCCGACCACGGCGTGGGGGGTGTCTGGAGGTCCTCAGTGACCTTGGAGGGAAGTGGATGCACACCCGAGGGGCCTAGGAGTCCTCAAATGGGAAATTCCGTTAAAATAAACCCGAACAGTGACTAAGAACTTATGGAAACTGCTGCATGCCGCCCTTCCTGCCCGGCTACGGAGGGCCTAAACTGGAGGGAAATTCTCACGTTGAGTTTCCCTTTCGTTCTGGAGCTTGTCAGGCTAACCACCACCGCGGCTATGGAAGCACCGGGTTGAGACGGAGCAAACTCATTTTCTTCCCAGAAGCATTTCGACCGGGTTTCCAGGCCTGTCAACAGCAGGGGACGTCAGGCAGCTTCAAGGCAGCATGAATGCAGCCTTCCAAGTGGGAAAGCAAGGATAGTTCCAGCAGGCTCCCGTTTCCACGCGCACACTCAGCTTACCTCCCTGTGGTTTCTAACCAGTCCAAAGAGACACGGGTTACCCGGCGTTTGCTTCCCTGAACCAACTCCCCGAAGTAGGGTGTTCTGCGTCAAGTGAACCGCCTCAACCAAGGAATGCCCTGCCTAGTTACGCCTCTGGGGCCTGTGGCTATTCCAAAGCCTGCAGGGCCACAGGAAGCACGGGGCTTAAATCGCAGTAAGAACGCAAGCCGACTTTCTCTTGGAGGCAGGGTGACCTCCGGCAGGGGGTGTCCTAGATGGAATGCGAGGCCGAGAGTTCTCTCAGGGCAGCTCAGACAAGGGCAAGGCGTAAGACCTCAAAGGCATGTGAGACGTGCCAGAAGTCTGTTGGTGAAAGTGTGGGTTTGGTGGGGAAACGAATCTGCTCCAGGAGAGAGTGCAGGGCGTTACCCTACACTCTGCGTATAGAGAGCGGCTCCAAAGGGCTCCGGGCCTGGATGTTGCTCGGCAGACCCAGTGTTGCCTGGGAGTGTTCCGAGTTCCAGCCTGGAACAGGGTGCCCCGGCGAGCCTCCCAGGTGTCCAGGAAACTCTACTGCCGTTAAAGACACGCAGAGCAGAGGCTACGGCCTCATGGAAACTGCTGCGCGGCTCCGCTTCTGCACCTCACTTCAGGGCCTTCCCTCCAGGCCTGTGCTCAATCTGGCTGTCCCGTTAGCGACGCAGCATTGCGAGATGCTGACGTTCTCCTCGAGCAGAGTGCCTTCAGGTACGAGGCCCGCGAAGTAGGCAAAGCAGAGTGTTTTCTCACGGCAGCTCTCACAAGGGCGACGACAAAGATTTCCTGGGAGCTTCGGACTCACCACAGATCTGGTCCTGAGGCTGTTGGAGGGCTCTGGAAATGTAGCTCTCCTCAAGGAACGTGCAGAGTGTTGCCCATCACTCGGCACGCACACAGGGCCTCCGAGGGGCAGAGCAATGGGCCTCGATGTTGCTCAGCCCGACCACGGCGTGGGGGGTGTCTGGAGGTCCTCAGTGACCTTGGAGGGAAGTGGATGCACACCCGAGGGGCCTAGGAGTCCTCAAATGGGAAATTCCGTTAAAATAAACCCGAACAGTGACTAAGAACTCATGGAAACTGCTGCATGCCGCCCTTCCTGCCCGGCTACGGAGGGCCTAAACTGGAGGGAAATTCTCACGTTGAGTTTCCCTTTCGTTCTGGAGCTTGTCAGGCTAACCACCACCGCGGCTATGGAAGCACCGGGTTGAGACGGAGCAAACTCATTTTCTTCCCAGAAGCATTTCGACCGGGTTTCCAGGCCTGTCAACAGCAGGGGACGTCAGGCAGCTTCAAGGCAGCATGAATGCAGCCTTCCAAGTGGGAAAGCAAGGATAGTTCCAGCAGGCTCCCGTTTCCACGCGCACACTCAGCTTACCTCCCTGTGGTTTCTAACCAGTCCAAAGAGACACGGGTTACCCGGCGTTTGCTTCCCTGAACCAACTCCCCGAAGTAGGGTGTTCTTCGTCAAGTGAACCGCCTCAACCAAGGAATACCCTGCCTAGTTACGCCTCTGGGGCCTGTGGCTATTCCAAAGCCTGCAGGGCCACAGGAAGCACGGGGCTTAAATCGCAGTAAGAACGCAAGCCGACTTTCTCTTGGAGGCAGGGTGACCTCCGGCAGGGGGTGTCCTAGATGGAATGCGAGGCCGAGAGTTCTCTCAGGGCAGCTCAGACAAGGGCAAGGCGTAAGACCTCAAAGGCATGTGAGACGTGCCAGAAGTCTGTTGGTGAAAGTGTGGGTTTGGTGGGGAAACGAATCTGCTCCAGGAGAGAGTGCAGGGCGTTTCCCTACACTCGGCGTATAGAGAGCGGCTCCAAAGGGCTCCGGGCCTGGATGTTCCTCGGCAGACCCAGGGTTGCCTGGGAGTGTTCCGAGTTCCAGCCTGGAACAGGGTGCCCCGGCGAGCCTCCCAGGTGTCCAGGAAACTCTACTGCCTTTAAAGACACGCAGAGCAGAGGCTACGGCCTCATGGAAACTGCTGCGCGGCTCCGCTTCTGCACCTCACGTCAGGGCCTTCCCTCCAGGCCTGTGCTCAATCTGGCTGTCCCGTTAGCGACGCAGCATTGCGAGATGCTGACGTTCTCCTCGAGCAGAGTGCCTTCAGGTACGAGGCCCGCGAAGTAGGCAAAGCAGAGTGTTTTCTCACGGCAGCTCTCACAAGGGCGACGACAAAGATTTCCTGGGAGCTTCGGACTCACCAGAAATCTGGTCCTGAGGCTGTTGGAGGGCTCTGGAAATGTAGCTCTCCTCAAGGAACGTGCAGAGTGTTGCCCATCACTCGGCACGCACACAGGGCCTCCGAGGGGCAGAGCAATGGGCCTCGATGTTGCTCAGCCGGACCACGGCGTGGGGGGTGTCTGGAGGTCCTCAGTGACCTTGGAGGGAAGTGGATGCACACCCGAGGGGCCTAGGAGTCCTCAAATGGGAAATTCCGTTAAAATAAACCCGAACAGTGACTAAGAACTCATGGAAACTGCTGCATGCCGCCCTTCCTGCCCGGCTACGGAGGGCCTAAACTGGAGGGAAATTCTCACGTTGAGTTTCCCTTTCGTTCTGGAGCTTGTCAGGCTAACCACCACCGCGGCTATGGAAGCACCGGGTTGAGACGGAGCAAACTCATTTTCTTCCCAGAAGCATTTCGACCGGGTTTCCAGGCCTGTCAACAGCAGGGGACGTCAGGCAGCTTCAAGGCAGCATGAATGCAGCCTTCCAAGTGGGAAAGCAAGGATAGTTCCAGCAGGCTCCCGTTTCGACGCGCACACTCAGCTTACCTCCCTGTGGTTTCTAACCAGTCCAAAGAGACACAGGTTACCCTGCGTTTGCTTCCCTGAACCAACTCCCCGAAGTAGGGTGTTCTGCGTCAAGTGAACCGCCTCAACCAAGGAATGCCCTGCCTAGTTACGCCTCTGGGGCCTGTGGCTATTCCAAAGCCTGCAGGGCCACAGGAAGCACGGGGCTTAAATCGCAGTAAGAACGCAAGCCGACTTTCTCTTGGAGGCAGGGTGACCTCCGGCAGGGGGTGTCCTAGATGGAATGCGAGGCCGAGAGTTCTCTCAGGGCAGCTCAGACTAGGGCAAGGCGTAAGACCTCAAAGGCATGTGAGACGTGCCAGAAGTCTGTTGGTGAAAGTGTGGGTTTGGTGGGGAAACGAATCTGCTCCAGGAGAGAGTGCAGGGCGTTTCCCTACACTCGGCGTATAGAGAGCGGCTCCAAAGGGCTCCGGGCCTGGATGTTGCTCGGCAGACCCAGGGGTGCCTGGGAGTGTTCCGTGTTCCAGCCTGGAACAGGGTGCCCCGGCGAGCCTCCCAGGTGTCCAGGAAACTCTACTGCCGTTAAAGACACGCAGAGCAGAGGCTACGGCCTCATGGAAACTGCTGCGCGGCTCCGCTTCTGCACCTCACGTCAGGGCCTTCCCTCCAGGCCTGTGCTCAATCTGGCTGTCCCGTTAGCGACGCAGCATTGCGAGATGCTGACGTTCTCCTCGAGCAGAGTGCCTTCAGGTACGAGGCCCGCGAAGTAGGCAAAGCAGAGTGTTTTCTCACGGCAGCTCTCACAAGGGCGACGACAAAGATTTCCTGGGAGCTTCGGACTCACCAGAAATCTGGTCCTGAGGCTGTTGGAGGGCTCTGGAAATGTAGCTCTCCTCAAGGAACGTGCAGAGAGTTCCCCATCACTCGGCACGCACACAGGGTCTCCGAGGGGCAGAGCAATGGGCCTCGATGTTGCTCAGCCGGACCACGGCGTGGGGGGTGTCTGGAGGTCCTCAGTGACCTTGGAGGGAAGTGGATGCACACCCGAGGGGCCTAGGAGTCCTCAAATGGGAAATTCCGTTAAAATAAACCCGAACAGTGACTAAGAACTCATGGAAACTGCTGCATGCCGCCCTTCCTGCCCGGCTACGGAGGGCCTAAACTGGAGGGAAATTCTCACGTTGAGTTTCCCTTTCGTTCTGGAGCTTGTAATGCTAACCACCACCGCGGCTATGGAAGCACCGGGTTGAGACGGAGCAAACTCATTTTCTTCCCAGAAGCATTTCGACCGGGTTTCCAGGCCTGTCAACAGCAGGGGACGTCAGGCAGCTTCAAGGCAGCATGAATGCAGCCTTCCAAGTGGGAAAGCAAGGATAGTTCCAGCAGGCTCCCGTTTCCACGCGCACACTCAGCTTACCTCCCTGTGGTTTCTAACCAGTCCAAAGAGACACAGGTTACCCTGCGTTTGCTTCCCTGAACCAACTCCCCGAAGTAGGGTGTTCTGCGTCAAGTGAACCGCCTCAACCAAGGAATGCCCTGCCAAGTTACGCCTCTGGGGCCTGTGGCTATTCCAAAGCCTGCAGGGCCACAGGAAGCACGGGGCTTAAATCGCAGTAAGAACGCAAGCCCACTTTCTCTTGGAGGCAGGGTGACCTCCGGCAGGGGGTGTCCTAGATGGAATGCGAGGCCGAGAGTTCTCTCAGGGCAGCTCAGACTAGGGCAAGGCGTAAGACCTCAAAGGCATGTGAGACGTGCCAGAAGTCTGTTGGTGAAAGTGTGGGTTTGGTGGGGAAACGAATCTGCTCCAGGAGAGAGTGCAGGGCGTTTCCCTACACTCGGCGTATAGAGAGCGGCTCCAAAGGGCTCCGGGCCTGGATGTTGCTCGGCAGACCCAGGGGTGCCTGGGAGTGTTCCGAGTTCCAGCCTGGAACAGGGTGCCCCGGTGAGCCTCCCAGGTGTCCAGGAAACTCTACTGCCGTTAAAGACACGCAGAGCAGAGGCTACGGCCTCATGGAAACTGCTGCGCGGCTCCGCTTCTGCTCCTCACGTCAGGGCCTTCCCTCCAGGCCTGTGCTCAATCTGGCTGTCCCGTTAGCGACGCAGCATTGCGAGATGCTGACGTTCTCCTCGAGCAGAGTGCCTTCAGGTACGAGGCCCGCGAAGTAAGCAAAGCAGAGTGTTTTCTCACGGCAGCTCTCACAAGGGCGACGGCAAAGATTTCCTGGGAGCTTCGGACTCACCAGAAATCTGGTCCTGAGGCTGTTGGAGGGCTCTGGAAATGTAGCTCTCCTCAAGGAACGTGCAGAGTGTTGCCCATCACTCGGCACGCACACAGGGCCTCCGAGGGGCAGAGCAATGGGCCTCGATGTTGCTCAGCCGGACCACGGCGTGGGGGGTGTCTGGAGGTCCTCAGTGACCTTGGAGGGAAGTGGATGCACACCCGAGGGGCCTAGGAGTCCTCAAATGGGAAATTCCGTTAAAATAAACCCGAACAGTGACTAAGAACTCATGGAAACTGCTGCATGCCGCCCTTCCTGCCCGGCTACGGAGGGCCTAAACTGGAGGGAAATTCTCATGCTGAGTGTCCCTTTCGTTCTGGAGCTTGTCAGGCTAACCACCACCGCGGCTATGGAAGCACCGGTTTGAAACGGAGCAAACTCATTTTCTTCCCAGAAGCATTTCGACCGGGTTTCCAGGCCTGTCAACAGCAGGGGACGTCAGGCAGCTTCAAGGCAGCATGAATGCAGCCTTCCAAGTGGGAAAGCAAGGATAGTTCCAGCAGGCTCCCGTTTCCACGCGCACACTCAGCTTACCTCCCTGTGGTTTCTAACCAGTCCAAAGAGACACGGGTTACCCGGCGTTTGCTTCCCTGAACCAACTCCCCGAAGTAGGGTGTTCTGCGTCAAGTGAACCGCCTCAACCAAGGAATGCCCTGCCTAGTTACGCCTCTGGGGCCTGTGGCTATTCCAAAGCCTGCAGGGCCACAGGAAGCACGGGGCTTAAATCGCAGTAAGAACGCAAGCCGACTTTCTCTTGGAGGCAGGGTGACCTCCGGCAGGGGGTGTCCTAGATGGAATGCGAGGCCGAGAGTTCTCTCAGGGCAGCTCAGACTAGGGCAAGGCGTAAGACCTCAAAGGCATGTGAGACGTGCCAGAAGTCTGTTGGTGAAAGTGTGGGTTTGGTGGGGAAACGAATCTGCTCCAGGAGAGAGTGCAGGGCGTTTCCCTACACTCGGCGTATAGAGAGCGGCTCCAAAGGGCTCCGGGCCTGGATGTTGCTCGGCAGACCCAGGGGTGCCTGGGAGTGTTCCGTGTTCCAGCCTGGAACAGGGTGCCCCGGCGAGCCTCCCAGGTGTCCAGGAAACTCTACTGCCGTTAAAGACACGCAGAGCAGAGGCTACGGCCTCATGGAAACTGCTGCGCGGCTCCGCTTCTGCACCTCACGTCAGGGCCTTCCCTCCAGGCCTGTGCTCAATCTGGCTGTCCCGTTAGCGACGCAGCATTGCGAGATGCTGACGTTCTCCTCGAGCAGAGTGCCTTCAGGTACGAGGCCCGCGAAGTAGGCAAGGCAGAGTGTTTTCTCACGGCAGCTCTCACAAGGGCAACGACAAAGATTTCCTGGGAGCTTCGGACTCACCAGAAATCTGGTCCTGAGGCTGTTGGAGGGCTCTGGAAATGTAGCTCTCCTCAAGGAACGTGCAGAGTGTTGCCCATCACTCGGCACGCACACAGGGTCTCCGAGGGGCAGAGCAATGGGCCTCGATGTTGCTCAGCCGGACCACGGCGTGGGGGGTGTCTGGTGGTCCTCAGTGACCTTGGAGGGAAGTGGATGCACACCCGAGGGGCCTAGGAGTCCTCAAATGGGAAATTCCGTTAAAATAAACCCGAACAGTGACTAAGAACTCATGGAAACTGCTGCATGCCGCCCTTCCTGCCCGGCTACGGAGGGCCTAAACTGGAGGGAAATTCTCACGTTGAGTTTCCCTTTCGTTCTGGAGCTTGTAATGCTAACCACCACCGCGGCTATGGAAGCACCGGGTTGAGACGGAGCAAACTCATTTTCTTCCCAGAAGCATTTCGACCGGGTTTCCAGGCCTGTCAACAGCAGGGGACGTCAGGCAGCTTCAAGGCAGCATGAATGCAGCCTTCCAAGTGGGAAAGCAAGGATAGTTCCAGCAGGCTCCCGTTTCCACGCGCACACTCAGCTTACCTCCCTGTGGTTTCTAACCAGTCCAAAGAGACACAGGTTACCCTGCGTTTGCTTCCCTGAACCAACTCCCCGAAGTAGGGTGTTCTGCGTCAAGTGAACCGCCTCAACCAAGGAATGCCCTGCCTAGTTACGCCTCTGGGGCCTGTGGCTATTCCAAAGCCTGCAGGGCCACAGGAAGCACGGGGCTTAAATCGCAGTAAGAACGCAAGCCGACTTTCTCTTGGAGGCAGGGTGACCTCCGGCAGGGGGTGTCCTAGATGGAATGCGAGGCCGAGAGTTCTCTCAGGGCAGCTCAGACTAGGGCAAGGCGTAAGACCTCAAAGGCATGTGAGACGTGCCAGAAGTCTGTTGGTGAAAGTGTGGGTTTGGTGGGGAAACGAATCTGCTCCAGGAGAGAGTGCAGGGCGTTTCCCTACACTCGGCGTATAGAGAGCGGCTCCAAAGGGCTCCGGGCCTGGATGTTGCTCGGCAGACCCAGGGGTGCCTGGGAGTGTTCCGTGTTCCAGCCTGGAACAGGGTGCCCCGGCGAGCCTCCCAGGTGTCCAGGAAACTCTACTGCCGTTAAAGACACGCAGAGCAGAGGCTACGGCCTCATGGAAACTGCTGCGCGGCTCCGCTTCTGCACCTCACGTCAGGGCCTTCCCTCCAGGCCTGTGCTCAATCTGGCTGTCCCGTTAGCGACGCAGCATTGCGAGATGCTGACGTTCTCCTCGAGCAGAGTGCCTTCAGGTACGAGGCCCGCGAAGTAGGCAAAGCAGAGTGTTTTCTCACGGCAGCTCTCACAAGGGCGACGACAAAGATTTCCTGGGAGCTTCGGACTCACCAGAAATCTGGTCCTGAGGCTGTTGGAGGGCTCTGGAAATGTAGCTCTCCTCAAGGAACGTGCAGAGTGTTGCCCATCACTCGGCACGCACACAGGGTCTCCGAGGGGCAGAGCAATGGGCCTCGATGTTGCTCAGCCGGACCACGGCGTGGGGGGTGTCTGGTGGTCCTCAGTGACCTTGGAGGGAAGTGGATGCACACCCGAGGGGCCTAGGAGTCCTCAAATGGGAAATTCCGTTAAAATAAACCCGAACAGTGACTAAGAACTCATGGAAACTGCTGCATGCCGCCCTTCCTGCCCGGCTACGGAGGGCCTAAACTGGAGGGAAATTCTCACGTTGAGTTTCCCTTTCGTTCTGGAGCTTGTAATGCTAACCACCACCGCGGCTATGGAAGCACCGGGTTGAGACGGAGCAAACTCATTTTCTTCCCAGAAGCATTTCGACCGGGTTTCCAGGCCTGTCAACAGCAGGGGACGTCAGGCAGCTTCAAGGCAGCATGAATGCAGCCTTCCAAGTGGGAAAGCAAGGATAGTTCCAGCAGGCTCCCGTTTCCACGCGCACACTCAGCTTACCTCCCTGTGGTTTCTAACCAGTCCAAAGAGACACAGGTTACCCTGCGTTTGCTTCCCTGAACCAACTCCCCGAAGTAGGGTGTTCTGCGTCAAGTGAACCGCCTCAACCAAGGAATGCCCTGCCTAGTTACGCCTCTGGGGCCTGTGGCTATTCCAAAGCCTGCAGGGCCACAGGAAGCACGGGGCTTAAATCGCAGTAAGAACGCAAGCCGACTTTCTCTTGGAGGCAGGGTGACCTCCGGCAGGGGGTGTCCTAGATGGAATGCGAGGCCGAGAGTTCTCTCAGGGCAGCTCAGACTAGGGCAAGGCGTAAGACCTCAAAGGCATGTGAGACGTGCCAGAAGTCTGTTCGTGAAAGTGTGGGTTTGGTGGGGAAACGAATCTGCTCCAGGAGAGAGTGCAGGGCGTTTCCCTACACTCGGCGTATAGAGAGCGGCTCCAAAGGGCTCCGGGCCTGGATGTTGCTCGGCAGACCCAGGGGTGCCTGGGAGTGTTCCGTGTTCCAGCCTGGAACAGGGTGCCCCGGCGAGCCTCCCAGGTGTCCAGGAAACTCTACTGCCGTTAAAGACACGCAGAGCAGAGGCTACGGCCTCATGGAAACTGCTGCGCGGCTCCGCTTCTGCACCTCACGTCAGGGCCTTCCCTCCAGGCCTGTGCTCAATCTGGCTGTCCCGTTAGCGACGCAGCATTGCGAGATGCTGACGTTCTCCTCGAGCAGAGTGCCTTCAGGTACGAGGCCCGCGAAGTAGGCAAAGCAGAGTGTTTTCTCACGGCAGCTCTCACAAGGGCGACGACAAAGATTTCCTGGGAGCTTCGGACTCACCAGAAATCTGGTCCTGAGGCTGTTGGAGGGCTCTGGAAATGTAGCTCTCCTCAAGGAACGTGCAGAGAGTTCCCCATCACTCGGCACGCACACAGGGTCTCCGAGGGGCAGAGCAATGGGCCTCGATGTTGCTCAGCCGGACCACGGCGTGGGGGGTGTCTGGAGGTCCTCAGTGACCTTGGAGGGAAGTGGATGCACACCCGAGGGGCCTAGGAGTCCTCAAATGGGAAATTCCGTTAAAATAAACCCGAACAGTGACTAAGAACTCATGGAAACTGCTGCATGCCGCCCTTCCTGCCCGGCTACGGAGGGCCTAAACTGGAGGGAAATTCTCACGTTGAGTTTCCCTTTCGTTCTGGAGCTTGTAATGCTAACCACCACCGCGGCTATGGAAGCACCGGGTTGAGACGGAGCAAACTCATTTTCTTCCCAGAAGCATTTCGACCGGGTTTCCAGGCCTGTCAACAGCAGGGGACGTCAGGCAGCTTCAAGGCAGCATGAATGCAGCCTTCCAAGTGGGAAAGCAAGGATAGTTCCAGCAGGCTCCCGTTTCCACGCGCACACTCAGCTTACCTCCCTGTGGTTTCTAACCAGTCCAAAGAGACACAGGTTACCCTGCGTTTGCTTCCCTGAACCAACTCCCCGAAGTAGGGTGTTCTGCGTCAAGTGAACCGCCTCAACCAAGGAATGCCCTGCCAAGTTACGCCTCTGGGGCCTGTGGCTATTCCAAAGCCTGCAGGGCCACAGGAAGCACGGGGCTTAAATCGCAGTAAGAACGCAAGCCGACTTTCTCTTGGAGGCAGGGTGACCTCCGGCAGGGGGTGTCCTAGATGGAATGCGAGGCCGAGAGTTCTCTCAGGGCAGCTCAGACTAGGGCAAGGCGTAAGACCTCAAAGGCATGTGAGACGTGCCAGAAGTCTGTTGGTGAAAGTGTGGGTTTGGTGGGGAAACGAATCTGCTCCAGGAGAGAGTGCAGGGCGTTTCCCTACACTCGGCGTATAGAGAGCGGCTCCAAAGGGCTACGGGCCTGGATGTTGCTCGGCAGACCCAGGGGTGCCTGGGAGTGTTCCGTGTTCCAGCCTGGAACAGGGTGCCCCGGCGAGCCTCCCAGGTGTCCAGGAAACTCTACTGCCGTTAAAGACACGCAGAGCAGAGGCTACGGCCTCATGGAAACTGCTGCGCGGCTCCGCTTCTGCACCTCACGTCAGGGCCTTCCCTCCAGGCCTGTGCTCAATCTGGCTGTCCCGTTAGCGACGCAGCATTGCGAGATGCTGACGTTCTCCTCGAGCAGAGTGCCTTCAGGTACGAGGCCCGCGAAGTAGGCAAAGCAGAGTGTTTTCTCACGGCAGCTCTCACAAGGGCGACGACAAAGATTTCCTGGGAGCTTCGGACTCACCAGAAATCTGGTCCTGAGGCTGTTGGAGGGCTCTGGAAATGTAGCTCTCCTCAAGGAACGTGCAGAGTGTTGCCCATCACTCGGCACGCACACAGGGTCTCCGAGGGGCAGAGCAATGGGCCTCGATGTTGCTCAGCCGGACCACGGCGTGGGGGGTGTCTGGTGGTCCTCAGTGACCTTGGAGGGAAGTGGATGCACACCCGAGGGGCCTAGGAGTCCTCAAATGGGAAATTCCGTTAAAATAAACCCGAACAGTGACTAAGAACTCATGGAAACTGCTGCATGCCGCCCTTCCTGCCCGGCTACGGAGGGCCTAAACTGGAGGGAAATTCTCACGTTGAGTTTCCCTTTCGTTCTGGAGCTTGTAATGCTAACCACCACCGCGGCTATGGAAGCACCGGGTTGAGACGGAGCAAACTCATTTTCTTCCCAGAAGCATTTCGACCGGGTTTCCAGGCCTGTCAACAGCAGGGGACGTCAGGCAGCTTCAAGGCAGCATGAATGCAGCCTTCCAAGTGGGAAAGCAAGGATAGTTCCAGCAGGCTCCCGTTTCCACGCGCACACTCAGCTTACCTCCCTGTGGTTTCTAACCAGTCCAAAGAGACACAGGTTACCCTGCGTTTGCTTCCCTGAACCAACTCCCCGAAGTAGGGTGTTCTGCGTCAAGTGAACCGCCTCAACCAAGGAATGCCCTGCCTAGTTACGCCTCTGGGGCCTGTGGCTATTCCAAAGCCTGCAGGGCCACAGGAAGCACGGGGCTTAAATCGCAGTAAGAACGCAAGCCGACTTTCTCTTGGAGGCAGGGTGACCTCCGGCAGGGGGTGTCCTAGATGGAATGCGAGGCCGAGAGTTCTCTCAGGGCAGCTCAGACTAGGGCAAGGCGTAAGACCTCAAAGGCATGTGAGACGTGCCAGAAGTCTGTTCGTGAAAGTGTGGGTTTGGTGGGTAAACGAATCTGCTCCAGGAGAGAGTGCAGGGCGTTTCCCTACACTCGGCGTATAGAGAGCGGCTCCAAAGGGCTCCGGGCCTGGATGTTGCACGGCAGACCCAGGGGTGCCTGGGAGTGTTCCGTGTTCCAGCCTGGAACAGGGTGCCCCGGCGAGCCTCCCAGGTGTCCAGGAAACTCTACTGCCGTTAAAGACACGCAGAGCAGAGGCTACGGCCTCATGGAAACTGCTGCGCGGCTCCGCTTCTGCACCTCACGTCAGGGCCTTCCCTCCAGGCCTGTGCTCAATCTGGCTGTCCCGTTAGCGACGCAGCATTGCGAGATGCTGACGTTCTCCTCGAGCAGAGTGCCTTCAGGTACGAGGCCCGCGAAGTAGGCAAAGCAGAGTGTTTTCTCACGGCAGCTCTCACAAGGGCGACGACAAAGATTTCCTGGGAGCTTCGGACTCACCAGAAATCTGGTCCTGAGGCTGTTGGAGGGCTCTGGAAATGTAGCTCTCCTCAAGGAACGTGCAGAGTGCTGCCCATCACTCGGCACGCACACAGGGTCTCCGAGGGGCAGAGCAATGGGCCTCGATGTTGCTCAGCCGGACCACGGCGTGGGGGGTGTCTGGAGGTCCTCAGTGACCTTGGAGGGAAGTGGATGCACACCCGAGGGGCCTAGGAGTCCTCAAATGGGAAATTCCGTTAAAATAAACCCGAACAGTGACTAAGAACTCATGGAAACTGCTGCATGCCGCCCTTCCTGCCCGGCTACGGAGGGCCTAAACTGGAGGGAAATTCTCACGTTGAGTTTCCCTTTCGTTCTGGAGCTTGTAATGCTAACCACCACCGCGGCTATGGAAGCACCGGGTTGAGACGGAGCAAACTCATTTTCTTCCCAGAAGCATTTCGACCGGGTTTCCAGGCCTGTCAACAGCAGGGGACGTCAGGCAGCTTCAAGGCAGCATGAATGCAGCCTTCCAAGTGGGAAAGCAAGGATAGTTCCAGCAGGCTCCCGTTTCCACGCGCACACTCAGCTTAACTCCCTGTGGTTTCTAACCAGTCCAAAGAGACACAGGTTACCCTGCGTTTGCTTCCCTGAACCAACTCCCCGAAGTAGGGTGTTCTGCGTCAAGTGAACCGCCTCAACCAAGGAATGCCCTGCCTAGTTACGCCTCTGGGGCCTGTGGCTATTCCAAAGCCTGCAGGGCCACAGGAAGCACGGGGCTTAAATCACAGTAAGAACGCAAGCCGACTTTCTCTTGGAGGCAGGGTGACCTCCGGCAGGGGGTGTCCTAGATGGAATGCGAGGCCGAGAGTTCTCTCAGGGCAGCTCAGACTAGGGCAAGGCGTAAGACCTCAAAGGCATGTGAGACGTGCCAGAAGTCTGTTGGTGAAAGTGTGGGTTTGGTGGGGAAACGAATCTGCTCCAGGAGAGAGTGCAGGGCGTTTCCCTACACTCGGCGTATAGAGAGCGGCTCCAAAGGGCTCCGGGCCTGGATGTTGCTCGGCAGACCCAGGGGTGCCTGGGAGTGTTCCGAGTTCCAGCCTGGAACAGGGTGCCCCGGCGAGCCTCCCAGGTGTCCAGGAAACTCTACTGCCGTTAAAGACACGCAGAGCAGAGGCTACGGCCTCATGGAAACTGCTGCGCGGCTCCGCTTCTGCACCTCACGTCAGGGCCTTCCCTCCAGGCCTGTGCTCAATCTGGCCGTCCCGTTAGCGACGCAGCATTGCGAGATGCTGACGTTCTCCTCGAGCAGAGTGCCTTCAGGTACGAGGCCCGCGAAGTAAGCAAAGCAGAGTGTTTTCTCACGGCAGCTCTCACAAGGGCGACGGCAAAGATTTCCTGGGAGCTTCGGACTCACCAGAAATCTGGTCCTGAGGCTGTTGGAGGGCTCTGGAAATGTAGCTCTCCTCAAGGAACGTGCAGAGTGTTGCCCATCACTCGGCACGCACACAGGGCCTCCGAGGGGCAGAGCAATGGGCCTCGATGTTGCTCAGCCGGACCACGGCGTGGGGGGTGTCTGGAGGTCCTCAGTGACCTTGGAGGGAAGTGGATGCACACCCGAGGGGCCTAGGAGTCCTCAAATGGGAAATTCCGTTAAAATAAACCCGAACAGTGACTAAGAACTCATGGAAACTGCTGCATGCCGCCCTTCCTGCCCGGCTACGGAGGGCCTAAACTGGAGGGAAATTCTCACGTTGAGTTTCCCTTTCGTTCTGGAGCTTGTCAGGCTAACCACCACCGCGGCTATGGAAGCACCGGGTTGAAACGGAGCAAACTCATTTTCTTCCCAGAAGCATTTCGACCGGGTTTCCAGGCCTGTCAACAGCAGGGGACGTCAGGCAGCTTCAAGGCAGCATGAATGCAGCCTTCCAAGTGGGAAAGCAAGGATAGTTCCAGCAGGCTCCCGTTTTCACGCGCACACTCAGCTTACCTCCCTGTGGTTTCTAACCAGTCCAAAGAGACACAGGTTACCCTGCGTTTGCTTCCCTGAACCAACTCCCCGAAGTAGGGTGTTCTGCGTCAAGTGAACCGCCTCAACCAAGGAATGCCCTGCCTAGTTACGCCTCTGGGGCCTGTGGCTATTCCAAAGCCTGCAGGGCCACAGGAAGCACAGGGCTTAAATCGCAGTAAGAACGCAAGCCGACTTTCTCTTGGAGGCAGGGTGACCTCCGGCAGGAGGTGTCCTAGATGGAATGCGAGGCCGAGAGTTCTCTCAGGGCAGCTCAGACTAGGGCAAGGCGTAAGACCTCAAAGGCATGTGAGACGTGCCAGAAGTCTGTTCGTGAAAGTGTGGGTTTGGTGGGGAAACGAATCTGCTCCAGGAGAGAGTGCAGGGCGTTTCCCTACACTCGGCGTATAGAGAGCGGCTCCAAAGGGCTCCGGGCCTGGATGTTGCTCGGCAGACCCAGGGGTGCCTGGGAGTGTTCCGTGTTCCAGCCTGGAACAGGGTGCCCCGGCGAGCCTCCCAGGTGTCCAGGAAACTCTACTGCCGTTAAAGACACGCAGAGCAGAGGCTACGGCCTCATGGAAACTGCTGCGCGGCTCCGCTTCTGCACCTCACGTCAGGGCCTTCCCTCCAGGCCTGTGCTCAATCTGGCTGTCCCGTTAGCGACGCAGCATTGCGAGATGCTGACGTTCTCCTCGAGCAGAGTGCCTTCAGGTACGAGGCCCGCGAAGTAGGCAAAGCAGAGTGTTTTCTCACGGCAGCTCTCACAAGGGCGACGACAAAGATTTCCTGGGAGCTTCGGACTCACCAGAAATCTGGTCCTGAGGCTGTTGGAGGGCTCTGGAAATGTAGCTCTCCTCAAGGAACGTGCAGAGTGTTGCCCATCACTCAGCACGCACACAGGGTCTCCGAGGGGCAGAGCAATGGGCCTCGATGTTGCTCAGTCAGACCACGGCGTGGGGGTTGTCTGGAGGTCCTCAGTGACCTTGGAGGGAAGTGGATGCACACCCGAGGGGCCTAGGAGTCCTCAAATGGGAAATTCCGTTAAAATAAACCCGAACAGTGACTAAGAACTCATGGAAACTGCTGCATGCCGCCCTTCCTGCCCGGCTACGGAGGGCCTAAACTGGAGGGAAATTCTCACGTTGAGTTTCCCTTTCGTTCTGGAGCTTGTCAGGCTAACCACCACCGCGGCTATGGAAGCACCGGGTTGAGACGGAGCAAACTCATTTTCTTCCCAGAAGCATTTCGACCGGGTTTCCAGGCCTGTCAACAGCAGGGGACGTCAGGCAGCTTCAAGGCAGCATGAATGCAGCCTTCCAAGTGGGAAAGCAAGGATAGTTCCAGCAGGCTCCCGTTTCCACGCGCACACTCAGCTTACCTCCCTGTGGTTTCTAACCAGTCCAAAGAGACACAGGTTACCCTGCGTTTGCTTCCCTGAACCAACTCCCCGAAGTAGGGTGTTCTGCGTCAAGTGAACCGCCTCAACCAAGGAATGCCCTGCCAAGTTACGCCTCTGGGGCCTGTGGCTATTCCAAACCCTGCAGGGCCACAGGAAGCACGGGGCTTAAATCGC
Source organism: Grampus griseus (assembly GCF_964374135.1). Lineage (NCBI taxonomy): Eukaryota > Metazoa > Chordata > Mammalia > Artiodactyla > Delphinidae > Grampus > Grampus griseus. Next base: position 35,668,976 of record NC_139012.1, on the reverse strand, counting down.
AGTAAGAACGCAAGCCGACTTTCTCTTGGAGGCAGGGTGACCTCCGGCAGGGGGTGTCCTAGATGGAATGCGAGGCCGAGAGTTCTCTCAGGGCAGCTCAGACTAGGGCAAGGCGTAAGACCTCAAAGGCATGTGAGACGTGCCAGAAGTCTGTTGGTGAAAGTGTGGGTTTGGTGGGGAAACGAATCTGCTCCAGGAGAGAGTGCAGGGCGTTTCCCTACACTCGGCGTATAGAGAGCGGCTCCAAAGGGCTCCGGGCCTGGATGTTGCTCGGCAGACCCAGGGGTGCCTGGGAGTGTTCCGTGTTCCAGCCTGGAACAGGGTGCCCCGGCGAGCCTCCCAGGTGTCCAGGAAACTCTACTGCCGTTAAAGACACGCAGAGCAGAGGCTACGGCCTCATGGAAACTGCTGCGCGGCTCCGCTTCTGCACCTCACGTCAGGGCCTTCCCTCCAGGCCTGTGCTCAATCTGGCCGTCCCGTTAGCGACGCAGCATTGCGAGATGCTGACGTTCTCCTCGAGCAGAGTGCCTTCAGGTACGAGGCCCGCGAAGTAGGCAAAGCAGAGTGTTTTCTCACGGCAGCTCTCACAAGGGCGACGACAAAGATTTCCTGGGAGCTTCGGACTCACCAGAAATCTGGTCCTGAGGCTGTTGGAGGGCTCTGGAAATGTAGCTCTCCTCAAGGAACGTGCAGAGTGTTGCCCAACACTCGGCACGCACACAGGGTCTCCGAGGGGCAGAGCAATGGGCCTCGATGTTGCTCAGTCAGACCACGGCGTGGGGGGTGTCTGGAGGTCCTCAGTGACCTTGGAGGGAAGTGGATGCACACCCGAGGGGCCTAGGAGTCCTCAAATGGGAAATTCCGTTAAAATAAACCCGAACAGTGACTAAGAACTCATGGAAACTGCTGCATGCCGCCCTTCCTGCCCGGCTACGGAGGGCCTAAACTGGAGGGAAATTCTCACGTTGAGTTTCCCTTTCGTTCTGGAGCTTGTCAGGCTAACCACCACCGCGGCTATGGAAGCACCGGGTTGAGACGGAGCAAACTCATTTTCTTCCCAGAAGCATTTCGACCGGGTTTCCAGGCCTGTCAACAGCAGGGGACGTCAGGCAGCTTCAAGGCAGCATGAATGCAGCCTTCCAAGTGGGAAAGCAAGGATAGTTCCAGCAGGCTCCCGTTTCCACGCGCACACTCAGCTTACCTCCCTGTGGTTTCTAACCCGTCCAAAGAGACACAGGTTACCCTGCGTTTGCTTCCCTGAACCAACTCCCCGAAGTAGGGTGTTCTGCGTCAAGTGAACCGCCTCAACCAAGGAATGCCCTGCCTAGTTACGCCTCTGGGGCCTGTGGCTATTCCAAAGCCTGCAGGGCCACAGGAAGCACGGGGCTTAAATCGCAGTAAGAACGCAAGCCGACTTTCTCTTGGAGGCAGGGTGACCTCCGGCAGGGGGTGTCCTAGATGGAATGCGAGGCCGAGAGTTCTCTCAGGGCAGCTCAGACTAGGGCAAGGCGTAAGACCTCAAAGGCATGTGAGACGTGCCAGAAGTCTGTTCGTGAAAGTGTGGGTTTGGTGGGGAAACGAATCTGCTCCAGGAGAGAGTGCAGGGCGTTTCCCTACACTCGGCGTATAGAGAGCGGCTCCAAAGGGCTCCGGGCCTGGATGTTGCTCGGCAGACCCAGGGGTGCCCGGGAGTGTTCCGAGTTCCAGCCTGGAACAGGGTGCCCCGGCGAGCCTCCCAGGTGTCCAGGAAACTCTACTGCCGTTAAAGACACGCAGAGCAGAGGCTACGGCCTCATGGAAACTGCTGCGCGGCTCCGCTTCTGCACCTCACGTCAGGGCCTTCCCTCCAGGCCTGTGCTCAATCTGGCTGTCCCGTTAGCGACGCAGCATTGCGAGATGCTGACGTTCTCCTCGAGCAGAGTGCCTTCAGGTACGAGGCCCGCGAAGTAAGCAAAGCAAAGTAGTTTCTCACGGCAGCTCTCACAAGGGCGACGGCAAAGATTTCCTGGGAGCTTCGGACTCACCAGAAATCTGGTCCTGAGGCTGTTGGAGGGCTCTGGAAATGTAGCTCTCCTCAAGGAACGTGCAGAGCGTTGCCCATCACTCGGCACGCACACAGGGCCTCCGAGGGGCAGAGCAATGGGCCTCGATGTTGCTCAGCCGGACCACGGCGTGGGGGGTGTCTGGAGGTCCTCAGTGACCTTGGAGGGAAGTGGATGCACACCCGAGGGGCCTAGGAGTCCTCAAATGGGAAATTCCGTTAAAATAAACCCGAACAGTGACTAAGAACTCATGGAAACTGCTGCATGCCGCCCTTCCTGCCCGGCTACGGAGGGCCTAAACTGGAGGGAAATTCTCACGTTGAGTTTCCCTTTCGTTCTGGAGCTTGTAATGCTAACCACCACCGCGGCTATGGAAGCACCGGGTTGAGACGGAGCAAACTCATTTTCTTCCCAGAAGCATTTCGACCGGGTTTCCAGGCCTGTCAACAGCAGGGGACGTCAGGCAGCTTCAAGGCAGCATGAATGCAGCCTTCCAAGTGGGAAAGCAAGGATAGTTCCAGCAGGCTCCCGTTTCCACGCGCACACTCAGCTTACCTCCCTGTGGTTTCTAACCAGTCCAAAGAGACACAGGTTACCCTGCGTTTGCTTCCCTGAACCAACTCCCCGAAGTAGGGTGTTCTGCGTCAAGTGAACCGCCTCAACCAAGGAATGCCCTGCCTAGTTACGCCTCTGGGGCCTGTGGCTATTCCAAAGCCTGCAGGGCCACAGGAAGCACGGGGCTTAAATCGCAGTAAGAACGCAAGCCGACTTTCTCTTGGAGGCAGGGTGACCTCCGGCAGGGGGTGTCCTAGATGGAATGCGAGGCCGAGAGTTCTCTCAGGGCAGCTCAGACTAGGGCAAGGCGTAAGACCTCAAAGGCATGTGAGACGTGCCAGAAGTCTGTTGGTGAAAGTGTGGGTTTGGTGGGGAAACGAATCTGCTCCAGGAGAGAGTGCAGGGCGTTTCCCTACACTCGGCGTATAGAGAGCGGCTCCAAAGGGCTCCGGGCCTGGATGTTGCTCGGCAGACCCAGGGGTGCCTGGGAGTGTTCCGTGTTCCAGCCTGGAACAGGGTGCCCCGGCGAGCCTCCCAGGTGTCCAGGAAACTCTACTGCCGTTAAAGACACGCAGAGCAGAGGCTACGGCCTCATGGAAACTGCTGCGCGGCTCCGCTTCTGCACCTCACGTCAGGGCCTTCCCTCCAGGCCTGTGCTCAATCTGGCTGTCCCGTTAGCGACGCAGCATTGCGAGATGCTGACGTTCTCCTCGAGCAGAGTGCCTTCAGGTACGAGGCCCGCGAAGTAGGCAAAGCAGAGTGTTTTCTCACGGCAGCTCTCACAAGGGCGACGACAAAGATTTCCTGGGAGCTTCGGACTCACCAGAAATCTGGTCCTGAGGCTGTTGGAGGGCTCTGGAAATGTAGCTCTCCTCAAGGAACGTGCAGAGTGTTGCCCATCACTCGGCACGCACACAGGGTCTCCGAGGGGCAGAGCAATGGGCCTCGATGTTGCTCAGCCGGACCACGGCGTGGGGGGTGTCTGGTGGTCCTCAGTGACCTTGGAGGGAAGTGGATGCACACCCGAGGGGCCTAGGAGTCCTCAAATGGGAAATTCCGTTAAAATAAACCCGAACAGTGACTAAGAACTCATGGAAACTGCTGCATGCCGCCCTTCCTGCCCGGCTACGGAGGGCCTAAACTGGAGGGAAATTCTCACGTTGAGTTTCCCTTTCGTTCTGGAGCTTGTAATGCTAACCACCACCGCGGCTATGGAAGCACCGGGTTGAGACGGAGCAAACTCATTTTCTTCCCAGAAGCATTTCGACCGGGTTTCCAGGCCTGTCAACAGCAGGGGACGTCAGGCAGCTTCAAGGCAGCATGAATGCAGCCTTCCAAGTGGGAAAGCAAGGATAGTTCCAGCAGGCTCCCGTTTCCACGCGCACACTCAGCTTACCTCCCTGTGGTTTCTAACCAGTCCAAAGAGACACAGGTTACCCTGCGTTTGCTTCCCTGAACCAACTCCCCGAAGTAGGGTGTTCTGCGTCAAGTGAACCGCCTCAACCAAGGAATGCCCTGCCTAGTTACGCCTCTGGGGCCTGTGGCTATTCCAAAGCCTGCAGGGCCACAGGAAGCACGGGGCTTAAATCGCAGTAAGAACGCAAGCCGACTTTCTCTTGGAGGCAGGGTGACCTCCGGCAGGGGGTGTCCTAGATGGAATGCGAGGCCGAGAGTTCTCTCAGGGCAGCTCAGACTAGGGCAAGGCGTAAGACCTCAAAGGCATGTGAGACGTGCCAGAAGTCTGTTGGTGAAAGTGTGGGTTTGGTGGGGAAACGAATCTGCTCCAGGAGAGAGTGCAGGGCGTTTCCCTACACTCGGCGTATAGAGAGCGGCTCCAAAGGGCTCCGGGCCTGGATGTTGCTCGGCAGACCCAGGGGTGCCTGGGAGTGTTCCGTGTTCCAGCCTGGAACAGGGTGCCCCGGCGAGCCTCCCAGGTGTCCAGGAAACTCTACTGCCGTTAAAGACACGCAGAGCAGAGGCTACGGCCTCATGGAAACTGCTGCGCGGCTCCGCTTCTGCACCTCACGTCAGGGCCTTCCCTCCAGGCCTGTGCTCAATCTGGCTGTCCCGTTAGCGACGCAGCATTGCGAGATGCTGACGTTCTCCTCGAGCAGAGTGCCTTCAGGTACGAGGCCCGCGAAGTAGGCAAAGCAGAGTGTTTTCTCACGGCAGCTCTCACAAGGGCGACGACAAAGATTTCCTGGGAGCTTCGGACTCACCAGAAATCTGGTCCTGAGGCTGTTGGAGGGCTCTGGAAATGTAGCTCTCCTCAAGGAACGTGCAGAGTGTTGCCCATCACTCGGCACGCACACAGGGTCTCCGAGGGGCAGAGCAATGGGCCTCGATGTTGCTCAGCCGGACCACGGCGTGGGGGGTGTCTGGTGGTCCTCAGTGACCTTGGAGGGAAGTGGATGCACACCCGAGGGGCCTAGGAGTCCTCAAATGGGAAATTCCGTTAAAATAAACCCGAACAGTGACTAAGAACTCATGGAAACTGCTGCATGCCGCCCTTCCTGCCCGGCTACGGAGGGCCTAAACTGGAGGGAAATTCTCACGTTGAGTTTCCCTTTCGTTCTGGAGCTTGTAATGCTAACCACCACCGCGGCTATGGAAGCACCGGGTTGAGACGGAGCAAACTCATTTTCTTCCCAGAAGCATTTCGACCGGGTTTCCAGGCCTGTCAACAGCAGGGGACGTCAGGCAGCTTCAAGGCAGCATGAATGCAGCCTTCCAAGTGGGAAAGCAAGGATAGTTCCAGCAGGCTCCCGTTTCCACGCGCACACTCAGCTTACCTCCCTGTGGTTTCTAACCAGTCCAAAGAGACACAGGTTACCCTGCGTTTGCTTCCCTGAACCAACTCCCCGAAGTAGGGTGTTCTGCGTCAAGTGAACCGCCTCAACCAAGGAATGCCCTGCCTAGTTACGCCTCTGGGGCCTGTGGCTATTCCAAAGCCTGCAGGGCCACAGGAAGCACGGGGCTTAAATCGCAGTAAGAACGCAAGCCGACTTTCTCTTGGAGGCAGGGTGACCTCCGGCAGGGGGTGTCCTAGATGGAATGCGAGGCCGAGAGTTCTCTCAGGGCAGCTCAGACTAGGGCAAGGCGTAAGACCTCAAAGGCATGTGAGACGTGCCAGAAGTCTGTTCGTGAAAGTGTGGGTTTGGTGGGTAAACGAATCTGCTCCAGGAGAGAGTGCAGGGCGTTTCCCTACACTCGGCGTATAGAGAGCGGCTCCAAAGGGCTCCGGGCCTGGATGTTGCACGGCAGACCCAGGGGTGCCTGGGAGTGTTCCGTGTTCCAGCCTGGAACAGGGTGCCCCGGCGAGCCTCCCAGGTGTCCAGGAAACTCTACTGCCGTTAAAGACACGCAGAGCAGAGGCTACGGCCTCATGGAAACTGCTGCGCGGCTCCGCTTCTGCACCTCACGTCAGGGCCTTCCCTCCAGGCCTGTGCTCAATCTGGCTGTCCCGTTAGCGACGCAGCATTGCGAGATGCTGACGTTCTCCTCGAGCAGAGTGCCTTCAGGTACGAGGCCCGCGAAGTAGGCAAAGCAGAGTGTTTTCTCACGGCAGCTCTCACAAGGGCGACGACAAAGATTTCCTGGGAGCTTCGGACTCACCAGAAATCTGGTCCTGAGGCTGTTGGAGGGCTCTGGAAATGTAGCTCTCCTCAAGGAACGTGCAGAGTGCTGCCCATCACTCGGCACGCACACAGGGTCTCCGAGGGGCAGAGCAATGGGCCTCGATGTTGCTCAGCCGGACCACGGCGTGGGGGGTGTCTGGAGGTCCTCAGTGACCTTGGAGGGAAGTGGATGCACACCCGAGGGGCCTAGGAGTCCTCAAATGGGAAATTCCGTTAAAATAAACCCGAACAGTGACTAAGAACTCATGGAAACTGCTGCATGCCGCCCTTCCTGCCCGGCTACGGAGGGCCTAAACTGGAGGGAAATTCTCACGTTGAGTTTCCCTTTCGTTCTGGAGCTTGTAATGCTAACCACCACCGCGGCTATGGAAGCACCGGGTTGAGACGGAGCAAACTCATTTTCTTCCCAGAAGCATTTCGACCGGGTTTCCAGGCCTGTCAACAGCAGGGGACGTCAGGCAGCTTCAAGGCAGCATGAATGCAGCCTTCCAAGTGGGAAAGCAAGGATAGTTCCAGCAGGCTCCCGTTTCCACGCGCACACTCAGCTTAACTCCCTGTGGTTTCTAACCAGTCCAAAGAGACACAGGTTACCCTGCGTTTGCTTCCCTGAACCAACTCCCCGAAGTAGGGTGTTCTGCGTCAAGTGAACCGCCTCAACCAAGGAATGCCCTGCCTAGTTACGCCTCTGGGGCCTGTGGCTATTCCAAAGCCTGCAGGGCCACAGGAAGCACGGGGCTTAAATCACAGTAAGAACGCAAGCCGACTTTCTCTTGGAGGCAGGGTGACCTCCGGCAGGGGGTGTCCTAGATGGAATGCGAGGCCGAGAGTTCTCTCAGGGCAGCTCAGACTAGGGCAAGGCGTAAGACCTCAAAGGCATGTGAGACGTGCCAGAAGTCTGTTGGTGAAAGTGTGGGTTTGGTGGGGAAACGAATCTGCTCCAGGAGAGAGTGCAGGGCGTTTCCCTACACTCGGCGTATAGAGAGCGGCTCCAAAGGGCTCCGGGCCTGGATGTTGCTCGGCAGACCCAGGGGTGCCTGGGAGTGTTCCGAGTTCCAGCCTGGAACAGGGTGCCCCGGCGAGCCTCCCAGGTGTCCAGGAAACTCTACTGCCGTTAAAGACACGCAGAGCAGAGGCTACGGCCTCATGGAAACTGCTGCGCGGCTCCGCTTCTGCACCTCACGTCAGGGCCTTCCCTCCAGGCCTGTGCTCAATCTGGCCGTCCCGTTAGCGACGCAGCATTGCGAGATGCTGACGTTCTCCTCGAGCAGAGTGCCTTCAGGTACGAGGCCCGCGAAGTAGGCAAAGCAGAGTGTTTTCTCACGGCAGCTCTCACAAGGGCGACGACAAAGATTTCCTGGGAGCTTCGGACTCACCAGAAATCTGGTCCTGAGGCTGTTGGAGGGCTCTGGAAATGTAGCTCTCCTCAAGGAACGTGCAGAGTGTTGCCCATCACTCAGCACGCACACAGGGTCTCCGAGGGGCAGAGCAATGGGCCTCGATGTTGCTCAGTCAGACCACGGCGTGGGGGGTGTCTGGAGGTCCTCAGTGACCTTGGAGGGAAGTGGATGCACACCCGAGGGGCCTAGGAGTCCTCAAATGGGAAATTCCGTTAAAATAAACCCGAACAGTGACTAAGAACTCATGGAAACTGCTGCATGCCGCCCTTCCTGCCCGGCTACGGAGGGCCTAAACTGGAGGGAAATTCTCACGTTGAGTTTCCCTTTCGTTCTGGAGCTTGTCAGGCTAACCACCACCGCGGCTATGGAAGCACCGGGTTGAGACGGAGCAAACTCATTTTCTTCCCAGAAGCATTTCGACCGGGTTTCCAGGCCTGTCAACAGCAGGGGACGTCAGGCAGCTTCAAGGCAGCATGAATGCAGCCTTCCAAGTGGGAAAGCAAGGATAGTTCCAGCAGGCTCCCGTTTCCACGCGCACACTCAGCTTACCTCCCTGTGGTTTCTAACCAGTCCAAAGAGACACAGGTTACCCTGCGTTTGCTTCCCTGAACCAACTCCCCGAAGTAGGGTGTTCTGCGTCAAGTGAACCGCCTCAACCAAGGAATGCCCTGCCAAGTTACGCTTCTGGGGCCTGTGGCTATTCCAAACCCTGCAGGGCCACAGGAAGCACGGGGCTTAAATCGCAGTAAGAACGCAAGCCGACTTTCTCTTGGAGGCAGGGTGACCTCCGGCAGGGGGTGTCCTAGATGGAATGCGAGGCCGAGAGTTCTCTCAGGGCAGCTCAGACTAGGGCAAGGCGTAAGACCTCAAAGGCATGTGAGACGTGCCAGAAGTCTGTTCGTGAAAGTGTGGGTTTGGTGGGGAAACGAATCTGCTCCAGGAGAGAGTGCAGGGCGTTTCCCTACACTCGGCGTATAGAGAGCGGCTCCAAAGGGCTCCGGGCCTGGATGTTGCTCGGCAGACCCAGGGGTGCCTGGGAGTGTTCCGTGTTCCAGCCTGGAACAGGGTGCCCCGGCGAGCCTCCCAGGTGTCCAGGAAACTCTACTGCCGTTAAAGACACGCAGAGCAGAGGCTACGGCCTCATGGAAACTGCTGCGCGGCTCCGCTTCTGCACCTCACGTCAGGGCCTTCCCTCCAGGCCTGTGCTCAATCTGGCCGTCCCGTTAGCGACGCAGCATTGCGAGATGCTGACGTTCTCCTCGAGCAGAGTGCCTTCAGGTACGAGGCCCGCGAAGTAGGCAAAGCAGAGTGTTTTCTCACGGCAGCTCTCACAAGGGCGACGACAAAGATTTCCTGGGAGCTTCGGACTCACCAGAAATCTGGTCCTGAGGCTGTTGGAGGGCTCTGGAAATGTAGCTCTCCTCAAGGAACGTGCAGAGTGTTGCCCATCACTCGGCACGCACACAGGGTCTCCGAGGGGCAGAGCAATGGGCCTCGATGTTGCTCAGTCAGACCACGGCGTGGGGGGTGTCTGGAGGTCCTCAGTGACCTTGGAGGGAAGTGGATGCACACCCGAGGGGCCTAGGAGTCCTCAAATGGGAAATTCCGTTAAAATAAACCCGAACAGTGACTAAGAACTCATGGAAACTGCTGCATGCCGCCCTTCCTGCCCGGCTACGGAGGGCCTAAACTGGAGGGAAATTCTCACGTTGAGTTTCCCTTTCGTTCTGGAGCTTGTCAGGCTAACCACCACCGCGGCTATGGAAGCACCGGGTTGAGACGGAGCAAACTCATTTTCTTCCCAGAAGCATTTCGACCGGGTTTCCAGGCCTGTCAACAGCAGGGGACGTCAGGCAGCTTCAAGGCAGCATGAATGCAGCCTTCCAAGTGGGAAAGCAAGGATAGTTCCAGCAGGCTCCCGTTTCCACGCGCACACTCAGCTTACCTCCCTGTGGTTTCTAACCAGTCCAAAGAGACACAGGTTACCCTGCGTTTGCTTCCCTGAACCAACTCCCCGAAGTAGGGTGTTCTGCGTCAAGTGAACCGCCTCAACCAAGGAATGCCCTGCCTAGTTACGCCTCTGGGGCCTGTGGCTATTCCAAAGCCTGCAGGGCCACAGGAAGCACGGGGCTTAAATCGCAGTAAGAACGCAAGCCGACTTTCTCTTGGAGGCAGGGTGACCTCCGGCAGGGGGTGTCCTAGATGGAATGCGAGGCCGAGAGTTCTCTCAGGGCAGCTCAGACTAGGGCAAGGCGTAAGACCTCAAAGGCATGTGAGACGTGCCAGAAGTCTGTTCGTGAAAGTGTGGGTTTGGTGGGGAAACGAATCTGCTCCAGGAGAGAGTGCAGGGCGTTTCCCTACACTCGGCGTATAGAGAGCGGCTCCAAAGGGCTCCGGGCCTGGATGTTGCTCGGCAGACCCAGGGGTGCCCGGGAGTGTTCCGAGTTCCAGCCTGGAACAGGGTGCCCCGGCGAGCCTCCCAGGTGTCCAGGAAACTCTACTGCCGTTAAAGACACGCAGAGCAGAGGCTACGGCCTCATGGAAACTGCTGCGCGGCTCCGCTTCTGCACCTCACGTCAGGGCCTTCCCTCCAGGCCTGTGCTCAATCTGGCTGTCCCGTTAGCGACGCAGCATTGCGAGATGCTGACGTTCTCCTCGAGCAGAGTGCCTTCAGGTACGAGGCCCGCGAAGTAAGCAAAGCAAAGTATTTTCTCACGGCAGCTCTCACAAGGGCGACGGCAAAGATTTCCTGGGAGCTTCGGACTCACCAGAAATCTGGTCCTGAGGCTGTTGGAGGGCTCTGGAAATGTAGCTCTCCTCAAGGAACGTGCAGAGCGTTGCCCATCACTCGGCACGCACACAGGGCCTCCGAGGGGCAGAGCAATGGGCCTCGATGTTGCTCAGCCGGACCACGGCGTGGGGGGTGTCTGGAGGTCCTCAGTGACCTTGGAGGGAAGTGGATGCACACCCGAGGGGCCTAGGAGTCCTCAAATGGGAAATTCCGTTAAAATAAACCCGAACAGTGACTAAGAACTCATGGAAACTGCTGCATGCCGCCCTTCCTGCCCGGCTACGGAGGGCCTAAACTGGAGGGAAATTCTCACGTTGAGTTTCCCTTTCGTTCTGGAGCTTGTAATGCTAACCACCACCGCGGCTATGGAAGCACCGGGTTGAGACGGAGCAAACTCATTTTCTTCCCAGAAGCATTTCGACCGGGTTTCCAGGCCTGTCAACAGCAGGGGACGTCAGGCAGCTTCAAGGCAGCATGAATGCAGCCTTCCAAGTGGGAAAGCAAGGATAGTTCCAGCAGGCTCCCGTTTCCACGCGCACACTCAGCTTACCTCCCTGTGGTTTCTAACCAGTCCAAAGAGACACAGGTTACCCTGCGTTTGCTTCCCTGAACCAACTCCCCGAAGTAGGGTGTTCTGCGTCAAGTGAACCGCCTCAACCAAGGAATGCCCTGCCTAGTTACGCCTCTGGGGCCTGTGGCTATTCCAAAGCCTGCAGGGCCACAGGAAGCACGGGGCTTAAATCGCAGTAAGAACGCAAGCCGACTTTCTCTTGGAGGCAGGGTGACCTCCGGCAGGGGGTGTCCTAGATGGAATGCGAGGCCGAGAGTTCTCTCAGGGCAGCTCAGACTAGGGCAAGGCGTAAGACCTCAAAGGCATGTGAGACGTGCCAGAAGTCTGTTGGTGAAAGTGTGGGTTTGGTGGGGAAACGAATCTGCTCCAGGAGAGAGTGCAGGGCGTTTCCCTACACTCGGCGTATAGAGAGCGGCTCCAAAGGGCTCCGGGCCTGGATGTTGCTCGGCAGACCCAGGGGTGCCTGGGAGTGTTCCGTGTTCCAGCCTGGAACAGGGTGCCCCGGCGAGCCTCCCAGGTGTCCAGGAAACTCTACTGCCGTTAAAGACACGCAGAGCAGAGGCTACGGCCTCATGGAAACTGCTGCGCGGCTCCGCTTCTGCACCTCACGTCAGGGCCTTCCCTCCAGGCCTGTGCTCAATCTGGCTGTCCCGTTAGCGACGCAGCATTGCGAGATGCTGACGTTCTCCTCGAGCAGAGTGCCTTCAGGTACGAGGCCCGCGAAGTAGGCAAAGCAGAGTGTTTTCTCACGGCAGCTCTCACAAGGGCGACGACAAAGATTTCCTGGGAGCTTCGGACTCACCAGAAATCTGGTCCTGAGGCTGTTGGAGGGCTCTGGAAATGTAGCTCTCCTCAAGGAACGTGCAGAGTGTTGCCCATCACTCGGCACGCACACAGGGTCTCCGAGGGGCAGAGCAATGGGCCTCGATGTTGCTCAGCCGGACCACGGCGTGGGGGGTGTCTGGAGGTCCTCAGTGACCTTGGAGGGAAGTGGATGCACACCCGAGGGGCCTAGGAGTCCTCAAATGGGAAATTCCGTTAAAATAAACCCGAACAGTGACTAAGAACTCATGGAAACTGCTGCATGCCGCCCTTCCTGCCCGGCTACGGAGGGCCTAAACTGGAGGGAAATTCTCACGTTGAGTTTACCTTTCGTTCTGGAGCTTGTCAGGCTAACCACCACCGCGGCTATGGAAGCACCGGGTTGAAACGGAGCAAACTCATTTTCTTCCCAGAAGCATTTCGACCGGGTTTCCAGGCCTGTCAACAGCAGGGGACGTCAGGCAGCTTCAAGGCAGCATGAATGCAGCCTTCCAAGTGGGAAAGCAAGGATAGTTCCAGCAGGCTCCCGTTTCCACGCGCACACTCAGCTTACCTCCCTGTGGTTTCTAACCAGTCCAAAGAGACACAGGTTACCCTGCGTTTGCTTCCCTGAACCAACTCCCCGAAGTAGGGTGTTCTGCGTCAAGTGAACCGCCTCAACCAAGGAATGCCCTGCCTAGTTACGCCTCTGGGGCCTGTGGCTATTCCAAAGCCTGCAGGGCCACAGGAAGCACGGGGCTTAAATCGCAGTAAGAACGCAAGCCGACTTTCTCTTGGAGGCAGGGTGACCTCCGGCAGGGGGTGTCCTAGATGGAATGCGAGGCCGAGAGTTCTCTCAGGGCAGCTCAGACTAGGGCAAGGCGTAAGACCTCAAAGGCATGTGAGACGTGCCAGAAGTCTGTTCGTGAAAGTGTGGGTTTGGTGGGGAAACGAATCTGCTCCAGGAGAGAGTGCAGGGCATTTCCCTACACTCGGCGTATAGAGAGCGGCTCCAAAGGGCTCCGGGCCTGGATGTTGCTCGGCAGACCCAGGGGTGCCTGGGAGTGTTCCGTGTTCCAGCCTGGAACAGGGTGCCCCCGCGAGCCTCCCAGGTGTCCAGGAAACTCTACTGCCGTTAAAGACACGCAGAGCAGAGGCTACGGCCTCATGGAAACTGCTGCGCGGCTCCGCTTCTGCTCCTCACGTCAGGGCCTTCCCTCCAGGCCTGTGCTCAATCTGGCCGTCCCGTTAGCGACGCAGCATTGCGAGATGCTGACGTTCTCCTCGAGCAGAGTGCCTTCAGGTACGAGGCCCGCGAAGTAGGCAAAGCAGAGTGTTTTCTCACGGCAGCTCTCACAAGGGCGACGACAAAGATTTCCTGGGAGCTTCGGACTCACCAGAAATCTGGTCCTGAGGCTGTTGGAGGGCTCTGGAAATGTAGCTCTCCTCAAGGAACGTGCAGAGTGTTGCCCATCACTCGGCACGCACACAGGGCCTCCGAGGGGCAGAGCAATGGGCCTCGATGTTGCTCAGCCCGACCACGGTGTGGGGGGTGTCTGGAGGTCCTCAGTGACCTTGGAGGGAAGTGGATGCACACCCGAGGGACCTAGGAGTCCTCAAATGGGAAATTCCGTTAAAATAACCCCGAACAGTGACTAAGAACTCATGGAAACTGCTGCATGCCGCCCTTTCTGCCCGGCTACGCAGGGCCTAAACTGGAGGGAAATTCTCACGTTGAGTTTCCCTTTCGTTCTGGAGCTTGTCAGGCTAACCACCACCGCGGCTATGGAAGCACCGGGTTGAAACGGAGCAAACTCATTTTCTTCCCAGAAGCATTTCGACCGGGTTTCCAGGCCTGTCAACCGCAGGGGACGTCAGGCAGCTTCACGGCAGCATGAAGGCAGCCTTCCAAGTGGAACAGCAAGGATAGTTCCAGCAGGCTCCCGTTTCCACGCGCACACTCAGCTTACCTCCCTGTGGTTTCTAACCAGTCCAAAGAGACACAGGTTACCCTGCGTTTGCTTCCCTGAACCAACTCCCCGAAGTAGGGTGTTCTGCGTCAAGTGAACCGCCTCAACCAAGGAATGCCCTGCCTAGTTACGCCTCTGGGGCCTGTGGCTATTCCAAAGCCTGCAGGGCCACAGGAAGCACGGGGCTTAAATCGCCGTAAGAACGCAAGCCGACTTTCTCTTGGAGGTAGCGTGACTTCCGGCAGGGGGTGTCCTAGATGGAATGCGAGGCCGAGAGTTCTCTCAGGGCAGCTCAGACTAGGGCAAGGCGTAAGACCTCAAAGGCATGTGAGACGTGCCAGAAGTCTGTTGGTGAAAGTGTGGGTTTGGTGGGGAAACGAATCTGCTCCAGGAGAGAGTGCAGGGCGTTTCCCTACACTCGGCGTATAGAGAGCGGCTCCAAAGGGCTCCGGGCCTGGATGTTGCTCGGCAGACCCAGGGGTGCCTGGGAGTACTCCGTGTTCCAGCCTGGAACAGGGTGCCCCCGCGAGCCTCCCAGGTGTCCAAGAAACTCTACTGCCGTTAAAGACACGCAGAGCAGAGGCTACGGCCTCATGGAAACTGCTGCGCGGCTCCGCTTCTGCACCTCACGTCAGGGCCTTCCCTCCAGGCCTGTGCTCAATCTGGCCGTCCCGTTAGCGACGCAGCATTGCGAGATGCTGACGTTCTCCTCGAGCAGAGTGCCTTCAGGTACGAGGCCCGCGAAGTAGGCAAAGCAGAGTGTTTTCTCACGGCAGCTCTCACAAGGGCGACGACAAATATTTCCTGGGAGCTTCGGACTCACCAGAAATCTGGTCCTGAGGCTGTTGGAGGGCTCTGGAAATGGAGCTCTCCTCAAGGAACGTGCAGAGTGTTGCCCATCACTCGGCACGCACACAGGGCCTCCGAGGGGCAGAGCAATGGGCCTCGATGTTGCTCAGCCGGACCACGGCGTGGGGGTGTCTGGAGGTCCTCAGTGACCTTGGAGGGAAATGGATGCACACCCGAGGGGCCTAGGAGTCCTCAAATGGGAAATTCCGTTAAAATAAACCCGAACAGTGACTAAGAACTCATGGAAACTGCTGCATGCCGCCCTTCCTGCCCGGCTACGGAGGGCCTAAACTGGAGGGAAATTCTCACGTTGAGTTTCCCTTTCGTTCTGGAGCTTGTCAGGCTAACCACCACCGCGGCTATGGAAGCACCGGGTTGAAACGGAGCAAACTCATTTTCTTCCCAGAAGCATTTCGACCGGGTTTCCAGGCCTGTCAACAGCAGGGGACGTCAGGCAGCTTCAAGGCAGCATGAAGGCAGCCTTCCAAGTGGGAAAGCAAGGATAGTTCCAGCAGGCTCCCGTTTCCACGCGCACACTCAGCTTACCTCCCTGTGGTTTCTAACCAGTCCAAAGAGATACAGGTTACCCTGCGTTTGCTTCCCTGAACCAACTCCCCGAAATAGGGTGTTCTGCGTCAAGTGAACCGCCTCAACCAAGGAATGCCCTGCCAAGTTACGCCTCTGGGGCCTGTGGCTATTCCAAAGCCTGCAGGGCCACAGGAAGCACGGGGCTTAAATCGCCGTAAGAACGCAAGCCGACTATCTCTTGGAGGCAGGGTGACTTCCGGCAGGGGGTGTCCTAGATGGAATCCGAGGCCGAGGGTTTTCTCAGGGCAGCTCAGACTAGGGCAAGGCGTAAGACCTCAAAGGCATGTGAGACGTGCCAGAAGTCTGTTGGTGAAAGTGTGGGTTTGGTGGGGAAACGAATCTGCTCCAGGAGAGAGTGCAGGGCGTTTCCCTACACTCGGCGTATAGAGAGCGGCTCCAAAGGGCTCCGGGCCTGGATGTTGCTCGGCAGACCCAGGGGTGCCTGGGAGTACTCCGTGTTCCAGCCTGGAACAGGATGCCCCCGCGAGCCTCCCAGGTGTCCAGGAAACTCTACTGCCGTTAAAGACACGCAGAGCAGAGGCTACGGCCTCATGGAAACTGCTGCGCGGCTCCGCTTCTGCTCCTCACGTCAGGGCCTTCCCTCCAGGCCTGTGCTCAATCTGGCCGTCCCGTTAGCGACGCAGCATTGCGAGATGCTGACGTTCTCCTCGAGCAGAGTGCCTTCAGGTACGAGGCCCGCGAAGTAGGCAAAGCAGAGTGTTTTCTCACGGCAGCTCTCACAAGGGCGACGACAAATATTTCCTGGGAGCTTCGGACTCACCAGAAATCTGGTCCTGAGGCTGTTGGAGGGCTCTGGAAATGTAGCTCTCCTCAAGGAACGTGCAGAGTGTTGCCCATCACTCGTCACGCACACAGGGCCTCCGAGGGGCAGAGCAATGGGCCTCGATGTTGCTCAGCCGGACCACGGCGTGGGGGATGTCTGGAGGTCCTCAGTGACCTTGGAGGGAAGTGGATGCACACCCGAGGGGCCTAGGAGTCCTCAAATGGGAAATTCCGTTAAAATAAACCCGAACAGTGACTAAGAACTCATGGAAACTGCTGCATGCCGCCCTTCCTGCCCGGCTACGCAGGGCCTAAACTGGAGGGAAATTCTCACGTTGAGTTTCCCTTTCGTTCTGGAGCTTGTCAGGCTAACCACCACCGCGGCTATGGAAGCACCGGGTTGAGACGGAGCAAACTCATTTTCTTCCCAGAAGCATTTCGACCGGGTTTCCAGGCCTGTCAACAGCAGGGGACGTCAGGCAGCTTCAAGGCAGCATGAATGCAGCCTTCCAAGTGGGAAAGCAAGGATAGTTCCAGCAGGCTCCCGTTTCCACGCGCACACTCAGCTTACCTCCCTGTGGTTTCTAACCAGTCCAAAGAGACACAGATTACCCTGCGTTTGCTTCCCTGAACCAACTCCCCGAAGTAGGGTGTTCTGCGTCAAGTGAACCGCCTCAACCAAGGAATGCCCTGCCTAGTTACGCCTCTGGGGCCTGTGGCTATTCCAAAGCCTGCAGGGCCACAGGAAGCACGGGGCTTAAATCGCAGTAAGAACGCAAGCCGACTTTCTCTTGGAGGCAGGGTGACCTCCGGCAGGGGGTGTCCTAGATGGAATGCGAGGCCGAGAGTTCTCTCAGGGCAGCTCAGACTAGGGCAAGGCGTAAGACCTCAAAGGCATGTGAGACGTGCCAGAAGTCTGTTCGTGAAAGTGTGGGTTTGGTGGGGAAACGAATCTGCTCCAGGAGAGAGTGCAGGGCATTTCCCTACACTCGGCGTATAGAGAGCGGCTCCAAAGGGCTCCGGGCCTGGATGTTGCTCGGCAGACCCAGGGGTGCCTGGGAGTGTTCCGTGTTCCAGCCTGGAACAGGGTGCCCCCGCGAGCCTCCCAGGTGTCCAGGAAATTCTACTGCCGTTAAAGACACGCAGAGCAGAGGCTACGGCCTCATGGAAACTGCTGCGCGGCTCCGCTTCTGCTCCTCACGTCAGGGCCTTCCCTCCAGGCCTGTGCTCAATCTGGCCGTCCCGTTAGCGACGCAGCATTGCGAGATGCTGACGTTCTCCTCGAGCAGAGTGCCTTCAGGTACGAGGCCCGCGAAGTAGGCAAAGCAGAGTGTTTTCTCACGGCAGCTCTCACAAGGGCGACGACAAAGATTTCCTGGGAGCTTCGGACTCACCAGAAATCTGGTCCTGAGGCTGTTGGAGGGCTCTGGAAATGTAGCTCTCCTCAAGGAACGTGCAGAGTGTTGCCCATCACTCGGCACGCACACAGGGCCTCCGAGGGGCAGAGCAATGGGCCTCGATGTTGCTCAGCCCGACCACGGTGTGGGGGGTGTCTGGAGGTCCTCAGTGACCTTGGAGGGAAGTGGATGCACACCCGAGGGGCCTAGGAGTCCTCAAATGGGAAATTCCGTTAAAATAACCCCGAACAGTGACTAAGAACTCATGGAAACTGCTGCATGCCGCCCTTTCTGCCCGGCTACGCAGGGCCTAAACTGGAGGGAAATTCTCACGTTGAGTTTCCCTTTCGTTCTGGAGCTTGTCAGGCTAACCACCACCGCGGCTATGGAAGCACCGGGTTGAAACGGAGCAAACTCATTTTCTTCCCAGAAGCATTTCGACCGGGTTTCCAGGCCTGTCAACCGCAGGGGACGTCAGGCAGCTTCACGGCAGCATGAAGGCAGCCTTCCAAGTGGAACAGCAAGGATAGTTCCAGCAGGCTCCCGTTTCCACGCGCACACTCAGCTTACCTCCCTGTGGTTTCTAACCAGTCCAAAGAGATACAGGTTACCCTGCGTTTGCTTCCCTGAACCAACTCCCCGAAATAGGGTGTTCTGCGTCAAGTGAACCGCCTCAACCAAGGAATGCCCTGCCAAGTTACGCCTCTGGGGCCTGTGGCTATTCCAAAGCCTGCAGGGCCACAGGAAGCACGGGGCTTAAATCGCCGTAAGAACGCAAGCCGACTATCTCTTGGAGGCAGGGTGACTTCCGGCAGGGGGTGTCCTAGATGGAATCCGAGGCCGAGGGTTTTCTCAGGGCAGCTCAGACTAGGGCAAGGCGTAAGACCTCAAAGGCATGTGAGACGTGCCAGAAGTCTGTTGGTGAAAGTGTGGGTTTGGTGGGGAAACGAATCTGCTCCAGGAGAGAGTGCAGGGCGTTTCCCTACACTCGGCGTATAGAGAGCGGCTCCAAAGGGCTCCGGGCCTGGATGTTGCTCGGCAGACCCAGGGGTGCCTGGGAGTACTCCGTGTTCCAGCCTGGAACAGGATGCCCCCGCGAGGCTCCCAGGTGTCCAGGAAACTCTACTGCCGTTAAAGACACGCAGAGCAGAGGCTACGGCCTCATGGAAACTGCTGCGCGGCTCCGCTTCTGCACCTCACGTCAGGGCCTTCCCTCCAGGCCTGTGCTCAATCTGGCCGTCCCGTTAGCGACGCAGCATTGCGAGATGCTGACGTTCTCCTCGAGCAGAGTGCCTTCAGGTACGAGGCCCGCGAAGTAGGCAAAGCAGAGTGTTTTCTCACGGCAGCTCTCACAAGGGCGACGACAAATATTTCCTGGGAGCTTCGGACTCACCAGAAATCTGGTCCTGAGGCTGTTGGAGGGCTCTGGAAATGTAGCTCTCCTCAAGGAACGTGCAGAGTGTTGCCCATCACTCGTCACGCACACAGGGCCTCCGAGGGGCAGAGCAATGGGCCTCGATGTTGCTCAGCCGGACCACGGCGTGGGGGATGTCTGGAGGTCCTCAGTGACCTTGGAGGGAAGTGGATGCACACCCGAGGGGCCTAGGAGTCCTCAAATGGGAAATTCCGTTAAAATAAACCCGAACAGTGACTAAGAACTCATGGAAACTGCTGCATGCCGCCCTTCCTGCCCGGCTACGCAGGGCCTAAACTGGAGGGAAATTCTCACGTTGAGTTTCCCTTTCGTTCTGGAGCTTGTCAGGCTAACCACCACCGCGGCTATGGAAGCACCGGGTTGAGACGGAGCAAACTCATTTTCTTCCCAGAAGCATTTCGACCGGGTTTCCAGGCCTGTCAACAGCAGGGGACGTCAGGCAGCTTCAAGGCAGCATGAATGCAGCCTTCCAAGTGGGAAAGCAAGGATAGTTCCAGCAGGCTCCCGTTTCCACGCGCACACTCAGCTTACCTCCCTGTGGTTTCTAACCAGTCCAAAGAGACACAGGTTACCCTGCGTTTGCTTCCCTGAACCAACTCCCCGAAGTAGGGTGTTCTGCGTCAAGTGAACCGCCTCAACCAAGGAATGCCCTGCCTAGTTACGCCTCTGGGGCCTGTGGCTATTCCAAAGCCTGCAGGGCCACAGGAAGCACGGGGCTTAAATCGCAGTAAGAACGCAAGCCGACTTTCTCTTGGAGGCAGGGTGACCTCCGGCAGGGGGTGTCCTAGATGGAATGCGAGGCCGAGAGTTCTCTCAGGGCAGCTCAGACTAGGGCAAGGCGTAAGACCTCAAAGGCATGTGAGACGTGCCAGAAGTCTGTTCGTGAAAGTGTGGGTTTGGTGGGGAAACGAATCTGCTCCAGGAGAGAGTGCAGGGCATTTCCCTACACTCGGCGTATAGAGAGCGGCTCCAAAGGGCTCCGGGCCTGGATGTTGCTCGGCAGACCCAGGGGTGCCTGGGAGTGTTCCGTGTTCCAGCCTGGAACAGGGTGCCCCCGCGAGCCTCCCAGGTGTCCAGGAAATTCTACTGCCGTTAAAGACACGCAGAGCAGAGGCTACGGCCTCATGGAAACTGCTGCGCGGCTCCGCTTCTGCTCCTCACGTCAGGGCCTTCCCTCCAGGCCTGTGCTCAATCTGGCCGTCCCGTTAGCGACGCAGCATTGCGAGATGCTGACGTTCTCCTCGAGCAGAGTGCCTTCAGGTACGAGGCCCGCGAAGTAGGCAAAGCAGAGTGTTTTCTCACGGCAGCTCTCACAAGGGCGACGACAAAGATTTCCTGGGAGCTTCGGACTCACCAGAAATCTGGTCCTGAGGCTGTTGGAGGGCTCTGGAAATGTAGCTCTCCTCAAGGAACGTGCAGAGTGTTGCCCATCACTCGGCACGCACACAGGGCCTCCGAGGGGCAGAGCAATGGGCCTCGATGTTGCTCAGCCCGACCACGGTGTGGGGGGTGTCTGGAGGTCCTCAGTGACCTTGGAGGGAAGTGGATGCACACCCGAGGGGCCTAGGAGTCCTCAAATGGGAAATTCCGTTAAAATAACCCCGAACAGTGACTAAGAACTCATGGAAACTGCTGCATGCCGCCCTTTCTGCCCGGCTACGCAGGGCCTAAACTGGAGGGAAATTCTCACGTTGAGTTTCCCTTTCGTTCTGGAGCTTGTCAGGCTAACCACCACCGCGGCTATGGAAGCACCGGGTTGAAACGGAGCAAACTCATTTTCTTCCCAGAAGCATTTCGACCGGGTTTCCAGGCCTGTCAACCGCAGGGGACGTCAGGCAGCTTCACGGCAGCATGAAGGCAGCCTTCCAAGTGGAACAGCAAGGATAGTTCCAGCAGGCTCCCGTTTCCACGCGCACACTCAGCTTACCTCCCTGTGGTTTCTAACCAGTCCAAAGAGACACAGGTTACCCTGCGTTTGCTTCCCTGAACAAACTCCCCGAAGTAGGGTGTTCTGCATCAAGTGAACCGCCTCAACCAAGGAATGCCCTGCCTAGTTACGCCTCTGGGGCCTGTGGCTATTCCAAAGCCTGCAGGGCCACAGGAAGCACGGGGCTTAAATCGCAGTAAGAACGCAAGCCGACTTTCTCTTGGAGGCAGCGTGACTTCCGGCAGGGGGTGTCCTAGATGGAATGCGAGGCCGAGAGTTCTCTCAGGGCAGCTCAGACTAGGGCAAGGCGTAAGACCTCAAAGGCATGTGAGACGTGCCAGAAGTCTGTTGGTGAAAGTGTGGGTTTGGTGGGGAAACGAATCTGCTCCAGGAGAGAGTGCAGGGCGTTTCCCTACACTCGGCGTATAGAGAGCGGCTCCAAAGGGCTCCGGGCCTGGATGTTGCTCGGCAGACCCAGGGGTGCCTGGGAGTACTCCGTGTTCCAGCCTGGAACAGGGTGCCCCCGCGAGCCTCCCAGGTGTCCAGGAAACTCTACTGCCGTTAAAGACACGCAGAGCAGAGGCTACGGCCTCATGGAAACTGCTGCGCGGCTCCGCTTCTGCACCTCACGTCAGGGCCTTCCCTCCAGGCCTGTGCTCAATCTGGCTGTCCCGTTAGCGACGCAGCATTGCGAGATGCTGACGTTCTCCTCGAGCAGAGTGCCTTCAGGTACGAGGCCCGCGAAGTAGGCAAAGCAGAGTGTTTTCTCACGGCAGCTCTCACAAGGGCGACGACAAAGATTTCCTGGGAGCTTCGGACTCACCAGAAATCTGGTCCTGAGGCTGTTGGAGGGCTCTGGAAATGGAGCTCTCCTCAAGGAACGTGCAGAGTGTTGCCCATCACTCGGCACGCACACAGGGCCTCCGAGGGGCAGAGCAATGGGCCTCGATGTTGCTCAGCCGGACCACGGCGTGGGGGTGTCTGGAGGTCCTCAGTGACCTTGGAGGGAAATGGATGCACACCCGAGGGGCCTAGGAGTCCTCAAATGGGAAATTCCGTTAAAATAAACCCGAACAGTGACTAAGAACTCATGGAAACTGCTGCATGCCGCCCTTCCTGCCCGGCTACGGAGGGCCTAAACTGGAGGGAAATTCTCACGTTGAGTTTCCCTTTCGTTCTGGAGCTTGTCAGGCTAACCACCACCGCGGCTATGGAAGCACCGGGTTGAGACGGAGCAAACTCATTTTCTTCCCAGAAGCATTTCGACCGGGTTTCCAGGCCTGTCAACAGCAGGGGACGTCAGGCAGCTTCAAGGCAGCATGAAGGCAGCCTTCCAAGTGGGAAAGCAAGGATAGTTCCAGCAGGCTCCCGTTTCCACGCGCACACTCAGCTTACCTCCCTGTGGTTTCTAACCAGTCCAAAGAGATACAGGTTACCCTGCGTTTGCTTCCCTGAACCAACTCCCCGAAATAGGGTGTTCTGCGTCAAGTGAACCGCCTCAACCAAGGAATGCCCTGCCAAGTTACGCCTCTGGGGCCTGTGGCTATTCCAAAGCCTGCAGGGCCACAGGAAGCACGGGGCTTAAATCGCCGTAAGAACGCAAGCCGACTATCTCTTGGAGGCAGCGTGACTTCCGGCAGGGGGTGTCCTAGATGGAATCCGAGGCCGAGGGTTTTCTCAGGGCAGCTCAGACTAGGGCAAGGCGTAAGACCTCAAAGGCATGTGAGACGTGCCAGAAGTCTGTTGGTGAAAGTGTGGGTTTGGTGGGGAAACGAATCTGCTCCAGGAGAGAGTGCAGGGCGTTTCCCTACACTCGGCGAATAGAGAGCGGCTCCAAAGGGCTCCGGGCCTGGATGTTGCTCGGCAGACCCAGGGGTGCCTGGGAGTACTCCGTGTTCCAGCCTGGAACAGGATGCCCCCGCGAGGCTCCCAGGTGTCCAGGAAACTCTACTGCCGTTAAAGACACGCAGAGCAGAGGCTACGGCCTCATGGAAACTGCTGCGCGGCTCCGCTTCTGCTCCTCACGTCAGGGCCTTCCCTCCAGGCCTGTGCTCAATCTGGCCGTCCCGTTAGTGACGCAGCATTGCGAGATGCTGACGTTCTCCTCGAGCAGAGTGCCTTCAGGTACGAGGCCCGCGAAGTAGGCAAAGCAGAGTGTTTTCTCACGGCAGCTCTCACAAGGGCGACGACAAATATTTCCTGGGAGCTTCGGACTCACCAGAAATCTGGTCCTGAGGCTGTTGGAGGGCTCTGGAAATGTAGCTCTCCTCAAGGAACGTGCAGAGTGTTGCCCATCACTCGTCTCGCACACAGGGCCTCCGAGGGGCAGAGCAATGGGCCTCGATGTTGCTCAGCCGGACCACGGCGTGGGGGGTGTCTGGAGGTCCTCAGTGACCTTGGAGGGAAGTGGATGCACACCCGAGGGGCCTAGGAGTCCTCAAATGGGAAATTCCGTTAAAATAAACCCGAACAGTGACTAAGAACTCATGGAAACTGCTGCATGCCGCCCTTCCTGCCCGGCTACGCAGGGCCTAAACTGGAGGGAAATTCTCACGTTGAGTTTCCCTTTCGTTCTGGAGCTTGTCAGGCTAACCACCACCACGGCTATGGAAGCACCGGGTTGAAACGGAGCAAACTCATTTTCTTCCCAGAAGCATTTCGACCGGGTTTCCAGGCCTGTCAACAGCAGGGGACGTCAGGCAGCTTCAAGGCAGCATGAATGCAGCCTTCCAAGTGGGAAAGCAAGGATAGTTCCAGCAGGCTCCCGTTTCCACGCGCACACTCAGCTTACCTCCCTGTGGTTTCTAACCAGTCCAAAGTGACACAGGTTACCCGGCGTTTGCTTCCCTGAACCAACTCCCCGAAGTAGGGTGTTCTGCAACAAGTGAACCGCCTCAACCAAGGAATGCCCTGCCAAGTTACGCCTCTGGGGCCTGTGGCTATTCTAAAGCCTGCAGGGCCACAGGAAGCACGGGGCTTAAATCGCAGTAAGAACGCAAGCCGACTTTCTCTTGGAGGCAGGGTGACTTCCGGCAGGGGGGTCCTAGATGGAATGCGAGGCCGAGGGTTCTCTCAGGGCAGCTCAGACTAGGGCAAGGCGTAAGACCTCAAAGGCATGTGAGACGTGCCAGAAGTCTGTTGGTGAAAGTGTGGGTTTGGTGGGGAAACGAATCTGCTCCAGGAGAGAGTGCAGGGCGTTTCCCTACACTCGGCGTATAGAGAGCGGCTCCAAAGGGCTCCGGGCCTGGATGTTTCTCGGCAGACCCAGGGGTGCCTGGGAGTGTTCCGTGTTCCAGCCTGGAACAGGGTGCCCCGGCGAGCCTCCCAGGTGTCCAGGAAACTCTACTGCCATTAAAGACACGCAGAGCAGACGCTACGGCCTCATGGAAACTGCTGCGCGGCTCCGCTTCTGCACCTCACGTCAGGGCCTTCCCTCCAGGCCTGTGCTCAATCTGGCCGTCCCGTTAGCGACGCAGCATTGCGAGATGCTGACGTTCTCCTCGAGCAGAGTGCCTTCAGGTACGAGGCCCGCGAAGTAGGCAAAGCAGAGTGTTTTCTCACGGCAGCTCTCACAAGGGCGACGACAAAGATTTCCTGGGAGCTTCGGACTCACCAGAAATCTGGTCCTGAGGCTGTTGGAGGGCTCTGGAAATGTAGCTCTCCTCAAGGAACGTGCAGAGTGTTGCCCATCACTCGGCACGCACACAGGGCCTCCGAGGGGCAGAGCAATGGGCCTCGATGTTGCTCAGCCGGACCACGGCGTGGGGGGTGTCTGGAGGTCCTCAGTGACCTTGGAGGGAAGTGGATGCACACCCGAGGGGCCTAGGAGTCCTCAAATGGGAAATTCCGTTAAAATAAACCCGAACAGTGACTAAGAACTCATGGAAACTGCTGCATGCCGCCCTTTCTGCCCGGCTACGCAGGGCCTAAACTGGAGGGAAATTCTCACGTTGAGTTTCCCTTTCGTTCTGGAGCTTGTCAGGCTAACCACCACCGCGGCTATGGAAGCACCGGGTTGAAACGGAGCAAACTCATTTTCTTCCCAGAAGCATTTCGACCGGGTTTCCAGGCCTGTCAACCGCAGGGGACGTCAGGCAGCTTCACGGCAGCATGAAGGCAGCCTTCCAAGTGGAACAGCAAGGATAGTTCCAGCAGGCTCCCGTTTCCACGCGCACACTCAGCTTACCTCCCTGTGGTTTCTAACCAGTCCAAAGAGACACAGGTTACCCTGCGTTTGCTTCCCTGAACCAACTCCCCGAAGTAGGGTGTTCTGCATCAAGTGAACCGCCTCAACCAAGGAATGCCCTGCCTAGTTACGCCTCTGGGGCCTGTGGCTATTCCAAAGCCTGCAGGGCCACAGGAAGCACGGGGCTTAAATCGCCGTAAGAACGCAAGCCGACTTTCTCTTGGAGGCAGCGTGACTTCCGGCAGGGGGTGTCCTAGATGGAATGCGAGGCCGAGAATTCTCTCAGGGCAGCTCAGACTAGGGCAAGGCGTAAGACCTCAAAGGCATGTGAGACGTGCCAGAAGTCTGTTGGTGAAAGTGTGGGTTTGGTGGGGAAACGAATCTGCTCCAGGAGAGAGTGCAGGGCGTTTCCCTACACTCGGCGTATAGAGAGCGGCTCCAAAGGGCTCCGGGCCTGGATGTTGCTCGGCAGACCCAGGGGTGCCTGGGAGTACTCCGTGTTCCAGCCTGGAACAGGGTGCCCCCGCGAGCCTCCCAGGTGTCCAGGAAACTCTACTGCCGTTAAAGACACGCAGAGCAGAGGCTACGACCTCATGGAAACTGCTGCGCGGCTCCGCTTCTGCTCCTCACGTTAGGGCCTTCCCTCCAGGCCTGTGCTCAATCTGGCCGTCCCGTTAGCGACGCAGCATTGCGAGATGCTGACGTTCTCCTCGAGCAGAGTGCCTTCAGGTACGAGGCCCGCGAAGTAGGTAAAGCAGAGTGTTTTCTCACGGCAGCTCTCACAAGGGCGACGACAAATATTTCCTGGGAGCTTCGGACTCACCAGAAACCTGGTCCTGAGGCTGTTGGAGGGCTCTGGAAATGTAGCTCTCCTCAAGGAACGTGCAGAGTGTTGCCCATCACTCGGCACGCACACAGGGCCTCCGAGGGGCAGAGCAATGGGCCTCGATGTTGCTCAGCCCGACCACGGCGTGGGGGTGTCTGGAGGTCCTCAGTGACCTTGGAGGGAAATGGATGCACACCCGAGGGGCCTAGGAGTCCTCAAATGGGAAATTCCGTTAAAATAAACCCGAACAGTGACTAAGAACTCATGGAAACTGCTGCATGCCGCCCTTCCTGCCCGGCTACGCAGGGCCTAAACTGGAGGGAAATTCTGACGTTGAGTTTCCCTTTCATTCTGGAGCTTGTCAGGCTAACCACCACCGCGGCTATGGAAGCACCGGGTTGAAACGGAGCAAACTCATTTTCTTCCCAGAAGCATTTCGACCGGGTTTCCAGGCCTGTCAACAGCAGGGGACGTCAGGCAGCTTCAAGGCAGCATGAAGGCAGCCTTCCAAGTGGGAAAGCAAGGATAGTTCCAGCAGGCTCCCGTTTCCACGCGCACACTCAGCTTACCTCCCTGTGGTTTCTAACCAGTCCAAAGAGATACAGGTTACCCTGCGTTTGCTTCCCTGAACCAACTCCCCGAAATAGGGTGTTCTGCGTCAAGTGAACCGCCTCAACCAAGGAATGCCCTGCCTAGTTACGCCTCTGGGGCCTGTGGCTATTCCAAAGCCTGCAGGGCCACAGGAAGCACGGGGCTTAAATCGCCGTAAGAACGCAAGCCGACTATCTCTTGGAGGCAGGGTGACTTCCGGCAGGGGGTGTCCTAGATGGAATCCGAGGCCGAGGGTTTTCTCAGGGCAGCTCAGACTAGGGCAAGGCGTAAGACCTCAAAGGCATGTGAGACGTGCCAGAAGTCTGTTCGTGAAAGTGTGGGTTTGGTGGGGAAACGAATCTGCTCCAGGAGAGAGTGCAGGGCGTTTCCCTACACTCGGCGTATAGAGAGCGGCTCCAAAGGGCTCCGGGCCTGGATGTTGCTCGGCAGACCCAGGGGTGCCTGGGAGTACTCCGTGTTCCAGCCTGGAACAGGATGCCCCCGCGAGCCTCCCAGGTGTCCAGGAAACTCTACTGCCGTTAAAGACACGCAGAGCAGAGGCTACGGCCTCATGGAAACTGCTGCGCGGCTCCGCTTCTGCTCCTCACGTCAGGGCCTTCCCTCCAGGCCTGTGCTCAATCTGGCCGTCCCGTTAGCGACGCAGCATTGCGAGATGCTGACGTTCTCCTCGAGCAGAGTGCCTTCAGGTACGAGGCCCGCGAAGTAGGCAAAGCAGAGTGTTTTCTCACGGCAGCTCTCACAAGGGCGACGACAAAGATTTCCTGGGAGCTTCGGACTCACCAGAAATCTGGTCCTGAGGCTGTTGGAGGGCTCTGGAAATGTAGCTCTCCTCAAGGAACGTGCAGAGTGTTGCCCATCACTCGGCACGCACACAGGGCCTCCGAGGGGCAGAGCAATGGGCCTCGATGTTGCTCAGCCCGACCACGGCGTGGGGGGTGTCTGGAGGTCCTCAGTGACCTTGGAGGGAAGTGGATGCACACCCGAGGGGCCTAGGAGTCCTCAAATGGGAAATTCCGTTAAAATAAACCCGAACAGTGACTAAGAACTCATGGAAACTGCTGCATGCCGCCCTTCCTGCCCGGCTACTCAGGGCCTAAACTGGAGGGAAATTCTCACGTTGAGTTTCCCTTTCATTCTGGAGCTTGTCAGGCTAACCACCACCGCGGCTATGGAAGCACCGGGTTGAAACGGAGCAAACTCATTTTCTTCCCAGAAGCATTTCGACCGGGTTTCCAGGCCTGTCAACAGCAGGGGACGTCAGGCAGCTTCAAGGCAGCATGAATGCAGCCTTCCAAGTGGGAAAGCAAGGATAGTTCCAGCAGGCTCCCGTTTCCACGCGCACACTCAGCTTACCTCCCTGTGGTTTCTAACCAGTCCAAAGTGACACAGGTTACCCGGCGTTTGCTTCCCTGAACCAACTCCCCGAAGTAGGGTGTTCTGCAACAAGTGAACCGCCTCAACCAAGGAATGCCCTGCCAAGTTACGCCTCTGGGGCCTGTGGCTATTCCAAAGCCTGCAGGGCCACAGGAAGCACGGGGCTTAAATCGCAGTAAGAACGCAAGCCGACTTTCTCTTGGAGGCAGGGTGACTTCCGGCAGGGGGGTCCTAGATGGAATGCGAGGCCGAGGGTTCTCTCAGGGCAGCTCAGACTAGGGCAAGGCGTAAGACCTCAAAGGCATGTGAGACGTGCCAGAAGTCTGTTGGTGAAAGTGTGGGTTTGGTGGGGAAACGAATCTGCTCCAGGAGAGAGTGCAGGGCGTTTCCCTACACTCGGCGTATAGAGAGCGGCTCCAAAGGGCTCCGGGCCTGGATGTTGCTCGGCAGACCCAGGGGTGCCTGGGAGTGTTCCGTGTTCCAGCCTGGAACAGGGTGCCCCGGCGAGCCTCCCAGGTGTCCAGGAAACTCTACTGCCGTTAAAGACACGCAGAGCAGACGCTACGGCCTCATGGAAACTGCTGCGCGGCTCCGCTTCTGCACCTCACGTCAGGGCCTTCCCTCCAGGCCTGTGCTCAATCTGGCCGTTCCGTTAGCGACGCAGCATTGCGAGATGCTGACGTTCTCCTCGAGCAGAGTGCCTTCAGGTACGAGGCCCGCGAAGTAGGCAAAGCAGAGTGTTTTCTCACGGCAGCTCTCACAAGGGCGACGACAAAGATTTCCTGGGAGCTTCGGACTCACCAGAAATCTGGTCCTGAGGCTGTTGGAGGGCTCTGGAAATGTAGCTCTCCTCAAGGAACGTGCAGAGTGTTGCCCATCACTCGGCACGCACACAGGGCCTCCGAGGGGCAGAGCAATGGGCCTCGATGTTGCTCAGCCGGACCACGGCGTGGGGGGTGTCTGGAGGTCCTCAGTGACCTTGGAGGGAAGTGGATGCACACCCGAGGGGCCTAGGAGTCCTCAAATGGGAAATTCCGTTAAAATAAACCCGAACAGTGACTAAGAACTCATGGAAACTGCTGCATGCCGCCCTTTCTGCCCGGCTACGCAGGGCCTAAACTGGAGGGAAATTCTCACGTTGAGTTTCCCTTTCGTTCTGGAGCTTGTCAGGCTAACCACCACCGCGGCTATGGAAGCACCGGGTTGAAACGGAGCAAACTCATTTTCTTCCCAGAAGCATTTCGACCGGGTTTCCAGGCCTGTCAACCGCAGGGGACGTCAGGCAGCTTCACGGCAGCATGAAGGCAGCCTTCCAAGTGGAACAGCAAGGATAGTTCCAGCAGGCTCCCGTTTCCACGCGCACACTCAGCTTACCTCCCTGTGGTTTCTAACCAGTCCAAAGAGACACAGGTTACCCTGCGTTTGCTTCCCTGAACCAACTCCCCGAAGTAGGGTGTTCTGCGTCAAGTGAACCGCCTCAACCAAGGAATGCCCTGCCTAGTTACGCCTCTGGGGCCTGTGGCTATTCCAAAGCCTGCAGGGCCACAGGAAGCACGGGGCTTAAATCGCCGTAAGAACGCAAGCCGACTTTCTCTTGGAGGCAGCGTGACTTCCGGCAGGGGGTGTCCTAGATGGAATGCGAGGCCGAGGGTTTTCTCAGGGCAGCTCAGACTAGGGCAAGGCGTAAGACCTCAAAGGCATGTGAGACGTGCCAGAAGTCTGTTGGTGAAAGTGTGGGTTTGGTGGGGAAACGAATCTGCTCCAGGAGAGAGTGCAGGGCGTTTCCCTACACTCGGCGTATAGAGAGCGGCTCCAAAGGGCTCCGGGCCTGGATGTTGCTCGGCAGACCCAGGGGTGCCTGGGAGTACTCCGTGTTCCAGCCTGGAACAGGGTGCCCCCGCGAGCCTCCCAGGTGTCCAGGAAACTCTACTGCCGTTAAAGACACGCAGAGCAGAGGCTACGACCTCATGGAAACTGCTGCGCGGCTCCGCTTCTGCTCCTCACGTTAGGGCCTTCCCTCCAGGCCTGTGCTCAATCTGGCCGTCCCGTTAGCGACGCAGCATTGCGAGATGCTGACGTTCTCCTCGAGCAGAGTGCCTTCAGGTACGAGGCCCGCGAAGTAGGCAAAGCAGAGTGTTTTCTCACGGCAGCTCTCACAAGGGCGACGACAAAGATTTCCTGGGAGCTTCGGACTCACCAGAAATCTGGTCCTGAGGCTGTTGGAGGGCTCTGGAAATGTAGCTCTCCTCAAGGAACGTGCAGAGTGTTGCCCATCACTCGGCACGCACACAGGGCCTCCGAGGGGCAGAGCAATGGGCCTCGATGTTGCTCAGCCCGACCACGGCGTGGGGGTGTCTGGAGGTCCTCAGTGACCTTGGAGGGAAATGGATGCACACCCGAGGGGCCTAGGAGTCCTCAAATGGGAAATTCCGTTAAAATAAACCCGAACAGTGACTAAGAACTCATGGAAACTGCTGCATGCCGCCCTTCCTGCCCGGCTACGCAGGGCCTAAACTGGAGGGAAATTCTCACGTTGAGTTTCCCTTTCATTCTGGAGCTTGTCAGGCTAACCACCACCGCGGCTATGGAAGCACCGGGTTGAAACGGAGCAAACTCATTTTCTTCCCAGAAGCATTTCGACCGGGTTTCCAGGCCTGTCAACAGCAGGGGACGTCAGGCAGCTTCAAGGCAGCATGAAGGCAGCCTTCCAAGTGGGAAAGCAAGGATAGTTCCAGCAGGCTCCCGTTTCCACGCGCACACTCAGCTTACCTCCCTGTGGTTTCTAACCAGTCCAAAGAGATACAGGTTACCCTGCGTTTGCTTCCCTGAACCAACTCCCTGAAATAGGGTGTTCTGCGTCAAGTGAACCGCCTCAACCAAGGAATGCCCTGCCAAGTTACGCCTCTGGGGCCTGTGGCTATTCCAAAGCCTGCAGGGCTACAGGAAGCACGGGGCTTAAATCGCCGTAAGAACGCAAGCCGACTATCTCTTGGAGGCAGGGTGACTTCCGGCAGGGGGTGTCCTAGATGGAATCCGAGGCCGAGGGTTTTCTCAGGGCAGCTCAGACTAGGGCAAGGCGTAAGACCTCAAAGGCATGTGAGACGTGCCAGAAGTCTGTTCGTGAAAGTGTGGGTTTGGTGGGGAAACGAATCTGCTCCAGGAGAGAGTGCAGGGCGTTTCCCTACACTCGGCGTATAGAGAGCGGCTCCAAAGGGCTCCGGGCCTGGATGTTGCTCGGCAGACCCAGGGTTGCCTGGGAGTGTTCCGTGTTCCAGCCTGGAACAGGGTGCCCCCGCGAGCCTCCCAGGTGTCCAGGAAACTCTACTGCCGTTAAAGACACGCAGAGCAGAGGCTACGGCCTCATGGAAACGGCTGCGCGGCTCCGCTTCTGCTCCTCACGTCAGGGCCTTCCCTCCAGGCCTGTGCTCAATCTGGCCGTCCCGTTAGCGACGCAGCATTGCGAGATGCTGACGTTCTCCTCGAGCAGAGTGCCTTCAGGTACGAGGCCCGCGAAGTAGGCAAAGCAGAGTGTTTTCTCACGGCAGCTCTCACAAGGGCGACGACAAAGATTTCCTGGGAGCTTCGGACTCACCAGAAATCTGGTCCTGAGACTGTTGGAGGGCTCTGGAAATGTAGCTCTCCTCAAGGAACGTGCAGAGTGTTGCCCATCACTCGGCACGCACACAGGGCCTCCGAGGGGCAGAGCAATGGGCCTCGATGTTGCTCAGCCGGACCACGGCGTGGGGGGTGTCTGGAGGTCCTCAGTGACCTTGGAGGAAGTGGATGCACACCCGAGGGGCCTAGGAGTCCTCAAATGGGAAATTCCGTTAAAATAAACCCGAACAGTGACTAAGAACTCATGGAAACTGCTGCATGCCGCCCTTCCTGCCCGGCTACGCAGGGCCTAAACTGGAGGGAAATTCTCACGTTGAGTTTCCCTTTCGTTCTGGAGCTTGTCAGGCTAACCACCACCGCGGCTATGGAAGCACCGGGTTGAAAGGGAGCAAACTCATTTTCTTCCCAGAAGCATTTCGACCGGGTTTCCAGGCCTGTCAACAGCAGGGGACGTCAGGCAGCTTCAAGGCAGCATGAATGCAGCCTTCCAAGTGGGAAAGCAAGGATAGTTCCAGCAGGCTCCCGTTTCCACGCGCACACTCAGCTTACCTCCCTGTGGTTTCTAACCAGTCCAAAGTGACACAGGTTACCCTGCGTTTGCTTCCCTGAACCAACTCCCCGAAGTAGGGTGTTCTGCGACAAGTGAACCGCCTCAACCAAGGAATGCCCTGCCAAATTACGCCTCTGGGGCCTGTGGCTATTCCAAAGCCTGCAGGGCCACAGGAAGCACGGGGCTTAAATCGCCGTAAGAACGCAAGCCGACTTTCTCTTGGAGGCAGCGTGACTTCCGGCAGGGGGTGTCCTAGATGGAATCCGAGGCCGAGGGTTTTCTCAGGGCAGCTCAAACTAGGGCAAGGCGTAAGACCTCAAAGGCATGTGAGACGTGCCAGAAGTCTGTTGGTGAAAGTGTGGGTTTGGTGGGGAAACGAATCTGCTCCAGGAGAGAGTGCAGGGCGTTTCCCTACACTCGGCGTATAGAGAGCGGCTCCAAAGGGCTCCGGACCTGGATGTTGCTCGGCAGACCCAGGGGTGCCTGGGAGTACTCCGTGTTCCAGCCTGGAACAGGGTGCCCCCGCGAGCCTCCCAGGTGTCCAGGAAACTCTACTGCCGTTAAAGACACGCAGAGCAGAGGCTACGGCCTCATGGAAACTGCTGCGCGGCTCCGCTTCTGCACCTCACGTCAGGGCCTTCCCTCCAGGCCTGTGCTCAATCTGGCCGTCCCGTTAGCGACGCAGCATTGCGAGATGCTGACGTTCTCCTCGAGCAGAGTGCCTTCAGGTAC
Source organism: Grampus griseus (assembly GCF_964374135.1). NCBI lineage: Eukaryota > Metazoa > Chordata > Mammalia > Artiodactyla > Delphinidae > Grampus > Grampus griseus. The sequence goes on along the minus strand of NC_139012.1, from coordinate 35,636,337 downwards.
GAGGCCCGCGAAGTAGGCAAAGCAGAGTGTTTTCTCACGGCAGCTCTCACAAGGGCGACGACAAAGATTTCCTGGGAGCTTCGGACTCACCAGAAATCTGGTCCTGAGGCTGTTGGAGGGCTCTGGAAATGGAGCTCTCCTCAAGGAACGTGCAGAGTGTTGCCCATCACTCGGCATGCACACAGGGCCTCCGAGGGGCAGAGCAACGGGCCTCGATGTTGCTCAGCCCGACCACGGCGTGGGGGGTGTCTGGAGGTCCTCAGTGACCTTGGAGGGAAGTGGATGCACACCCGAGGGGCCTAGGAGTCCTCAAATGGGAAATTCCGTTAAAATAAACCCGAACAGTGACTAAGAACTCATGGAAACTGCTGCATGCCGCCCTTCCTGCCCGGCTACGCAGGGCCTAAACTGGAGGGAAATTCTCACGTTGAGTTTCCCTTTCGTTCTGGAGCTTGTCAGGCTAACCACCACCGCGGCTATGGAAGCACCGGGTTGAAACGGAGCAAACTCATTTTCTTCCCAGAAGCATTTCGACCGGGTTTCCAGGCCTGTCAACAGCAGGGGACGTCAGGCAGCTTCACGGCAGCATGAAGGCAGCCTTCCAAGTGGAACAGCAAGGATAGTTCCAGCAGGCTCCCGTTTCCACGCGCACACTCAGCTTACCTCCCTGTGGTTTCTAACCAGTCCAAAGAGACACATGTTACCCTGCGTTTGCTTCCCTGAACCAACTCCCCGAAGTAGGGTGTTCTGCGTCAAGTGAACTGCCTCAACCAAGGAATGCCCTGCCTAGTTATGCCTCTGGGGCCTGTGGCTATTCCAAAGCCTGCAGGGCCACAGGAAGCACGGGGCTTAAATCGCCGTAAGAACGCAAGCCGACTTTCTCTTGGAGGCAGGGTGACTTCCGGCAGGGGGTGTCCTAGATGGAATGCGAGGCCGAGGGTTTTCTCAGGGCAGCTCAGACTAGGGCAAGGCGTAAGACCTCAAAGGCATGTGAGACGTGCCAGAAGTCTGTTGGTGAAAGTGTGGGTTTGGTGGGGAAACGAATCTGCTCCAGGAGAGAGTGCAGGGCGTTTCCCTACACTCGGCGTATAGAGAGCGGCTCCAAAGGGCTCCGGGCCTGGATGTTCCTCGGCAGACCCAGGGTTGCCTGGGAGTGTTCCGACTTCCAGCCTGGAACAGAGTGCCCCGGCGAGCCTCCCAGGTGTCCAGGAAACTCTACTGCCTTTAAAGACACGCAGAGCAGAGGCTACGGCCTCATGGAAACTGCTGCGCGGCTCCGCTTCTGCACCTCACGTCAGGGCCTTCCCTCCAGGCCTGTGCTCAATCTGGCTGTCCCGTTAGCGACGCAGCATTGCGAGATGCTGACGTTCTCCTCGAGCAGAGTGCCTTCAGGTACGAGGCCCGCGAAGTAGGCAAAGCAGAGTGTTTTCTCACGGCAGCTCTCACAAGGGCGACGACAAAGATTTCCTGGGAGCTTCGGACTCACCAGAAATCTGGTCCTGAGGCTGTTGGAGGGCTCTGGAAATGTAGCTCTCCTCAAGGAACGTGCAGAGTGTTGCCCATCACTCGGCACGCACACAGGGCCTCCGAGGGGCAGAGCAATGGGCCTCGATGTTGCTCAGCCCGACCACGGCGTGGGGGGTGTCTGGAGGTCCTCAGTGACCTTGGAGGGAAGTGGATGCACACCCGAGGGGCCTAGGAGTCCTCAAATGGGAAATTCCGTTAAAATAAACCTGAACAGTGACTAAGAACTCATGGAAACTGCTGCATGCCGCCCTTCCTGCCCGGCTACGGAGAGCCTAAACTGGAGAGAAATTCTCACGTTGAGTTTCCCTTTCGTTCTGGAGCTTGTAATGCTAACCACCACCGCGGCTATGGAAGCACCGGGTTGAGACGGAGCAAACTCATTTTCTTCCCAGAAGCATTTCGACCGGGTTTCCAGGCCTGTCAACAGCAGGGGACGTCAGGCAGCTTCAAGGCAGCATGAATGCAGCCTTCCAAGTGGGAAAGCAAGGATAGTTCCAGCAGGCTCCCGTTTCCACGCGCACACTCAGCTTACCTCCCTGTGGTTTCTAACCAGTCCAAAGAGACACGGGTTACCCGGCGTTTGCTTCCCTGAACCAACTCCCCGAAGTAGGGTGTTCTGCGTCAAGTGAACCGCCTCAACCAAGGAATGCCCTGCCAAGTTACGCCTCTGGGGCCTGTGGCTATTCCAAAGCCTGCAGGGCCACAGGAAGCACGGGGCTTAAATCGCCGTAAGAACGCAAGCCGACTTTCTCTTGGAGGCAGGGTGACCTCCGGCAGGGGGTGTCCTAGATGGAATGCGAGGCCGAGAGTTCTCTCAGGGCAGCTCAGACTAGGGCAAGGCGTAAGACCTCAAAGGCATATGAGACGTGCCAGAAGTCTGTTCGTGAAAGTGTGGGTTTGGTGGGGAAACGAATCTGCTCCAGGAGAGAGTGCAGGGCGTTTCCCTACACTCGGCGTATAGAGAGCGGCTCCAAAGGGCTCCGGGCCTGGATGTTGCTCGGCAGACCCAGGGGTGCCTGGGAGTGTTCCGAGTTCCAGCCTGGAACAGGGTGCCCCGGCGAGCCTCCCAGGTGTCCAGGAAACTCTACTGCCGTTAAAGACACGCAGAGCAGAGGCTACGGCCTCATGGAAACTGCTGCGCGGCTCCGCTTCTGCACCTCACGTCAGGGCCTTCCCTCCAGGCCTGTGCTCAATCTGGCTGTCCCGTTAGCGACGCAGCATTGCGAGATGCTGACGTTCTCCTCGAGCAGAGTGCCTTCAGGTACGAGGCCCGCGAAGTAGGCAAAGCAGAGTGTTTTCTCACGGCAGCTCTCACAAGGGCGACGACAAAGATTTCCTGGGAGCTTCGGACTCACCAGAAATCTGGTCCTGAGGCTGTTGGAGGGCTCTGGAAATGTAGCTCTCCTCAAGGAACGTGCAGAGTGTTGCCCATCACTCGGCACGCACACAGGGCCTCCGAGGGGCAGAGCAATGGGCCTCGATGTTGCTCAGCCGGACCACGGCGTGGGGGGTGTCTGGAGGTCCTCAGTGACCTTGGAGGGAAGTGGATGCACACCCGAGGGGCCTAGGAGTCCTCAAATGGGAAATTCCGTTAAAATAAACCCGAACAGTGACTAAGAACTCATGGAAACTGCTGCATGCCGCCCTTCCTGCCCGGCTACGGAGGGCCTAAACTGGAGGGAAATTCTCACGTTGAGTTTCCCTTTCGTTCTGGAGCTTGTCAGGCTAACCACCACCGCGGCTATGGAAGCACCGGGTTGAAACGGAGCAAACTCATTTTCTTCCCAGAAGCATTTCGACCGGGTTTCCAGGCCTGTCAACAGCAGGGGACGTCAGGCAGCTTCAAGGCAGCATGAATGCAGCCTTCCAAGTGGGAAAGCAAGGATAGTTCCAGCAGGCTCCCGTTTCGACGCGCACACTCAGCTTACCTCCCTGTGGTTTCTAACCAGTCCAAAGAGACACGGGTTACCCGGCGTTTGCTTCCCTGAACCAACTCCCCGAAGTAGGGTGTTCTGCGTCAAGTGAACCGCCTCAACCAAGGAATGCCCTGCCTAGTTACGCCTCTGGGGCCTGTGGCTATTCCAAAGCCTGCAGGGCCACAGGAAGCACGGGGCTTAAATCGCAGTAAGAACGCAAGCCGACTTTCTCTTGGAGGCAGGGTGACCTCCGGCAGGGGGTGTCCTAGATGGAATGCGAGGCCGAGAGTTCTCTCAGGGCAGCTCAGACAAGGGCAAGGCGTAAGACCTCAAAGGCATGTGAGACGTGCCAGAAGTCTGTTGGTGAAAGTGTGGGTTTGGTGGGGAAACGAATCTGCTCCAGGAGAGAGTGCAGGGCGTTACCCTACACTCGGCGTATAGAGAGCGGCTCCAAAGGGCTCCGGGCCTGGATGTTCCTCGGCAGACCCAGGGTTGCCTGGGAGTGTTCCGAGTTCCAGCCTGGAACAGGGTGCCCCGGCGAGCCTCCCAGGTGTCCAGGAAACTCTACTGCCGTTAAAGACACGCAGAGCAGAGGCTACGGCCTCATGGAAACTGCTGCGCGGCTCCGCTTCTGCACCTCACGTCAGGGCCTTCCCTCCAGGCCTGTGCTCAATCTGGCTGTCCCGTTAGCGACGCAGCATTGCGAGATGCTGACGTTCTCCTCGAGCAGAGTGCCTTCAGGTACGAGGCCCGCGAAGTAGGCAAAGCAGAGTGTTTTCTCACGGCAGCTCTCACAAGGGCGACGACAAAGATTTCCTGGGAGCTTCGGACTCACCAGAAATCTGGTCCTGAGGCTGTTGGAGGGCTCTGGAAATGTAGCTCTCCTCAAGGAACGTGCAGAGTGTTGCCCATCACTCGGCACGCACACAGGGCCTCCGAGGGGCAGAGCAATGGGCCTCGATGTTGCTCAGCCGGACCACGGCGTGGGGGGTGTCTGGAGGTCCTCAGTGACCTTGGAGGGAAGTGGATGCACACCCGAGGGGCCTAGGAGTCCTCAAATGGGAAATTCCGTTAAAATAAACCCGAACAGTGACTAAGAACTCATGGAAACTGCTGCATGCCGCCCTTCCTGCCCGGCTACGGAGGGCCTAAACTGGAGGGAAATTCTCACGTTGAGTTTCCCTTTCGTTCTGGAGCTTGTAATGCTAACCACCACCGCGGCTATGGAAGCACCGGGTTGAGACGGAGCAAACTCATTTTCTTCCCAGAAGCATTTCGACCGGGTTTCCAGGCCTGTCAACAGCAGGGGACGTCAGGCAGCTTCAAGGCAGCATGAATGCAGCCTTCCAAGTGGGAAAGCAAGGATAGTTCCAGCAGGCTCCCGTTTCCACGCGCACACTCAGCTTACCTCCCTGTGGTTTCTAACCAGTCCAAAGAGACACAGGTTACCCTGCGTTTGCTTCCCTGAACCAACTCCCCGAAGTAGGGTGTTCTGCGTCAAGTGAACCGCCTCAACCAAGGAATGCCCTGCCTAGTTACGCCTCTGGGGCCTGTGGCTATTCCAAAGCCTGCAGGGCCACAGGAAGCACGGGGCTTAAATCGCAGTAAGAACGCAAGCCGACTTTCTCTTGGAGGCAGGGTGACCTCCGGCAGGGGGTGTCCTAGATGGAATGCGAGGCCGAGAGTTCTCTCAGGGCAGCTCAGACTAGGGCAAGGCGTAAGACCTCCAAGGCATGTGAGATGTGACAGAAGTCTGTTGGTGAAAGTGTGGGTTTGGTGGGGAAACGAATCTGCTCCAGGAGAGAGTGCAGGGCGTTTCCCTACACTCGGCGTATAGAGAGCGGCTCCAAAGGGCTCCGGGCCTGGATGTTGCTCGGCAGACCCAGGGGTGCCTGGGAGTGTTCCGTGTTCCAGCCTGGAACAGGGTGCCCCGGCGAGCCTCCCAGGTGTCCAGGAAACTCTACTGCCGTTAAAGACACGCAGAGCAGAGGCTACGGCCTCATGGAAACTGCTGCGCGGCTCCGCTTCTGCACCTCACTTCAGGGCCTTCCCTCCAGGCCTGTGCTCAATCTGGCTGTCCCGTTAGCGACGCAGCATTGCGAGATGCTGACGTTCTCCTCGAGCAGAGTGCCTTCAGGTACGAGGCCCGCGAAGTAGGCAAAGCAGAGTGTTTTCTCACGGCAGCTCTCACAAGGGCGACGACAAAGATTTCCTGGGAGCTTCGGACTCACCAGAAATCTGGTCCTGAGGCTGTTGGAGGGCTCTGGAAATGTAGCTCTCCTCAAGGAACGTGCAGAGTGTTGCCCATCACTCGGCACGCACACAGGGTCTCCGAGGGGCAGAGCAATGGGCCTCGATGTTGCTCAGCCGGACCACGGCGTGGGGGGTGTCTGGAGGTCCTCAGTGTCCTTGGAGGGAAGTGGATGCACACCCGAGGGGCCTAGGAGTCCTCAAATGGGAAATTCCGTTAAAATAAACCCGAACAGTGACTAAGAACTCATGGAAACTGCTGCATGCCGCCCTTCCTGCCCGGCTACGGAGGGCCTAAACTGGAGGGAAATTCTCACGTTGAGTTTCCCTTTCGTTCTGGAGCTTGTAATGCTAACCACCACCGCGGCTATGGAAGCACCGTGTTGAGACGGAGCAAACTCATTTTCTTCCCAGAAGCATTTCGACCGGGTTTCCAGGCCTGTCAACAGCAGGGGACGTCAGGCAGCTTCAAGGCAGCATGAAGGCAGCCTTCCAAGTGGGAAAGCAAGGATAGTTCCAGCAGGCTCCCGTTTCCACGCGCACACTCAGCTTACCTCCCTGTGGTTTCTAACCAGTCCAAAGAGACACGGGTTACCCGGCGTTTGCTTCCCTGAACCAACTCCCCGAAGTAGGGTGTTCTGCGTCAAGTGAACGGCCTCAACCAAGGAATGACCTGCCAAGTTACGCCTCTGGGGCCTGTGGCTATTCCAAAGCCTGCAGGGCCACAGGAAGCACGGGGCTTAAATCGCAGTAAGAACGCAAGCCGACTTTCTCTTGGAGGCAGGGTGACCACCGGCAGGGGGTGTCCTAGATGGAATGCGAGGCCGAGAGTTCTCTCAGGGCAGCTCAGACTAGGGCAAGGCGTAAGACCTCAAAGGCATGTGAGACGTGCCAGAAGTCTGTTGGTGAAAGTGTGGGTTTGGTGGGGAAACGAATCTGCTCCAGGAGAGAGTGCAGGGCGTTTCCCTACACTCGGCGTATAGAGAGCGGCTCCAAAGGGCTCCGGGCCTGGATGTTGCTCGGCAGACCCAGGGGGGCCTGGGAGTGTTCCGAGTTCCAGCCTGGAACAGGGTGCCCCCGCGAGCCTCCCAGGTGTCCAGGAAACTCTACTGCCGTTAAAGACACGCAGAGCAGAGGCTACGGCCTCATGGAAACTGCTGCGCGGCTCCGCTTCTGCACCTCACGTCAGGGCCTTCCCTCCAGGCCTGTGCTCAATCTGGCTGTCCCGTTAGCGACGCAGCATTGCGAGATGCTGACGTTCTCCTCGAGCAGAGTGCCTTCAGGTACGAGGCCCGCGAAGTAGGCAAAGCAGAGTGTTTTCTCACGGCAGCTCTCACAAGGGCGACGACAAAGATTTCCTGGGAGCTTCGGACTCACCACAAATCTGGTCCTGAGGCTGTTGGAGGGCTCTGGAAATGTAGCTCTCCTCAAGGAACATGCAGAGTGTTGCCCATCACTCGGCACGCACACAGGGCCTCCGAGGGGCAGAGCAATGGGCCTCGATGTTGCTCAGCCCGACCACGGCGTGGGGGGTGTCTGGAGGTCCTCAGTGACCTTGGAGGGAAGTGGATGCACACCCGAGGGGCCTAGGAGTCCTCAAATGGGAAATTCCGTTAAAATAAACCCGAACAGTGACTAAGAACTCATGGAAACTGCTGCATGCCGCCCTTCCTGCCCGGCTACGGAGGGCCTAAACTGGAGGGAAATTCTCACGTTGAGTTTCCCTTTCGTTCTGGAGCTTGTCAGGCTAACCACCACCGCGGCTATGGAAGCACCGGGTTGAAACGGAGCAAACTCATTTTCTTCCCAGAAGCATTTCGACCGGGTTTCCAGGCCTGTCAACAGCAGGGGACGTCAGGCAGCTTCAAGGCAGCATGAATGCAGCCTTCCAAGTGGGAAAGCAAGGATAGTTCCAGCAGGCTCCCGTTTCGACGCGCACACTCAGCTTACCTCCCTGTGGTTTCTAACCAGTCCAAAGAGACACGGGTTACTCGGCGTTTGCTTCCCTGAACCAACTCCCCGAAGTAGGGTGTTCTGCGTCAAGTGAACCGCCTCAACCAAGGAATGCCCTGCCTAGTTACGCCTCTGGGGCCTGTGGCTATTCCAAAGCCTGCAGGGCCACAGGAAGCACGGGGCTTAAATCGCAGTAAGAACGCAAGCCGACTTTCTCTTGGAGGCAGGGTGACCTCCGGCAGGGGGTGTCCTAGATGGAATGCGAGGCCGAGAGTTCTCTCAGGGCAGCTCAGACAAGGGCAAGGCGTAAGACCTCAAAGGCATGTGAGACGTGCCAGAAGTCTGTTGGTGAAAGTGTGGGTTTGGTGGGGAAACGAATCTGCTCCAGGAGAGAGTGCAGGGCGTTACCCTACACTCAGCGTATAGAGAGCGGCTCCAAAGGGCTCCGGGCCTGGATGTTGCTCGGCAGACCCAGTGTTGCCTGGGAGTGTTCCGAGTTCCAGCCTGGAACAGGGTGCCCCGGGGAGCCTCCCAGGTGTCCAGGAAACTCTACTGCCGTTAAAGACACGCAGAGCAGAGGCTACGGCCTCATGGAAACTGCTGCGCGGCTCCGCTTCTGCACCTCACGTCAGGGCCTTCCCTCCAGGCCTGTGCTCAATCTGGCTGTCCCGTTAGCGACGCAGCATTGCGAGATGCTGACGTTCTCCTCGAGCAGAGTGCCTTCAGGTACGAGGCCCGCGAAGTAGGCAAAGCAGAGTGTTTTCTCACGGCAGCTCTCACAAGGGCGACGACAAAGATTTCCTGGGAGCTTCGGACTCACCACAAATCTGGTCCTGAGGCTGTTGGAGGGCTCTGGAAATGTAGCTCTCCTCAAGGAACGTGCAGAGTGTTGCCCATCACTCGGCACGCACACAGGGCCTCCGAGGGGCAGAGCAATGGGCCTCGATGTTGCTCAGCCCGACCACGGCGTGGGGGGTGTCTGGAGGTCCTCAGTGACCTTGGAGGGAAGTGGATGCACACCCGAGGGGCCTAGGAGTCCTCAAATGGGAAATTCCGTTAAAATAAACCCGAACAGTGACTAAGAACTCATGGAAACTGCTGCATGCCGCCCTTCCTGCCCGGCTACGGAGGGCCTAAACTGGAGGGAAATTCTCACGTTGAGTTTCCCTTTCGTTCTGGAGCTTGTCAGGCTAACCACCCCCGCGGCTATGGAAGCACCGGGTTGAGACGGAGCAAACTCATTTTCTTCCCAGAAGCATTTCGACCGGGTTTCCAGGCCTGTCAACAGCAGGGGACGTCAGGCAGCTTCAAGGCAGCATGAATGCAGCCTTCCAAGTGGGAAAGCAAGGATAGTTCCAGCAGGCTCCCGTTTCCACGCGCACACTCAGCTTACCTCCCTGTGGTTTCTAACCAGTCCAAAGAGACACGGGTTACCCGGCGTTTGCTTCCCTGAACCAACTCCCCGAAGTAGGGTGTTCTGCGTCAAGTGAACCGCCTCAACCAAGGAATGCCCTGCCTAGTTACGCCTCTGGGGCCTGTGGCTATTCCAAAGCCTGCAGGGCCACAGGAAGCACGGGGCTTAAATCGCAGTAAGAACGCAAGCCGACTTTCTCTTGGAGGCAGGGTGACCTCCGGCAGGGGGTGTCCTAGATGGAATGCGAGGCCGAGAGTTCTCTCAGGGCAGCTCAGACAAGGGCAAGGCGTAAGACCTCAAAGGCATGTGAGACGTGCCAGAAGTCTGTTGGTGAAAGTGTGGGTTTGGTGGGGAAACGAATCTGCTCCAGGAGAGAGTGCAGGGCGTTTCCCTACACTCGGCGTATAGAGAGCGGCTCCAAAGGGCTCCGGGCCTGGATGTTGCTCGGCAGACCCAGTGTTGCCTGGGAGTGTTCCGAGTTCCAGCCTGGAACAGGGTGCCCCGGCGAGCCTCCCAGGTGTCCAGGAAACTCTACTGCCGTTAAAGACACGCAGAGCAGAGGCTACGGCCTCATGGAAACTGCTGCGCGGCTCCGCTTCTGCACCTCACGTCAGGGCCTTCCCTCCAGGCCTGTGCTCAATCTGGCTGTCCCGTTAGCGACGCAGCATTGCGAGATGCTGACGTTCTCCTCGAGCAGAGTGCCTTCAGGTACGAGGCCCGCGAAGTAGGCAAAGCAGAGTGTTTTCTCACGGCAGCTCTCACAAGGGCGACGACAAAGATTTCCTGGGAGCTTCGGACTCACCACAAATCTGGTCCTGAGGCTGTTGGAGGGCTCTGGAAATGTAGCTCTCCTCAAGGAACGTGCAGAGTGTTGCCCATCACTCGGCACGCACACAGGGCCTCCGAGGGGCAGAGCAATGGGCCTCGATGTTGCTCAGCCCGACCACGGCGTGGGGGGTGTCTGGAGGTCCTCAGTGACCTTGGAGGGAAGTGGATGCACACCCGAGGGGCCTAGGAGTCCTCAAATGGGAAATTCCGTTAAAATAAACCCGAACAGTGACTAAGAACTCATGGAAACTGCTGCATGCCGCCCTTCCTGCCCGGCTACGGAGGGCCTAAACTGGAGGGAAATTCTCACGTTGAGTTTCCCTTTCGTTCTGGAGCTTGTCAGGCTAACAACCACCGCGGCTATGGAAGCACCGGGTTGAGACGGAGCAAACTCATTTTCTTCCCAGAAGCATTTCGACCGGGTTTCCAGGCCTGTCAACAGCAGGGGACGTCAGGCAGCTTCAAGGCAGCATGAATGCAGCCTTCCAAGTGGGAAAGCAAGGATAGTTCCAGCAGGCTCCCGTTTCGACGCGCACACTCAGCTTACCTCCCTGTGGTTTCTAACCAGTCCAAAGAGACACGGGTTACCCGGCGTTTGCTTCCCTGAACCAACTCCCCGAAGTAGGGTGTTCTGCGTCAAGTGAACCGCCTCAACCAAGGAATGCCCTGCCTAGTTACGCCTCTGGGGCCTGTGGCTATTCCAAAGCCTGCAGGGCCACAGGAAGCACGGGGCTTAAATCGCAGTAAGAACGCAAGCCGACTTTCTCTTGGAGGCAGGGTGACCACCGGCAGGGGGTGTCCTAGATGGAATGCGAGGCCGAGAGTTCTCTCAGGGCAGCTCAGACAAGGGCAAGGCGTAAGACCTCAAAGGCATGTGAGACGTGCCAGAAGTCTGTTGGTGAAAGTGTGGGTTTGGTGGGGAAACGAATCTGCTCCAGGAGAGAGTGCAGGGCGTTACCCTACACTCGGCGTATAGAGAGCGGCTCCAAAGGGCTCCGGGCCTGGATGTTGCTCGGCAGACCCAGGGTTGCTTGGGAGTGTTCCGAGTTCCAGCCTGGAACAGGGTGCCCCGGCGAGCCTCTCAGGTGTCCAGGAAACTCTACTGCCGTTAAAGACACGCAGAGCAGAGGCTACGGCCTCATGGAAACTGCTGCGCGGCTCCGCTTCTGCACCTCACGTCAGGGCCTTCCCTCCAGGCCTGTGCTCAATCTGGCTGTCCCGTTAGCGACGCAGCATTGCGAGATGCTGACGTTCTCCTCGAGCAGAGTGCCTTCAGGTACGAGGCCCGCGAAGTAGGCAAAGCAGAGTGTTTTCTCACGGCAGCTCTCACAAGGGCGACGACAAAGATTTCCTGGGAGCTTCGGACTCACCAGAAATCTGGTCCTGAGGCTGTTGGAGGGCTCTGGAAATGTAGCTCTCCTCAAGGAACGTGCAGAGTGTTGCCCATCACTCGGCACGCACACAGGGCCTCCGAGGGGCAGAGCAATGGGCCTCGATGTTGCTCAGCCGGACCACGGCGTGGGGGGTGTCTGGAGGTCCTCAGTGACCTTGGAGGGAAGTGGATGCACACCCGAGGGGCCTAGGAGTCCTCAAATGGGAAATTCCGTTAAAATAAACCCGAACAGTGACTAAGAACTCATGGAAACTGCTGCATGCCGCCCTTCCTGCCCGGCTACGGAGGGCCTAAACTGGAGGGAAATTCTCACGTTGAGTTTCCCTTTCGTTCTGGAGCTTGTAATGCTAACCACCACCGCGGCTATGGAAGCACCGGGTTGAGACGGAGCAAACTCATTTCCTTCCCAGAAGCATTTCGACCGGGTTTCCAGGCCTGTCAACAGCAGGGGACGTCAGGCAGCTTCAAGGCAGCATGAATGCAGCCTTCCAAGTGGGAAAGCAAGGATAGTTCCAGCAGGCTCCCGTTTCCACGCGCACACTCAGCTTACCTCCCTGTGGTTTCTAACCAGTCCAAAGAGACACGGGTTACCCGGCGTTTGCTTCCCTGAACCAACTCCCCGAAGTAGGGTGTTCTGCGTCAAGTGAACCGCCTCAACCAAGGAATGCCCTGCCAAGTTACGCCTCTGGGGCCTGTGGCTATTCCAAAGCCTGCAGGGCCACAGGAAGCACGGGGCTTAAATCGCAGTAAGAACGCAAGCCGACTTTCTCTTGGAGGCAGGGTGACCTCCGGCAGGGGGTGTCCTAGATGGAATGCGAGGCCGAGAGTTCTCTCAGGGCAGCTCAGACTAGGGCAAGGCGTAAGACCTCAAAGGCATGTGAGACGTGCCAGAAGTCTGTTGGTGAAAGTGTGGGTTTGGTGGGGAAACGAATCTGCTCCAGGAGAGAGTGCAGGGCGTTACCCTACACTCGGCGTATAGAGAGCGGCTCCAAAGGGCTCCGGGCCTGGATGTTGCTCGGCAGACCCAGGGGTGCCTGGGAGTGTTCCGAGTTCCAGCCTGGAACAGGGTGCCCCGGCGAGCCTCCCAGGTGTCCAGGAAACTCTACTGCCGTTAAAGACACGCAGAGCAGAGGCTACGGCCTCATGGAAACTGCTGCGCGGCTCCGCTTCTGCACCTCACGTCAGGGCCTTCCCTCCAGGCCTGTGCTCAATCTGGCTGTCCCGTTAGCGACGCAGCATTGCGAGATGCTGACGTTCTCCTCGAGCAGAGTGCCTTCAGGTACGAGGCCCGCGAAGTAGGCAAAGCAGAGTGTTTTCTCACGGCAGCTCTCACAAGGGCGACGACAAAGATTTCCTGGGAGCTTCGGACTCACCAGAAATCTGGTCCTGAGGCTGTTGGAGGGCTCTGGAAATGTAGCTCTCCTCAAGGAACGTGCAGAGTGTTGCCCATCACTCGGCACGCACACAGGGCCTCCGAGGGGCAGAGCAATGGGCCTCGATGTTGCTCAGCCGGACTACGGCGTGGGGGGTGTCTGGAGGTCCTCAGTGACCTTGGAGGGAAGTGGATGCACACCCGAGGGGGCTAGGAGTCCTCAAATGGGAAATTCCGTTAAAATAAACCCGAACAGTGACTAAGAACTCATGGAAACTGCTGCATGCCGCCCTTCCTGCCCGGCTACGGAGGGCCTAAACTGGAGGGAAATTCTCTCGTTGAGTTTCCCTTTCGTTCTGGAGCTTGTAATGCTAACCACCACCGCGGCTATGGAAGCACCGGGTTGAGACGGAGCAAACTCATTTTCTTCCCAGAAGCATTTCGACCGGGTTTCCAGGCCTGTCAACAGCAGGGGACGTCAGGCAGCTTCAAGGCAGCATGAATGCAGCCTTCCAAGTAGGAAAGCAAGGATAGTTCCAGCAGGCTCCCGTTTCCACGCGCACACTCAGCTTACCTCCCTGTGGTTTCTAACCAGTCCAAAGAGACACAGGTTACCCTGCGTTTGCTTCCCTGAACCAACTCCCCGAAGTAGGGTGTTCTGCGTCAAGTGAACCGCCTCAACCAAGGAATGCCCTGCCTAGTTACGCCTCTGGGGCCTGTGGCTATTCCAAAGCCTGCAGGGCCACAGGAAGCACGGGGCTTAAATCGCAGTAAGAACGCAAGCCGACTTTCTCTTGGAGGCAGGGTGACCTCCGGCAGGGGGTGTCCTAGATGGAATGCGAGGCCGAGAGTTCTCTCAGGGCAGCTCAGACTAGGGCAAGGCGTAAGACCTCAAAGGCATGTGAGACGTGCCAGAAGTCTGTTGGTGAAAGTGTGGGTTTGGTGGGGAAACGAATCTGCTCCAGGAGAGAGTGCAGGGCGTTTCCCTACACTCGGCGTATAGAGAGCGGCTCCAAAGGGCTCCGGGCCTGGATGTTGCTCGGCAGACCCAGGGGTGCCTGGGAGTGTTCCGAGTTCCAGCCTGGAACAGGGTGCCCCGGCGAGCCTCCCAGGTGTCCAGGAAACTCTACTGCCGTTAAAGACACGCAGAGCAGAGGCTACGGCCTCATGGAAACTGCTGCGCGGCTCCGCTTCTGCTCCTCACGTCAGGGCCTTCCCTCCAGGCCTGTGCTCAATCTGGCCGTCCCGTTAGCGACGCAGCATTGCGAGATGCTGACGTTTTCCTCGAGCAGAGTGCCTTCAGGTACGAGGCCCGCGAAGTAAGCAAAGCAGAGTGTTTTCTCACGGCAGCTCTCACAAGGGCGACGGCAAAGATTTCCTGGGAGCTTCGGACTCACCAGAAATCTGGTCCTGAGGCTGTTGGAGGGCTCTGGAAATGTAGCTCTCCTCAAGGAACGTGCAGAGTGTTGCCCATCACTCGGCACGCACACAGGGCCTCCGAGGGGCAGAGCAATGGGCCTCGATGTTCCTCAGCCGGACCACGGCGTGGGGGGTGTCTGGAGGTCCTCAGTGACCTTGGAGGGAAGTGGATGCACACCCGAGGGGCCTAGGAGTCCTCAAATGGGAAATTCCGTTAAAATAAACCCGAACAGTGACTAAGAACTCATGGAAACTGCTGCATGCCGCCCTTCCTGCCCGGCTACGGAGGGCCTAAACTGGAGGGAAATTCTCACGTTGAGTTTCCCTTTCGTTCTGGAGCTTGTCAGGCTAACCACCACCGCGGCTATGGAAGCACCGGGTTGAGACGGAGCAAACTCATTTTCTTCCCAGAAGCATTTCGACCGGGTTTCCAGGCCTGTCAACAGCAGGGGACGTCAGGCAGCTTCAAGGCAGCATGAATGCAGCCTTCCAAGTGGGAAAGCAAGGATAGTTCCAGCAGGCTCCCGTTTCCACGCGCACACTCAGCTTACCTCCCTGTGGTTTCTAACCAGTCCAAAGAGACACGGGTTACCCGGCGTTTGCTTCCCTGAACCAACTCCCCGAAGTAGGGTGTTCTGCGTCAAGTGAACCGCCTCAACCAAGGAATGCCCTGCCAAGTTACGCCTCTGGGGCCTGTGGCTATTCCAAAGCCTGCAGGGCCACAGGAAGCACGGGGCTTAAATCGCAGTAAGAACGCAAGCCGACTTTCTCTTGGAGGCAGGGTGACCTCCGGCAGGGGGTGTCCTAGATGGAATGCGAGGCCGAGAGTTCTCTCAGGGCAGCTCAGACTAGGGCAAGGCGTAAGACCTCAAAGGCATGTGAGACGTGCCAGAAGTCTGTTGGTGAAAGTGTGGGTTTGGTGGGGAAACGAATCTGCTCCAGGAGAGAGTGCAGGGCGTTACCCTACACTCGGCGTATAGAGAGCGGCTCCAAAGGGCTCCGGGCCTGGATGTTGCTCGGCAGACCCAGGGGTGCCTGGGAGTGTTCCGAGTTCCAGCCTGGAACAGGGTGCCCCGGCGAGCCTCCCAGGTGTCCAGGAAACTCTACTGCCGTTAAAGACACGCAGAGCAGAGGCTACGGCCTCATGGAAACTGCTGCGCGGCTCCGCTTCTGCACCTCACGTCAGGGCCTTCCCTCCAGGCCTGTGCTCAATCTGGCCGTCCCGTTAGCGACGCAGCATTGCGAGATGCTGACGTTCTCCTCGAGCAGAGTGCCTTCAGGTACGAGGCCCGCGAAGTAGGCAAAGCAGAGTGTTTTCTCACGGCAGCTCTCACAAGGGCGACGACAAAGATTTCCTGGGAGCTTCGGACTCACCAGAAATCTGGTCCTGAGGCTGTTGGAGGGCTCTGGAAATGTAGCTCTCCTCAAGGAACGTGCAGAGTGTTGCCCATCACTCGGCACGCACACAGGGCCTCCGAGGGGCAGAGCAATGGGCCTCGATGTTGCTCAGCCGGACTACGGCGTGGGGGGTGTCTGGAGGTCCTCAGTGACCTTGGAGGGAAGTGGATGCACACCCGAGGGTGCTAGGAGTCCTCAAATGGGAAATTCCGTTAAAATAAACCCGAACAGTGACTAAGAACTCATGGAAACTGCTGCATGCCGCCCTTCCTGCCCGGCTACGGAGGGCCTAAACTGGAGGGAAATTCTCTCGTTGAGTTTCCCTTTCGTTCTGGAGCTTGTCAGGCTAACCACCACCGCGGCTATGGAAGCACCGGGTTGAAACGGAGCAAACTCATTTTCTTCCCAGAAGCATTTCGACCGGGTTTCCAGGCCTGTCAACAGCAGGGGACGTCAGGCAGCTTCAAGGCAGCATGAATGCAGCCTTCCAAGTGGGAAAGCAAGGATAGTTCCAGCAGGCTCCCGTTTCCACGCGCACACTCAGCTTACCTCCCTGTGGTTTCTAACCAGTCCAAAGAGACACAGGTTACCCTGCGTTTGCTTCCCTGAACCAACTCCCCGAAGTAGGGTGTTCTGCGTCAAGTGAACCGCCTCAACCAAGGAATGCCCTGCCTAGTTACGCCTCTGGGGCCTGTGGCTATTCCAAAGCCTGCAGGGCCACAGGAAGCACGGGGCTTAAATCGCAGTAAGAACGCAAGCCGACTTTCTCTTGGAGGCAGGGTGACCTCCGGCAGGGGGTGTCCTAGATGGAATGCGAGGCCGAGAGTTCTCTCAGGGCAGCTCAGACTAGGGCAAGGCGTAAGACCTCAAAGGCATGTGAGACGTGCCAGAAGTCTGTTGGTGAAAGTGTGGGTTTGGTGGGGAAACGAATCTGCTCCAGGAGAGAGTGCAGGGCGTTTCCCTACACTCGGCGTATAGAGAGCGGCTCCAAAGGGCTCCGGGCCTGGATGTTGCTCGGCAGACCCAGGGGTGCCTGGGAGTGTTCCGAGTTCCAGCCTGGAACAGGGTGCCCCGGCGAGCCTCCCAGGTGTCCAGGAAACTCTACTGCCGTTAAAGACACGCAGAGCAGAGGCTACGGCCTCATGGAAACTGCTGCGCGGCTCCGCTTCTGCTCCTCACGTCAGGGCCTTCCCTCCAGGCCTGTGCTCAATCTGGCCGTCCCGTTAGCGACGCAGCATTGCGAGATGCTGACGTTTTCCTCGAGCAGAGTGCCTTCAGGTACGAGGCCCGCGAAGTAAGCAAAGCAGAGTGTTTTCTCACGGCAGCTCTCACAAGGGCGACGGCAAAGATTTCCTGGGAGCTTCGGACTCACCAGAAATCTGGTCCTGAGGCTGTTGGAGGGCTCTGGAAATGTAGCTCTCCTCAAGGAACGTGCAGAGTGTTGCCCATCACTCGGCACGCACACAGGGCCTCCGAGGGGCAGAGCAATGGGCCTCGATGTTCCTCAGCCGGACCACGGCGTGGGGGGTGTCTGGAGGTCCTCAGTGACCTTGGAGGGAAGTGGATGCACACCCGAGGGGCCTAGGAGTCCTCAAATGGGAAATTCCGTTAAAATAAACCCGAACAGTGACTAAGAACTCATGGAAACTGCTGCATGCCGCCCTTCCTGCCCGGCTACGGAGGGCCTAAACTGGAGGGAAATTCTCTCGTTGAGTTTCCCTTTCGTTCTGGAGCTTGTCAGGCTAACCACCACCGCGGCTATGGAAGCACCGGGTTGAAACGGAGCAAACTCATTTTCTTCCCAGAAGCATTTCGACCGGGTTTCCAGGCCTGTCAACAGCAGGGGACGTCAGGCAGCTTCACGGCAGCATGAAGGCAGCCTTCCAAGTGGAACAGCAAGGATAGTTCCAGCAGGCTCCCGTTTCCACGCGCACACTCAGCTTACCTCCCTGTGGTTTCTAACCAGTCCAAAGAGACACAGGTTACCCTGCGTTTGCTTCCCTGAACCAACTCCCCGAAGTAGGGTGTTCTGCGTCAAGTGAACCGCCTCAACCAAGGAATGCCCTGCCTAGTTACGCCTCTGGGGCCTGTGGCTATTCCAAAGCCTGCAGGGCCACAGGAAGCACGGGGCTTAAATCGCAGTAAGAACGCAAGCCGACTTTCTCTTGGAGGCAGGGTGACCTCCGGCAGGGGGTGTCCTAGATGGAATGCGAGGCCGAGAGTTCTCTCAGGGCAGCTCAGACTAGGGCAAGGCGTAAGACCTCAAAGGCATGTGAGACGTGCCAGAAGTCTGTTGGTGAAAGTGTGGGTTTGGTGGGGAAACGAATCTGCTCCAGGAGAGAGTGCAGGGCGTTTCCCTACACTCGGCGTATAGAGAGCGGCTCCAAAGGGCTCCGGGCCTGGATGTTGCTCGGCAGACCCAGGGGTGCCTGGGAGTGTTCCGAGTTCCAGCCTGGAACAGGGTGCCCCGGCGAGCCTCCCAGGTGTCCAGGAAACTCTACTGCCGTTAAAGACACGCAGAGCAGAGGCTACGGCCTCATGGAAACTGCTGCGCGGCTCCGCTTCTGCTCCTCACGTCAGGGCCTTCCCTCCAGGCCTGTGCTCAATCTGGCCGTCCCGTTAGCGACGCAGCATTGCGAGATGCTGACGTTTTCCTCGAGCAGAGTGCCTTCAGGTACGAGGCCCGCGAAGTAAGCAAAGCAGAGTGTTTTCTCACGGCAGCTCTCACAAGGGCGACGGCAAAGATTTCCTGGGAGCTTCGGACTCACCAGAAATCTGGTCCTGAGGCTGTTGGAGGGCTCTGGAAATGTAGCTCTCCTCAAGGAACGTGCAGAGTGTTGCCCATCACTCGGCACGCACACAGGGCCTCCGAGGGGCAGAGCAATGGGCCTCGATGTTCCTCAGCCGGACCACGGCGTGGGGGGTGTCTGGAGGTCCTCAGTGACCTTGGAGGGAAGTGGATGCACACCCGAGGGGCCTAGGAGTCCTCAAATGGGAAATTCCGTTAAAATAAACCCGAACAGTGACTAAGAACTCATGGAAACTGCTGCATGCCGCCCTTCCTGCCCGGCTACGGAGGGCCTAAACTGGAGGGAAATTCTCACGTTGAGTTTCCCTTTCGTTCTGGAGCTTGTCAGGCTAACCACCACCGCGGCTATGGAAGCACCGGGTTGAAACGGAGCAAACTCATTTTCTTCCCAGAAGCATTTCGACCGGGTTTCCAGGCCTGTCAACAGCAGGGGACGTCAGGCAGCTTCAAGGCAGCATGAATGCAGCCTTCCAAGTGGGAAAGCAAGGATAGTTCCAGCAGGCTCCCGTTTCCACGCGCACACTCAGCTTACCTCCCTGTGGTTTCTAACCAGTCCAAAGAGACACAGGTTACCCTGCGTTTGCTTCCCTGAACCAACTCCCCGAAGTAGGGTGTTCTGCGTCAAGTGAACCGCCTCAACCAAGGAATGCCCTGCCTAGTTACGCCTCTGGGGCCTGTGGCTATTCCAAAGCCTGCAGGGCCACAGGAAGCACGGGGCTTAAATCGCAGTAAGAACGCAAGCCGACTTTCTCTTGGAGGCAGGGTGACCTCCGGCAGGGGGTGTGCTAGATGGAATGCGAGGCCGAGAGTTCTCTCAGGGCAGCTCAGACTAGGGCAAGGCGTAAGACCTCAAAGGCAAGTGAGACGTGCCAGAAGTCTGTTGGTGAAAGTGTGGGTTTGGTGGGGAAACGAATCTGCTCCAGGAGAGAGTGCAGGGCGTTTCCCTACACTCGGCGTATAGAGAGCGGCTCCAAAGGGCTCCGGGCCTGGATGTTGCTCAGCAGACCCAGGGGTGCCTGGGAGTGTTCCGTGTTCCAGCCTGGAACAGGGTGCCCCGGCGAGCCTCCCAGGTGTCCAGGAAACTCTACTGCCGTTAAAGACACGCAGAGCAGAGGCTACGGCCTCATGGAAACTGCTGCGCGGCTCCGCTTCTGCACCTCACGTCAGGGCCTTCCCTCCAGGCCTGTGCTCAATCTGGCCGTCCCGTTAGCGACGCAGCATTGCGAGATGCTGACGTTCTCCTCGAGCAGAGTGCCTTCAGGTACGAGGCCCGCGAAGTAGGCAAAGCAGAGTGTTTTCTCACGGCAGCTCTCACAAGGGCGACGACAAAGATTTCCTGGGAGCTTCGGACTCACCAGAAATCTGGTCCTGAGGCTATTGGAGGGCTCTGGAAATGTAGCTCTCCTCAAGGAACGTGCAGAGTGTTGCCCATCACTCGGCACGCACACAGGGCCTCCGAGGGGCAGAGCAATGGGCCTCGATGTTGCTCAGCCGGACTACGGCGTGGGGGGTGTATGGAGGTCCTCAGTGACCTTGGAGGGAAGTGGATGCACACCCGAGGGGCCTAGGAGTCCTCAAATGGGAAATTCCGTTAAAATAAACCCGAACAGTGACTAAGAACTCATGGAAACTGCTGCATGCCGCCCTTCCTGCCCGGCTACGGAGGGCCTAAACTGGAGGGAAATTCTCACGTTGAGTTTCCCTTTTGTTCTGGAGCTTGTAATGCTAACCACCACCGCGGCTATGGAAGCACCGGGTTGAGACGGAGCAAACTCATTTTCTTCCCAGAAGCATTTCGACCGGGTTTCCAGGCCTGTCAACAGCAGGGGACGTCAGGCAGCTTCAAGGCAGCATGAATGCAGCCTTCCAAGTGGGAAAGCAAGGATAGTTCCAGCAGGCTCCCGTTTCCACGCGCACACTCAGCTTACCTCCCTGTGGTTTCTAACCAGTCCAAAGAGACACAGGTTACCCTGCGTTTGCTTCCCTGAACCAACTCCCCGAAGTAGGGTGTTCTGCGTCAAGTGAACCGCCTCAACCAAGGAATGCCCTGCCTAGTTACGCCTCTGGGGCCTGTGGCTATTCCAAAGCCTGCAGGGCCACAGGAAGCACGGGGCTTAAATCGCAGTAAGAACGCAAGCCGACTTTCTCTTGGAGGCAGGGTGACCTCCGGCAGGGGGTGTCCTAGATGGAATGCGAGGCCGAGAGTTCTCTCAGGGCAGCTCAGACTAGGGCAAGGCGTAAGACCTCAAAGGCATGTGAGACGTGCCAGAAGTCTGTTGGTGAAAGTGTGGGTTCGGTGGGGAAACGAATCTGCTCCAGGAGAGAGTGCAGGGCGTTTCCCTACACTCGGCGTATAGAGAGCGGCTCCAAAGGGCTCCGGGCCTGGATGTTGCTCGGCAGACCCAGGGGTGCCTGGGAGTGTTCCGTGTTCCAGCCTGGAACAGGGTGCCCCGGCGAGCCTCCCAGGTGTCCAGGAAACTCTACTGCCGTTAAAGACACGCAGAGCAGAGGCTACGGCCTCATGGAAACTGCTGCGCGGCTCCGCTTCTGCACCTCACGTCAGGGCCTTCCCTCCAGGCCTGTGCTCAATCTGGCTGTCCCGTTAGCGACGCAGCATTGCGAGATGCTGACGTTCTCCTCGAGCAGAGTGCCTTCAGGTACGAGGCCCGCGAAGTAGGCAAAGCAGAGTGTTTTCTCACGGCAGCTCTCACAAGGGCGACGACAAAGTTTTCCTGGGAGCTTGGACTCACCAGAAATCTGGTCCTGAGGCTGTTGGAGGGCTCTGGAAATGTAGCTCTCCTCAAGGAACGTGCAGAGTGTTGCCCATCACTCGGCATGCACACAGGGTCTCCGAGGGGCAGAGCAATGGGCCTCGATGTTGCTCAGCCGGACCACGGCGTGGGGGGTGTCTGGTGGTCCTCAGTGACCTTGGAGGGAAGTGGATGCACACCCGAGGGGCCTAGGAGTCCTCAAATGGGAAATTCCGTTAAAATAAACCCGAACAGTGACTAAGAACTCATGGAAACTGCTGCATGCCGCCCTTCCTGCCCGGCTACGGAGGGCCTAAACTGGAGGGAAATTCTCACGTTGAGTTTCCCTTTCGTTCTGGAGCTTGTAATGCTAACCACCACCGCGGCTATGGAAGCACCGGGTTGAGACGGAGCAAACTCATTTTCTTCCCAGAAGCATTTCGACCGGGTTTCCAGGCCTGTCAACAGCAGGGGACGTCAGGCAGCTTCAAGGCAGCATGAATGCAGCCTTCCAAGTGGGAAAGCAAGGATAGTTCCAGCAGGCTCCCGTTTCCACGCGCACACTCAGCTTACCTCCCTGTGGTTTCTAACCAGTCCAAAGAGACACAGGTTACCCTGCGTTTGCTTCCCTGAACCAACTCCCCGAAGTAGGGAGTTCTGCGTCAAGTGAACCGCCTCAACCAAGGAATGCCCTGCCTAGTTACGCCTCTGGGGCCTGTGGCTATTCCAAAGCCTGCAGGGCCACAGGAAGCATGGGGCTTAAATCTCAGTAAGAACGCAAGCCGACTTTCTCCTGGAGGCAGGGTGACCTCCGGCAGGGGGTGTCCTAGATGGAATGCGAGGCCGAGAGTTCTCTCAGGGCAGCTCAGACTAGGGCAAGGCGTAAGACCTCAAAGGCATGTGAGACGTGCCAGAAGTCTGTTCGTGAAAGTGTGGGTTTGGTGGGGAAACGAATCTGCTCCAGGAGAGAGTGCAGGGCATTTCCCTACACTCGGCGTATAGAGAGCGGCTCCAAAGGGCTCCGGGCCTGGATGTTGCTCGGCAGACCCAGGGGTGCCTGGGAGTGTTCCGAGTTCCAGCCTGGAAAAGGGTGCCCCGGCGAGCCTCCCAGGTGTCCAGGAAACTCTACTGCTGTTAAAGACACGCAGAGCAGAGGCTACGGCCTCATGGAAACTGCTGCGCGGCTCCGCTTCTGCACCTCACGTCAGGGCCTTCCCTCCAGGCCTGTGCTCAATCTGGCTGTCCCGTTAGCGACGCAGCATTGCGAGATGCTGACGTTCTCCTCGAGCAGAGTGCCTTCAGGTACGAGGCCCGCGAAGTAAGCAAAGCAGAGTGTTTTCTCACGGCAGCTCTCACAAGGGCGACGGCAAAGATTTCCTGGGAGCTTCGGACTCACCAGAAATCTGGTCCTGAGGCTGTTGGAGGGCTCTGGAAATGTAGCTCTCCTCAAGGAACGTGCAGAGTGTTGCCCATCACTCGGCACGCACACAGGGCCTCCGAGGGGCAGAGCAATGGGCCTCGATGTTGCTCAGCCGGACCACGGCGTGGGGGGTGTCTGGAGGTCCTCAGTGACCTTGGAGGGAAGTGGATGCACACCCGAGGGGCCTAGGAGTCCTCAAATGGGAAATTCCGTTAAAATAAACCCGAACAGTGACTAAGAACTCATGGAAACTGCTGCATGCCGCCCTTCCTGCCCGGCTACGGAGGGCCTAAACTGGAGGGAAATTCTCACGTTGAGTTTCCCTTTCGTTCTGGAGCTTGTCAGGCTAACCACCACCGCGGCTATGGAAGCACCGGGTTGAAACGGAGCAAACTCATTTTCTTCCCAGAAGCATTTCGACCGGGTTTCCAGGCCTGTCAACAGCAGGGGACGTCAGGCAGCTTCAAGGCAGCATGAATGCAGCCTTCCAAGTGGGAAAGCAAGGATAGTTCCAGCAGGCTCCCGTTTCCACGCGCACACTCAGCTTACCTCCCTGTGGTTTCTAACCAGTCCAAAGAGACACAGGTTACCCTGCGTTTGCTTCCCTGAACCAACTCCCCGAAGTAGGGTGTTCTGCGTCAAGTGAACCGCCTCAACCAAGGAATGCCCTGCCTAGTTACGCCTCTGGGGCCTGTGGCTATTCCAAAGCCTGCAGGGCCACAGGAAGCACGGGGCTTAAATCGCAGTAAGAACGCAAGCCGACTTTCTCTTGGAGGCAGGGTGACCTCCGGCAGGGGGTGTGCTAGATGGAATGCGAGGCCGAGAGTTCTCTCAGGGCAGCTCAGACTAGGGCAAGGCGTAAGACCTCAAAGGCATGTGAGACGTGCCAGAAGTCTGTTGGTGAAAGTGTGGGTTTGGTGGGGAAACGAATCTGCTCCAGGAGAGAGTGCAGGGCGTTTCCCTACACTCGGCGTATAGAGAGCGGCTCCAAAGGGCTCCGGGCCTGGATGTTGCTCGGCAGACCCAGGGGTGCCTGGGAGTGTTCCGTGTTCCAGCCTGGAACAGGGTGCCCCGGCGAGCCTCCCAGGTGTCCAGGAAACTCTACTGCCGTTAAAGACACGCAGAGCAGAGGCTACGGCCTCATGGAAACTGCTGCGCGGCTCCGCTTCTGCACCTCACGTCAGGGCCTTCCCTCCAGGCCTGTGCTCAATCTGGCCGTCCCGTTAGCGACGCAGCATTGCGAGATGCTGACGTTCTCCTCGAGCAGAGTGCCTTCAGGTACGAGGCCCGCGAAGTAGGCAAAGCAGAGTGTTTTCTCACGGCAGCTCTCACAAGGGCGACGACAAAGATATCCTGGGAGCTTCGGACTCACCAGAAATCTGGTCCTGAGGCTGTTGGAGGGCTCTGGAAATGTAGCTCTCCTCAAGGAACGTGCAGAGTGTTGCCCATCACTCGGCACGCACACAGGGCCTCCGAGGGGCAGAGCAATGGGCCTCGATGTTGCTCAGCCGGACTACGGCGTGGGGGGTGTCTGGAGGTCCTCAGTGACCTTGGAGGGAAGTGGATGCACACCCGAGGGGCCTAGGAGTCCTCAAATGGGAAATTCCGTTAAAATAAACCCGAACAGTGACTAAGAACTCATGGAAACTGTTGCATGCCGCCCTTCCTGCCCGGCTACGGAGGGCCTAAACTGGAGGGAAATTCTCACGTTGAGTTTCCCTTTCGTTCTGGAGCTTGTAATGCTAACCACCACCGCGGCTATGGAAGCACCGGGTTGAGACGGAGCAAACTCATTTTCTTCCCAGAAGCATTTCGACCGGGTTTCCAGGCCTGTCAACAGCAGGGGACGTCAGGCAGCTTCAAGGCAGCATGAATGCAGCCTTCCAAGTGGGAAAGCAAGGATAGTTCCAGCAGGCTCCCGTTTCCACGCGCACACTCAGCTTACCTCCCTGTGGTTTCTAACCAGTCCAAAGAGACACAGGTTACCCTGCGTTTGCTTCCCTGAACCAACTCCCCGAAGTAGGGTGTTCTGCGTCAAGTGAACCGCCTCAACCAAGGAATGCCCTGCCTAGTTACGCCTCTGGGGCCTGTGGCTATTCCAAAGCCTGCAGGGCCACAGGAAGCACGGGGCTTAAATCGCAGTAAGAACGCAAGCCGACTTTCTCTTGGAGGCAGGGTGACCTCCGGCAGGGGGTGTCCTAGATGGAATGCGAGGCCGAGAGTTCTCTCAGGGCAGCTCAGACTAGGGCAAGGCGTAAGACCTCAAAGGCATGTGAGACGTGCCAGAAGTCTGTTGGTGAAAGTGTGGGTTTGGTGGGGAAACGAATCTGCTCCAAGAGAGAGTGCAGGGCGTTTCCCTACACTCGGCGTATAGAGAGCGGCTCCAAAGGGCTCCGGGCCTGGATGTTGCTCGGCAGACCCAGGGGTGCCTGGGAGTGTTCCGTGTTCCAGCCTGGAACAGGGTGCCCCGGCGAGCCTCCCAGGTGTCCAGGAAACTCTACTGCCGTTAAAGACACGCAGAGCAGAGGCTACGGCCTCATGGAAACTGCTGCGCGGCTCCGCTTCTGCACCTCACGTCAGGGCCTTCCCTCCAGGCCTGTGCTCAATCTGGCTGTCCCGTTAGCGACGCAGCATTGCGAGATGCTGACGTTCTCCTCGAGCAGAGTGCCTTCAGGTACGAGGCCCGCGAAGTAGGCAAAGCAGAGTGTTTTCTCACGGCAGCTCTCACAAGGGCGACGACAAAGATTTCCTGGGAGCTTTGGACTCACCAGAAATCTGGTCCTGAGGCTGTTGGAGGGCTCTGGAAATGTAGCTCTCCTCAAGGAACGTGCAGAGTGTTGCCCATCACTCGGCATGCACACAGGGTCTCCGAGGGGCAGAGCAATGGGCCTCGATGTTGCTCAGCCGGACCACGGCGTGGGGGGTGTCTGGTGGTCCTCAGTGACCTTGGAGGGAAGTGGATGCACACCCGAGGGGCCTAGGAGTCCTCAAATGGGAAATTCCGTTAAAATAAACCCGAACAGTGACTAAGAACTCATGGAAACTGCTGCATGCCGCCCTTCCTGCCCGGCTACGGAGGGCCTAAACTGGAGGGAAATTCTCACGTTGAGTTTCCCTTTCGTTCTGGAGCTTGTAATGCTAACCACCACCGCGGCTATGGAAGCACCGGGTTGAGACGGAGCAAACTCATTTTCTTCCCAGAAGCATTTCGACCGGGTTTCCAGGCCTGTCAACAGCAGGGGACGTCAGGCAGCTTCAAGGCAGCATGAATGCAGCCTTCCAAGTGGGAAAGCAAGGATAGTTCCAGCAGGCTCCCGTTTCCACGCGCACACTCAGCTTACCTCCCTGTGGTTTCTAACCAGTCCAAAGAGACACAGGTTACCCTGCGTTTGCTTCCCTGAACCAACTCCCCGAAGTAGGGTGTTCTGCGTCAAGTGAACCGCCTCAACCAAGGAATGCCCTGCCTAGTTACGCCTCTGGGGCCTGTGGCTATTCCAAAGCCTGCAGGGCCACAGGAAGCACGGGGCTTAAATCGCAGTAAGAACGCAAGCCGACTTTCTCTTGGAGGCAGGGTGACCTCCGGCAGGGGGTGTCCTAGATGGAATGCGAGGCCGAGAGTTCTCTCAGGGCAGCTCAGACTAGGGCAAGGCGTAAGACCTCAAAGGCATGTGAGACGTGCCAGAAGTCTGTTGGTGAAAGTGTGGGTTTGGTGGGGAAACGAATCTGCTCCAGGAGAGAGTGCAGGGCGTTTCCCTACACTCGGCGTATAGAGAGCGGCTCCAAAGGGCTCCGGGCCTGGATGTTGCTCGGCAGACCCAGGGGTGCCTGGGAGTGTTCCGTGTTCCAGCCTGGAACAGGGTGCCCCGGCGAGCCTCCCAGGTGTCCAGGAAACTCTACTGCCGTTAAAGACACGCAGAGCAGAGGCTACGGCCTCATGGAAACTGCTGCGCGGCTCCGCTTCTGCACCTCACGTCAGGGCCTTCCCTCCAGGCCTGTGCTCAATCTGGCCGTCCCGTTAGCGACGCAGCATTGCGAGATGCTGACGTTCTCCTCGAGCAGAGTGCCTTCAGGTACGAGGCCCGCGAAGTAGGCAAAGCAGAGTGTTTTCTCACGGCAGCTCTCACAAGGGCGACGACAAAGATTTCCTGGGAGCTTCGGACTCACCAGAAATCTGGTCCTGAGGCTGTTGGAGGGCTCTGGAAATGTAGCTCTCCTCAAGGAACGTGCAGAGTGTTGCCCATCACTCGGCACGCACACAGGGCCTCCGAGGGGCAGAGCAATGGGCCTCGATGTTGCTCAGCCGGACTACGGCGTGGGGGGTGTCTGGAGGTCCTCAGTGACCTTGGAGGGAAGTGGATGCACACCCGAGGGGCCTAGGAGTCCTCAAATGGGAAATTCCGTTAAAATAAACCCGAACAGTGACTAAGAACTCATGGAAACTGTTGCATGCTGCCCTTCCTGCCCGGCTACGGAGGGCCTAAACTGGAGGGAAATTCTCACGTTGAGTTTCCCTTTCGTTCTGGAGCTTGTAATGCTAACCACCACCGCGGCTATGGAAGCACCGGGTTGAGACGGAGCAAACTCATTTTCTTCCCAGAAGCATTTCGACCGGGTTTCCAGGCCTGTCAACAGCAGGGGACGTCAGGCAGCTTCAAGGCAGCATGAATGCAGCCTTCCAAGTGGGAAAGCAAGGATAGTTCCAGCAGGCTCCCGTTTCCACGCGCACACTCAGCTTACCTCCCTGTGGTTTCTAACCAGTCCAAAGAGACACAGGTTACCCTGCGTTTGCTTCCCTGAACCAACTCCCCGAAGTAGGGTGTTCTGCGTCAAGTGAACCGCCTCAACCAAGGAATGCCCTGCCTAGTTACGCCTCTGGGGCCTGTGGCTATTCCAAAGCCTGCAGGGCCACAGGAAGCACGGGGCTTAAATCGCAGTAAGAACGCAAGCCGACTTTCTCTTGGAGGCAGGGTGACCTCCGGCAGGGGGTGTCCTAGATGGAATGCGAGGCCGAGAGTTCTCTCAGGGCAGCTCAGACTAGGGCAAGGCGTAAGACCTCAAAGGCATGTGAGACGTGCCAGAAGTCTGTTGGTGAAAGTGTGGGTTTGGTGGGGAAACGAATCTGCTCCAAGAGAGAGTGCAGGGCGTTTCCCTACACTCGGCGTATAGAGAGCGGCTCCAAAGGGCTCCGGGCCTGGATGTTGCTCGGCAGACCCAGGGGTGCCTGGGAGTGTTCCGTGTTCCAGCCTGGAACAGGGTGCCCCGGCGAGCCTCCCAGGTGTCCAGGAAACTCTACTGCCGTTAAAGACACGCAGAGCAGAGGCTACGGCCTCATGGAAACTGCTGCGCGGCTCCGCTTCTGCACCTCACGTCAGGGCCTTCCCTCCAGGCCTGTGCTCAATCTGGCCGTCCCGTTAGCGACGCAGCATTGCGAGATGCTGACGTTCTCCTCGAGCAGAGTGCCTTCAGGTACGAGGCCCGCGAAGTAGGCAAAGCAGAGTGTTTTCTCACGGCAGCTCTCACAAGGGCGACGACAAAGATTTCCTGGGAGCTTTGGACTCACCAGAAATCTGGTCCTGAGGCTGTTGGAGGGCTCTGGAAATGTAGCTCTCCTCAAGGAACGTGCAGAGTGTTGCCCATCACTCGGCATGCACACAGGGTCTCCGAGGGGCAGAGCAATGGGCCTCGATGTTGCTCAGCCGGACCACGGCGTGGGGGGTGTCTGGTGGTCCTCAGTGACCTTGGAGGGAAGTGGATGCACACCCGAGGGGCCTAGGAGTCCTCAAATGGGAAATTCCGTTAAAATAAACCCGAACAGTGACTAAGAACTCATGGAAACTGCTGCATGCCGCCCTTCCTGCCCGGCTACGGAGGGCCTAAACTGGAGGGAAATTCTCACGTTGAGTTTCCCTTTCGTTCTGGAGCTTGTAATGCTAACCACCACCGCGGCTATGGAAGCACCGGGTTGAGACGGAGCAAACTCATTTTCTTCCCAGAAGCATTTCGACCGGGTTTCCAGGCCTGTCAACAGCAGGGGACGTCAGGCAGCTTCAAGGCAGCATGAATGCAGCCTTCCAAGTGGGAAAGCAAGGATAGTTCCAGCAGGCTCCCGTTTCCACGCGCACACTCAGCTTACCTCCCTGTGGTTTCTAACCAGTCCAAAGAGACACAGGTTACCCTGCGTTTGCTTCCCTGAACCAACTCCCCGAAGTAGGGTGTTCTGCGTCAAGTGAACCGCCTCAACCAAGGAATGCCCTGCCTAGTTACGCCTCTGGGGCCTGTGGCTATTCCAAAGCCTGCAGGGCCACAGGAAGCACGGGGCTTAAATCGCAGTAAGAACGCAAGCCGACTTTCTCTTGGAGGCAGGGTGACCTCCGGCAGGGGGTGTCCTAGATGGAATGCGAGGCCGAGAGTTCTCTCAGGGCAGCTCAGACTAGGGCAAGGCGTAAGACCTCAAAGGCATGTGAGACGTGCCAGAAGTCTGTTGGTGAAAGTGTGGGTTTGGTGGGGAAACGAATCTGCTCCAGGAGAGAGTGCAGGGCGTTTCCCTACACTCGGCGTATAGAGAGCGGCTCCAAAGGGCTCCGGGCCTGGATGTTGCTCGGCAGACCCAGGGGTGCCTGGGAGTGTTCCGTGTTCCAGCCTGGAACAGGGTGCCCCGGCGAGCCTCCCAGGTGTCCAGGAAACTCTACTGCCGTTAAAGACACGCAGAGCAGAGGCTACGGCCTCATGGAAACTGCTGCGCGGCTCCGCTTCTGCACCTCACGTCAGGGCCTTCCCTCCAGGCCTGTGCTCAATCTGGCTGTCCCGTTAGCGACGCAGCATTGCGAGATGCTGACGTTCTCCTCGAGCAGAGTGCCTTCAGGTACGAGGCCCGCGAAGTAGGCAAAGCAGAGTGTTTTCTCACGGCAGCTCTCACAAGGGCGACGACAACGATTTCCTGGGAGCTTCGGACTCACCACAAATCTGGTCCTGAGGCTGTTGGAGGGCTCTGGAAATGTAGCTCTCCTCAAGGAACGTGCAGAGTGTTGCCCATCACTCGGCACGCACACAGGGTCTCCGAGGGGCAGAGCAATGGGCCTCGATGTTGCTCAGCCGGACCACGGCGTGGGGGGTGTCTGGAGGTCCTCAGTGACCTTGGAGGGAAGTGGATGCACACCCGAGGGGTCTAGGAGTCCTCAAATGGGAAATTCCGTTAAAATAAACCCGAACAGTGACTAAGAACTCATGGAAACTGCTGCATGCCGCCCTTCCTGCCCGGCTACGGAGGGCCTAAACTGGAGGGAAATTCTCACGTTGAGTTTCCCTTTCGTTCTGGAGCTTGTAATGCTAACCACCACCGCGGCTATGGAAGCACCGGGTTGAGACGGAGCAAACTCATTTTCTTCCCAGAAGCATTTCGACCGGGTTTCCAGGCCTGTCAACAGCAGGGGACGTCAGGCAGCTTCAAGGCAGCATGAATGCAGCCTTCCAAGTGGGAAAGCAAGGATAGTTCCAGCAGGCTCCCGTTTCCACGCGCACACTCAGCTTACCTCCCTGTGGTTTCTAACCAGTCCAAAGAGACACAGGTTACCCTGCGTTTGCTTCCCTGAACCAACTCCCCGAAGTAGGGAGTTCTGCGTCAAGTGAACCGCCTCAACCAAGGAATGCCCTGCCTAGTTACGCCTCTGGGGCCTGTGGCTATTCCAAAGCCTGCAGGGCCACAGGAAGCATGGGGCTTAAATCTCAGTAAGAACGCAAGCCGACTTTCTCCTGGAGGCAGGGTGACCTCCGGCAGGGGGTGTCCTAGATGGAATGCGAGGCCGAGAGTTCTCTCAGGGCAGCTCAGACTAGGGCAAGGCGTAAGACCTCAAAGGCATGTGAGACGTGCCAGAAGTCTGTTGGTGAAAGTGTGGGTTTGGTGGGGAAACGAATCTGCTCCAGGAGAGAGTGCAGGGCGTTTCCCTACACTCGGCGTATAGAGAGCGGCTCCAAAGGGCTCCGGGCCTGGATGTTGCTCGGCAGACCCAGGGGTGCCTGGGAGTGTTCCGTGTTCCATCCTGGAACAGGGTGCCCCGGCGAGCCTCCCAGGTGTCCAGGAAACTCTACTGCCGTTAAAGACACGCAGAGCAGAGGCTACGGCCTCATGGAAACTGCTGCGCGGCTCCGCTTCTGCACCTCACGTCAGGGCCTTCCCTCCAGGCCTGTGCTCAATCTGGCCGTCCCGTTAGCGACGCAGCATTGCGAGATGCTGACGTTCTCCTCGAGCAGAGTGCCTTCAGGTACGAGGCCCGCGAAGTAGGCAAAGCAGAGTGTTTTCTCACGGCAGCTCTCACAAGGGCGACGACAAAGATTTCCTGGGAGCTTTGGACTCACCAGAAATCTGGTCCTGAGGCTGTTGGAGGGCTCTGGAAATGTAGCTCTCCTCAAGGAACGTGCAGAGTGTTGCCCATCACTCGGCATGCACACAGGGTCTCCGAGGGGCAGAGCAATGGGCCTCGATGTTGCTCAGCCGGACCACGGCGTGGGGGGTGTCTGGTGGTCCTCAGTGACCTTGGAGGGAAGTGGATGCACACCCGAGGGGCCTAGGAGTCCTCAAATGGGAAATTCCGTTAAAATAAACCCGAACAGTGACTAAGAACTCATGGAAACTGCTGCATGCCGCCCTTCCTGCCCGGCTACGGAGGGCCTAAACTGGAGGGAAATTCTCACGTTGAGTTTCCCTTTCGTTCTGGAGCTTGTAATGCTAACCACCACCGCGGCTATGGAAGCACCGGGTTGAGACGGAGCAAACTCATTTTCTTCCCAGAAGCATTTCGACCGGGTTTCCAGGCCTGTCAACAGCAGGGGACGTCAGGCAGCTTCAAGGCAGCATGAATGCAGCCTTCCAAGTGGGAAAGCAAGGATAGTTCCAGCAGGCTCCCGTTTCCACGCGCACACTCAGCTTACCTCCCTGTGGTTTCTAACCAGTCCAAAGAGACACAGGTTACCCTGCGTTTGCTTCCCTGAACCAACTCCCCGAAGTAGGGTGTTCTGCGTCAAGTGAACCGCCTCAACCAAGGAATGCCCTGCCTAGTTACGCCTCTGGGGCCTGTGGCTATTCCAAAGCCTGCAGGGCCACAGGAAGCACGGGGCTTAAATCGCAGTAAGAACGCAAGCCGACTTTCTCTTGGAGGCAGGGTGACCTCCGGCAGGGGGTGTCCTAGATGGAATGCGAGGCCGAGAGTTCTCTCAGGGCAGCTCAGACTAGGGCAAGGCGTAAGACCTCAAAGGCATGTGAGACGTGCCAGAAGTCTGTTGGTGAAAGTGTGGGTTTGGTGGGGAAACGAATCTGCTCCAGGAGAGAGTGCAGGGCGTTTCCCTACACTCGGCGTATAGAGAGCGGCTCCAAAGGGCTCCGGGCCTGGATGTTGCTCGGCAGACCCAGGGGTGCCTGGGAGTGTTCCGTGTTCCATCCTGGAACAGGGTGCCCCGGCGAGCCTCCCAGGTGTCCAGGAAACTCTACTGCCGTTAAAGACACGCAGAGCAGAGGCTACGGCCTCATGGAAACTGCTGCGCGGCTCCGCTTCTGCACCTCACGTCAGGGCCTTCCCTCCAGGCCTGTGCTCAATCTGGCCGTCCCGTTAGCGACGCAGCATTGCGAGATGCTGACGTTCTCCTCGAGCAGAGTGCCTTCAGGTACGAGACCCGCGAAGTAGGCAAAGCAGAGTGTTTTCTCACGGCAGCTCTCACAAGGGCGACGACAACGATTTCCTGGGAGCTTCGGACTCACCACAAATCTGGTCCTGAGGCTGTTGGAGGGCTCTGGAAATGTAGCTCTCCTCAAGGAACGTGCAGAGTGTTGCCCATCACTCGGCACGCACACAGGGTCTCCGAGGGGCAGAGCAATGGGCCTCGATGTTGCTCAGCCGGACCACGGCGTGGGGGGTGTCTGGAGGTCCTCAGTGACCTTGGAGGGAAGTGGATGCACACCCGAGGGGTCTAGGAGTCCTCAAATGGGAAATTCCGTTAAAATAAACCCGAACAGTGACTAAGAACTCATGGAAACTGCTGCATGCCGCCCTTCCTGCCCGGCTACGGAGGGCCTAAACTGGAGGGAAATTCTCACGTTGAGTTTCCCTTTCGTTCTGGAGCTTGTAATGCTAACCACCACCGCGGCTATGGAAGCACCGGGTTGAGACGGAGCAAACTCATTTTCTTCCCAGAAGCATTTCGACCGGGTTTCCAGGCCTGTCAACAGCAGGGGACGTCAGGCAGCTTCAAGGCAGCATGAATGCAGCCTTCCAAGTGGGAAAGCAAGGATAGTTCCAGCAGGCTCCCGTTTCCACGCGCACACTCAGCTTACCTCCCTGTGGTTTCTAACCAGTCCAAAGAGACACAGGTTACCCTGCGTTTGCTTCCCTGAACCAACTCCCCGAAGTAGGGAGTTCTGCGTCAAGTGAACCGCCTCAACCAAGGAATGCCCTGCCTAGTTACGCCTCTGGGGTCTGTGGCTATTCCAAAGCCTGCAGGGCCACAGGAAGCATGGGGCTTAAATCTCAGTAAGAACGCAAGCCGACTTTCTCCTGGAGGCAGGGTGACCTCCGGCAGGGGGTGTCCTAGATGGAATGCGAGGCCGAGAGTTCTCTCAGGGCAGCTCAGACTAGGGCAAGGCGTAAGACCTCAAAGGCATGTGAGACGTGCCAGAAGTCTGTTCGTGAAAGTGTGGGTTTGGTGGGGAAACGAATCTGCTCCAGGAGAGAGTGCAGGGCATTTCCCTACACTCGGCGTATAGAGAGCGGCTCCAAAGGGCTCCGGGCCTGGATGTTGCTCGGCAGACCCAGGGGTGCCTGGGAGTGTTCCGAGTTCCAGCCTGGAAAAGGGTGCCCCGGCGAGCCTCCCAGGTGTCCAGGAAACTCTACTGCCGTTAAAGACACGCAGAGCAGAGGCTACGGCCTCATGGAAACTGCTGCGCGGCTCCGCTTCTGCACCTCACGTCAGGGCCATCCCTCCAGGCCTGTGCTCAATCTGGCTGTCCCGTTAGCGACGCAGCATTGCGAGATGCTGACGTTCTCCTCGAGCAGAGTGCCTTCAGGTACGAGGCCCGCGAAGTAAGCAAAGCAGAGTGTTTTCTCACGGCAGCTCTCACAAGGGCGACGGCAAAGATTTCCTGGGAGCTTCGGACTCACCAGAAATCTGGTCCTGAGGCTGTTGGAGGGCTCTGGAAATGTAGCTCTCCTCAAGGAACGTGCAGAGTGTTGCCCATCACTCGGCACGCACACAGGGCCTCCGAGGGGCAGAGCAATGGGCCTCGATGTTGCTCAGCCGGACCACGGCTTGGGGGGTGTCTGGAGGTCCTCAGTGACCTTGGAGGGAAGTGGATGCACACCCGAGGGGCCTAGGAGTCCTCAAATGGGAAATTCCGTTAAAATAAACCCGAACAGTGACTAAGAACTCATGGAAACTGCTGCATGCCGCCCTTCCTGCCCGGCTACGGAGGGCCTAAACTGGAGGGAAATTCTCACGTTGAGTTTCCCTTTCGTTCTGGAGCTTGTCAGGCTAACCACCACCGCGGCTATGGAAGCACCGGGTTGAAACGGAGCAAACTCATTTTCTTCCCAGAAGCATTTCGACCGGGTTTCCAGGCCTGTCAACAGCAGGGGACGTCAGGCAGCTTCAAGGCAGCATGAATGCAGCCTTCCAAGTGGGAAAGCAAGGATAGTTCCAGCAGGCTCCCGTTTCCACGCGCACACTCAGCTTACCTCCCTGTGGTTTCTAACCAGTCCAAAGAGACACAGGTTACCCTGCGTTTGCTTCCCTGAACCAACTCCCCGAAGTAGGGTGTTCTGCGTCAAGTGAACCGCCTCAACCAAGGAATGCCCTGCCTAGTTACGCCTCTGGGGCCTGTGGCTATTCCAAAGCCTGCAGGGCCACAGGAAGCACGGGGCTTAAATCGCAGTAAGAACGCAAGCCGACTTTCTCTTGGAGGCAGGGTGACCTCCGGCAGGGGGTGTCCTAGATGGAATGCGAGGCCGAGAGTTCTCTCAGGGCAGCTCAGACTAGGGCAAGGCGTAAGACCTCAAAGGCATGTGAGACGTGCCAGAAGTCTGTTGGTGAAAGTGTGGGTTTGGTGGGGAAACGAATCTGCTCCAGGAGAGAGTGCAGGGCGTTTCCCTACACTCGGCGTATAGAGAGCGGCTCCAAAGGGCTCCGGGCCTGGATGTTGCTCGGCAGACCCAGGGGTGCCTGGGAGTGTTCCGTGTTCCAGCCTGGAACAGGGTGCCCCGGCGAGCCTCCCAGGTGTCCAGGAAACTCTACTGCCGTTAAAGACACGCAGAGCAGAGGCTACGGCCTCATGGAAACTGCTGCGCGGCTCCGCTTCTGCTCCTCACGTCAGGGCCTTCCCTCCAGGCCTGTGCTCAATCTGGCTGTCCCGTTAGCGACGCAGCATTGCGAGATGCTGACGTTCTCCTCGAGCAGAGTGCCTTCAGGTACGAGGCCCGCGAAGTAGGCAAAGCAGAGTGTTTTCTCACGGCAGCTCTCACAAGGGCGACGACAACGATTTCCTGGGAGCTTCGGACTCACCAGAAATCTGGTCCTGAGGCTGTTGGAGGGCTCTGGAAATGTAGCTCTCCTCAAGGAACGTGCAGAGTGTTGCCCATCACTCGGCACGCACACAGGGTCTCCGAGGGGCAGAGCAATGGGCCTCGATGTTGCTCAGCCGGACCACGGCGTGGGGGGTGTCTGGAGGTCCTCAGTGACCTTGGAGGGAAGTGGATGCACACCCGAGGGGTCTAGGAGTCCTCAAATGGGAAATTCCGTTAAAATAAACCCGAACAGTGACTAAGAACTCATGGAAACTGCTGCATGCCGCCCTTCCTGCCCGGCTACGGAGGGCCTAAACTGGAGGGAAATTCTCACGTTGAGTTTCCCTTTCGTTCTGGAGCTTGTAATGCTAACCACCACCGCGGCTATGGAAGCACCGGGTTGAGACGGAGCAAACTCATTTTCTTCCCAGAAGCATTTCGACCGGGTTTCCAGGCCTGTCAACAGCAGGGGACGTCAGGCAGCTTCAAGGCAGCATGAATGCAGCCTTCCAAGTGGGAAAGCAAGGATAGTTCCAGCAGGCTCCCGTTTCCACGCGCACACTCAGCTTACCTCCCTGTGGTTTCTAACCAGTCCAAAGAGACACAGGTTACCCTGCGTTTGCTTCCCTGAACCAACTCCCCGAAGTAGGGAGTTCTGCGTCAAGTGAACCGCCTCAACCAAGGAATGCCCTGCCTAGTTACGCCTCTGGGGCCTGTGGCTATTCCAAAGCCTGCAGGGCCACAGGAAGCATGGGGCTTAAATCTCAGTAAGAACGCAAGCCGACTTTCTCCTGGAGGCAGGGTGACCTCCGGCAGGGGGTGTCCTAGATGGAATGCGAGGCCGAGAGTTCTCTCAGGGCAGCTCAGACTAGGGCAAGGCGTAAGACCTCAAAGGCATGTGAGACGTGCCAGAAGTCTGTTGGTGAAAGTGTGGGTTTGGTGGGGAAACGAATCTGCTCCAGGAGAGAGTGCAGGGCGTTTCCCTACACTCGGCGTATAGAGAGCGGCTCCAAAGGGCTCCGGGCCTGGATGTTGCTCGGCAGACCCAGGGGTGCCTGGGAGTGTTCCGAGTTCCAGCCTGGAACAGGGTGCCCCGGCGAGCCTCCCAGGTGTCCAGGAAACTCTACTGCCGTTAAAGACACGCAGAGCAGAGGCTACGGCCTCATGGAAACTGCTGCGCGGCTCCGCTTCTGCTCCTCACGTCAGGGCCTTCCCTCCAGGCCTGTGCTCAATCTGGCTGTCCCGTTAGCGACGCAGCATTGCGAGATGCTGACGTTCTCCTCGAGCAGAGTGCCTTCAGGTACGAGACCCGCGAAGTAGGCAAAGCAGAGTGTTTTCTCACGGCAGCTCTCACAAGGGCGACGACAACGATTTCCTGGGAGCTTCGGACTCACCAGAAATCTGGTCCTGAGGCTGTTGGAGGGCTCTGGAAATGTAGCTCTCCTCAAGGAACGTGCAGAGTGTTGCCCATCACTCGGCACGCACACAGGGTCTCCGAGGGGCAGAGCAATGGGCCTCGATGTTGCTCAGCCGGACCACGGCGTGGGGGGTGTCTGGAGGTCCTCAGTGACCTTGGAGGGAAGTGGATGCACACCCGAGGGGTCTAGGAGTCCTCAAATGGGAAATTCCGTTAAAATAAACCCGAACAGTGACTAAGAACTCATGGAAACTGCTGCATGCCGCCCTTCCTGCCCGGCTACGGAGGGCCTAAACTGGAGGGAAATTCTCACGTTGAGTTTCCCTTTCGTTCTGGAGCTTGTAATGCTAACCACCACCGCGGCTATGGAAGCACCGGGTTGAGACGGAGCAAACTCATTTTCTTCCCAGAAGCATTTCGACCGGGTTTCCAGGCCTGTCAACAGCAGGGGACGTCAGGCAGCTTCAAGGCAGCATGAATGCAGCCTTCCAAGTGGGAAAGCAAGGATAGTTCCAGCAGGCTCCCGTTTCCACGCGCACACTCAGCTTACCTCCCTGTGGTTTCTAACCAGTCCAAAGAGACACAGGTTACCCTGCGTTTGCTTCCCTGAACCAACTCCCCGAAGTAGGGAGTTCTGCGTCAAGTGAACCGCCTCAACCAAGGAATGCCCTGCCTAGTTACGCCTCTGGGGTCTGTGGCTATTCCAAAGCCTGCAGGGCCACAGGAAGCATGGGGCTTAAATCTCAGTAAGAACGCAAGCCGACTTTCTCCTGGAGGCAGGGTGACCTCCGGCAGGGGGTGTCCTAGATGGAATGCGAGGCCGAGAGTTCTCTCAGGGCAGCTCAGACTAGGGCAAGGCGTAAGACCTCAAAGGCATGTGAGACGTGCCAGAAGTCTGTTCGTGAAAGTGTGGGTTTGGTGGGGAAACGAATCTGCTCCAGGAGAGAGTGCAGGGCGTTTCCCTACACTCGGCGTATAGAGAGCGGCTCCAAAGGGCTCCGGGCCTGGATGTTGCTCGGCAGACCCAGGGGTGCCTGGGAGTGTTCCGAGTTCCAGCCTGGAACAGGGTGCCCCGGCGAGCCTCCCAGGTGTCCAGGAAACTCTACTGCCGTTAAAGACACGCAGAGCAGAGGCTACGGCCTCATGGAAACTGCTGCGCGGCTCCGCTTCTGCACCTCACGTCAGGGCCATCCCTCCAGGCCTGTGCTCAATCTGGCTGTCCCGTTAGCGACGCAGCATTGCGAGATGCTGACGTTCTCCTCGAGCAGAGTGCCTTCAGGTACGAGGCCCGCGAAGTAAGCAAAGCAGAGTGTTTTCTCACGGCAGCTCTCACAAGGGCGACGGCAAAGATTTCCTGGGAGCTTCGGACTCACCAGAAATCTGGTCCTGAGGCTGTTGGAGGGCTCTGGAAATGTAGCTCTCCTCAAGGAACGTGCAGAGTGTTGCCCATCACTCGGCACGCACACAGGGCCTCCGAGGGGCAGAGCAATGGGCCTCGATGTTGCTCAGCCGGACCACGGCGTGGGGGGTGTCTGGAGGTCCTCAGTGACCTTGGAGGGAAGTGGATGCACACCCGAGGGGCCTAGGAGTCCTCAAATGGGAAATTCCGTTAAAATAAACCCGAACAGTGACTAAGAACTCATGGAAACTGCTGCATGCCGCCCTTCCTGCCCGGCTACGGAGGGCCTAAACTGGAGGGAAATTCTCACGTTGAGTTTCCCTTTCGTTCTGGAGCTTGTAATGCTAACCACCACCGCGGCTATGGAAGCACCGGGTTGAGACGGAGCAAACTCATTTTCTTCCCAGAAGCATTTCGACCGGGTTTCCAGGCCTGTCAACAGCAGGGGACGTCAGGCAGCTTCAAGGCAGCATGAATGCAGCCTTCCAAGTGGGAAAGCAAGGATAGTTCCAGCAGGCTCCCGTTTCCACGCGCACACTCAGCTTACCTCCCTGTGGTTTCTAACCAGTCCAAAGAGACACAGGTTACCCTGCGTTTGCTTCCCTGAACCAACTCCCCGAAGTAGGGAGTTCTGCGTCAAGTGAACCGCCTCAACCAAGGAATGCCCTGCCTAGTTACGCCTCTGGGGCCTGTGGCTATTCCAAAGCCTGCAGGGCCACAGGAAGCATGGGGCTTAAATCTCAGTAAGAACGCAAGCCGACTTTCTCCTGGAGGCAGGGTGACCTCCGGCAGGGGGTGTCCTAGATGGAATGCGAGGCCGAGAGTTCTCTCAGGGCAGCTCAGACTAGGGCAAGGCGTAAGACCTCAAAGGCATGTGAGACGTGCCAGAAGTCTGTTGGTGAAAGTGTGGGTTTGGTGGGGAAACGAATCTGCTCCAGGAGAGAGTGCAGGGCGTTTCCCTACACTCGGCGTATAGAGAGCGGCTCCAAAGGGCTCCGGGCCTGGATGTTGCTCGGCAGACCCAGGGGTGCCTGGGAGTGTTCCGTGTTCCAGCCTGGAACAGGGTGCCCCGGCGAGCCTCCCAGGTGTCCAGGAAACTCTACTGCCGTTAAAGACACGCAGAGCAGAGGCTACGGCCTCATGGAAACTGCTGCGCGGCTCCGCTTCTGCACCTCACGTCAGGGCCTTCCCTCCAGGCCTGTGCTCAATCTGGCCGTCCCGTTAGCGACGCAGCATTGCGAGATGCTGACGTTCTCCTCGAGCAGAGTGCCTTCAGGTACGAGGCCCGCGAAGTAGGCAAAGCAGAGTGTTTTCTCACGGCAGCTCTCACAAGGGCGACGACAAAGATTTCCTGGGAGCTTCGGACTCACCAGAAATCTGGTCCTGAGGCTGTTGGAGGGCTCTGGAAATGTAGCTCTCCTCAAGGAACGTGCAGAGTGTTGCCCATCACTCGGCACGCACACAGGGTCTCCGAGGGGCAGAGCAATGGGCCTCGATGTTGCTCAGCCGGACCACGGCGTGGGGGGTGTCTGGTGGTCCTCAGTGACCTTGGAGGGAAGTGGATGCACACCCGAGGGGCCTAGGAGTCCTCAAATGGGAAATTCCGTTAAAATAAACCCGAACAGTGACTAAGAACTCATGGAAACTGCTGCATGCCGCCCTTCCTGCCCGGCTACGGAGGGCCTAAACTGGAGGGAAATTCTCACGTTGAGTTTCCCTTTCGTTCTGGAGCTTGTAATGCTAACCACCACCGCGGCTATGGAAGCACCGGGTTGAGACGGAGCAAACTCATTTTCTTCCCAGAAGCATTTCGACCGGGTTTCCAGGCCTGTCAACAGCAGGGGACGTCAGGCAGCTTCAAGGCAGCATGAATGCAGCCTTCCAAGTGGGAAAGCAAGGATAGTTCCAGCAGGCTCCCGTTTCCACGCGCACACTCAGCTTACCTCCCTGTGGTTTCTAACCAGTCCAAAGAGACACAGGTTACCCTGCGTTTGCTTCCCTGAACCAACTCCCCGAAGTAGGGTGTTCTGCGTCAAGTGAACCGCCTCAACCAAGGAATGCCCTGCCTAGTTACGCCTCTGGGGCCTGTGGCTATTCCAAAGCCTGCAGGGCCACAGGAAGCACGGGGCTTAAATCGCAGTAAGAACGCAAGCCGACTTTCTCTTGGAGGCAGGGTGACCTCCGGCAGGGGGTGTCCTAGATGGAATGCGAGGCCGAGAGTTCTCTCAGGGCAGCTCAGACTAGGGCAAGGCGTAAGACCTCAAAGGCATGTGAGACGTGCCAGAAGTCTGTTGGTGAAAGTGTGGGTTTGGTGGGGAAACGAATCTGCTCCAGGAGAGAGTGCAGGGCGTTTCCCTACACTCGGCGTATAGAGAGCGGCTCCAAAGGGCTCCGGGCCTGGATGTTGCTCGGCAGACCCAGGGGTGCCTGGGAGTGTTCCGTGTTCCAGCCTGGAACAGGGTGCCCCGGCGAGCCTCCCAGGTGTCCAGGAAACTCTACTGCCGTTAAAGACACGCAGAGCAGAGGCTACGGCCTCATGGAAACTGCTGCGCGGCTCCGCTTCTGCACCTCACGTCAGGGCCTTCCCTCCAGGCCTGTGCTCAATCTGGCTGTCCCGTTAGCGACGCAGCATTGCGAGATGCTGACGTTCTCCTCGAGCAGAGTGCCTTCAGGTACGAGGCCCGCGAAGTAGGCAAAGCAGAGTGTTTTCTCACGGCAGCTCTCACAAGGGCGACGACAAAGATTTCCTGGGAGCTTCGGACTCACCAGAAATCTGGTCCTGAGGCTGTTGGAGGGCTCTGGAAATGTAGCTCTCCTCAAGGAACGTGCAGAGTGTTGCCCATC
Organism: Grampus griseus; assembly: GCF_964374135.1. NCBI lineage: Eukaryota > Metazoa > Chordata > Mammalia > Artiodactyla > Delphinidae > Grampus > Grampus griseus. The sequence continues at coordinate 35,595,686 of NC_139012.1, read as the reverse complement.
ACTCGGCACGCACACAGGGTCTCCGAGGGGCAGAGCAATGGGCCTCGATGTTGCTCAGCCGGACCACGGCGTGGGGGGTGTCTGGAGGTCCTCAGTGACCTTGGAGGGAAGTGGATGCACACCCGAGGGGCCTAGGAGTCCTCAAATGGGAAATTCCGTTAAAATAAACCCGAACAGTGACTAAGAACTCATGGAAACTGCTGCATGCCGCCCTTCCTGCCCGGCTACGGAGGGCCTAAACTGGAGGGAAATTCTCACGTTGAGTTTCCCTTTCGTTCTGGAGCTTGTCAGGCTAACCACCACCGCGGCTATGGAAGCACCGGGTTGAGACGGAGCAAACTCATTTTCTTCCCAGAAGCATTTCGACCGGGTTTCCAGGCCTGTCAACAGCAGGGGACGTCAGGCAGCTTCAAGGCAGCATGAATGCAGCCTTCCAAGTGGGAAAGCAAGGATAGTTCCAGCAGGCTCCCGTTTCCACGCGCACACTCAGCTTACCTCCCTGTGGTTTCTAACCAGTCCAAAGAGACACAGGTTACCCTGCGTTTGCTTCCCTGAACCAACTCCCCGAAGTAGGGTGTTCTGTGTCAAGTGAACCGCCTCAACCAAGGAATGCCCTGCCTAGTTACGCCTCTGGGACCTGTGGCTATTCCAAAGCCTGCAGGGCCACAGGAAGCACGGGGCTTAAATCTCAGTAAGAACGCAAGCCGACTTTCTCTTGGAGGCAGGGTGACCTCCGGCAGGGGGTGTCCTAGATGGAATGCGAGGCCGAGAGTTCTCTCAGGGCAGCTCAGACTAGGGCAAGGCGTAAGACCTCAAAGGCATGTGAGACGTGCCAGAAGTCTGTTCGTGAAAGTGTGGGTTTGGTGGGGAAACGAATCTGCTCCAGGAGAGAGTGCAGGGCGTTTCCCTACACTCGGCGTATAGAGAGCGGCTCCAAAGGGCTCCGGGCCTGGATGTTGCTCGGCAGACCCAGGGGTGCCTGGGAGTGTTCCGAGTTCCAGCCTGGAACAGGGTGCCCCGGCGAGCCTCCCAGGTGTCCAGGAAACTCTACTGCCGTTAAAGACACGCAGAGCAGAGGCTCCGGCCTCATGGAAACTGCTGCGCGGCTCCGCTTCTGCTCCTCACGTCAGGGCCTTCCCTCCAGGCCTGTGCTCAATCTGGCCGTCCCGTTAGCGACGCAGCATTGCGAGATGCTGACGTTCTCCTCGAGCAGAGTGCCTTCAGGTACGAGGCCCGCGAAGTAAGCAAAGCAAAGTGTTTTCTCACGGCAGCTCTCACAAGGGCGACGACAAAGATTTCCTGGGAGCTTCGGACTCACCAGAAATCTGGTCCTGAGGCTGTTGGAGGGCTCTGGAAATGTAGCTCTCCTCAAGGAACGTGCAGAGTGTTGCCCATCACTCGGCACGCACACAGGGCCTCCGAGGGGCAGAGCAATGGGCCTCGATGTTGCTCAGTCGGACCAAGGCGTGGGGGGTGTCTGGAGGTCCTCAGTGACCTTGGAGGGAAGTGGATGCACACCCGAGGGGCCTAGGAGTCCTCAAATGGGAAATTCCGTTAAAATAAACCCGAACAGTGACTAAGAACTCATGGAAACTGCTGCATGCCGCCCTTCCTGCCCGGCTACGGAGGGCCTAAACTGGAGGGAAATTCTCACGTTGAGTTTCCCTTTCGTTCTGGAGCTTGTCAGGCTAACCACCACCGCGGCTATGGAAGCACCGGGTTGAAACGGAGCAAACTCATTTTCTTCCCAGAAGCATTTCGACCGGGTTTCCAGGCCTGTCAACAGCAGGGGACGTCAGGCAGCTTCAAGGCAGCATGAATGCAGCCTTCCAAGTGGGAAAGCAAGGATAGTTCCAGCAGGCTCCCGTTTCCACGCGCACACTCAGCTTACCTCCCTGTGGTTTCTAACCAGTCCAAAGAGACACAGGTTACCCTGCGTTTGCTTCCCTGAACCAACTCCCCGAAGTAGGGTGTTCTGCGTCAAGTGAACCGCCTCAACCAAGGAATGCCCTGCCTAGTTACGCCTCTGGGGCCTGTGGCTATTCCAAAGCCTGCAGGGCCACAGGAAGCACGGGGCTTAAATCGCAGTAAGAAAGCAAGCCGACTTTCTCTTGGAGGCAGGGTGACCTCCGGCAGGGGGTGTCCTAGATGGAATGCGAGGCCGAGAGTTCTCTCAGGGCAGCTCAGACTAGGGCAAGGCGTAAGACCTCAAAGGCATGTGAGACGTGCCAGAAGTCTGTTGGTGAAAGTGTGGGTTTGGTGGGGAAACGAATCTGCTCCAGGAGAGAGTGCAGGGCGTTTCCCTACACTCGGCGTATAGAGAGCGGCTCCAAAGGGCTCCGGGCCTGGATGTTGCTCGGCAGACCCAGGGGTGCCTGGGAGTGTTCTGAGTTCCAGCCTGGAACAGGGTGCCCCGGCGAGCATCCCAGGTGTCCAGGAAACTCTACTGCCGTTAAAGACACGCAGAGCAGAGGCTACGGCCTCATGGAAACTGCTGCGCGGCTCCGCTTCTGCACCTCACGTCAGGGCCTTCCCTCCAGGCCTGTGCTCAATCTGGCTGTCCCGTTAGCGACGCAGCATTGCGAGATGCTGACGTTCTCCTCGAGCAGAGTGCCTTCAGGTACGAGGCCCGCGAAGTAGGCAAAGCAGAGTGTTTTCTCACGGAAGCTCTCACAAGGGCGACGGCAAAGATTTCCTGGGAGCTTCGGACTCACCAGAAATCTGGTCCTGAGGCTGTTGGAGGGCTCTGGAAATGTAGCTCTCCTCAAGGAACGTGCAGAGTGTTGCCCATCACTCGGCACGCACACAGGGCCTCCGAGGGGCAGAGCAATGGGCCTCGATGTTGCTCAGCCGGACCACGGCGTGGGGGGTGTCTGGAGGTCCTCAGTGACCTTGGAGGGAAGTGGATGCACACCCGAGGGGCCTAGGAGTCCTCAAATGGGAAATTCCGTTAAAATAAACCCGAACAGTGACTAAGAACTCATGGAAACTGCTGCATGCCGCCCTTCCTGCCCGGCTACGGAGGGCCTAAACTGGAGGGAAATTCTCACGTTGAGTTTCCCTTTCGTTCTGGAGCTTGTCAGGCTAACCACCACCGCGGCTATGGAAGCACCGGGTTGAAACGGAGCAAACTCATTTTCTTCCCAGAAGCATTTCGACCGGGTTTCCAGGCCTGTCAACAGCAGGGGACGTCAGGCAGCTTCAAGGCAGCATGAATGCAGCCTTCCAAGTGGGAAAGCAAGGATAGTTCCAGCAGGCTCCCGTTTCCACGCGCACACTCAGCTTACCTCCCTGTGGTTTCTAACCAGTCCAAAGAGACACAGGTTACCCTGCGTTTGCTTCCCTGAACCAACTCCCCGAAGTAGGGTGTTCTGCGTCAAGTGAACCGCCTCAACCAAGGAATGCCCTGCCTAGTTACGCCTCTGGGGCCTGTGGCTATTCCAAAGCCTGCAGGGCCACAGGAAGCACGGGGCTTAAATCGCAGTAAGAACGCAAGCCGACTTTCTCTTGGAGGCAGGGTGACCTCCGGCAGGAGGTGTCCTAGATGGAATGCGAGGCCGAGAGTTCTCTCAGGGCAGCTCAGACTAGGGCAAGGCGTAAGACCTCAAAGGCATGTGAGACGTGCCAGAAGTCTGTTCGTGAAAGTGTGGGTTTGGTGGGGAAACGAATCTGCTCCAGGAGAGAGTGCAGGGCGTTTCCCTACACTCGGCGTATAGAGAGCGGCTCCAAAGGGCTCCGGGCCTGGATGTTGCTCGGCAGACCCAGGGGTGCCTGGGAGTGTTCCGTGTTCCAGCCTGGAACAGGGTGCCCCGGCGAGCCTCCTAGGTGTCCAGGAAACTCTACTGCCGTTAAAGACACGCAGAGCAGAGGCTACGGCCTCATGGAAACTGCTGCGCGGCTCCGCTTCTGCACCTCACGTCAGGGCCTTCCCTCCAGGCCTGTGCTCAATCTGGCTGTCCCGTTAGCGACGCAGCATTGCGAGATGCTGACGTTCTCCTCGAGCAGAGTGCCTTCAGGTACGAGGCCCGCGAAGTAGGCAAAGCAGAGTGTTTTCTCACGGCAGCTCTCACAAGGGCGACGACAAAGATTTCCTGGGAGCTTCGGACTCACCAGAAATCTGGTCCTGAGGCTGTTGGAGGGCTCTGGAAATGTAGCTCTCCTCAAGGAACGTGCAGAGTGTTGCCCATCACTCGGCACGCACACAGGGTCTCCGAGGGGCAGAGCAATGGGCCTCGATGTTTCTCAGCCCGACCACGGCGTGGGGGGTGTCTGGAGGTCCTCAGTGACCTTGGAGGGAAGTGGATGCACACCCGAGGGGCCTAGGAGTCCTCAAATGGGAAATTCCGTTAAAATAAACCCGAACAGTGACTAAGAACTCATGGAAACTGCTGCATGCCGCCCTTCCTGCCCGGCTACGGAGGGCCTAAACTGGAGGGAAATTCTCACGTTGAGTTTCCCTTTCGTTCTGGAGCTTGTCAGGCTAACCACCACCGCGGCTATGGAAGCACCGGGTTGAGACGGAGCAAACTCATTTTCTTCCCAGAAGCATTTCGACCGGGTTTCCAGGCCTGTCAACAGCAGGGGACGTCAGGCAGCTTCAAGGCAGCATGAATGCAGCCTTCCAAGTGGGAAAGCAAGGATAGTTCCAGCAGGATCCCGTTTCCACGCGCACACTCAGCTTACCTCCCTGTGGTTTCTAACCAGTCCAAAGAGACACAGGTTACCCTGCGTTTGCTTCCCTGAACCAACTCCCCGAAGTAGGGTGTTCTGCGTCAAGTGAACCGCCTCAACCAAGGAATGCCCTGCCTAGTTACGCCTCTGGGGCCTGTGGCTATTCCAAAGCCTGCAGGGCCACAGGAAGCACGGGGCTTAAATCGCAGTAAGAACGCAAGCCGACTTTCTCTTGGAGGCAGGGTGACCTCCGGCAGGGGGTGTCCTAGATGGAATGCGAGGCCGAGAGTTCTCTCAGGGCAGCTCAGACTAGGGCAAGGCGTAAGACCTCAAAGGCATGTGAGACGTGCCAGAAGTCTGTTCGTGAAAGTGTGGGTTTGGTGGGGAAACGAATCTGCTCCAGGAGAGAGTGCAGGGCGTTTCCCTACACTCGGCGTATAGAGAGCGGCTCCAAAGGGCTCCGGGCCTGGATGTTGCTCGGCAGACCCAGGGGTGCCTGGGAGTGTTCCGTGTTCCAGCCTGGAACAGGGTGCCCCGGCGAGCCTCCCAGGTGTCCAGGAAACTCTACTGCCGTTAAAGACACGCAGAGCAGAGGCTACGGCCTCATGGAAACTGCTGCGCGGCTCCGCTTCTGCACCTCACGTCAGGGCCTTCCCTCCAGGCCTGTGCTCAATCTGGCCGTCCCGTTAGCGACGCAGCATTGCGAGATGCTGACGTTCTCCTCGAGCAGAGTGCCTTCAGGTACGAGGCCCGCGAAGTAGGCAAAGCAGAGTGTTTTCTCACGGCAGCTCTCACAAGGGCGACGACAAAGATTTCCTGGGAGCTTCGGACTCACCAGAAATCTGGTCCTGAGGCTGTTGGAGGGCTCTGGAAATGTAGCTCTCCTCAAGGAACGTGCAGAGTGTTGCCCATCACTCGGCACGCACACAGGGCCTCCGAGGGGCAGAGCAATGGGCCTCGATGTTGCTCAGCCGGACCACGGCATGGGGGGTGTCTGGAGGTCCTCAGTGACCTTGGAGGGAAGTGGATGCACACCCGAGGGGCCTAGGAGTCCTCAAATGGGAAATTCCGTTAAAATAAACCCGAACAGTAACTAAGAACTCATGGAAACTGCTGCATGTCGCCCTTCCTGCCCGGCTACGGAGGGCCTAAACTGGAGGGAAATTCTCACGTTGAGTTTCCCTTTCGTTCTGGAGCTTGTCAGGCTAACCACCACCGCGGCTATGGAAGCACCGGGTTGAAACGGAGCAAACTCATTTTCTTCCCAGAAGCATTTCGACCGGGTTTCCAGGCCTGTCAACAGCAGGGGACGTCAGGCAGCTTCAAGGCAGCATGAAGGCAGCCTTCCAAGTGGGAAAGCAAGGATAGTTCCAGCAGGCTCCCGTTTCCACGCGCACACTCAGCTTACCTCCCTGTGGTTTCTATCCTGTCCAAAGAGACACAGGTTACCCTGCGTTTGCTTCCCTGAACCAACTCCCCGAAGTAGGGTGTTCTGCGTCAAGTGAACCGCCTCAACCAAGGAATGCCCTGCCAAGTTACGCCTCTGGGGCCTGTGGCTATTCCAAAGCCTGCAGGGCCACAGGAAGCACGGGGCTTAAATCGCAGTAAGAACGCAAGCCGACTTTCTCTTGGAGGCAGGGTGACTTCCGGCAGGGGGTGTCCTAGATGGAATCCGAGGCCGAGGGTTTTCTCAGGGCAGCTCAGACTAGGGCAAGGCGTAAGACCTCAAAGGCATGTGAGACGTGCCAGAAGTCTGTTGGTGAAAGTGTGGGTTTGGTGGGGAAACGAATCTGCTCCAGGAGAGAGTGCAGGGCGTTTCCCTACACTCGGCGTATAGAGAGCGGCTCCAAAGGGCTCCGGGCCTGGATGTTGCTCGGCAGACCCAGGGGTGCCTGGGAGTGTTCCGTGTTCCAGCCTGGAACAGGGTGCCCCCGCGAGCCTCCCAGGTGTCCAGGAAACTCTACTGCCGTTAAAGACACGCAGAGCAGAGGCTACGGCCTCATGGAAACTGCTGCGCGGCTCCGCTTCTGCTCCTCACGTCAGGGCCTTCCCTCCAGGCCTGTGCTCAATCTGGCCGTCCCGTTAGCGACGCAGCATTGCGAGATGCTGACGTTCTCCTCGAGCAGAGTGCCTTCAGGTACGAGGCCCGCGAAGTAGGCAAAGCAGAGTGTTTTCTCACGGCAGCTCTCACAAGGGCGACGACAAATATTTCCTGGGAGCTTCGGACTCACCACAAATCTGGTCCTGAGGCTGTTGGAGGGCTCTGGAAATGTAGCTCTCCTCAAGGAACGTGCAGAGTGTTGCCCATCACTCGGCACGCACACAGGGCCTCCGAGGGGCAGAGCAATGGGCCTCGATGTTGCTCAGCCGGACCACGGCGTGGGGGGTGTCTGGAGGTCCTCAGTGACCTTGGAGGGAAGTGGATGCACACCCGAGGGGCCTAGGAGTCCTCAAATGGTAAATTCCGTTAAAATAAACCCGAACAGTGACTAAGAACTCATGGAAACTGCTGCATGCCGCCCTTTCTGCCCGGCTACGCAGGGCCTAAACTGGAGGGAAATTCTCACGTTGAGTTTCCCTTTCGTTCTGGAGCTTGTCAGGCTAACCACCACCGCGGCTATGGAAGCACCGGGTTGAAACGGAGCAAACTCATTTTCTTCCCAGAAGCATTTCGACCGGGTTTCCAGGCCTGTCAACCGCAAGGGACGTCAGGCAGCTTCACGGCAGTATGAAGGCAGCCTTCCAAGTGGAACAGCAAGGATAGTTCCAGCAGGCTCCCGTTTCCACGCGCACACTCAGCTTACCTCCCTGTGGTTTCTAACCAGTCCAAAGAGACACAGGTTACCCTGCGTTTGCTTCCCTGAACCAACTCCCCGAAGTAGGGTGTTCTGCGTCAAGTGAACCGCCTCAACCAAGGAATGCCCTGCCTAGTTACGCCTCTGGGGCCTGTGGCTATTCCAAAGCCTGCAGGGCCACAGGAAGCACGGGGCTTAAATCGCCGTAAGAACGCAAGCCGACTTTCTCTTGCAGGCAGCGTGACTTCCGGCAGGGGGTGTCCTAGACGGAATGCGAGGCCGAGGGTTTTCTCAGGGCAGCTCAGACTAGGGCAAGGCGTAAGACCTCAAAGGCATGTGAGACGTGCCAGAAGTCTGTTGGTGAAAGTGTGGGTTTGGTGGGGAAACGAATCTGCTCCAGGAGAGAGTGCAGGGCGTTTCCCTACACTCGGCGTATAGAGAGCGGCTCCAAAGGGCTCCGGGCCTGGATGTTGCTCGGCAGACCCAGGGGTGCCTGGGAGTGTTCCGTGTTCCAGCCTGGAACAGGGTGCCCTGGCGAGCATCCCAGGTGTCCAGGAAACTCTACTGCCGTTAAAGACACGCAGAGCAGAGGCTACGGCCTCATGGAAACTGCTGCGCGGCTCCGCTTCTGCTCCTCACGTCAGGGCCTTCCCTCCAGGCCTGTGCTCAATCTGGCCGTCCCGTTAGCGACGCAGCATTGCGAGATGCTGACGTTCTCCTCGAGCAGAGTGCCTTCAGGTACGAGGCCCGCGAAGTAGGCAAAGCAGAGTGTTTTCTCACGGCAGCTCTCACAAGGGCGACGACAAAGATTTCCTGGGAGCTTCGGACTCACCAGAAATCTGGTCCTGAGGCTGTTGGAGGGCTCTGGAAATGTAGCTCTCCTCAAGGAACGTGCAGAGTGTTGCCCATCACTCGGCACGCACACAGGGCCTCCGAGGGGCAGAGCAATGGGCCTCGATGTTGCTCAGCCGGACCACGGCATGGGGGGTGTCTGGAGGTCCTCAGTGACCTTGGAGGGAAGTGGATGCACACCCGAGGGGCCTAGGAGTCCTCAAATGGGAAATTCCGTTAAAATAAACCCGAACAGTAACTAAGAACTCATGGAAACTGTTGCATGTCGCCCTTCCTGCCCGGCTACGGAGGGCCTAAACTGGAGGGAAATTCTCACGTTGAGTTTCCCTTTCGTTCTGGAGCTTGTCAGGCTAACCACCATCGCGGCTATGGAAGCACCGGGTTGAAACGGAGCAAACTCATTTTCTTCCCAGAAGCATTTCGACCGGGTTTCCAGGCCTGTCAACAGCAGGGGACGTCAGGCAGCTTCAAGGCAGCATGAATGCAGCCTTCCAAGTGGGAAAGCAAGGATAGTTCCAGCAGGCTCCCGTTTCCACGCACACACTCAGCTTACCTCCCTGTGGTTTCTATCCTGTCCAAAGAGACACAGGTTACCCTGCGTTTGCTTCCCTGAACCAACTCCCCGAAGTAGGGTGTTCTGCGTCAAGTGAACCGCCTCAACCAAGGAATGCCCTGCCAAGTTACGCCTCTGGGGCCTGTGGCTATTCCAAAGCCTGCAGGGCCACAGGAAGCACGGGGCTTAAATCGCAGTAAGAACGCAAGCCGACTTTCTCTTGGAGGCAGGGTGACTTCCGGCAGGGGGTGTCCTAGATGGAATCCGAGGCCGAGGGTTTTCTCAGGGCAGCTCAGACTAGGGCAAGGCGTAAGACCTCAAAGGCATGTGAGACGTGCCAGAAGTCTGTTGGTGAAAGTGTGGGTTTGGTGGGGAAACGAATCTGCTCCAGGAGAGAGTGCAGGGCGTTTCCCTACACTTGGCGTATAGAGAGCGGCTCCAAAGGGCTCCGGGCCTGGATGTTGCTCGGCAGACCCAGGGGTGCCTGGGAGTGTTCCGTGTTCCAGCCTGGAACAGGGTGCCCCCGCGAGCCTCCCAGGTGTCCAGGAAACTCTACTGCCGTTAAAGACACGCAGAGCTGAGGCCACGGCCTCATGGAAACTGGTGCGCGGCTCCGCTTCTGCTCCTCACGTCAGGGCCTTCCCTCCAGGCCTGTGCTCAATCTGGCCGTCCCGTTAGCGACGCAGCATTGCGAGATGCTGACGTTCTCCTCGAGCAGAGTGCCTTCAGGTACGAGGCCCGCGAAGTAGGCAAAGCAGAGTGTTTTCTCACGGCAGCTCTCACAAGGGCGACGACAAATATTTCCTGGGAGCTTCGGACTCACCACAAATCTGGTCCTGAGGCTGTTGGAGGGCTCTGGAAATGTAGCTCTCCTCAAGGAACGTGCAGAGTGTTGCCCATCACTCGGCACGCACACAGGGCCTCCGAGGGGCAGAGCAATGGGCCTCGATGTTGCTCAGCCGGACCACGGCGTGGGGGGTGTCTGGAGGTCCTCAGTGACCTTGGAGGGAAGTGGATGCACACCCGAGGGGCCTAGGAGTCCTCAAATGGGAAATTCCGTTAAAATAAACCCGAACAGTGACTAAGAACTCATGGAAACTGCTGCATGCCGCCCTTTCTGCCCGGCTACGCAGGGCCTAAACTGGAGGGAAATTCTCACGTTGAGTTTCCCTTTCGTTCTGGAGCTTGTCAGGCTAACCACCACCGCGGCTATGGAAGCACCGGGTTGAAACGGAGCAAACTCATTTTCTTCCCAGAAGCATTTCGACCGGGTTTCCAGGCCTGTCAACCGCAGGGGACGTCAGGCAGCTTCACGGCAGTATGAAGGCAGCCTTCCAAGTGGAACAGCAAGGATAGTTCCAGCAGGCTCCCGTTTCCACGCGCACACTCAGCTTACCTCCCTGTGGTTTCTAACCAGTCCAAAGAGACACAGGTTACCCTGCGTTTGCTTCCCTGAACCAACTCCCCGAAGTAGGGTGTTCTGCGTCAAGTGAACCGCCTCAACCAAGGAATGCCCTGCCTAGTTACGCCTCTGGGGCCTGTGGCTATTCCAAAGCCTGCAGGGCCACAGGAAGCACGGGGCTTAAATCGCCGTAAGAACGCAAGCCGACTTTCTCTTGGAGGCAGCGTGACTTCCGGGAGGGGGTGTCCTAGATGGAATGCGAGGCCGAGGGTTTTCTCAGGGCAGCTCAGACTAGGGCAAGGCGTAAGACCTCAAAGGCATGTGAGACGTGCCAGAAGTCTGTTGGTGAAAGTGTGGGTTTGGTGGGGAAACGAATCTGCTCCAGGAGAGAGTGCAGGGCGTTTCCCTACACTCGGCGTATAGAGAGCGGCTCCAAAGGGCTCCGGGCCTGGATGTTGCTCGGCAGACCCAGGGGTGCCTGGGAGTACTCCGTGTTCCAGCCTGGAACAGGATGCCCCCGCGAGCCTCCCAGGTGTCCAGGAAACTCTACTGCCGTTAAAGACACGCAGAGCAGAGGCTACGGCCTCATGGAAACTGCTGCGCGGCTCCGCTTCTGCTCCTCACGTCAGGGCCTTCCCTCCAGGCCTGTGCTCAATCTGCCCGTCCCGTTAGCGACGCAGCATTGCGAGATGCTGACGTTCTCCTCGAGCAGAGTGCCTTCAGGTACGAGGCCCGCGAAGTAGGCAAAGCAGAGTGTTTTCTCACGGCAGCTCTCACAAGGGCGACGACAAAGATTTCCTGGGAGCTTCGGACTCACCAGAAATCTGGTCCTGAGGCTGTTGGAGGGCTCTGGAAATGTAGCTCTCCTCAAGGAACGTGCAGAGTGTTGCCCATCACTCGGCACGCACACAGGGCCTCCGAGGGGCAGAGCAATGGGCCTCGATGTTGCTCAGCCCGACCACGGCGTGGGGGGTGTCTGGAGGTCCTCAGTGACCTTGGAGGGAAGTGGATGCACACCCGAGGGGCCTAGGAGTCCTCAAATGGGAAATTCCGTTAAAATAAACCCGAACAGTGACTAAGAACTCATGGAAACTGCTGCATGCCGCCCTTCCTGCCCGGCTACGCAGGGCCTAAACTGGAGGGAAATTCTCACGTTGAGTTTCCCTTTCGTTCTGGAGCTTGTCAGGCTAACCACCACCGCGGCTATGGAAGCACCGAGTTGAAACGGAGCAAACTCATTTTCTTCCCAGAAGCATTTCGACCGGGTTTCCAGGCCTGTCAACAGCAGGGGACGTCAGGCAGCTTCACGGCAGCATGAAGGCAGCCTTCCAAGTGGGAAAGCAAGGATAGTTCCAGCAGGCTCCCGTTTCCACGCGCACACTCAGCTTACCTCCCTGTGGTTTCTAACCAGTCCAAAGAGACACAGGTTACCCTGCGTTTGCTTCCCTGAACCAACTCCCCGAAGTAGGGTGTTCTGCGTCAAGTGAACCGCCTCAACCAAGGAATGCCCTGCCTAGTTACGCCTCTGGGGCCTGTGGCTATTCCAAAGCCTGCAGGGCCACAGGAAGCACGGGGCTTAAATCGCCGTAAGAACGAAAGCCGACTTTCTCTTGGAGGCAGGGTGACTTCCGGCAGGGGGTGTCCTAGATGGAATGCGAGGCCGAGGGTTTTCTCAGGGCAGCTCAGACTAGGGCAAGGCGTAAGACCTCAAAGGCATGTGAGACGTGCCAGAAGTCTGTTGGTGAAAGTGTGGGTTTGGTGGGGAAACGAATCTGCTCCAGGAGAGAGTGCAGGGCGTTTCCCTACACTCGGCGTATAGAGAGCGACTCCAAAGGGCTCCGGGCCTGGATGTTGCTCGGCAGACCCAGGGGTGCCTGGGAGTACTCCGTGTTCCAGCCTGGAACAGGGTGCCCCGGCGAGCCTCCCAGGTGTCCAGGAAACTCTACTGCCGTTAAAGACACGCAGAGCAGAGGCTACGACCTCATGGAAACTGCTGCGCGGCGCCGCTTCTGCTCCTCACGTCAGGGCCTTCCCTCCAGGCCTGTGCTCAATCTGGCCGTCCCGTTAGCGACGCAGCATTGCGAGATGCTGACGTTCTCCTCGAGCAGAGTGACTTCAGGTACGAGGCCCGCGAAGTAGGCAAAGCAGAGTGTTTTCTCACGGCAGCTCTCACAAGGGCGACGACAAAGATTTCCTGGGAGCTTCGGACTCACCAGAAATCTGGTCCTGAGGCTGTTGGAGGGCTCTGGAAATGTAGCTCTCCTCAAGGAACGTGCAGAGTGTTGCCCATCACTCGGCACGCACACAGGGCCTCCGAGGGGCAGAGCAATGGGCCTCGATGTTGCTCAGCCGGACACGGCGTGGGGGGTGTCTGGAGGTCCTCAGTGACCTTGGAGGGAAGTGGATGCACACCCGAGGGGCCTAGGAGTCCTCAAATGGGAAATTCCGTTAAAATAAACCCGAACAGTGACTAAGAACTCATGGAAACTGCTGCATGCCACCCTTCCTGCCCGGCTACGGAGGGCCTAAACTGGAGGGAAATTCTCACGTTGAGTTACCCTTTCGTTCTGGAGCTTGTCAGGCTAACCACCACCGCGGCTATGGAAGCACCGGGTTGAAACGGAGCAAACTCATTTTCTTCCCAGAAGCATTTCGACCGGGTTTCCAGGCCTGTCAACAGCAGGGGACGTCAGGCAGCTTCAAGGCAGCATGAATGCAGCCTTCCAAGTGGGAAAGCAAGGATAGTTCCAGCAGGCTCCCGTTTCCACGCGCACACTCAGCTTACCTCCCTGTGGTTTCTAACCAGTCCAAAGAGACACAGGTTACCCTGCGTTTGCTTCCCTGAACCAACTCCCCGAAGTAGGGTGTTCTGCGTCAAGTGAACCGCCTCAACCAAGGAATGCCCTGCCTAGTTACGCCTCTGGGGCCTGTGGCTATTCCAAAGCCTGCAGGGCCACAGGAAGCACGGGGCTTAAATCACAGTAAGAACGCAAGCCGACTTTCTCTTGGAGGCAGGGTGACCTCCGGCAGGGGGTGTCCTAGATGGAATGCGAGGCCGAGAGTTCTCTCAGGGCAGCTCAGACTAGGGCAAGGCGTAAGACCTCAAAGGCATGTGAGACGTGCCAGAAGTCTGTTGGTGAAAGTGTGGGTTTGGTGGGGAAACGAATCTGCTCCAGGAGAGAGTGCAGGGCGTTTCCCTACACTCGGCGTATAGAGAGCGGCTCCAAAGGGCTCCGGGCCTGGATGTTGCTCGGCAGACCCAGGGGTGCCTGGGAGTGTTCCGTGTTCCAGCCTGGAACAGGGTGCCCTGGCGAGCATCCCAGGTGTCCAGGAAACTCTACTGCCGTTAAAGACACGCAGAGCAGAGGCTACGGCCTCATGGAAACTGCTGCGCGGCTCCGCTTCTGCTCCTCACGTCAGGGCCTTCCCTCCAGGCCTGTGCTCAATCTGGCCGTCCCGTTAGCGACGCAGCATTGCGAGATGCTGACGTTCTCCTCGAGCAGAGTGCCTTCAGGTACGAGGCCCGCGAAGTAGGCAAAGCAGAGTGTTTTCTCACGGCAGCTCTCACAAGGGCGACGACAAAGATTTCCTGGGAGCTTCGGACTCACCAGAAATCTGGTCCTGAGGCTGTTGGAGGGCTCTGGAAATGTAGCTCTCCTCAAGGAACGTGCAGAGTGTTGCCCATCACTCGGCACGCACACAGGGCCTCCGAGGGGCAGAGCAATGGGCCTCGATGTTGCTCAGCCCGACCACGGCATGGGGGGTGTCTGGAGGTCCTCAGTGACCTTGGAGGGAAGTGGATGCACACCCGAGGGGCCTAGGAGTCCTCAAATGGGAAATTCCGTTAAAATAAACCCGAACAGTAACTAAGAACTCATGGAAACTGTTGCATGTCGCCCTTCCTGCCCGGCTACAGAGGGCCTAAACTGGAGGGAAATTCTCACGTTGAGTTTCCCTTTCGTTCTGGAGCTTGTCAGGCTAACCACCATCGCGGCTATGGAAGCACCGGGTTGAAACGGAGCAAACTCATTTTCTTCCCAGAAGCATTTCGACCGGGTTTCCAGGCCTGTCAACAGCAGGGGACGTCAGGCAGCTTCAAGGCAGCATGAATGCAGCCTTCCAAGTGGAACAGCAAGGATAGTTCCAGCAGGCTCCCGTTTCCACGCGCACACTCAGCTTACCTCCCTGTGGTTTCTAACCAGTCCAAAGAGACACAGGTTACCCTGCGTTTGCTTCCCTGAACCAACTCCCCGAAGTAGGGTGTTCTGCGTCAAGTGAACCGCCTCAACCAAGGAATGCCCTGCCTAGTTACGCCTCTGGGGCCTGTGGCTATTCCAAAGCCTGCAGGGCCACAGGAAGCACGGGGCTTAAATCGCCGTAAGAACGCAAGCCGACTTTCTCTTGGAGGCAGCGTGACTTCCGGGAGGGGGTGTCCTAGATGGAATGCGAGGCCGAGGGTTTTCTCAGGGCAGCTCAGACTAGGGCAAGGCGTAAGACCTCAAAGGCATGTGAGACGTGCCAGAAGTCTGTTGGTGAAAGTGTGGGTTTGGTGGGGAAACGAATCTGCTCCAGGAGAGAGTGCAGGGCGTTTCCCTACACTCGGCGTATAGAGAGCGGCTCCAAAGGGCTCCGGGCCTGGATGTTGCTCGGCAGACCCAGGGGTGCCTGGGAGTACTCCGTGTTCCAGCCTGGAACAGGATGCCCCCGCGAGCCTCCCAGGTGTCCAGGAAACTCTACTGCCGTTAAAGACACGCAGAGCAGAGGCTACGGCCTCATGGAAACTGCTGCGCGGCTCCGCTTCTGCTCCTCACGTCAGGGCCTTCCCTCCAGGCCTGTGCTCAATCTGCCCGTCCCGTTAGCGACGCAGCATTGCGAGATGCTGACGTTCTCCTCGAGCAGAGTGCCTTCAGGTACGAGGCCCGCGAAGTAGGCAAAGCAGAGTGTTTTCTCACGGCAGCTCTCACAAGGGCGACGACAAAGATTTCCTGGGAGCTTCGGACTCACCAGAAATCTGGTCCTGAGGCTGTTGGAGGGCTCTGGAAATGTAGCTCTCCTCAAGGAACGTGCAGAGTGTTGCCCATCACTCGGCACGCACACAGGGCCTCCGAGGGGCAGAGCAATGGGCCTCGATGTTGCTCAGCCCGACCACGGCGTGGGGGGTGTCTGGAGGTCCTCAGTGACCTTGGAGGGAAGTGGATGCACACCCGAGGGGCCTAGGAGTCCTCAAATGGGAAATTCCGTTAAAATAAACCCGAACAGTGACTAAGAACTCATGGAAACTGCTGCATGCCGCCCTTCCTGCCCGGCTACGCAGGGCCTAAACTGGAGGGAAATTCTCACGTTGAGTTTCCCTTTCGTTCTGGAGCTTGTCAGGCTAACCACCACCGCGGCTATGGAAGCACCGAGTTGAAACGGAGCAAACTCATTTTCTTCCCAGAAGCATTTCGACCGGGTTTCCAGGCCTGTCAACAGCAGGGGACGTCAGGCAGCTTCACGGCAGCATGAAGGCAGCCTTCCAAGTGGGAAAGCAAGGATAGTTCCAGCAGGCTCCCGTTTCCACGCGCACACTCAGCTTACCTCCCTGTGGTTTCTAACCAGTCCAAAGAGACACAGGTTACCCTGCGTTTGCTTCCCTGAACCAACTCCCCGAAGTAGGGTGTTCTGCGTCAAGTGAACCGCCTCAACCAAGGAATGCCCTGCCTAGTTACGCGTCTGGGGCCTGTGGCTATTCCAAAGCCTGCAGGGCCACAGGAAGCACGGGGCTTAAATCGCCGTAAGAACGCAAGCCGACTTTCTCTTGGAGGCAGCGTGACTTCCGGCAGGGGGTGTCCTAGATGGAATGCGAGGCCGAGGGTTTTCTCAGGGCAGCTCAGACTAGGGCAAGGCGTAAGACCTCTAAGGCATGTGAGACGTGCCAGAAGTCTGTTTGTGAAAGTGTGGGTTTGGTGGGGAAACGAATCTGCTCCAGGAGAGAGTGCAGGGCGTTTCCCTACACTCGGCGTATAGAGAGCGGCTCCAAAGGGCTCCGGGCCTGGATGTTGCTCGGCAGACCCAGGGGTGCCTGGGAGTACTCCGTGTTCCAGCCTGGAACAGGATGCCCCCGCGAGCCTCCCAGGTGTCCAGGAAACTCTACTGCCGTTAAAGACACGCAGAGCAGAGGCTACGGCCTCATGGAAACTGCTGTGCGGCTCCGCTTCTGCTCCTCACGTCAGGGCCTTCCCTCCAGGCCTGTGCTCAATCTGGCCGTCCCGTTAGCGACGCAGCATTGCGAGATGCTGACGTTCTCCTCGAGCAGAGTGCCTTCAGGTACGAGGCCCGCGAAGTAGGCAAAGCAGAGTGTTTTCTCACGGCAGCTCTCACAAGGGCGACGACAAAGATTTCCTGGGAGCTTCGGACTCACCAGAAATCTGGTCCTGAGGCTGTTGGAGGGCTCTGGAAATGTAGCTCTCCTCAAGGAACGTGCAGAGTGTTGCCCATCACTCGGCACGCACACAGGGCCTCCGAGGGGCAGAGCAATGGGCCTCGATGTTGCTCAGCCCGACCACGGCGTGGGGGGTGTCTGGAGGTCCTCAGTGACCTTGGAGGGAAGTGGATGCACACCCGAGGGGCCTAGGAGTCCTCAAATGGGAAATTCCGTTAAAATAAACCCGAACAGTGACTAAGAACTCATGGAAACTGCTGCATGCCGCCCTTCCTGCCCGGCTACGTAGGGCCTAAACTGGAGGGAAATTCTGACGTTGAGTTTCCCTTTCGTTCTGGAGCTTGTCAGGCTAACCACCACAGCGGCTATGGAAGCACCGGGTTGAAACGGAGCAAACTCATTTTCTTCCCAGAAGCATTTCGACCGGGTTTCCAGGCCTGTCAACAGCAGGGGACGTCAGGCAGCTTCAAGGCAGCATGAAGGCAGCCTTCCAAGTGGGAAAGCAAGGATAGTTCCAGCAGGCTCCCGTTTCCACGCGCACACTCAGCTTACCTCCCTGTGGTTTCTAACCAGTCCAAAGAGACACAGGTTACCCTGCGTTTGCTTCCCTGAACCAACTCCCCGAAGTAGGGTGTTCTGCGTCAAGTGAACTGCCTCAACCAAGGAATGCCCTGCCAAGTTACGCCTCTGGGGCCTGTGGCTATTCCAAAGCCTGCAGGGCCACAGGAAGCACGGGGCTTAAATCGCCGTAAGAACGCAAGCCGACTTTCTCTTGGAGGCAGCGTGACTTCCGGCAGGGGGTGTCCTAGATGGAATGCGAGGCCGAGGGTTTTCTCAGGGCAGCTCAGACTAGGGCAAGGCGTAAGACCTCAAAGGCATGTGAGACGTGCCAGAAGTCTGTTGGTGAAAGTGTGGGTTTGGTGGGGAAACGAATCTGCTCCAGGAGAGTGTGCAGGGCGTTTCCCTACACTCGGCGTATAGAGAGCGGCTCCAAAGGGCTCCGGGCCTGGATGTTGCTCGGCAGACCCAGGGGTGCCTGGGAGTACTCCGTGTTCCAGCCTGGAACAGGATGCCCCCGCGAGCCTCCCAGGTGTCCAGGAAACTCTACTGCCGTTAAAGACACGCAGAGCAGAGGCTACGGCCTCATGGAAACTGCTGCGCGGCTCCGCTTCTGCTCCTCACGTCAGGGCCTTCCCTCCAGGCCTGTGCTCAATCTGGCCGTCCCGTTAGCGACGCAGCATTGCGAGATGCTGACGTTCTCCTCGAGCAGAGTGCCTTCAGGTACGAGGCCCGCGAAGTAGGCAAAGCAGAGTGTTTTCTCACGGCAGCTCTCACAAGGGCGACGACAAAGATTTCCTGGGAGCTTCGGACTCACCAGAAATCTGGTCCTGAGGCTGTTGGAGGGCTCTGGAAATGTAGCTCTCCTCAAGGAACGTGCAGAGTGTTGCCCATCACTCGGCACGCACACAGGGCCTCCGAGGGGCAGAGCAATGGGCCTCGATGTTGCTCAGCCCGACCACGGCGTGGGGGGTGTCTGGAGGTCCTCAGTGACCTTGGAGGGAAGTGGATGCACACCCGAGGGGCCTAGGAGTCCTCAAATGGGAAATTCCGTTAAAATAAACCCGAACAGTGACTAAGAACTCATGGAAACTGCTGCATGCCGCCCTTCCTGCCCGGCTACGCAGGGCCTAAACTGGAGGGAAATTCTCACGTTGAGTTTCCCTTTCGTTCTGGAGCTTGTCAGGCTAACCACCACCGCGGCTATGGAAGCACCGGGTTGAAACGGAGCAAACTCATTTTCTTCCCAGAAGCATTTCGACCGGGTTTCCAGGCCTGTCAACAGCAGGGGACGTCAGGCAGCTTCACGGCAGCATGAAGGCAGCCTTCCAAGTGGGAAAGCAAGGATACTTCCAGCAGGCTCCCGTTTCCACGCGCACACTCAGCTTACCTCCCTGTGGTTTCTAACCAGTCCAAAGAGACACAGGTTACCCTGCGTTTGCTTCCCTGAACCAACTCCCCGAAGTAGGGTGTTCTGCGTCAAGTGAACTGCCTCAACCAAGGAATGCCCTGCCAAGTTACGCCTCTGGGGCCTGTGGCTATTCCAAAGCCTGCAGGGCCACAGGAAGCACGGGGCTTAAATCGCCGTAAGAACGCAAGCCGACTTTCTCTTGGAGGCAGCGTGACTTCCGGCAGGGGGTGTCCTAGATGGAATGCGAGGCCGAGGGTTTTCTCAGGGCAGCTCAGACTAGGGCAAGGCGTAAGACCTCAAAGGCATGTGAGACGTGCCAGAAGTCTGTTGGTGAAAGTGTGGGTTTGGTGGGGAAACGAATCTGCTCCAGGAGAGAGTGCAGGGCGTTTCCCTACACTCGGCGTATAGAGAGCGGCTCCAAAGGGCTCCGGGCCTGGATGTTGCTCGGCAGACCCAGGGGTGCCTGGGAGTGTTCCGTGTTCCAGCCTGGAACAGGGTGCCCCCGCGAGCCTCCCAGGTGTCCAGGAAACTCTACTGTCGTTAAAGACACGCAGAGCAGAGGCTACGACCTCATGGAAACTGCTGCGCGGCTCCGCTTCTGCTCCTCACGTCAGGGCCTTCCCTCCAGGCCTGTGCTCAATCTGGCCGTCCCGTTAGCGACGCAGCATTGCGAGATGCTGACGTTCTCCTCGAGCAGAGTGCCTTCAGGTACGAGGCCCGCGAAGTAGGCAAAGCAGAGTGTTTTCTCACGGCAGCTCTCACAAGGGCGACGACAAAGATTTCCTGGGAGCTTCGGACTCACCAGAAATCTGGTCCTGAGGCTGTTGGAGGGCTCTGGAAATGTAGCTCTCCTCAAGGAACGTGCAGAGTGTTGCCCATCACTCGGCACGCACACAGGGCCTCCGAGGGGCAGAGCAATGGGCCTCGATGTTGCTCAGCCAGACCACGGCGTGGGGGGTGTCTGGAGGTCCTCAGTGACCTTGGAGGGAAGTGGATGCACACCCGAGGGGCCTAGGAGTCCTCAAATGGGAAATTCCGTTAAAATAAACCCGAACAGTGACTAAGAACTCATGGAAACTGCTGCATGCCGCCCTTCCTGCCCGGCTACGCAGGGCCTAAACTGGAGGGAAATTCTCACGTTGAGTTTCCCTTTCGTTCTGGAGCTTGTCAGGCTAACCACCACCGCGGCTATGGAAGCACCGGGTTGAAACGGAGCAAACTCATTTTCTTCCCAGAAGCATTTCGACCGGGTTTCCAGGCCTGTCAACAGCAGGGGACGTCAGGCAGCTTCACGGCAGCATGAAGGCAGCCTTCCAAGTGGAACAGCAAGGATAGTTCCAGCAGGCTCCCGTTTCCACGCGCACACTCAGCTTACCTCCCTGTGGTTTCTAACCAGTCCAAAGAGACACAGGTTACCCTGCGTTTGCTTCCCTGAACCAACTCCCCGAAGTAGGGTGTTCTGCGTCAAGTGAACTGCCTCAACCAAGGAATGCCCTGCCTAGTTACGCGTCTGGGGCCTGTGGCTATTCCAAAGCCTGCAGGGCCACAGGAAGCACGGGGCTTAAATCGCCGTAAGAACGCAAGCCGACTTTCTCTTGGAGGCAGCGTGACTTCCGGCAGGGGGTGTCCTAGATGGAATGCGAGGCCGAGGGTTTTCTCAGGGCAGCTCAGACTAGGGCAAGGCGTAAGACCTCAAAGGCATGTGAGACGTGCCAGAAGTCTGTTGGTGAAAGTGTGGGTTTGGTGGGGAAACGAATCTGCTCCAGGAGAGAGTGCAGGGCGTTTCCCTATACTCGGCGTATAGAGAGCGGCTCCAAAGGGCTCCGGGCCTGGATGTTGCTCGGCAGACCCAGGGGTGCCTGGGAGTACTCCGTGTTCCAGCCTGGAACAGGGTGCCCCGGTGAGCCTCCCAGGTGTCCAGGAAACTCTACTGCCGTTAAAGACACGCAGAGCAGAGGCTACGACCTCATGGAAACTGCTGCGCGGCGCCGCTTCTGCTCCTCACGTCAGGGCCTTCCCTCCAGGCCTGTGCTCAATCTGGCCGTCCCGTTAGCGACGCAGCATTGCGAGATGCTGACGTTCTCCTCGAGCAGAGTGCCTTCAGGTACGAGGCCCGCGAAGTAGGCAAAGCAGAGTGTTTTCTCACGGCAGCTCTCACAAGGGCGACGACAAAGATTTCCTGGGAGCTTCGGACTCACCAGAAATCTGGTCCTGAGGCTGTTGGAGGGCTCTGGAAATGTAGCTCTCCTCAAGGAACGTGCAGAGTGTTGCCCATCACTCGGCACGCACACAGGGCCTCCGAGGGGCAGAGCAATGGGCCTCGATGTTGCTCAGCCGGACACGGCGTGGGGGGTGTCTGGAGGTCCTCAGTGACCTTGGAGGGAAGTGGATGCACACCCGAGGGGCCTAGGAGTCCTCAAATGGGAAATTCCGTTAAAATAAACCCGAACAGTGACTAAGAACTCATGGAAACTGCTGCATGCCGCCCTTCCTGCCCGGCTACGCAGGGCCTAAACTGGAGGGAAATTCTCACGTTGAGTTTCCCTTTCGTTCTGGAGCTTGTCAGGCTAACCACCACCGCGGCTATGGAAGCACCGGGTTGAAACGGAGCAAACTCATTTTCTTCCCAGAAGCATTTCGACCGGGTTTCCAGGCCTGTCAACAGCAGGGGACGTCAGGCAGCTTCTCGGCAGCATGAAGGCAGCCTTCCAAGTGGGAAAGCAAGGATAGTTCCAGCAGGCTCCCGTTTCCACGCGCACACTCAGCTTACCTCCCTGTGGTTTCTAACCAGTCCAAAGAGACACAGGTTACCCTGCGTTTGCTTCCCTGAACCAACTCCCCGAAGTAGGGTGTTCTGCGTCAAGTGAACCGCCTCAACCAAGGAATGCCCTGCCTAGTTACGCCTCTGGGGCCTGTGGCTATTCCAAAGCCTGCAGGGCCACAGGAAGCACGGGGCTTAAATCGCCGTAAGAAGGCAAGCCGACTTTCTCTTGGAGGCAGCGTGACTTCCGGCAGGGTGTGTCCTAGATGGAATGCGAGGCCGAGGGTTTTCTCAGGGCAGCTCAGACTAGGGCAAGGCGTAAGACCTCAAAGGCATGTGAGACGTGCCAGAAGTCTGTTGCTGAAAGTGTGGGTTTGGTGGGGAAACGAATCTGCTCCAGGAGAGAGTGCAGGGCGTTTCCCTACACTCGGCGTATAGAGAGCGGCTCCAAAGGGCTCCGGACCTGGATGTTGCTCGGCAGACCCAGGGGTGCCTGGGAGTACTCCGTGTTCCAGCCTGGAACAGGATGCCCCCGCGAGCCTCCCAGGTGTCCAGGAAACTCTACTGCCGTTAAAGACACGCAGAGCAGAGGCTACGGCCTCATGGAAACTGCTGCGCGGCTCCGCTTCTGCACCTCACGTCAGGGCCTTCCCTCCAGGCCTGTGCTCAATCTGGCCGTCCCGTTAGCGACGCAGCATTGCGAGATGCTGACGTTCTCCTCGAGCAGAGTGCCTTCAGGTACGAGGCCCGCGAAGTAGGCAAAGCAGAGTGTTTTCTCACGGCAGCTCTCACAAGGGCGACGACAAAGATTTCCTGGGAGCTTCGGACTCACCAGAAATCTGGTCCTGAGGCTGTTGGAGGGCTCTGGAAATGTAGCTCTCCTCAAGGAACGTGCAGAGTGTTGCCCATCACTCGGCACGCACACAGGGCCTCCGAGGGGCAGAGCAATGGGCCTCGATGTTGCTCAGCCGGACCACGGCGTGGGGGGTGTCTGGAGGTCCTCAGTGACCTTGGAGGGAAGTGGATGCACACCCGAGGGGCCTAGGAGTCCTCAAATGGGAAATTCCGTTAAAATAAACCCGAACAGTGACTAAGAACTCATGGAAACTGCTGCATGCCGCCCTTTCTGCCCGGCTACGCAGGGCCTAAACTGGAGGGAAATTCTCACGTTGAGTTTCTCTTTCGTTCTGGAGCTTGTCAGGCTAACCACCACCGCGGCTATGGAAGCACCGGGTTGAAACGGAGCAAACTCATTTTCTTCCCAGAAGCATTTCGACCGGGTTTCCAGGCCTGTCAACAGCAGGGGACGTCAGGCAGCTTCACGGCAGTATGAAGGCAGCCTTCCAAGTGGAAGAGCAAGGATAGTTCCAGCAGGCTCCCGTTTCCACGCGCACACTCAGCTTACCTCCCTGTGGTTTCTAACCAGTCCAAAGAGACACAGGTTACCCTGCGTTTGCTTCCCTGAACCAACTCCCCGACGTAGGGTGTTCTGCGTCAAGTGAACCGCCTCAACCAAGGAATGCCCTGCCTAGTTACGCCTCTGGGGCCTGTGGCTATTCCAAAGCCTGCAGGGCCACAGGAAGCACGGGGCTTAAATCGCCGTAAGAACGCAAGCCGACTTTCTCTTGGAGGCAGCGTGACTTCCGGGAGGGGGTGTCCTAGATGGAATGCGAGGCCGAGGGTTTTCTCAGGGCAGCTCAGACTAGGGCAAGGCGTAAGACCTCAAAGGCATGTGAGACGTGCCAGAAGTCTGTTGGTGAAAGTGTGGGTTTGGTGGGGAAACGAATCTGCTCCAGGAGAGAGTGCAGGGCGTTTCCCTACACTCGGCGTATAGAGAGCGGCTCCAAAGGGCTCCGGGCCTGGATGTTGCTCGGCAGACCCAGGGGTGCCTGGGAGTACTCCGTGTTCCAGCCTGGAACAGGATGCCCCCGCGAGCCTCCCAGGTGTCCAGGAAACTCTACTGCCGTTAAAGACACGCAGAGCAGAGGCTACGGCCTCATGGAAACTGCTGCGCGGCTCCGCTTCTGCTCCTCACGTCAGGGCCTTCCCTCCAGGCCTGTGCTCAATCTGGCCGTCCCGTTAGCGACGCAGCATTGCGAGATGCTGACGTTCTCCTCGAGCAGAGTGCCTTCAGGTACTAGGCCCGCGAAGTAGGCAAAGCAGAGTGTTTTCTCACGGCAGCTCTCACAAGGGCGACGACAAAGATTTCCTGGGAGCTTCGGACTCACCAGAAATCTGGTCCTGAGGCTGTTGGAGGGCTCTGGAAATGTAGCTCTCCTCAAGGAACGTGCAGAGTGTTGCCCATCACTCGGCACGCACACAGGGCCTCCGAGGGGCAGAGCAATGGGCCTCGATGTTGCTCAGCCCGACCACGGCGTGGGGGGTGTCTGGAGGTCCTCAGTGACCTTGGAGGGAAGTGGATGCACACCCGAGGGGCCTAGGAGTCCTCAAATGGGAAATTCCGTTAAAATAAACCCGAACAGTGACTAAGAACTCATGGAAACTGCTGCATGCCGCCCTTCCTGCCCGGCTACGTAGGGCCTAAACTGGAGGGAAATTCTCACGTTGAGTTTCCCTTTCGTTCTGGAGCTTGTCAGGCTAACCACCACCGCGGCTATGGAAGCACCGAGTTGAAACGGATCAAACTCATTTTCTTCCCAGAAGCATTTCGACCGGGTTTCCAGGCCTGTCAACAGCAGGGGACGTCAGGCAGCTTCAAGGCAGCATGAAGGCAGCCTTCCAAGTGGGAAAGCAAGTATAGTTCCAGCAGGCTCCCGTTTCCACGCGCACACTCAGC
This sequence comes from Grampus griseus, assembly GCF_964374135.1. Classification (NCBI taxonomy): domain Eukaryota; kingdom Metazoa; phylum Chordata; class Mammalia; order Artiodactyla; family Delphinidae; genus Grampus; species Grampus griseus. Next base: position 35,571,465 of record NC_139012.1, on the reverse strand, counting down.
TTACCTCCCTGTGGTTTCTAACCAGTCCAAAGAGACACAGGTTACCCTGTGTTTGCTTCCCTGAACCAACTCCCCGAAGTAGGGTGTTCTGCGTCAAGTGAACCGCCTCAACCAAGGAATGCCCTGCCAAGTTACGCCTCTGGGGCCTGTGGCTATTCCAAAGCCTGCAGGGCCACAGGAAGCACGGGGCTTAAATCGCCGTAAGAACGCAAGCCGACTTTCTCTTGGAGGCAGCGTGACTTCCGGCTCGGGGTGTCCTAGATGGAATGCGAGGCCGAGGGTTTTCTCAGGGCAGCTCAGACTAGGGCTAGGCGTAAGACCTCAAAGGCATGTGAGACGTGCCAGAAGTCTGTTGGTGAAAGTGTGGGTTTGGTGGGGAAACGAATCTGCTCCAGGAGAGAGTGCAGGGCGTTTCCCTACACTCGGCGTATAGAGAGCGGCTCCAAAGGGCTCCGGGCCTGGATGTTGCTCGGCAGACCCAGGGGTGCCTGGGAGTACTCCGTGTTCCAGCCTGGAACAGGATGCCCCCGCGAGCCTCCCAGGTGTCCAGGAAACTCTACTGCCGTTAAAGACACGCAGAGCAGAGGCTACGGCCTCATGGAAACTGCTGCGCGGCTCCGCTTCTGCTCCTCACGTCAGGGCCTTCCCTCCAGGCCTGTGCTCAATCTGGCCGTCCCGTTAGCGACGCAGCATTGCGAGATGCTGACGTTCTCCTCGAGCAGAGTGCCTTCAGGTACGAGGCCCGCGAAGTAGGCAAAGCAGAGTGTTTTCTCACGGCAGCTCTCACAAGGGCGACGACAAAGATTTCCTGGGAGCTTCGGACTCACCAGAAATCTGGTCCTGAGGCTGTTGGAGGGCTCTGGAAATGTAGCTCTCCTCAGGGAACGTGCAGAGTGTTGCCCATCACTCGGCACGCACACAGGGCCTCCGAGGGGCAGAGCAATGGGCCTCGATGTTGCTCAGCCCGACCACGGCGTGGGGGGTGTCTGGAGGTCCTCAGTGACCTTGGAGGGAAGTGGATGCACACCCGAGGGGCCTAGGAGTCCTCAAATGGGAAATTCCGTTAAAATAAACCCGAACAGTGACTAAGAACTCATGGAAACTGCTGCATGCCGCCCTTCCTGCCCGGCTACGCAGGGCCTAAACTGGAGGGAAATTCTCACGTTGAGTTTCCCTTTCGTTCTGGAGCTTGTAATGCTAACCACCACCGCGGCTATGGAAGCACCGGGTTGAAACGGAGCAAACTCATTTTCTTCCCAGAAGCATTTCGACCGGGTTTCCAGGCCTGTCAACAGCAGGGGACGTCAGCCAGCTTCACGAGAGCATGAAGGCAGCCTTCCAAGTGGGAAAGCAAGGATAGTTCCAGCAGGCTCCCGTTTCCACGCGCACACTCAGCTTACCTCCCTGTGGTTTCTAACCAGTCCAAAGAGACACAGGTTACCCTGCGTTTGCTTCCCTGAACCAACTCCCCGAAGTAGGGTGTTCTGCGTCAAGTGAACTGCCTCAACCAAGGAATGCCCTGCCAAGTTACGCCTCTGGGGCCTGTGGCTATTCCAAAGCCTGCAGGGCCACAGGAAGCACGGGGCTTAAATCGCCGTAAGAACGCAAGCCGACTTTCTCTTGGAGGCAGCGTGACTTCCGGCAGGGGGTGTCCTAGATGGAATGCGAGGCCGAGGGTTTTCTCAGGGCAGCTCAGACTAGGGCAAGGCGTAAGACCTCAAAGGCATGTGAGACGTGCCAGAAGTCTGTTGGTGAAAGTGTGGGTTTGGTGGGGAAACGAATCTGCTCCAGGAGAGTGTGCAGGGCGTTTCCCTACACTCGGCGTATAGAGAGCGGCTCCAAAGGGCTCCGGGCCTGGATGTTGCTCGGCAGACCCAGGGGTGCCTGGGAGTACTCCGTGTTCCAGCCTGGAACAGGATGCCCCCGCGAGCCTCCCAGGTGTCCAGGAAACTCTACTGCCGTTAAAGACACGCAGAGCAGAGGCTACGGCCTCATGGAACCTGCTGCCCGGCTCCGCTTCTGCTCCTCACGTCAGGGCCTTCCCTCCAGGCCTGTGCTCAATCTGGCCGTCCCGTTAGCGACGCAGCATTGCGAGATGCTGACGTTCTCCTCGAGCAGAGTGCCTTCAGGTACGAGGCCCGCGAAGTAGGCAAAGCAGAGTGTTTTCTCACGGCAGCTCTCACAAGGGCGACGACAAAGATTTCCTGGGAGCTTCGGACTCACCAGAAATCTGGTCCTGAGGCTTTTGGAGGGCTCTGGAAATGTAGCTCTCCTCAAGGAACGTGCAGAGTGTTGCCCATCACTCGGCACGCACACAGGGCCTCCGAGGGGCAGAGCAATGGGCCTCGATGTTGCTCAGCCCGACCACGGCGTGGGGGGTGTCTGGAGGTCCTCAGTGACCTTGGAGGGAAGTGGATGCACACCCGAGGGGCCTAGGAGTCCTCAAATGGGAAATTCCGTTAAAATAAACCCGAACAGTGACTAAGAACTCATGGAAACTGCTGCATGCCGCCCTTCCTGCCCGGCTACGCAGGGCCTAAACTGGAGGGAAATTCTCACGTTGAGTTTCCCTTTCGTTCTGGAGCTTGTCAGGCTAACCACCACCGCGGCTATGGAAGCACCGGGTTGAAACGGAGCAAACTCATTTTCTTCCCAGAAGCATTTCGACCGGGTTTCCAGGCCTGTCAACAGCAGGGGACGTCAGGCAGCTTTACGGCAGCATGAAGGCAGCCTTCCAAGTGGGAAAGCAAGGATACTTCCAGCAGGCTCCCGTTTCCACGCGCACACTCAGCTTACCTCCCTGTGGTTTCTAACCAGTCCAAAGAGACACAGGTTACCCTGCGTTTGCTTCCCTGAACCAACTCCCCGAAGTAGGGTGTTCTGCGTCAAGTGAACCGCCTCAACCAAGGAATGCCCTGCCTAGTTACGCCTCTGGGGCCTGTGGCTATTCCAAAGCCTGCAGGGCCACAGGAAGCACGGGGCTTAAATCGCCGTAAGAACGCAAGCCGACTTTCTCTTGGAGGCAGCGTGACTTCCGGCAGGGGGTGTCCTAGATGGAATGCGAGGCCGAGGGTTTTCTCAGGGCAGCTCAGACTAGGGCAAGGCGTAAGACCTCAAAGGCATGTGAGACGTGCCAGAAGTCTGTTGGTGAAAGTGTGGGTTTGGTGGGGAAACGAATCTGCTCCAGGAGAGAGTGCAGGGCGTTTCCCTACACTCGGCGTATAGAGAGCGGCTCCAAAGGGCTCCGGGCCTGGATGTTGCTCGGCAGACCCAGGGGTGCCTGGGAGTGTTCCGTGTTCCAGCCTGGAACAGGGTTCCCCCGCGAGCCTCCCAGGTGTCCAGGAAACTCTACTGTCGTTAAATACACGCAGAGCAGAGGCTACGACCTCATGGAAACTGCTGCGCGGCGCCGCTTCTGCTCCTCACGTCAGGGCCTTCCCTCCAGGCCTGTGCTCAATCTGGCCGTCCCGTTAGCGACGCAGCATTGCGAGATGCTGACGTTCTCCTCGAGCAGAGTGCCTTCAGGTACGAGGCCCGCGAAGTAGGCAAAGCAGAGTGTTTTCTCACGGCAGCTCTCACAAGGGCGACGACAAAGATTTCCTGGGAGCTTCGGACTCACCAGAAATCTGGTCCTGAGGCTGTTGGAGGGCTCTGGAAATGTAGCTCTCCTCAAGGAACGTGCAGAGTGTTGCCCATCACTCGGCACGCACACAGGGCCTCCGAGGGGCAGAGCAATGGGCCTCGATGTTGCTCAGCCAGACCACGGCGTGGGAGGTGTCTGGAGGTCCTCAGTGACCTTGGAGGGAAGTGGATGCACACCCGAGGGGCCTAGGAGTCCTCAAATGGGAAATTCCGTTAAAATAAACCCGAACAGTGACTAAGAACTCATGGAAACTGCTGCATGCCGCCCTTCCTGCCCGGCTACGCAGGGCCTAAACTGGAGGGAAATTCTCACGTTGAGTTTCCCTTTCGTTCTGGAGCTTGTCAGGCTAACCACCACCGCGGCTATGGAAGCACCGGGTTGAAACGGAGCAAACTCATTTTCTTCCCAGAAGCATTTCGACCGGGTTTCCAGGCCTGTCAACCGCAGGGGACGTCAGGCAGCTTCACGGCAGCATGAAGGCAGCCTTCCAAGTGGAACAGCAAGGATAGTTCCAGCAGGCTCCCGTTTCCACGCGCACACTCAGCTTACCTCCCTGTGGTTTCTAACCAGTCCAAAGAGACACAGGTTACCCTGCGTTTGCTTCCCTGAACCAACTCCCTGAAGTAGGGTGTTCTGCGTCAAGTGAACCGCCTCAACCAAGGAATGCCCTGCCTAGTTACGCCTCTGGGGCCTGTGGCTATTCCAAAGCCTGCAGGGCCACAGGAAGCACGGGGCTTAAATCGCCGTAAGAACGAAAGCCGACTTTCTCTTGGAGGCAGGGTGACTTCCGGCAGGGGGTGTCCTAGATGGAATGCGAGGCCGTGGGTTTTCTCAGGGCAGCTCAGACTAGGGCAAGGCGTAAGACCTCAAAGGCATGTGAGACGTGCCAGAAGTCTGTTGGTGAAAGTGTGGGTTTGGTGGGGAAACGAATCTGCTCCAGGAGAGAGTGCAGGGCGTTTCCCTACACTCGGCGTATAGAGAGCGGCTCCAAAGGGCTCCGGGCCTGGATGTTGCTCGGCAGACCCAGGGGTGCCTGGGAGTACTCCGTGTTCCAGCCTGGAACAGGGTGCCCCCGCGAGCCTCCCAGGTGTCCAGGAAACTCTACTGCCGTTAAAGACACGCAGAGCAGAGGCTACGACCTCATGGAAACTGCTGCGCGGCGCCGCTTCTGCTCCTCACGTCAGGGCCTTCCCTCCAGGCCTGTGCTCAATCTGGCCGTCCCGTTAGCGACGCAGCATTGCGAGATGCTGACGTTCTCCTCGAGCAGAGTGCCTTCAGGTACGAGGCCCGCGAAGTAGGCAAAGCAGAGTGTTTTCTCACGGCAGCTCTCACAAGGGCGACGACAAAGATTTCCTGGGAGCTTCGGACTCACCAGAAATCTGGTCCTGAGGCTGTTGGAGGGCTCTGGAAATGTAGCTCTCCTCAAGGAACGTGCAGAGTGTTGCCCATCACTCGGCACGCACACAGGGCCTCCGAGGGGCAGAGCAATGGGCCTCGATGTTGCTCAGCCGGACACGGCGTGGGGGGTGTCTGGAGGTCCTCAGTGACCTTGGAGGGAAGTGGATGCACACCCGAGGGGCCTAGGAGTCCTCAAATGGGAAATTCCGTTAAAATAAACCCGAACAGTGACTAAGAACTCATGGAAACTGCTGCATGCCGCCCTTCCTGCCAGGCTACGCAGGGCCTAAACTGGAGGGAAATTCTCACGTTGAGTTTCCCTTTCGTTCTGGAGCTTGTCAGGCTAACCACCACCGCGGCTATGGAAGCACCGGGTTGAAACGGAGCAAACTCATTTTCTTCCCAGAAGCATTTCGACCGGGTTTCCAGGCCTGTCAACAGCAGGGGACGTCAGGCAGCTTCTCGGCAGCATGAAGGCAGCCTTCCAAGTGGGAAAGCAAGGATAGTTCCAGCAGGCTCCCGTTTCCACGCGCACACTCAGCTTACCTCCCTGTGGTTTCTAACCAGTCCAAAGAGACACAGGTTACCCTGCGTTTGCTTCCCTGAACCAACTCCCCGAAGTAGGGTGTTCTGCGTCAAGTGAACCGCCTCAACCAAGGAATGCCCTGCCTACTTACGCCTCTGGGGCCTGTGGCTATTCCAAAGCCTGCAGGGCCACAGGAAGCACGGGGCTTAAATCGCCGTAAGAACGCAAGCCGACTTTCTCTTGGAGGCAGCGTGACTTCCGGCAGGGTGTGTCCTAGATGGAATGCGAGGCCGAGGGTTTTCTCAGGGCAGCTCAGACTAGGGCAAGGCGTAAGACCTCAAAGGCATGTGAGACGTGCCAGAAGTCTGTTGCTGAAAGTGTGGGTTTGGTGGGGAAACGAATCTGCTCCAGGAGAGAGTGCAAGGCGTTTCCCTACACTCGGCGTATAGAGAGCGGCTCCAAAGGGCTCCGGACCTGGATGTTGCTCGGCAGACCCAGGGGTGCCTGGGAGTACTCCGTGTTCCAGCCTGGAACAGGATGCCCCCGCGAGCCTCCCAGGTGTCCAGGAAACTCTACTGCCGTTAAAGACACGCAGAGCAGAGGCTACGGCCTCATGGAAACTGCTGCGCGGCTCCGCTTCTGCACCTCACGTCAGGGCCTTCCCTCCAGGCCTGTGCTCAATCTGGCCGTCCCGTTAGCGACGCAGCATTGCGAGATGCTGACGTTCTCCTCGAGCAGAGTGCCTTCAGGTACGAGGCCCGCGAAGTAGGCAAAGCAGAGTGTTTTCTCACGGCAGCTCTCACAAGGGCGACGACAAAGATTTCCTGGGAGCTTCGGACTCACCAGAAATCTGGTCCTGAGGCTGTTGGAGGGCTCTGGAAATGTAGCTCTCCTCAAGGAACGTGCAGAGTGTTGCCCATCACTCGGCACGCACACAGGGCCTCCGAGGGGCAGAGCAATGGGCCTCGATGTTGCTCAGCCGGACCACGGCGTGGGGGGTGTCTGGAGGTCCTCAGTGACCTTGGAGGGAAGTGGATGCACACCCGAGGGGCCTAGGAGTCCTCAAATGGGAAATTCCGTTAAAATAAACCCGAACAGTGACTAAGAACTCATGGAAACTGCTGCATGCCGCCCTTTCTGCCCGGCTACGCAGGGCCTAAACTGGAGGGAAATTCTCACGTTGAGTTTCTCTTTCGTTCTGGAGCTTGTCAGGCTAACCACCACCGCGGCTATGGAAGCACCGGGTTGAAACGGAGCAAACTCATTTTCTTCCCAGAAGCATTTCGACCGGGTTTCCAGGCCTGTCAACAGCAGGGGACGTCAGGCAGCTTCACGGCAGTATGAAGGCAGCCTTCCAAGTGGAACAGCAAGGATAGTTCCAGCAGGCTCCCGTTTCCACGCGCACACTCAGCTTACCTCCCTGTGGTTTCTAACCAGTCCAAAGAGACACAGGTTACCCTGAGTTTGCTTCCCTGAACCAACTCCCCGACGTAGGGTGTTCTGCGTCAAGTGAACCGCCTCAACCAAGGAATGCCCTGCCTAGTTACGCCTCTGGGGCCTGTGGCTATTCCAAAGCCTGCAGGGCCACAGGAAGCACGGGGCTTAAATCGCCGTAAGAACGCAAGCCGACTTTCTCTTGGAGGCAGCGTGACTTCCGGGAGGGGGTGTCCTAGATGGAATGCGAGGCCGAGGGTTTTCTCAGGGCAGCTCAGACTAGGGCAAGGCGTAAGACCTCAAAGGCATGTGAGACGTGCCAGAAGTCTGTTGGTGAAAGTGTGGGTTTGGTGGGGAAACGAATCTGCTCCAGGAGAGAGTGCAGGGCGTTTCCCTACACTCGGCGTATAGAGAGCGGCTCCAAAGGGCTCCGGGCCTGGATGTTGCTCGGCAGACCCAGGGGTGCCTGGGAGTACTCCGTGTTCCAGCCTGGAACAGGATGCCCCCGCGAGCCTCCCAGGTGTCCAGGAAACTCTACTGCCGTTAAAGACACGCAGAGCAGAGGCTACGGCGTCATGGAAACTGCTGCGCGGCTCCGCTTCTGCTCCTCACGTCAGGGCCTTCCCTCCAGGCCTGTGCTCAATCTGGCCGTCCCGTTAGCGACGCAGCATTGCGAGATGCTGACGTTCTCCTCGAGCAGAGTGCCTTCAGGTACGAGGCCCGCGAAGTAGGCAAAGCAGAGTGTTTTCTCACGGCAGCTCTCACAAGGGCGACGACAAAGATTTCCTGGGAGCTTCGGACTCACCAGAAATCTGGTCCTGAGGCTGTTGGAGGGCTCTGGAAATGTAGCTCTCCTCAAGGAACGTGCAGAGTGTTGCCCATCACTCGGCACGCACACAGGGCCTCCGAGGGGCAGAGCAATGGGCCTCGATGTTGCTCAGCCCGACCACGGCGTGGGGGGTGTCTGGAGGTCCTCAGTGACCTTGGAGGGAAGTGGATGCACACCCGAGGGGCCTAGGAGTCCTCAAATGGGAAATTCCGTTAAAATAAACCCGAACAGTGACTAAGAACTCATGGAAACTGCTGCATGCCGCCCTTCCTGCCCGGCTACGCAGGGCCTAAACTGGAGGGAAATTCTCACGTTGAGTTTCCCTTTCGTTCTGGAGCTTGTCAGGCTAACCACCACCGCGGCTATGGAAGCACCGGGTTGAAACGGAGCAAACTCATTTTCTTCCCAGAAGCATTTCGACCGGGTTTCCAGGCCTGTCAACAGCAGGGGACGTCAGGCAGCTTCACGGCAGCATGAAGGCAGCCTTCCAAGTGGGAAAGCAAGGATACTTCCAGCAGGCTCCCGTTTCCACGCGCACACTCAGCTTACCTCCCTGTGGTTTCTAACCAGTCCAAAGAGACACAGGTTACCCTGCGTTTGCTTCCCTGAACCAACTCCCCGAAGTAGGGTGTTCTGCGTCAAGTGAACCGCCTCAACCAAGGAATGCCCTGCCTAGTTACGCCTCTGGGGCCTGTGGCTATTCCAAAGCCTGCAGGGCCACAGGAAGCACGGGGCTTAAATCGCCGTAAGAACGCAAGCCGACTTTCTCTTGGAGGCAGCGTGACTTCCGGCTCGGGGTGTCCTAGATGGAATGCGAGGCCGAGGGTTTTCTCAGGGCAGCTCAGACTAGGGCTAGGCGTAAGACCTCAAAGCCATGTGAGACGTGCCAGAAGTCTGTTGGTGAAAGTGTGGGTTTGGTGGGGAAACGAATCTGCTCCAGGAGAGAGTGCAGGGCGTTTCCCTACACTCGGCGTATAGAGAGCGGCTCCAAAGGGCTCCGGGCCTGGATGTTGCTCGGCAGACCCAGGGGTGCCTGGGAGTGTTCCGTGTTCCAGCCTGGAACAGAGTGCCCCCGCGAGCCTCCCAGGTGTCCAGGAAACTCTACTGCCGTTAAAGACACGCAGAGCAGAGGCTACGGTCTCATGGAAACTGCTGCGCGGCTCCGCTTCTCCTCCTCACGTCAGGGCCTTCCCTCCAGGCCTGTGCTCAATCTGGCCGTCCCGTTAGCGACGCAGCATTGCGAGATGCTGACGTTCTCCTCGAGCAGAGTGCCTTCAGGTACGAGGCCCGCGAAGTAGGCAAAGCAGAGTGTTTTCTCACGGCAGCTCTCACAAGGGCGACGACAAAGATTTCCTGGGAGCTTCGGACTCACCAGAAATCTGGTCCTGAGGCTGTTGGAGGGCTCTGGAAATGTAGCTCTCCTCAAGGAACGTGCAGAGTGTTGCCCATCACTCGGCACGCACACAGGGCCTCCGAGGGGCAGAGCAATGGGCCTCGATGTTGCTCAGCCCGACCACGGCGTGGGGGGTGTCTGGAGGTCCTCAGTGACCTTGGAGGGAAGTGGATGCACACCCGAGGGGCCTAGGAGTCCTCAAATGGGAAATTCCGTTAAAATAAACCCGAACAGTGACTAAGAACTCATGGAAACTGCTGCATGCCGCCCTTCCTGCCCGGCTACGCAGGGCCTAAACTGGAGGGAAATTCTCACGTTGAGTTTCCCTTTCGTTCTGGAGCTTGTAATGCTAACCACCACCGCGGCTATGGAAGCACCGGGTTTAAACGGAGCAAACTCATTTTCTTCCCAGAAGCATTTCGACCGGGTTTCCAGGCCTGTCAACAGCAGGGGACGTCAGGCAGCTTCACGAGAGCATGAAGGCAGCCTTCCAAGTGGGAAAGCAAGGATAGTTCCAGCAGGCTCCCGTTTCCACGCGCACACTCAGCTTACCTCCCTGTGGTTTCTAACCAGTCCAAAGAGACACAGGTTACCCTGCGTTTGCTTCCCTGAACCAACTCCCCGAAGTAGGGTGTTCTGCGTCAAGTGAACCGCCTCAACCAAGGAATGCCCTGCCTAGTTACGCCTCTGGGGCCTGTGGCTACTCCAAAGCCTGCAGGGCCACAGGAAGCACGGGGCTTAAATCGCCGTAAGAACGCAAGCCGACTTTCTCTTGCAGGCAGCGTGACTTCCGGCAGGGGGTGTCCTAGATGGAATGCGAGGCCGAGGGTTTTCTCAGGGCAGCTCAGACTAGGGCAAGGCGTAAGACCTCAAAGGCATGTGAGACGTGCCAGAAGTCTGTTGGTGAAAGTGTGGGTTTGGTGGGGAAACGAATCTGCTCCAGGAGAGAGTGCAGGGCGTTTCCCTACACTCGGCGTATAGAGAGCGGCTCCAAAGGGCTCCGGGCCTGGATGTTACTCGGCAGACCCAGGGGTGCCTGGGAGTACTCCGTGTTCCAGCCTGGAACAGGATGCCCCCGCGAGCCTCCCAGGTGTCCAGGAAACTCTACTGCCGTTAAAGACACGCAGAGCAGAGGCTACGGCCTCATGGAAACTGCTGCGCGGCTCCGCTTCTGCTCCTCACGTCAGGGCCTTCACTCCAGGCCTGTGCTCAATCTGGCCGTCCCGTTAGCGACGCAGCATTGCGAGATGCTGACGTTCTCCTCGAGCAGAGTGCCTTCAGGTACGAGGCCCGCGAAGTAGGCAAAGCAGAGTGTTTTCTCACGGCAGCTCTCACAAGGGCGACGACAAAGATTTCCTGGGAGCTTCGGACTCACCAGAAATCTGGTCCTGAGGCTGTTGGAGGGCTCTGGAAATGTAGCTCTCCTCAAGGAACGTGCAGAGTGTTGCCCATCACTCGGCACGCACACAGGGCCTCCGAGGGGCAGAGCAATGGGCCTCGATGTTGCTCAGCCCGACCACGGCGTGGGGGGTGTCTGGAGGTCCTCAGTGACCTTGGAGGGAAGTGGATGCACACCCGAGGGGCCTAGGAGTCCTCAAATGGGAAATTCCGTTAAAATAAACCCGAACAGTGACTAAGAACTCATGGAAACTGCTGCATGCCGCCCTTCCTGCCCGGCTACGTAGGGCCTAAACTGGAGGGAAATTCTGACGTTGAGTTTCCCTTTCGTTCTGGAGCTTGTCAGGCTAACCACCACCGCGGCTATGGAAGCACCGGGTTGAAACGGAGCAAACTCATTTTCTTCCCAGAAGCATTTCGACCGGGTTTCCAGGCCTGTCAACAGCAGGGGACGTCAGGCAGCTTCAAGGCAGCATGAAGGCAGCCTTCCAAGTGGGAAAGCAAGGATAGTTCCAGCAGGCTCCCGTTTCCACGCGCACACTCAGCTTACCTCCCTGTGGTTTCTAACCAGTCCAAAGAGACACAGGTTACCCTGCGTTTGCTTCCCTGAACCAACTCCCCGAAGTAGGGTGTTCTGCGTCAAGTGAACTGCCTCAACCAAGGAATGCCCTGCCAAGTTACGCCTCTGGGGCCTGTGGCTATTCCAAAGCCTGCAGGGCCACAGGAAGCACGGGGCTTAAATCGCCGTAAGAACGCAAGCCGACTTTCTCTTGGAGGCAGCGTGACTTCCGGCAGGGGGTGTCCTAGATGGAATGCGAGGCCGAGGGTTTTCTCAGGGCAGCTCAGACTAGGGCAAGGCGTAAGACCTCAAAGGCATGTGAGACGTGCCAGAAGTCTGTTGGTGAAAGTGTGGGTTTGGTGGGGAAACGAATCTGCTCCAGGAGAGAGTGCAGGGCGTTTCCCTACACTCGGCGTATAGAGAGCGGCTCCAAAGGGCTCCGGGCCTGGATGTTGCTCGGCAGACCCAGGGGTGCCTGGGAGTGTTCCGTGTTCCAGCCTGGAACAGGGTGCCCCCGCGAGCCTCCCAGGTGTCCAGGAAACTCTACTGCCGTTAAAGACACGCAGAGCAGAGGCTACGGCCTCATGGAAACTGCTGCGCGGCTCCGCTTCTGCTCCTCACGTCAGGGCCTTCCCTCCAGGCCTGTGCTCAATCTGGCCGTCCCGTTAGCGACGCAGCATTGCGAGATGCTGACGTTCTCCTCGAGCAGAGTGCCTTCAGGTACGAGGCCCGCGAAGTAGGCAAAGCAGAGTGTTTTCTCACGGCAGCTCTCACAAGGGCGACGACAAAGATTTCCTGGGAGCTTCGGACTCACCAGAAATCTGGTCCTGAGGCTGTTGGAGGGCTCTGGAAATGTAGCTCTCCTCAAGGAACGTGCAAAGTGTTGCCCATCACTCGGCACGCACACAGGGCCTCCGAGGGGCAGAGCAATGGGCCTCGATGTTGCTCAGCCAGACCACGGCGTGGGGGGTGTCTGGAGGTCCTCAGTGACCTTGGAGGGAAGTGGATGCACACCCGAGGGGCCTAGGAGTCCTCAAATGGGAAATTCCGTTAAAATAAACCCGAACAGTGACTAAGAACTCATGGAAACTGCTGCATGCCGCCCTTCCTGCCCGGCTACGCAGGGCCTAAACTGGAGGGAAATTCTCACGTTGAGTTTCCCTTTCGTTCTGGAGCTTGTCAGGCTAACCACCACCGCGGCTATGGAAGCACCGGGTTGAAACGGAGCAAACTCATTTTCTTCCCAGAAGCATTTCGACCGGGTTTCCAGGCCTGTCAACAGCAGGGGACGTCAGGCAGCTTCACGGCAGCATGAAGGCAGCCTTCCAAGTGGAACAGCAAGGATAGTTCCAGCAGGCTCCCGTTTCCACGCGCACACTCAGCTTACCTCCCTGTGGTTTCTAACCAGTCCAAAGAGACACAGGTTACCCTGCGTTTGCTTCCCTGAACCAACTCCCCGACGTAGGGTGTTCTGCGTCAAGTGAACTGCCTCAACCAAGGAATGCCCTGCCTAATTACGCGTCTGGGGCCTGTGGCTATTCCAAAGCCTGCAGGGCCACAAGAAGCACGGGGCTTAAATCGCCGTAAGAACGCAAGCCGACTTTCTCTTGGAGGCAGCGTGACTTCCGGCAGGGTGTGTCCTAGATGGAATGCGAGGCCGAGGGTTCTCTCAGGGCAGCTCAGACTAGGGCAAGGCGTAAGACCTCAAAGGCATGTGAGACGTGCCAGAAGTCTGTTGGTGAAAGTGTGGGTTTGGTGGGGAAACGAATCTGCTCCAGGAGAGAGTGCAGGGCGTTTCCCTATACTCGGCGTATAGAGAGCGGCTCCAAAGGGCTCCGGGCCTGGATGTTGCTCGGCAGACCCAGGGGTGCCTGGGAGTGTTCCGTGTTCCAGCCTGGAACAGGGTGCCCCGGTGAGCCTCCCAGGTGTCCAGGAAACTCTACTGCCGTTAAAGACACGCAGAGCAGAGGCTACGGCCCCATGGAAACTGCTGCGCGGCTCCGCTTCTGCTCCTCACGTCAGGGCCTTCCCTCCAGGCCTGTGCTCAATCTGGCCGTCCCGTTAGCGACGCAGCATTGCGAGATGCTGACGTTCTCCTCGAGCAGAGTGCCTTCAGGTACGAGGCCCGCGAAGTAGGCAAAGCAGAGTGTTTTCTCACGGCAGCTCTCACAAGGGCGACGACAAAGATTTCCTGGGAGCTTCGGACTCACCACAAATCTGGTCCTGAGGCTGTTGGAGGGCTCTGGAAATGTAGCTCTCCTCAAGGAACGTGCAGAGTGTTGCCCATCACTCGGCACGCACACAGGGCCTCCGAGGGGCAGAGCAATGGGCCTCGATGTTGCTCAGCCCGACCACGGCGTGGGGGGTGTCTGGAGGTCCTCAGTGACCTTGGAGGGAAGTGGATGCACACCCGAGGGGCCTAGGAGTCCTCAAATGGGAAATTCCGTTAAAATAAACCCGAACAGTGACTAAGAACTCATGGAAACTGCTGCATGCCGCCCTTCCTGCCCGGCTACGTAGGGCCTAAACTGGAGGGAAATTCTGACGTTGAGTTTCCCTTTCGTTCTGGAGCTTGTCAGGCTAACCACCACCGCGGCTATGGAAGCACCGGGTTGAAACGGAGCAAACTCATTTTCTTCCCAGAAGCATTTCGACCGGGTTTCCAGGCCTGTCAACAGCAGGGGACGTCAGGCAGCTTCAAGGCAGCATGAAGGCAGCCTTCCAAGTGGGAAAGCAAGGATAGTTCCAGCAGGCTCCCGTTTCCACGCGCACACTCAGCTTACCTCCCTGTGGTTTCTAACCAGTCCAAAGAGACACAGGTTACCCTGCGTTTGCTTCCCTGAACCAACTCCCCGAAGTAGGGTGTTCTGCGTCAAGTGAACTGCCTCAACCAAGGAATGCCCTGCCAAGTTACGCCTCTGGGGCCTGTGGCTATTCCAAAGCCTGCAGGGCCACAGGAAGCACGGGGCTTAAATCGCCGTAAGAACGCAAGCCGACTTTCTCTTGGAGGCAGCGTGACTTCCGGCAGGGGGTGTACTAGATGGAATGCGAGGCCGAGGGTTTTCTCAGGGCAGCTCAGACTAGGGCAAGGCGTAAGACCTCAAAGGCATGTGAGACGTGCCAGAAGTCTGTTGGTGAAAGTGTGGGTTTGGTGGGGAAACGAATCTGCTCCAGGAGAGAGTGCAGGGCGTTTCCCTACACTCGGCGTATAGAGAGCGGCTCCAAAGGGCTCCGGGCCTGGATGTTGCTCGGCAGACCCAGGGGTGCCTGGGAGTGTTCCGTGTTCCAGCCTGGAACAGGGTGCCCCCGCGAGCCTCCCAGGTGTCCAGGAAACTCTACTGCCGTTAAAGACACGCAGAGCAGAGGCTACGGCCTCATGGAAACTGCTGCGCGGCTCCGCTTCTGCTCCTCACGTCAGGGCCTTCCCTCCAGGCCTGTGCTCAATCTGGCCGTCCCGTTAGCGACGCAGCATTGCGAGATGCTGACGTTCTCCTCGAGCAGAGTGCCTTCAGGTACGAGGCCCGCGAAGTAGGCAAAGCAGAGTGTTTTCTCACGGCAGCTCTCACAAGGGCGACGACAAAGATTTCCTGGGAGCTTCGGACTCACCAGAAATCTGGTCCTGAGGCTGTTGGAGGGCTCTGGAAATGTAGCTCTCCTCAAGGAACGTGCAAAGTGTTGCCCATCACTCGGCACGCACACAGGGCCTCCGAGGGGCAGAGCAATGGGCCTCGATGTTGCTCAGCCAGACCACGGCGTGGGGGGTGTCTGGAGGTCCTCAGTGACCTTGGAGGGAAGTGGATGCACACCCGAGGGGCCTAGGAGTCCTCAAATGGGAAATTCCGTTAAAATAAACCCGAACAGTGACTAAGAACTCATGGAAACTGCTGCATGCCGCCCTTCCTGCCCGGCTACGCAGGGCCTAAACTGGAGGGAAATTCTCACGTTGAGTTTCCCTTTCGTTCTGGAGCTTGTCAGGCTAACCACCACCGCGGCTATGGAAGCACCGGGTTGAAACGGAGCAAACTCATTTTCTTCCCAGAAGCATTTCGACCGGGTTTCCAGGCCTGTCAACAGCAGGGGACGTCAGGCAGCTTCACGGCAGCATGAAGGCAGCCTTCCAAGTGGAACAGCAAGGATAGTTCCAGCAGGCTCCCGTTTCCACGCGCACACTCAGCTTACCTCCCTGTGGTTTCTAACCAGTCCAAAGAGACACAGGTTACCCTGCGTTTGCTTCCCTGAACCAACTCCCCGACGTAGGGTGTTCTGCGTCAAGTGAACTGCCTCAACCAAGGAATGCCCTGCCTAATTACGCGTCTGGGGCCTGTGGCTATTCCAAAGCCTGCAGGGCCACAGGAAGCACGGGGCTTAAATCGCCGTAAGAACGCAAGCCGACTTTCTCTTGGAGGCAGCGTGACTTCCGGCAGGGGGTGTCCTAGATGGAATGCGAGGCCGAGGGTTCTCTCAGGGCAGCTCAGACTAGGGCAAGGCGTAAGACCTCAAAGGCATGTGAGACGTGCCAGAAGTCTGTTGGTGAAAGTGTGGGTTTGGTGGGGAAACGAATCTGCTCCAGGAGAGAGTGCAGGGCGTTTCCCTATACTCGGCGTATAGAGAGCGGCTCCAAAGGGCTCCGGGCCTGGATGTTGCTCGGCAGACCCAGGGGTGCCTGGGAGTGTTCCGTGTTCCAGCCTGGAACAGGGTGCCCCGGTGAGCCTCCCAGGTGTCCAGGAAACTCTACTGCCGTTAAAGACACGCAGAGCAGAGGCTACGGCCCCATGGAAACTGCTGCGCGGCTCCGCTTCTGCTCCTCACGTCAGGGCCTTCCCTCCAGGCCTGTGCTCAATCTGGCCGTCCCGTTAGCGACGCAGCATTGCGAGATGCTGACGTTCTCCTCGAGCAGAGTGCCTTCAGGTACGAGGCCCGCGAATTAGGCAAAGCAGAGTGTTTTCTCACGGCAGCTCTCACAAGGGCGACGACAAATATTTCCTGGGAGCTTCGGACTCACCAGAAATCTGGTCCTGAGGCTGTTGGAGGGCTCTGGAAATGTAGCTCTCCTCAAGGAACGTGCAGAGTGTTGCCCATCACTCGGCACGCACACAGGGCCTCCGAGGGGCAGAGCAATGGGCCTCGATGTTGCTCAGCCGGACCACGGCGTGGGGGGTGTCTGGAGGTCCTCAGTGACCTTGGAGGGAAGTGGATGCACACCCGAGGGGCCTAGGAGTCCTCAAATGGGAAATTCCGTTAAAATAAACCCGAACAGTGACTAAGAACTCATGGAAACTGCTGCATGCCGCCCTTCCTGCCCGGCTACGCAGGGCCTAAACTGGAGGGAAATTCTCACGTTGAGTTTCCCTTTCGTTCTGGAGCTTGTCAGGCTAACCACCACCGCGGCTATGGAAGCACCGGGTTGAAACGGAGCAAACTCATTTTCTTCCCAGAAGCATTTCGACCGGGTTTCCAGGCCTGTCAACCGCAGGGGACGTCAGGCAGCTTCACGGCAGCATGAAGGCAGCCTTCCAAGTGGAACAGCAAGGATAGTTCCAGCAGGCTCCCGTTTCCACGCGCACACTCAGCTTACCTCCCTGTGGTTTCTAACCAGTCCAAAGATACACAGGTTACCCTGCGTTTGCTTCCCTGAACCAACTCCCCGAAGTAGGGTGTTCTGCGTCAAGTGAACCGCCTCAACCAAGGAATGCCCTGCCTAGTTACGCCTCTGGGGCCTGTGGCTATTCCAAAGCCTGCAGGGCCACAGGAAGCACGGGGCTTAAATCGCCGTAAGAACGAAAGCCGACTTTCTCTTGGAGGCAGGGTGACTTCCGGCAGGGGGTGTCCTAGATGGAATGCGAGGCCGAGGGTTCTCTCAGGGCAGCTCAGACTAGGGCAAGGCGTAAGACCTCAAAGGCATGTGAGACGTGCCAGAAGTCTGTTGGTGAAAGTGTGGGTTTGGTGGGGAAACGAATCTGCTCCAGGAGAGAGTGCAGGGCGTTTCCCTACACTCGGCGTATAGAGAGCGGCTCCAAAGGGCTCCGGGCCTGGATGTTGCTCGGCAGACCCAGGGGTGCCTGGGAGTACTCCGTGTTCCAGCCTGGAACAGGGTGCCCCCGCGAGCCTCCCAGGTGTCCAGGAAACTCTACTGCCGTTAAAGACACGCAGAGCAGAGGCTACGGCCCCATGGAAACTGCTGCGCGGCTCTGCTTCTGCACCTCACGTCAGGGCCTTCCCTCCAGGCCTGTGCTCAATCTGGCCGTCCCGTTAGCGACGCAGCATTGCGAGATGCTGACGTTCTCCTCGAGCAGAGTGCCTTCAGGTACGAGGCCCGCGAAGTAGGCAAAGCAGAGTGTTTTCTCACGGCAGCTCTCACAAGGGCGACGACAAAGATTTCCTGGGAGCTTCGGACTCACCAGAAATCTGGTCCTGAGGCTGTTGGAGGGCTCCGGAAATGGAGCTCTCCTCAAGGAACGTGCAGAGTGTTGCCCATCACTCGGCACGCACACAGGGCCTCCGAGGGGCAGAGCAATGGGCCTCGATGTTGCTCAGCCGGACCACGGCGTGGGGGGTGTCTGGAGGTCCTCAGTGACCTTGGAGGGAAGTGGATGCACACCCGAGGGGCCTAGGAGTCCTCAAATGGGAAATTCCGTTAAAATAAACCCGAACAGTGACTAAGAACTCATGGAAACTGCTGCATGCCGCCCTTCCTGCCCGGCTACGGAGGGCCTAAACTGGAGGGAAATTCTCACGTTGAGTTTCCCTTTCGTTCTGGAGCTTGTCAGGCTAACCACCACCGCGGCTATGGAAGCACCGGGTTGAAACGGAGCAAACTCATTTTCTTCCCAGAAGCATTTCGACCGGGTTTCCAGGCCTGTCAACAGCAGGGGACGTCAGGCAGCTTCACGGCAGCATGAAGGCAGCCTTCCAAGTGGGAAAGCAAGGATAGTTCCAGCAGGCTCCCGTTTCCACGCGCACACTCAGCTTACCTCCCTGTGGTTTCTAACCAGTCCAAAGAGACACAGGTTACCCTGCGTTTGCTTCCCTGAACCAACTCCCCGAAGTAGGGTGTTCTGCGTCAAGTGAACCGCCTCAACCAAGGAATGCCCTGCCTAGTTACGCCTCTGGGGCCTGTGGCTATTCCAAAGCCTGCAGGGCCACAGGAAGCAAGGGGCTTAAATCGCCGTAAGAACGCAAGCCGACATTCTCTTGGAGGCAGCGTGACTTCCGGCAGGGGGTGTCCTAGATGGAATGCGAGGCCGAGAGTTCTCTCAGGGCAGCTCAGACTAGGGCAAGGCGTAAGACCTCAAAGGCATGTGAGACGTGCCAGAAGTCTGTTGGTGAAAGTGTGGGTTTGGTGGGGAAACGAATCTGCTCCAGGAGAGAGTGCAGGGCGTTTCCCTACACTCGGCGTATAGAGAGCGGCTCCAAAGGGCTCCGGGCCTGGATGTTGCTCGGCAGACCCAGGGGTGCCTGGGAGTACTCCGTGTTCCAGCCTGGAACAGGATGCCCCCGCGAGCCTCCCAGGTGTCCAGGAAACTCTACTGCCGTTAAAGACACGCAGAGCAGAGGCTACGGCCTCATGGAAACTGCTGCGCGGCTCCGCTTCTGCTCCTCACGTCAGGGCCTTCCCTCCAGGCCTGTGCTCAATCTGGCCGTCCCGTTAGCGACGCAGCATTGCGAGATGCTGACGTTCTCCTCGAGCAGAGTGCCTTCAGGTACGAGGCCCGCGAAGTAGGCAAAGCAGAGTGTTTTCTCACGGCAGCTCTCACAAGGGCGACGACAAAGATTTCCTGGGAGCTTCGGACTCACCAGAAATCTGGTCCTGAGGCTGTTGGAGGGCTCTGGAAATGTAGCTCTCCTCAAGGAACGTGCAGAGTGTTGCCCATCACTCGGCACGCACACAGGGCCTCCGAGGGGCAGAGCAATGGGCCTCGATGTTGCTCAGCCCGACCACGGCGTGGGGGGTGTCTGGAGGTCCTCAGTGACCTTGGAGGGAAGTGGATGCACACCCGAGGGGCCTAGGAGTCCTCAAATGGGAAATTCCGTTAAAATAAACCCGAACAGTGACTAAGAACTCATGGAAACTGCTGCATGCCGCCCTTCCTGCCCGGCTACGCAGGGCCTAAACTGGAGGGAAATTCTCACGTTGAGTTTCCCTTTCGTTCTGGAGCTTGTCAGGCTAACCACCACCGCGGCTATGGAAGCACCGGGTTGAAACGGAGCAAACTCATTTTCTTCCCAGAAGCATTTCGACCGGGTTTCCAGGCCTGTCAACAGCAGGGGACGTCAGGCAGCTTCACGGCAGCATGAAGGCAGCCTTCCAAGTGGGAAAGCAAGGATAGTTCCAGCAGGCTCCCGTTTCCACGCGCACACTCAGCTTACCTCCCTGTGGTTTCTAACCAGTCCAAAGAGACACAGGTTACCCTGCGTTTGCTTCCCTGAACCAACTCCCCGAAGTAGGGTGTTCTGCGTCAAGTGAACCGCCTCAACCAAGGAATGCCCTGCCTAGTTACGCCTCTGGGGCCTGTGGCTATTCCAAAGCCTGCAGGGCCACAGGAAACAAGGGGCTTAAATCGCCGTAAGAACGCAAGCCGACATTCTCTTGGAGGCAGCGTGACTTCCGGCAGGGGGTGTCCTAGATGGAATGCGAGGCCGAGAGTTCTCTCAGGGCAGCTCAGACTAGGGCAAGGCGTAAGACCTCAAAGGCATGTGAGACGTGCCAGAAGTCTGTTGGTGAAAGTGTGGGTTTGGTGGGGAAACGAATCTGCTCCAGGAGAGAGTGCAGGGCGTTTCCCTACACTCGGCGTATAGAGAGCGGCTCCAAAGGGCTCCGGGCCTGGATGTTGCTCGGCAGACCCAGGGGTGCCTGGGAGTACTCCGTGTTCCAGCCTGGAACAGGATGCCCCCGCGAGCCTCCCAGGTGTCCAGGAAACTCTACTGCCGTTAAAGACACGCAGAGCAGAGGCTACGGCCTCATGGAAACTGCTGCGCGGCTCCGCTTCTGCTCCTCACGTCAGGGCCTTCCCTCCAGGCCTGTGCTCAATCTGGCCGTCCCGTTAGCGACGCAGCATTGCGAGATGCTGACGTTCTCCTCGAGCAGAGTGCCTTCAGGTACGAGGCCCGCGAAGTAGGCAAAGCAGAGTGTTTTCTCACGGCAGCTCTCACAAGGGCGACGACAAAGATTTCCTGGGAGCTTCGGACTCACCAGAAATCTGGTCCTGAGGCTGTTGGAGGGCTCTGGAAATGTAGCTCTCCTCAAGGAACGTGCAGAGTGTTGCCCATCACTCGGCACGCACACAGGGCCTCCGAGGGGCAGAGCAATGGGCCTCGATGTTGCTCAGCCCGACCACGGCGTGGGGGGTGTCTGGAGGTCCTCAGTGACCTTGGAGGGAAGTGGATGCACACCCGAGGGGCCTAGGAGTCCTCAAATGGGAAATTCCGTTAAAATAAACCCGAACAGTGACTAAGAACTCATGGAAACTGCTGCATGCCGCCCTTCCTGCCCGGCTACGCAGGGCCTAAACTGGAGGGAAATTCTCACGTTGAGTTTCCCTTTCGTTCTGGAGCTTGTCAGGCTAACCACCACCGCGGCTATGGAAGCACCGGGTTGAAACGGAGCAAACTCATTTTCTTCCCAGAAGCATTTCGACCGGGTTTCCAGGCCTGTCAACAGCAGGGGACGTCAGGCAGCTTCACGGCAGCATGAAGGCAGCCTTCCAAGTGGGAAAGCAAGGATAGTTCCAGCAGGCTCCCGTTTCCACGCGCACACTCAGCTTACCTCCCTGTGGTTTCTAACCAGTCCAAAGAGACACAGGTTACCCTGCGTTTGCTTCCCTGAACCAACTCCCCGAAGTAGGGTGTTCTGCGTCAAGTGAACCGCCTCAACCAAGGAATGCCCTGCCTAGTTACGCCTCTGGGGCCTGTGGCTATTCCAAAGCCTGCAGGGCCACAGGAAGCAAGGGGCTTAAATCGCCGTAAGAACGCAAGCCGACATTCTCTTGGAGGCAGCGTGACTTCCGGCAGGGGGTGTCCTAGATGGAATGCGAGGCCGAGAGTTCTCTCAGGGCAGCTCAGACTAGGGCAAGGCGTAAGACCTCAAAGGCATGTGAGACGTGCCAGAAGTCTGTTGGTGAAAGTGTGGGTTTGGTGGGGAAACGAATCTGCTCCAGGAGAGAGTGCAGGGCGTTTCCCTACACTCGGCGTATAGAGAGCGGCTCCAAAGGGCTCCGGGCCTGGATGTTGCTCGGCAGACCCAGGGGTGCCTGGGAGTACTCCGTGTTCCAGCCTGGAACAGGATGCCCCCGCGAGCCTCCCAGGTGTCCAGGAAACTCTACTGCCGTTAAAGACACGCAGAGCAGAGGCTACGGCCTCATGGAAACTGCTGCGCGGCTCCGCTTCTGCTCCTCACGTCAGGGCCTTCCCTCCAGGCCTGTGCTCAATCTGGCCGTCCCGTTAGCGACGCAGCATTGCGAGATGCTGATGTTCTCCTCGAGCAGAGTGCCTTCAGGTACGAGGCCCGCGAATTAGGCAAAGCAGAGTGTTTTCTCACGGCAGCTCTCACAAGGGCGACGACAAATATTTCCTGGGAGCTTCGGACTCACCAGAAATCTGGTCCTGAGGCTGTTGGAGGGCTCTGGAAATGTAGCTCTCCTCAAGGAACGTGCAGAGTGTTGCCCATCACTCGGCACGCACACAGGGCCTCCGAGGGGCAGAGCAATGGGCCTCGATGTTGCTCAGCCGGACCACGGCGTGGGGGGTGTCTGGAGGTCCTCAGTGACCTTGGAGGGAAGTGGATGCACACCCGAGGGGCCTAGGAGTCCTCAAATGGGAAATTCCGTTAAAATAAACCCGAACAGTGACTAAGAACTCATGGAAACTGCTGCATGCCGCCCTTCCTGCCCGGCTACGCAGGGCCTAAACTGGAGGGAAATTCTCACGTTGAGTTTCCCTTTCGTTCTGGAGCTTGTCAGGCTAACCACCACCGCGGCTATGGAAGCACCGGGTTGAAACGGAGCAAACTCATTTTCTTCCCAGAAGCATTTCGACCGGGTTTCCAGGCCTGTCAACCGCAGGGGACGTCAGGCAGCTTCACGGCAGCATGAAGGCAGCCTTCCAAGTGGAACAGCAAGGATAGTTCCAGCAGGCTCCCGTTTCCACGCGCACACTCAGCTTACCTCCCTGTGGTTTCTAACCAGTCCAAAGATACACAGGTTACCCTGCGTTTGCTTCCCTGAACCAACTCCCCGAAGTAGGGTGTTCTGCGTCAAGTGAACCGCCTCAACCAAGGAATGCCCTGCCTAGTTACGCCTCTGGGGCCTGTGGCTATTCCAAAGCCTGCAGGGCCACAGGAAGCACGGGGCTTAAATCGCCGTAAGAACGAAAGCCGACTTTCTCTTGGAGGCAGGGTGACTTCCGGCAGGGGGTGTCCTAGATGGAATGCGAGGCCGAGGGTTCTCTCAGGGCAGCTCAGACTAGGGCAAGGCGTAAGACCTCAAAGGCATGTGAGACGTGCCAGAAGTCTGTTGGTGAAAGTGTGGGTTTGGTGGGGAAACGAATCTGCTCCAGGAGAGAGTGCAGGGCGTTTCCCTACACTCGGCGTATAGAGAGCGGCTCCAAAGGGCTCCGGGCCTGGATGTTGCTCGGCAGACCCAGGGGTGCCTGGGAGTACTCCGTGTTCCAGCCTGGAACAGGGTGCCCCCGCGAGCCTCCCAGGTGTCCAGGAAACTCTACTGCCGTTAAAGACACGCAGAGCAGAGGCTACGGCCCCATGGAAACTGCTGCGCGGCTCTGCTTCTGCACCTCACGTCAGGGCCTTCCCTCCAGGCCTGTGCTCAATCTGGCCGTCCCGTTAGCGACGCAGCATTGCGAGATGCTGACGTTCTCCTCGAGCAGAGTGCCTTCAGGTACGAGGCCCGCGAAGTAGGCAAAGCAGAGTGTTTTCTCACGGCAGCTCTCACAAGGGCGACGACAAAGATTTCCTGGGAGCTTCGGACTCACCAGAAATCTGGTCCTGAGGCTGTTGGAGGGCTCTGGAAATGGAGCTCTCCTCAAGGAACGTGCAGAGTGTTGCCCATCACTCGGCACGCACACAGGGCCTCCGAGGGGCAGAGCAATGGGCCTCGATGTTGCTCAGCCGGACCACGGCGTGGGGGGTGTCTGGAGGTCCTCAGTGACCTTGGAGGGAAGTGGATGCACACCCGAGGGGCCTAGGAGTCCTCAAATGGGAAATTCCGTTAAAATAAACCCGAACAGTGACTAAGAACTCATGGAAACTGCTGCATGCCGCCCTTCCTGCCCGGCTACGGAGGGCCTAAACTGGAGGGAAATTCTCACGTTGAGTTTCCCTTTCGTTCTGGAGCTTGTCAGGCTAACCACCACCGCGGCTATGGAAGCACCGGGTTGAAACGGAGCAAACTCATTTTCTTCCCAGAAGCATTTCGACCGGGTTTCCAGGCCTGTCAACAGCAGGGGACGTCAGGCAGCTTCACGGCAGCATGAAGGCAGCCTTCCAAGTGGGAAAGCAAGGATAGTTCCAGCAGGCTCCCGTTTCCACGCGCACACTCAGCTTACCTCCCTGTGGTTTCTAACCAGTCCAAAGAGACACAGGTTACCCTGCGTTTGCTTCCCTGAACCAACTCCCCGAAGTAGGGTGTTCTGCGTCAAGTGAACCGCCTCAACCAAGGAATGCCCTGCCTAGTTACGCCTCTGGGGCCTGTGGCTATTCCAAAGCCTGCAGGGCCACAGGAAGCAAGGGGCTTAAATCGCCGTAAGAACGCAAGCCGACATTCTCTTGGAGGCAGCGTGACTTCCGGCAGGGGGTGTCCTAGATGGAATGCGAGGCCGAGAGTTCTCTCAGGGCAGCTCAGACTAGGGCAAGGCGTAAGACCTCAAAGGCATGTGAGACGTGCCAGAAGTCTGTTGGTGAAAGTGTGGGTTTGGTGGGGAAACGAATCTGCTCCAGGAGAGAGTGCAGGGCGTTTCCCTACACTCGGCGTATAGAGAGCGGCTCCAAAGGGCTCCGGGCCTGGATGTTGCTCGGCAGACCCAGGGGTGCCTGGGAGTACTCCGTGTTCCAGCCTGGAACAGGATGCCCCCGCGAGCCTCCCAGGTGTCCAGGAAACTCTACTGCCGTTAAAGACACGCAGAGCAGAGGCTAC
The DNA here is from genome assembly GCF_964374135.1 of Grampus griseus. Lineage (NCBI taxonomy): Eukaryota > Metazoa > Chordata > Mammalia > Artiodactyla > Delphinidae > Grampus > Grampus griseus. Next base: position 35,547,143 of record NC_139012.1, on the reverse strand, counting down.
GGCCTCATGGAAACTGCTGCGCGGCTCCGCTTCTGCTCCTCACGTCAGGGCCTTCCCTCCAGGCCTGTGCTCAATCTGGCCGTCCCGTTAGCGACGCAGCATTGCGAGATGCTGACGTTCTCCTCGAGCAGAGTGCCTTCAGGTACGAGGCCCGCGAAGTAGGCAAAGCAGAGTGTTTTCTCACGGCAGCTCTCACAAGGGCGACGACAAAGATTTCCTGGGAGCTTCGGACTCACCAGAAATCTGGTCCTGAGGCTTTTGGAGGGCTCTGGAAATGTAGCTCTCCTCAAGGAACGTGCAGAGTGTTGCCCATCACTCGGCACGCACACAGGGCCTCCGAGGGGCAGAGCAATGGGCCTCGATGTTGCTCAGCCCGACCACGGCGTGGGGGGTGTCTGGAGGTCCTCAGTGACCTTGGAGGGAAGTGGATGCACACCCGAGGGGCCTAGGAGTCCTCAAATGGGAAATTCCGTTAAAATAAACCCGAACAGTGACTAAGAACTCATGGAAACTGCTGCATGCCGCCCTTCCTGCCCGGCTACGCAGGGCCTAAACTGGAGGGAAATTCTCACGTTGAGTTTCCCTTTCGTTCTGGAGCTTGTCAGGCTAACCACCACCGCGGCTATGGAAGCACCGGGTTGAAACGGAGCAAACTCATTTTCTTCCCAGAAGCATTTCGACCGGGTTTCCAGGCCTGTCAACAGCAGGGGACGTCAGGCAGCTTCACGGCAGCATGAAGGCAGCCTTCCAAGTGGGAAAGCAAGGATAGTTCCAGCAGGCTCCCGTTTCCACGCGCACACTCAGCTTACCTCCCTGTGGTTTCTAACCAGTCCAAAGGGACACAGGTTACCCTGCGTTTGCTTCCCTGAACCAACTCCCCGAAGTAGGGTGTTCTGCGTCAAGTGAACCGCCTCAACCAAGGAATGCCCTGCCTAGTTACGCCTCTGGGGCCTGTGGCTATTCCAAAGCCTGCAGGGCCACAGGAAACAAGGGGCTTAAATCGCCGTAAGAACGCAAGCCGACATTCTCTTGGAGGCAGCGTGACTTCCGGCAGGGGGTGTCCTAGATGGAATGCGAGGCCGAGAGTTCTCTCAGGGCAGCTCAGACTAGGGCAAGGCGTAAGACCTCAAAGGCATGTGAGACGTGCCAGAAGTCTGTTGGTGAAAGTGTGGGTTTGGTGGGGAAACGAATCTGCTCCAGGAGAGAGTGCAGGGCGTTTCCCTACACTCGGCGTATAGAGAGCGGCTCCAAAGGGCTCCGGGCCTGGATGTTGCTCGGCAGACCCAGGGGTGCCTGGGAGTACTCCGTGTTCCAGCCTGGAACAGGATGCCCCCGCGAGCCTCCCAGGTGTCCAGGAAACTCTACTGCCGTTAAAGACACGCAGAGCAGAGGCTACGGCCTCATGGAAACTGCTGCGCGGCTCCGCTTCTGCTCCTCACGTCAGGGCCTTCCCTCCAGGCCTGTGCTCAATCTGGCCGTCCCGTTAGCGACGCAGCATTGCGAGATGCTGACGTTCTCCTCGAGCAGAGTGCCTTCAGGTACGAGGCCCGCGAAGTAGGCAAAGCAGAGTGTTTTCTCACGGCAGCTCTCACAAGGGCGACGACAAAGATTTCCTGGGAGCTTCGGACTCACCAGAAATCTGGTCCTGAGGCTGTTGGAGGGCTCTGGAAATGTAGCTCTCCTCAAGGAACGTGCAGAGTGTTGCCCATCACTCGGCACGCACACAGGGCCTCCGAGGGGCAGAGCAATGGGCCTCGATGTTGCTCAGCCCGACCACGGCGTGGGGGGTGTCTGGAGGTCCTCAGTGACCTTGGAGGGAAGTGGATGCACACCCGAGGGGCCTAGGAGTCCTCAAATGGGAAATTCCGTTAAAATAAACCCGAACAGTGACTAAGAACTCATGGAAACTGCTGCATGCCGCCCTTCCTGCCCGGCTACGCAGGGCCTAAACTGGAGGGAAATTCTCACGTTGAGTTTCCCTTTCGTTCTGGAGCTTGTCAGGCTAACCACCACCGCGGCTATGGAAGCACCGGGTTGAAACGGAGCAAACTCATTTTCTTCCCAGAAGCATTTCGACCGGGTTTCCAGGCCTGTCAACAGCAGGGGACGTCAGGCAGCTTCACGGCAGCATGAAGGCAGCCTTCCAAGTGGGAAAGCAAGGATAGTTCCAGCAGGCTCCCGTTTCCACGCGCACACTCAGCTTACCTCCCTGTGGTTTCTAACCAGTCCAAAGAGACACAGGTTACCCTGCGTTTGCTTCCCTGAACCAACTCCCCGAAGTAGGGTGTTCTGCGTCAAGTGAACCGCCTCAACCAAGGAATGCCCTGCCTAGTTACGCCTCTGGGGCCTGTGGCTATTCCAAAGCCTGCAGGGCCACAGGAAGCAAGGGGCTTAAATCGCCGTAAGAACGCAAGCCGACATTCTCTTGGAGGCAGCGTGACTTCCGGCAGGGGGTGTCCTAGATGGAATGCGAGGCCGAGAGTTCTCTCAGGGCAGCTCAGACTAGGGCAAGGCGTAAGACCTCAAAGGCATGTGAGACGTGCCAGAAGTCTGTTGGTGAAAGTGTGGGTTTGGTGGGGAAACGAATCTGCTCCAGGAGAGAGTGCAGGGCGTTTCCCTACACTCGGCGTATAGAGAGCGGCTCCAAAGGGCTCCGGGCCTGGATGTTGCTCGGCAGACCCAGGGGTGCCTGGGAGTACTCCGTGTTCCAGCCTGGAACAGGATGCCCCCGCGAGCCTCCCAGGTGTCCAGGAAACTCTACTGCCGTTAAAGACACGCAGAGCAGAGGCTACGGCCTCATGGAAACTGCTGCGCGGCTCCGCTTCTGCTCCTCACGTCAGGGCCTTCCCTCCAGGCCTGTGCTCAATCTGGCCGTCCCGTTAGCGACGCAGCATTGCGAGATGCTGACGTTCTCCTCGAGCAGAGTGCCTTCAGGTACGAGGCCCGCGAAGTAGGCAAAGCAGAGTGTTTTCTCACGGCAGCTCTCACAAGGGCGACGACAAAGATTTCCTGGGAGCTTCGGACTCACCAGAAATCTGGTCCTGAGGCTGTTGGAGGGCTCTGGAAATGTAGCTCTCCTCAAGGAACGTGCAGAGTGTTGCCCATCACTCGGCACGCACACAGGGCCTCCGAGGGGCAGAGCAATGGGCCTCGATGTTGCTCAGCCCGACCACGGCGTGGGGGGTGTCTGGAGGTCCTCAGTGACCTTGGAGGGAAGTGGATGCACACCCGAGGGGCCTAGGAGTCCTCAAATGGGAAATTCCGTTAAAATAAACCCGAACAGTGACTAAGAACTCATGGAAACTGCTGCATGCCGCCCTTCCTGCCCGGCTACGTAGGGCCTAAACTGGAGGGAAATTCTCACGTTGAGTTTCCCTTTCGTTCTGGAGCTTGTCAGGCTAACCACCACCGCGGCTATGGAAGCACCGAGTTGAAACGGATCAAACTCATTTTCTTCCCAGAAGCATTTCGACCGGGTTTCCAGGCCTGTCAACAGCAGGGGACGTCAGGCAGCTTCAAGGCAGCATGAAGGCAGCCTTCCAAGTGGGAAAGCAAGTATAGTTCCAGCAGGCTCCCGTTTCCACGCGCACACTCAGCTTACCTCCCTGTGGTTTCTAACCAGTCCAAAGAGACACAGGTTACCCTGTGTTTGCTTCCCTGAACCAACTCCCCGAAGTAGGGTGTTCTGCGTCAAGTGAACCGCCTCAACCAAGGAATGCCCTGCCAAGTTACGCCTCTGGGGCCTGTGGCTATTCCAAAGCCTGCAGGGCCACAGGAAGCACGGGGCTTAAATCGCCGTAAGAACGCAAGCCGACTTTCTCTTGGAGGCAGCGTGACTTCCGGCTCGGGGTGTCCTAGATGGAATGCGAGGCCGAGGGTTTTCTCAGGGCAGCTCAGACTAGGGCTAGGCGTAAGACCTCAAAGGCATGTGAGACGTGCCAGAAGTCTGTTGGTGAAAGTGTGGGTTTGGTGGGGAAACGAATCTGCTCCAGGAGAGAGTGCAGGGCGTTTCCCTACACTCGGCGTATAGAGAGCGGCTCCAAAGGGCTCCGGGCCTGGATGTTGCTCGGCAGACCCAGGGGTGCCTGGGAGTACTCCGTGTTCCAGCCTGGAACAGGATGCCCCCGCGAGCCTCCCAGGTGTCCAGGAAACTCTACTGCCGTTAAAGACACGCAGAGCAGAGGCTACGGCCTCATGGAAACTGCTGCGCGGCTCCGCTTCTGCTCCTCACGTCAGGGCCTTCCCTCCAGGCCTGTGCTCAATCTGGCCGTCCCGTTAGCGACGCAGCATTGCGAGATGCTGACGTTCTCCTCGAGCAGAGTGCCTTCAGGTACGAGGCCCGCGAAGTAGGCAAAGCAGAGTGTTTTCTCACGGCAGCTCTCACAAGGGCGACGACAAAGATTTCCTGGGAGCTTCGGACTCACCAGAAATCTGGTCCTGAGGCTGTTGGAGGGCTCTGGAAATGTAGCTCTCCTCAGGGAACGTGCAGAGTGTTGCCCATCACTCGGCACGCACACAGGGCCTCCGAGGGGCAGAGCAATGGGCCTCGATGTTGCTCAGCCCGACCACGGCGTGGGGGGTGTCTGGAGGTCCTCAGTGACCTTGGAGGGAAGTGGATGCACACCCGAGGGGCCTAGGAGTCCTCAAATGGGAAATTCCGTTAAAATAAACCCGAACAGTGACTAAGAACTCATGGAAACTGCTGCATGCCGCCCTTCCTGCCCGGCTACGCAGGGCCTAAACTGGAGGGAAATTCTCACGTTGAGTTTCCCTTTCGTTCTGGAGCTTGTAATGCTAACCACCACCGCGGCTATGGAAGCACCGGGTTGAAACGGAGCAAACTCATTTTCTTCCCAGAAGCATTTCGACCGGGTTTCCAGGCCTGTCAACAGCAGGGGACGTCAGCCAGCTTCACGAGAGCATGAAGGCAGCCTTCCAAGTGGGAAAGCAAGGATAGTTCCAGCAGGCTCCCGTTTCCACGCGCACACTCAGCTTACCTCCCTGTGGTTTCTAACCAGTCCAAAGAGACACAGGTTACCCTGCGTTTGCTTCCCTGAACCAACTCCCCGAAGTAGGGTGTTCTGCGTCAAGTGAACTGCCTCAACCAAGGAATGCCCTGCCAAGTTACGCCTCTGGGGCCTGTGGCTATTCCAAAGCCTGCAGGGCCACAGGAAGCACGGGGCTTAAATCGCCGTAAGAACGCAAGCCGACTTTCTCTTGGAGGCAGCGTGACTTCCGGCAGGGGGTGTCCTAGATGGAATGCGAGGCCGAGGGTTTTCTCAGGGCAGCTCAGACTAGGGCAAGGCGTAAGACCTCAAAGGCATGTGAGACGTGCCAGAAGTCTGTTGGTGAAAGTGTGGGTTTGGTGGGGAAACGAATCTGCTCCAGGAGAGTGTGCAGGGCGTTTCCCTACACTCGGCGTATAGAGAGCGGCTCCAAAGGGCTCCGGGCCTGGATGTTGCTCGGCAGACCCAGGGGTGCCTGGGAGTACTCCGTGTTCCAGCCTGGAACAGGATGCCCCCGCGAGCCTCCCAGGTGTCCAGGAAACTCTACTGCCGTTAAAGACACGCAGAGCAGAGGCTACGGCCTCATGGAAACTGCTGCCCGGCTCCGCTTCTGCTCCTCACGTCAGGGCCTTCCCTCCAGGCCTGTGCTCAATCTGGCCGTCCCGTTAGCGACGCAGCATTGCGAGATGCTGACGTTCTCCTCGAGCAGAGTGCCTTCAGGTACGAGGCCCGCGAAGTAGGCAAAGCAGAGTGTTTTCTCACGGCAGCTCTCACAAGGGCGACGACAAAGATTTCCTGGGAGCTTCGGACTCACCAGAAATCTGGTCCTGAGGCTTTTGGAGGGCTCTGGAAATGTAGCTCTCCTCAAGGAACGTGCAGAGTGTTGCCCATCACTCGGCACGCACACAGGGCCTCCGAGGGGCAGAGCAATGGGCCTCGATGTTGCTCAGCCCGACCACGGCGTGGGGGGTGTCTGGAGGTCCTCAGTGACCTTGGAGGGAAGTGGATGCACACCCGAGGGGCCTAGGAGTCCTCAAATGGGAAATTCCGTTAAAATAAACCCGAACAGTGACTAAGAACTCATGGAAACTGCTGCATGCCGCCCTTCCTGCCCGGCTACGCAGGGCCTAAACTGGAGGGAAATTCTCACGTTGAGTTTCCCTTTCGTTCTGGAGCTTGTCAGGCTAACCACCACCGCGGCTATGGAAGCACCGGGTTGAAACGGAGCAAACTCATTTTCTTCCCAGAAGCATTTCGACCGGGTTTCCAGGCCTGTCAACAGCAGGGGACGTCAGGCAGCTTTACGGCAGCATGAAGACAGCCTTCCAAGTGGGAAAGCAAGGATACTTCCAGCAGGCTCCCGTTTCCACGCGCACACTCAGCTTACCTCCCTGTGGTTTCTAACCAGTCCAAAGAGACACAGGTTACCCTGCGTTTGCTTCCCTGAACCAACTCCCCGAAGTAGGGTGTTCTGCGTCAAGTGAACCGCCTCAACCAAGGAATGCCCTGCCTAGTTACGCCTCTGGGGCCTGTGGCTATTCCAAAGCCTGCAGGGCCACAGGAAGCACGGGGCTTAAATCGCCGTAAGAACGCAAGCCGACTTTCTCTTGGAGGCAGCGTGACTTCCGGCAGGGGGTGTCCTAGATGGAATGCGAGGCCGAGGGTTTTCTCAGGGCAGCTCAGACTAGGGCAAGGCGTAAGACCTCAAAGGCATGTGAGACGTGCCAGAAGTCTGTTGGTGAAAGTGTGGGTTTGGTGGGGAAACGAATCTGCTCCAGGAGAGAGTGCAGGGCGTTTCCCTACACTCGGCGTATAGAGAGCGGCTCCAAAGGGCTCCGGGCCTGGATGTTGCTCGGCAGACCCAGGGGTGCCTGGGAGTGTTCCGTGTTCCAGCCTGGAACAGGGTGCCCCCGCGAGCCTCCCAGGTGTCCAGGAAACTCTACTGTCGTTAAATACACGCAGAGCAGAGGCTACGACCTCATGGAAACTGCTGCGCGGCTCCGCTTCTGCTCCTCACGTCAGGGCCTTCCCTCCAGGCCTGTGCTCAATCTGGCCGTCCCGTTAGCGACGCAGCATTGCGAGATGCTGACGTTCTCCTCGAGCAGAGTGCCTTCAGGTACGAGGCCCGCGAAGTAGGCAAAGCAGAGTGTTTTCTCACGGCAGCTCTCACAAGGGCGACGACAAAGATTTCCTGGGAGCTTCGGACTCACCAGAAATCTGGTCCTGAGGCTGTTGGAGGGCTCTGGAAATGTAGCTCTCCTCAAGGAACGTGCAGAGTGTTGCCCATCACTCGGCACGCACACAGGGCCTCCGAGGGGCAGAGCAATGGGCCTCGATGTTGCTCAGCCCGACCACGGCGTGGGGGGTGTCTGGAGGTCCTCAGTGACCTTGGAGGGAAGTGGATGCACACCCGAGGGGCCTAGGAGTCCTCAAATGGGAAATTCCGTTAAAATAAACCCGAACAGTGACTAAGAACTCATGGAAACTGCTGCATGCCGCCCTTTCTGCCCGGCTACGCAGGGCCTAAACTGGAGGGAAATTCTCACGTTGAGTTTCCCTTTCGTTCTGGAGCTTGTCAGGCTAACCACCACCGCGGCTATGGAAGCACCGGGTTGAAACGGAGCAAACTCATTTTCTTCCCAGAAGCATTTCGACCGGGTTTCCAGGCCTGTCAACCGCAGGGGACGTCAGGCAGCTTCACGGCAGCATGAAGGCAGCCTTCCAAGTGGAACAGCAAGGATAGTTCCAGCAGGCTCCCGTTTCCACGCGCACACTCAGCTTACCTCCCTGTGGTTTCTAACCAGTCCAAAGAGACACAGGTTACCCTGCGTTTGCTTCCCTGAACCAACTCCCTGAAGTAGGGTGTTCTGCGTCAAGTGAACCGCCTCAACCAAGGAATGCCCTGCCTAGTTACGCCTCTGGGGCCTGTGGCTATTCCAAAGCCTGCAGGGCCACAGGAAGCACGGGGCTTAAATCGCCGTAAGAACGAAAGCCGACTTTCTCTTGGAGGCAGGGTGACTTCCGGCAGGGGGTGTCCTAGATGGAATGCGAGGCCGTGGGTTTTCTCAGGGCAGCTCAGACTAGGGCAAGGCGTAAGACCTCAAAGGCATGTGAGACGTGCCAGAAGTCTGTTGGTGAAAGTGTGGGTTTGGTGGGGAAACGAATCTGCTCCAGGAGAGAGTGCAGGGCGTTTCCCTACACTCGGCGTATAGAGAGCGGCTCCAAAGGGCTCCGGGCCTGGATGTTGCTCGGCAGACCCAGGGGTGCCTGGGAGTACTCCGTGTTCCAGCCTGGAACAGGGTGCCCCCGCGAGCCTCCCAGGTGTCCAGGAAACTCTACTGCCGTTAAAGACACGCAGAGCAGAGGCTACGACCTCATGGAAACTGCTGCGCGGCGCCGCTTCTGCTCCTCACGTCAGGGCCTTCCCTCCAGGCCTGTGCTCAATCTGGCCGTCCCGTTAGCGACGCAGCATTGCGAGATGCTGACGTTCTCCTCGAGCAGAGTGCCTTCAGGTACGAGGCCCGCGAAGTAGGCAAAGCAGAGTGTTTTCTCACGGCAGCTCTCACAAGGGCGACGACAAAGATTTCCTGGGAGCTTCGGACTCACCAGAAATCTGGTCCTGAGGCTGTTGGAGGGCTCTGGAAATGTAGCTCTCCTCAAGGAACGTGCAGAGTGTTGCCCATCACTCGGCACGCACACAGGGCCTCCGAGGGGCAGAGCAATGGGCCTCGATGTTGCTCAGCCGGACACGGCGTGGGGGGTGTCTGGAGGTCCTCAGTGACCTTGGAGGGAAGTGGATGCACACCCGAGGGGCCTAGGAGTCCTCAAATGGGAAATTCCGTTAAAATAAACCCGAACAGTGACTAAGAACTCATGGAAACTGCTGCATGCCGCCCTTCCTGCCCGGCTACGCAGGGCCTAAACTGGAGGGAAATTCTCACGTTGAGTTTCCCTTTCGTTCTGGAGCTTGTCAGGCTAACCACCACCGCGGCTATGGAAGCACCGGGTTGAAACGGAGCAAACTCATTTTCTTCCCAGAAGCATTTCGACCGGGTTTCCAGGCCTGTCAACAGCAGGGGACGTCAGGCAGCTTCTCGGCAGCATGAAGGCAGCCTTCCAAGTGGGAAAGCAAGGATAGTTCCAGCAGGCTCCCGTTTCCACGCGCACACTCAGCTTACCTCCCTGTGGTTTCTAACCAGTCCAAAGAGACACAGGTTACCCTGCGTTTGCTTCCCTGAACCAACTCCCCGAAGTAGGGTGTTCTGCGTCAAGTGAACCGCCTCAACCAAGGAATGCCCTGCCTACTTACGCCTCTGGGGCCTGTGGCTATTCCAAAGCCTGCAGGGCCACAGGAAGCACGGGGCTTAAATCGCCGTAAGAACGCAAGCCGACTTTCTCTTGGAGGCAGGGTGACTTCCGGCAGGGGGTGTCTTAGATGGAATGCGAGGCCGAGGGTTTTCTCAGGGCAGCTCAGACTAGGGCAAGGCGTAAGACCTCAAAGGCATGTGAGACGTGCCAGAAGTCTGTTGGTGAAAGTGTGGGTTTGGTGGGGAAACGAATCTGCTCCAGGAGAGAGTGCAGGGCGTTTCCCTACACTCGGCGTATAGAGAGCGGCTCCAAAGGGCTCCGGGCCTGGATGTTGCTCGGCAGACCCAGGGGTGCCTGGGAGTACTCCGTGTTCCAGCCTGGAACAGGATGCCCCCGCGAGCCTCCCAGGTGTCCAGGAAACTCTACTGCCGTTAAAGACACGCAGAGCAGAGGCTACGGCCTCATGGAAACTGCTGCGCGGCTCCGCTTCTGCTCCTCACGTCAGGGCCTTCCCTCCAGGCCTGTGCTCAATCTGGCCGTCCCGTTAGCGACGCAGCATTGCGAGATGCTGACGTTCTCCTCGAGCAGAGTGCCTTCAGGTACGAGGCCCGCGAAGTAGGCAAAGCAGAGTGTTTTCTCACGGCAGCTCTCACAAGGGCGACGACAAAGATTTCCTGGGAGCTTCGGACTCACCAGAAATCTGGTCCTGAGGCTGTTGGAGGGCTCTGGAAATGTAGCTCTCCTCAAGGAACGTGCAGAGTGTTGCCCATCACTCGGCACGCACACAGGGCCTCCGAGGGGCAGAGCAATGGGCCTCGATGTTGCTCAGCCCGACCACGGCGTGGGGGGTGTCTGGAGGTCCTCAGTGACCTTGGAGGGAAGTGGATGCACACCCGAGGGGCCTAGGAGTCCTCAAATGGGAAATTCCGTTAAAATAAACCCGAACAGTGACTAAGAACTCATGGAAACTGCTGCATGCCGCCCTTCCTGCCCGGCTACGCAGGGCCTAAACTGGAGGGAAATTCTCACGTTGAGTTTCCCTTTCGTTCTGGAGCTTGTCAGGCTAACCACCACCGCGGCTATGGAAGCACCGGGTTGAAACGGAGCAAACTCATTTTCTTCCCAGAAGCATTTCGACCGGGTTTCCAGGCCTGTCAACAGCAGGGGACGTCAGGCAGCTTCACGGCAGCATGAAGGCAGCCTTCCAAGTGGGAAAGCAAGGATACTTCCAGCAGGCTCCCGTTTCCACGCGCACACTCAGCTTACCTCCCTGTGGTTTCTAACCAGTCCAAAGAGACACAGGTTACCCTGCGTTTGCTTCCCTGAACCAACTCCCCGAAGTAGGGTGTTCTGCGTCAAGTGAACCGCCTCAACCAAGGAATGCCCTGCCTAGTTACGCCTCTGGGGCCTGTGGCTATTCCAAAGCCTGCAGGGCCACAGGAAGCACGGGGCTTAAATCGCCGTAAGAACGCAAGCCGACTTTCTCTTGGAGGCAGCGTGACTTCCGGCTCGGGGTGTCCTAGATGGAATGCGAGGCCGAGGGTTTTCTCAGGGCAGCTCAGACTAGGGCTAGGCGTAAGACCTCAAAGCCATGTGAGACGTGCCAGAAGTCTGTTGGTGAAAGTGTGGGTTTGGTGGGGAAACGAATCTGCTCCAGGAGAGAGTGCAGGGCGTTTCCCTACACTCGGCGTATAGAGAGCGGCTCCAAAGGGCTCCGGGCCTGGATGTTGCTCGGCAGACCCAGGGGTGCCTGGGAGTGTTCCGTGTTCCAGCCTGGAACAGAGTGCCCCCGCGAGCCTCCCAGGTGTCCAGGAAACTCTACTGCCGTTAAAGACACGCAGAGCAGAGGCTACGGTCTCATGGAAACTGCTGCGCGGCTCCGCTTCTCCTCCTCACGTCAGGGCCTTCCCTCCAGGCCTGTGCTCAATCTGGCCGTCCCGTTAGCGACGCAGCATTGCGAGATGCTGACGTTCTCCTCGAGCAGAGTGCCTTCAGGTACGAGGCCCGCGAAGTAGGCAAAGCAGAGTGTTTTCTCACGGCAGCTCTCACAAGGGCGACGACAAAGATTTCCTGGGAGCTTCGGACTCACCAGAAATCTGGTCCTGAGGCTGTTGGAGGGCTCTGGAAATGTAGCTCTCCTCAAGGAACGTGCAGAGTGTTGCCCATCACTCGGCACGCACACAGGGCCTCCGAGGGGCAGAGCAATGGGCCTCGATGTTGCTCAGCCCGACCACGGCGTGGGGGGTGTCTGGAGGTCCTCAGTGACCTTGGAGGGAAGTGGATGCACACCCGAGGGGCCTAGGAGTCCTCAAATGGGAAATTCCGTTAAAATAAACCCGAACAGTGACTAAGAACTCATGGAAACTGCTGCATGCCGCCCTTCCTGCCCGGCTACGCAGGGCCTAAACTGGAGGGAAATTCTCACGTTGAGTTTCCCTTTCGTTCTGGAGCTTGTAATGCTAACCACCACCGCGGCTATGGAAGCACCGGGTTTAAACGGAGCAAACTCATTTTCTTCCCAGAAGCATTTCGACCGGGTTTCCAGGCCTGTCAACAGCAGGGGACGTCAGGCAGCTTCACGAGAGCATGAAGGCAGCCTTCCAAGTGGGAAAGCAAGGATAGTTCCAGCAGGCTCCCGTTTCCACGCGCACACTCAGCTTACCTCCCTGTGGTTTCTAACCAGTCCAAAGAGACACAGGTTACCCTGCGTTTGCTTCCCTGAACCAACTCCCCGAAGTAGGGTGTTCTGCGTCAAGTGAACCGCCTCAACCAAGGAATGCCCTGCCTAGTTACGCCTCTGGGGCCTGTGGCTACTCCAAAGCCTGCAGGGCCACAGGAAGCACGGGGCTTAAATCGCCGTAAGAACGCAAGCCGACTTTCTCTTGCAGGCAGCGTGACTTCCGGCAGGGGGTGTCCTAGATGGAATGCGAGGCCGAGGGTTTTCTCAGGGCAGCTCAGACTAGGGCAAGGCGTAAGACCTCAAAGGCATGTGAGACGTGCCAGAAGTCTGTTGGTGAAAGTGTGGGTTTGGTGGGGAAACGAATCTGCTCCAGGAGAGAGTGCAGGGCGTTTCCCTACACTCGGCGTATAGAGAGCGGCTCCAAAGGGCTCCGGGCCTGGATGTTACTCGGCAGACCCAGGGGTGCCTGGGAGTACTCCGTGTTCCAGCCTGGAACAGGATGCCCCCGCGAGCCTCCCAGGTGTCCAGGAAACTCTACTGCCGTTAAAGACACGCAGAGCAGAGGCTGCGGCCTCATGGAAACTGCTGCGCGGCTCCGCTTCTGCTCCTCACGTCAGGGCCTTCACTCCAGGCCTGTGCTCAATCTGGCCGTCCCGTTAGCGACGCAGCATTGCGAGATGCTGACGTTCTCCTCGAGCAGAGTGCCTTCAGGTACGAGGCCCGCGAAGTAGGCAAAGCAGAGTGTTTTCTCACGGCAGCTCTCACAAGGGCGACGACAAAGATTTCCTGGGAGCTTCGGACTCACCAGAAATCTGGTCCTGAGGCTGTTGGAGGGCTCTGGAAATGTAGCTCTCCTCAAGGAACGTGCAGAGTGTTGCCCATCACTCGGCACGCACACAGGGCCTCCGAGGGGCAGAGCAATGGGCCTCGATGTTGCTCAGCCCGACCACGGCGTGGGGGGTGTCTGGAGGTCCTCAGTGACCTTGGAGGGAAGTGGATGCACACCCGAGGGGCCTAGGAGTCCTCAAATGGGAAATTCCGTTAAAATAAACCCGAACAGTGACTAAGAACTCATGGAAACTGCTGCATGCCGCCCTTCCTGCCCGGCTACGTAGGGCCTAAACTGGAGGGAAATTCTGACGTTGAGTTTCCCTTTCGTTCTGGAGCTTGTCAGGCTAACCACCACCGCGGCTATGGAAGCACCGGGTTGAAACGGAGCAAACTCATTTTCTTCCCAGAAGCATTTCGACCGGGTTTCCAGGCCTGTCAACAGCAGGGGACGTCAGGCAGCTTCAAGGCAGCATGAAGGCAGCCTTCCAAGTGGGAAAGCAAGGATAGTTCCAGCAGGCTCCCGTTTCCACGCGCACACTCAGCTTACCTCCCTGTGGTTTCTAACCAGTCCAAAGAGACACAGGTTACCCTGCGTTTGCTTCCCTGAACCAACTCCCCGAAGTAGGGTGTTCTGCGTCAAGTGAACTGCCTCAACCAAGGAATGCCCTGCCAAGTTACGCCTCTGGGGCCTGTGGCTATTCCAAAGCCTGCAGGGCCACAGGAAGCACGGGGCTTAAATCGCCGTAAGAACGCAAGCCGACTTTCTCTTGGAGGCAGCGTGACTTCCGGCAGGGGGTGTCCTAGATGGAATGCGAGGCCGAGGGTTTTCTCAGGGCAGCTCAGACTAGGGCAAGGCGTAAGACCTCAAAGGCATGTGAGACGTGCCAGAAGTCTGTTGGTGAAAGTGTGGGTTTGGTGGGGAAACGAATCTGCTCCAGGAGAGAGTGCAGGGCGTTTCCCTACACTCGGCGTATAGAGAGCGGCTCCAAAGGGCTCCGGGCCTGGATGTTGCTCGGCAGACCCAGGGGTGCCTGGGAGTGTTCCGTGTTCCAGCCTGGAACAGGGTGCCCCCGCGAGCCTCCCAGGTGTCCAGGAAACTCTACTGCCGTTAAAGACACGCAGAGCAGAGGCTACGGCCTCATGGAAACTGCTGCGCGGCTCCGCTTCTGCTCCTCACGTCAAGGCCTTCCCTCCAGGCCTGTGCTCAATCTGGCCGTCCCGTTAGCGACGCAGCATTGCGAGATGCTGACGTTCTCCTCGAGCAGAGTGCCTTCAGGTACGAGGCCCGCGAAGTAGGCAAAGCAGAGTGTTTTCTCACGGCAGCTCTCACAAGGGCGACGACAAAGATTTCCTGGGAGCTTCGGACTCACCAGAAATCTGGTCCTGAGGCTGTTGGAGGGCTCTGGAAATGTAGCTCTCCTCAAGGAACGTGCAAAGTGTTGCCCATCACTCGGCACGCACACAGGGCCTCCGAGGGGCAGAGCAATGGGCCTCGATGTTGCTCAGCCAGACCACGGCGTGGGGGGTGTCTGGAGGTCCTCAGTGACCTTGGAGGGAAGTGGATGCACACCCGAGGGGCCTAGGAGTCCTCAAATGGGAAATTCCGTTAAAATAAACCCGAACAGTGACTAAGAACTCATGGAAACTGCTGCATGCCGCCCTTCCTGCCCGGCTACGCAGGGCCTAAACTGGAGGGAAATTCTCACGTTGAGTTTCCCTTTCGTTCTGGAGCTTGTCAGGCTAACCACCACCGCGGCTATGGAAGCACCGGGTTGAAACGGAGCAAACTCATTTTCTTCCCAGAAGCATTTCGACCGGGTTTCCAGGCCTGTCAACAGCAGGGGACGTCAGGCAGCTTCACGGCAGCATGAAGGCAGCCTTCCAAGTGGAACAGCAAGGATAGTTCCAGCAGGCTCCCGTTTCCACGCGCACACTCAGCTTACCTCCCTGTGGTTTCTAACCAGTCCAAAGAGACACAGGTTACCCTGCGTTTGCTTCCCTGAACCAACTCCCCGACGTAGGGTGTTCTGCGTCAAGTGAACTGCCTCAACCAAGGAATGCCCTGCCTAATTACGCGTCTGGGGCCTGTGGCTATTCCAAAGCCTGCAGGGCCACAGGAAGCACGGGGCTTAAATCGCCGTAAGAACGCAAGCCGACTTTCTCTTGGAGGCAGCGTGACTTCCGGCAGGGGGTGTCCTAGATGGAATGCGAGGCCGAGGGTTTTCTCAGGGCAGCTCAGACTAGGGCAAGGCGTAAGACCTCAAAGGCATGTGAGACGTGCCAGAAGTCTGTTGGTGAAAGTGTGGGTTTGGTGGGGAAACGAATCTGCTCCAGGAGAGAGTGCAGGGCGTTTCCCTATACTCGGC
The DNA here is from genome assembly GCF_964374135.1 of Grampus griseus. Lineage (NCBI taxonomy): Eukaryota > Metazoa > Chordata > Mammalia > Artiodactyla > Delphinidae > Grampus > Grampus griseus. The sequence continues at coordinate 35,531,952 of NC_139012.1, read as the reverse complement.
GTATAGAGAGCGGCTCCAAAGGGCTCCGGGCCTGGATGTTGCTCGGCAGACCCAGGGGTGCCTGGGAGTGTTCCGTGTTCCAGCCTGGAACAGGGTGCCCCGGTGAGCCTCCCAGGTGTCCAGGAAACTCTACTGCCGTTAAAGACACGCAGAGCAGAGGCTACGGCCCCATGGAAACTGCTGCGCGGCTCCGCTTCTGCTCCTCACGTCAGGGCCTTCCCTCCAGGCCTGTGCTCAATCTGGCCGTCCCGTTAGCGACGCAGCATTGCGAGATGCTGACGTTCTCCTCGAGCAGAGTGCCTTCAGGTACGAGGCCCGCGAATTAGGCAAAGCAGAGTGTTTTCTCACGGCAGCTCTCACAAGGGCGACGACAAATATTTCCTGGGAGCTTCGGACTCACCAGAAATCTGGTCCTGAGGCTGTTGGAGGGCTCTGGAAATGTAGCTCTCCTCAAGGAACGTGCAGAGTGTTGCCCATCACTCGGCACGCACACAGGGCCTCCGAGGGGCAGAGCAATGGGCCTCGATGTTGCTCAGCCGGACCACGGCGTGGGGGGTGTCTGGAGGTCCTCAGTGACCTTGGAGGGAAGTGGATGCACACCCGAGGGGCCTAGGAGTCCTCAAATGGGAAATTCCGTTAAAATAAACCCGAACAGTGACTAAGAACTCATGGAAACTGCTGCATGCCGCCCTTCCTGCCCGGCTACGCAGGGCCTAAACTGGAGGGAAATTCTCACGTTGAGTTTCCCTTTCGTTCTGGAGCTTGTCAGGCTAACCACCACCGCGGCTATGGAAGCACCGGGTTGAAACGGAGCAAACTCATTTTCTTCCCAGAAGCATTTCGACCGGGTTTCCAGGCCTGTCAACCGCAGGGGACGTCAGGCAGCTTCACGGCAGCATGAAGGCAGCCTTCCAAGTGGAACAGCAAGGATAGTTCCAGCAGGCTCCCGTTTCCACGCGCACACTCAGCTTACCTCCCTGTGGTTTCTAACCAGTCCAAAGATACACAGGTTACCCTGCGTTTGCTTCCCTGAACCAACTCCCCGAAGTAGGGTGTTCTGCGTCAAGTGAACCGCCTCAACCAAGGAATGCCCTGCCTAGTTACGCCTCTGGGGCCTGTGGCTATTCCAAAGCCTGCAGGGCCACAGGAAGCACGGGGCTTAAATCGCCGTAAGAACGAAAGCCGACTTTCTCTTGGAGGCAGGGTGACTTCCGGCAGGGGGTGTCCTAGATGGAATGCGAGGCCGAGGGTTCTCTCAGGGCAGCTCAGACTAGGGCAAGGCGTAAGACCTCAAAGGCATGTGAGACGTGCCAGAAGTCTGTTGGTGAAAGTGTGGGTTTGGTGGGGAAACGAATCTGCTCCAGGAGAGAGTGCAGGGCGTTTCCCTACACTCGGCGTATAGAGAGCGGCTCCAAAGGGCTCCGGGCCTGGATGTTGCTCGGCAGACCCAGGGGTGCCTGGGAGTACTCCGTGTTCCAGCCTGGAACAGGGTGCCCCCGCGAGCCTCCCAGGTGTCCAGGAAACTCTACTGCCGTTAAAGACACGCAGAGCAGAGGCTACGGCCCCATGGAAACTGCTGCGCGGCTCTGCTTCTGCACCTCACGTCAGGGCCTTCCCTCCAGGCCTGTGCTCAATCTGGCCGTCCCGTTAGCGACGCAGCATTGCGAGATGCTGACGTTCTCCTCGAGCAGAGTGCCTTCAGGTACGAGGCCCGCGAAGTAGGCAAAGCAGAGTGTTTTCTCACGGCAGCTCTCACAAGGGCGACGACAAAGATTTCCTGGGAGCTTCGGACTCACCAGAAATCTGGTCCTGAGGCTGTTGGAGGGCTCTGGAAATGGAGCTCTCCTCAAGGAACGTGCAGAGTGTTGCCCATCACTCGGCACGCACACAGGGCCTCCGAGGGGCAGAGCAATGGGCCTCGATGTTGCTCAGCCGGACCACGGCGTGGGGGGTGTCTGGAGGTCCTCAGTGACCTTGGAGGGAAGTGGATGCACACCCGAGGGGCCTAGGAGTCCTCAAATGGGAAATTCCGTTAAAATAAACCCGAACAGTGACTAAGAACTCATGGAAACTGCTGCATGCCGCCCTTCCTGCCCGGCTACGGAGGGCCTAAACTGGAGGGAAATTCTCACGTTGAGTTTCCCTTTCGTTCTGGAGCTTGTCAGGCTAACCACCACCGCGGCTATGGAAGCACCGGGTTGAAACGGAGCAAACTCATTTTCTTCCCAGAAGCATTTCGACCGGGTTTCCAGGCCTGTCAACAGCAGGGGACGTCAGGCAGCTTCACGGCAGCATGAAGGCAGCCTTCCAAGTGGGAAAGCAAGGATAGTTCCAGCAGGCTCCCGTTTCCACGCGCACACTCAGCTTACCTCCCTGTGGTTTCTAACCAGTCCAAAGAGACACAGGTTACCCTGCGTTTGCTTCCCTGAACCAACTCCCCGAAGTAGGGTGTTCTGCGTCAAGTGAACCGCCTCAACCAAGGAATGCCCTGCCTAGTTACGCCTCTGGGGCCTGTGGCTATTCCAAAGCCTGCAGGGCCACAGGAAGCAAGGGGCTTAAATCGCCGTAAGAACGCAAGCCGACATTCTCTTGGAGGCAGCGTGACTTCCGGCAGGGGGTGTCCTAGATGGAATGCGAGGCCGAGAGTTCTCTCAGGGCAGCTCAGACTAGGGCAAGGCGTAAGACCTCAAAGGCATGTGAGACGTGCCAGAAGTCTGTTGGTGAAAGTGTGGGTTTGGTGGGGAAACGAATCTGCTCCAGGAGAGAGTGCAGGGCGTTTCCCTACACTCGGCGTATAGAGAGCGGCTCCAAAGGGCTCCGGGCCTGGATGTTGCTCGGCAGACCCAGGGGTGCCTGGGAGTACTCCGTGTTCCAGCCTGGAACAGGATGCCCCCGCGAGCCTCCCAGGTGTCCAGGAAACTCTACTGCCGTTAAAGACACGCAGAGCAGAGGCTACGGCCTCATGGAAACTGCTGCGCGGCTCCGCTTCTGCTCCTCACGTCAGGGCCTTCCCTCCAGGCCTGTGCTCAATCTGGCCGTCCCGTTAGCGACGCAGCATTGCGAGATGCTGACGTTCTCCTCGAGCAGAGTGCCTTCAGGTACGAGGCCCGCGAAGTAGGCAAAGCAGAGTGTTTTCTCACGGCAGCTCTCACAAGGGCGACGACAAAGATTTCCTGGGAGCTTCGGACTCACCAGAAATCTGGTCCTGAGGCTGTTGGAGGGCTCTGGAAATGTAGCTCTCCTCAAGGAACGTGCAGAGTGTTGCCCATCACTCGGCACGCACACAGGGCCTCCGAGGGGCAGAGCAATGGGCCTCGATGTTGCTCAGCCCGACCACGGCGTGGGGGGTGTCTGGAGGTCCTCAGTGACCTTGGAGGGAAGTGGATGCACACCCGAGGGGCCTAGGAGTCCTCAAATGGGAAATTCCGTTAAAATAAACCCGAACAGTGACTAAGAACTCATGGAAACTGCTGCATGCCGCCCTTCCTGCCCGGCTACGCAGGGCCTAAACTGGAGGGAAATTCTCACGTTGAGTTTCCCTTTCGTTCTGGAGCTTGTCAGGCTAACCACCACCGCGGCTATGGAAGCACCGGGTTGAAACGGAGCAAACTCATTTTCTTCCCAGAAGCATTTCGACCGGGTTTCCAGGCCTGTCAACAGCAGGGGACGTCAGGCAGCTTCACGGCAGCATGAAGGCAGCCTTCCAAGTGGGAAAGCAAGGATAGTTCCAGCAGGCTCCCGTTTCCACGCGCACACTCAGCTTACCTCCCTGTGGTTTCTAACCAGTCCAAAGAGACACAGGTTACCCTGCGTTTGCTTCCCTGAACCAACTCCCCGAAGTAGGGTGTTCTGCGTCAAGTGAACCGCCTCAACCAAGGAATGCCCTGCCTAGTTACGCCTCTGGGGCCTGTGGCTATTCCAAAGCCTGCAGGGCCACAGGAAACAAGGGGCTTAAATCGCCGTAAGAACGCAAGCCGACATTCTCTTGGAGGCAGCGTGACTTCCGGCAGGGGGTGTCCTAGATGGAATGCGAGGCCGAGAGTTCTCTCAGGGCAGCTCAGACTAGGGCAAGGCGTAAGACCTCAAAGGCATGTGAGACGTGCCAGAAGTCTGTTGGTGAAAGTGTGGGTTTGGTGGGGAAACGAATCTGCTCCAGGAGAGAGTGCAGGGCGTTTCCCTACACTCGGCGTATAGAGAGCGGCTCCAAAGGGCTCCGGGCCTGGATGTTGCTCGGCAGACCCAGGGGTGCCTGGGAGTACTCCGTGTTCCAGCCTGGAACAGGATGCCCCCGCGAGCCTCCCAGGTGTCCAGGAAACTCTACTGCCGTTAAAGACACGCAGAGCAGAGGCTACGGCCTCATGGAAACTGCTGCGCGGCTCCGCTTCTGCTCCTCACGTCAGGGCCTTCCCTCCAGGCCTGTGCTCAATCTGGCCGTCCCGTTAGCGACGCAGCATTGCGAGATGCTGACGTTCTCCTCGAGCAGAGTGCCTTCAGGTACGAGGCCCGCGAAGTAGGCAAAGCAGAGTGTTTTCTCACGGCAGCTCTCACAAGGGCGACGACAAAGATTTCCTGGGAGCTTCGGACTCACCAGAAATCTGGTCCTGAGGCTGTTGGAGGGCTCTGGAAATGTAGCTCTCCTCAAGGAACGTGCAGAGTGTTGCCCATCACTCGGCACGCACACAGGGCCTCCGAGGGGCAGAGCAATGGGCCTCGATGTTGCTCAGCCCGACCACGGCGTGGGGGGTGTCTGGAGGTCCTCAGTGACCTTGGAGGGAAGTGGATGCACACCCGAGGGGCCTAGGAGTCCTCAAATGGGAAATTCCGTTAAAATAAACCCGAACAGTGACTAAGAACTCATGGAAACTGCTGCATGCCGCCCTTCCTGCCCGGCTACGCAGGGCCTAAACTGGAGGGAAATTCTCACGTTGAGTTTCCCTTTCGTTCTGGAGCTTGTCAGGCTAACCACCACCGCGGCTATGGAAGCACCGGGTTGAAACGGAGCAAACTCATTTTCTTCCCAGAAGCATTTCGACCGGGTTTCCAGGCCTGTCAACAGCAGGGGACGTCAGGCAGCTTCACGGCAGCATGAAGGCAGCCTTCCAAGTGGGAAAGCAAGGATAGTTCCAGCAGGCTCCCGTTTCCACGCGCACACTCAGCTTACCTCCCTGTGGTTTCTAACCAGTCCAAAGAGACACAGGTTACCCTGCGTTTGCTTCCCTGAACCAACTCCCCGAAGTAGGGTGTTCTGCGTCAAGTGAACCGCCTCAACCAAGGAATGCCCTGCCTAGTTACGCCTCTGGGGCCTGTGGCTATTCCAAAGCCTGCAGGGCCACAGGAAGCAAGGGGCTTAAATCGCCGTAAGAACGCAAGCCGACATTCTCTTGGAGGCAGCGTGACTTCCGGCAGGGGGTGTCCTAGATGGAATGCGAGGCCGAGAGTTCTCTCAGGGCAGCTCAGACTAGGGCAAGGCGTAAGACCTCAAAGGCATGTGAGACGTGCCAGAAGTCTGTTGGTGAAAGTGTGGGTTTGGTGGGGAAACGAATCTGCTCCAGGAGAGAGTGCAGGGCGTTTCCCTACACTCGGCGTATAGAGAGCGGCTCCAAAGGGCTCCGGGCCTGGATGTTGCTCGGCAGACCCAGGGGTGCCTGGGAGTACTCCGTGTTCCAGCCTGGAACAGGATGCCCCCGCGAGCCTCCCAGGTGTCCAGGAAACTCTACTGCCGTTAAAGACACGCAGAGCAGAGGCTACGGCCTCATGGAAACTGCTGCGCGGCTCCGCTTCTGCTCCTCACGTCAGGGCCTTCCCTCCAGGCCTGTGCTCAATCTGGCCGTCCCGTTAGCGACGCAGCATTGCGAGATGCTGACGTTCTCCTCGAGCAGAGTGCCTTCAGGTACGAGGCCCGCGAAGTAGGCAAAGCAGAGTGTTTTCTCACGGCAGCTCTCACAAGGGCGACGACAAATATTTCCTGGGAGCTTCGGACTCACCACAAATCTGGTCCTGAGGCTGTTGGAGGGCTCTGGAAATGTAGCTCTCCTCAAGGAAAGTGCAGAGTGTTGCCCATCACTCGGCACGCACACAGGGCCTCCGAGGGGCAGAGCAATGGGCCTCGATGTTGCTCAGCCGGACCACGGCGTGGGGGGTGTCTGGAGGTCCTCAGTGACCTTGGAGGGAAGTGGATGCACACCCGAGGGGCCTAGGAGTCCTCAAATGGGAAATTCCGTTAAAATAAACCCGAACAGTGACTAAGAACTCATGGAAACTGCTGCATGCCGCCCTTCCTGCCCGGCTACGGAGGGCCTAAACTGGAGGGAAATTCTCACGTTGAGTTTCCCTTTCGTTCTGGAGCTTGTCAGGCTAACCACCACCGCGGCTATGGAAGCACCGGGTTGAAACGGAGCAAACTCATTTTCTTCCCAGAAGCATTTCGACCGGGTTTCCAGGCCTGTCAACAGCAGGGGACGTCAGGCAGCTTCTCGGCAGCATGAAGGCAGCCTTCCAAGTGGGAAAGCAAGGATAGTTCCAGCAGGCTCCCGTTTCCACGCGCACACTCAGCTTACCTCCCTGTGGTTTCTAACCAGTCCAAAGAGACACAGGTTACCCTGCGTTTGCTTCCCTGAACCAACTCCCCGAAGTAGGGTGTTCTGCGTCAAGTGAACCGCCTCAACCAAGGAATGCCCTGCCTAGTTACGCCTCTGGGGCCTGTGGCTATTCCAAAGCCTGCAGGGCCACAGGAAGCACGGGGCTTAAATCGCCGTAAGAACGCAAGCCGACTTTCTCTTGGAGGCAGCGTGACTTCCGGCAGGGGGTGTCCTAGATGGAATGCGAGGCCGAGGGTTTTCTCAGGGCAGCTCAGACTAGGGCAAGGCGTAAGACCTCAAAGGCATGTGAGACGTGCCAGAAGTCTGTTGGTGAAAGTGTGGGTTTGGTGGGGAAACGAATCTGCTCCAGGAGAGAGTGCAGGGCGTTTCCCTACACTCGGCGTATAGAGAGCGGCTCCAAAGGGCTCCGGGCCTGGATGTTGCTCGGCAGACCCAGGGGTGCCTGGGAGTGTTCCGTGTTCCAGCCTGGAACAGGGTGCCCCGGCGAGCCTCCCAGGTGTCCAGGAAACTTTACTGCCGTTAAAGACACGCAGAGCAGAGGCTACGGCCTCATGGAAACTGCTGCGCGGCTCCGCTTCTGCACCTCACGTCAGGGCCTTCCCTCCAGGCCTGTGCTCAATCTGGCTGTCCCGTTAGCGACGCAGCATTGCGAGATGCTGACGTTCTCCTCGAGCAGAGTGCCTTCAGGTACGAGGCCCGCGAAGTAGGCAAAGCAGAGTGTTTTCTCACGGCAGCTCTCACAAGGGCGACGACAAAGATTTCCTGGGAGCTTCGGACTCACCAGAAATCTGGTCCTGAGGCTGTTGGAGGGCTCTGGAAATGTAGCTCTCCTCAAGGAACGTGCAGAGTGTTGCCCATCACTCGGCACGCACACAGGGTCTCCGAGGGGCAGAGCAATGGGCCTCGATGTTGCTCACCCGGACCACGGCGTGGGGGGTGTCTGGAGGTCCTCAGTGACCTTGGAGGGAAGTGGATGCACACCCGAGGGGCCTAGGAGTCCTCAAATGGGAAATTCCGTTAAAATAAACCCGAACAGTGACTAAGAACTCATGGAAACTGCTGCATGCCACCCTTCCTGCCCGGCTACGGAGGGCCTAAACTGGAGGGAAATTCTCACGTTGAGTTTCCCTTTCGTTCTGGAGCTTGTCAGGCTAACCACCACCGCGGCTATGGAAGCACCGGGTTGAAACGGAGCAAACTCATTTTCTTCCCAGAAGCATTTCGACCGGGTTTCCAGGCCTGTCAACAGCAGGGGACGTCAGGCAGCTTCAAGGCAGCATGAATGCAGCCTTCCAAGTGGGAAAGCAAGGATAGTTCCAGCAGGCTCCCGTTTCCACGCGCACACTCAGCTTACCTCCCTGTGGTTTCTAACCAGTCCAAAGAGACACAGGTTACCCTGCGTTTGCTTCCCTGAACCAACTCCCCGAAGTAGGGTGTTCTGCGTCAAGTGAACCGCCTCAACCAAGGAATGCCCTGCCTAGTTACGCCTCTGGGGCCTGTGGCTATTCCAAAGCCTGCAGGGCCACAGGAAGCACGGGGCTTAAATCGCCGTAAGAACGCAAGCCGACTTTCTCTTGGAGGCAGGGTGACCTCCGGCAGGGGGTGTCCTAGATGGAATGCGAGGCCGAGAGTTCTCTCAGGGCAGCTCAGACTAGGGCAAGGCGTAAGACCTCAAAGGCATGTGAGACGTGCCAGAAGTCTGTTCGTGAAAGTGTGGGTTTGGTGGGGAAACGAATCTGCTCCAGGAGAGAGTGCAGGGCGTTTCCCTACACTCGGCGTATAGAGAGCGGCTCCAAAGGGCTCCGGGCCTGGATGTTGCTCGGCAGACCCAGGGGTGCCTGGGAGTGTTCCGTGTTCCAGCCTGGAACAGGGTGCCCCGGCGAGCCTCCCAGGTGTCCAGGAAACTCTACTGCCGTTAAAGACACGCAGAGCAGAGGCTACGGCCTCATGGAAACTGCTGCGCGGCTCCGCTTCTGCACCTCACGTCAGGGCCTTCCCTCCAGGCCTGTGCTCAATCTGGCCGTCCCGTTAGCGACGCAGCATTGCGAGATGCTGACGTTCTCCTCGAGCAGAGTGCCTTCAGGTACGAGGCCCGCGAAGTAGGCAAAGCAGAGTGTTTTCTCACGGCAGCTCTCACAAGGGCGACGACAAAGATTTCCTGGGAGCTTCGGACTCACCAGAAATCTGGTCCTGAGGCTGTTGGAGGGCTCTGGAAATGTAGCTCTCCTCAAGGAACGTGCAGAGTGTTGCCCATCACTCGGCACGCACACAGGGCCTCCGAGGGGCAGAGCAATGGGCCTCGATGTTGCTCAGCCGGACCACGGCATGGGGGGTGTCTGGAGGTCCTCAGTGACCTTGGAGGGAAGTGGATGCACACCCGAGGGGCCTAGGAGTCCTCAAATGGGAAATTCCGTTAAAATAAACCCGAACAGTAACTAAGAACTCATGGAAACTGCTGCATGCCGCCCTTCCTGCCCGGCTACGGAGGGCCTAAACTGGAGGGAAATTCTCACGTTGAGTTTCCCTTTCGTTCTGGAGCTTGTCAGGCTAACCACCACCGCGGCTATGGAAGCACCGGGTTGAAACGGAGCAAACTCATTTTCTTCCCAGAAGCATTTCGACCGGGTTTCCAGGCCTGTCAACAGCAGGGGACGTCAGGCAGCTTCAAGGCAGCATGAATGCAGCCTTCCAAGTGGGAAAGCAAGGATAGTTCCAGCAGGCTCCCGTTTCCACGCGCACACTCAGCTTACCTCCCTGTGGTTTCTATCCTGTCCAAAGAGACACAGGTTACCCTGCGTTTGCTTCCCTGAACCAACTCCCCGAAGTAGGGTGTTCTGCGTCAAGTGAACCGCCTCAACCAAGGAATGCCCTGCCAAGTTACGCCTCTGGGGCCTGTGGCTATTCCAAAGCCTGCAGGGCCACAGGAAGCACGGGGCTTAAATCGCCGTAAGAACGCAAGCCGATTTTCTCTTGGAGGCAGGGTGACTTCCGGCAGGGGGTGTCCTAGATGGAATCCGAGGCCGAGGGTTTTCTCAGGGCAGCTCAGACTAGGGCAAGGCGTAAGACCTCAAAGGCATGTGAGACGTGCCAGAAGTCTGTTGGTGAAAGTGTGGGTTTGGTGGGGAAACGAATCTGCTCCAGGAGAGAGTGCAGGGCGTTTCCCTACACTCGGCGTATAGAGAGCGGCTCCAAAGGGCTCCGGGCCTGGATGTTGCTCGGCAGACCCAGGGGTGCCTGGGAGTGTTCCGTGTTCCAGCCTGGAACAGGGTGCCCCGGCGAGCCTCCCAGGTGTCCAGGAAACTCTACTGCCGTTAAAGACACGCAGAGCAGAGGCTACGGCCTCATGGAAACTGCTGCGCGGCTCCGCTTCTGCTCCTCACGTCAGGGCCTTCCCTCCAGGCCTGTGCTCAATCTGGCCGTCCCGTTAGCGACGCAGCATTGCGAGATGCTGACGTTCTCCTCGAGCAGAGTGCCTTCAGGTACGAGGCCCGCGAAGTAGGCAAAGCAGAGTGTTTTCTCACGGCAGCTCTCACAAGGGCGACGACAAATATTTCCTGGGAGCTTCGGACTCACCACAAATCTGGTCCTGAGGCTGTTGGAGGGCTCTGGAAATGTAGCTCTCCTCAAGGAAAGTGCAGAGTGTTGCCCATCACTCGGCACGCACACAGGGCCTCCGAGGGGCAGAGCAATGGGCCTCGATGTTGCTCAGCCGGACCACGGCGTGGGGGGTGTCTGGAGGTCCTCAGTGACCTTGGAGGGAAGTGGATGCACACCCGAGGGGCCTAGGAGTCCTCAAATGGGAAATTCCGTTAAAATAAACCCGAACAGTGACTAAGAACTCATGGAAACTGCTGCATGCCGCCCTTTCTGCCCGGCTACGCAGGGCCTAAACTGGAGGGAAATTCTCACGTTGAGTTTCCCTTTCGTTCTGGAGCTTGTCAGGCTAACCACCACCGCGGCTATGGAAGCACCGGGTTGAAACGGAGCAAACTCATTTTCTTCCCAGAAGCATTTCGACCGGGTTTCCAGGCCTGTCAACCGCAGGGGACGTCAGGCAGCTTCACGGCAGTATGAAGGCAGCCTTCCAAGTGGAACAGCAAGGATAGTTCCAGCAGGCTCCCGTTTCCACGCGCACACTCAGCTTACCTCCCTGTGGTTTCTAACCAGTCCAAAGAGACACAGGTTACCCTGCGTTTGCTTCCCTGAACCAACTCCCCGAAGTAGGGTGTTCTGCGTCAAGTGAACCGCCTCAACCAAGGAATGCCCTGCCTAGTTACGCCTCTGGGGCCTGTGGCTATTCCAAAGCCTGCAGGGCCACAGGAAGCACGGGGCTTAAATCGCCGTAAGAACGCAAGCCGACTTTCTCTTGGAGGCAGCGTGACTTCCGGCAGGGGGTGTCCTAGATGGAATGCGAGGCCGAGGGTTTTCTCAGGGCAGCTCAGACTAGGGCAAGGCGTAAGAACTCAAAGGCATGTGAGACGTGCCAGAAGTCTGTTGGTGAAAGTGTGGGTTTGGTGGGGAAACGAATCTGCTCCAGGAGAGAGTGCAGGGCGTTTCCCTACACTCGGCGTATAGAGAGCGGCTCCAAAGGGCTCCGGGCCTGGATGTTGCTCGGCAGACCCAGGGGTGCCTGGGAGTACTCCGTGTTCCAGCCTGGAACAGGATGCCCCCGCGAGCCTCCCAGGTGTCCAGGAAACTCTACTGCCGTTAAAGACACGCAGAGCAGAGGCTACGGCCTCATGGAAACTGCTGCGCGGCTCCGCTTCTGCTCCTCACGTCAGGGCCTTCCCTCCAGGCCTGTGCTCAATCTGGCCGTCCCGTTAGCGACGCAGCATTGCGAGATGCTGACGTTCTCCTCGAGCAGAGTGCCTTCAGGTACGCGGCCCGCGAAGTAGGCAAAGCAGAGTGTTTTCTCACGGCAGCTCTCACAAGGGCGACGACAAAGATTTCCTGGGAGCTTCGGACTCACCAGAAATCTGGTCCTGAGGCTGTTGGAGGGCTCTGGAAATGTAGCTCTCCTCAAGGAACGTGCAGAGTGTTGCCCATCACTCGGCACGCACACAGGGCCTCCGAGGGGCAGAGCAATGGGCCTCGATGTTGCTCAGCCCGACCACGGCGTGGGGGGGTGTCTGGAGGTCCTCAGTGACCTTGGAGGGAAGTGGATGCACACCCGAGGGGCCTAGGAGTCCTCAAATGGGAAATTCCGTTAAAATAAACCCGAACAGTGACTAAGAACTCATGGAAACTGCTGCATGCCGCCCTTCCTGCCCGGCTACGGAGGGCCTAAACTGGAGGGAAATTCTCACGTTGAGTTTCCCTTTCGTTCTGGAGCTTGTCAGGCTAACCACCACCGCGGCTATGGAAGCACCGGGTTGAAACGGAGCAAACTCATTTTCTTCCCAGAAGCATTTCGACCGGGTTTCCAGGCCTGTCAACAGCAGGGGACGTCAGGCAGCTTCAAGGCAGCATGAAGGCAGCCTTCCAAGTGGGAAAGCAAGGATAGTTCCAGCAGGCTCCCGTTTCCACGCGCACACTCAGCTTACCTCCCTGTGGTTTCTAACCAGTCCAAAGAGACACAGGTTACCCTGTGTTTGCTTCCCTGAACCAACTCCCCGAAGTAGGGTGTTCTGCGTCAAGTGAACCGCCTCAACCAAGGAATGCCCTGCCTAGTTACACCTCTGGGGCCCGTGGATATTCCAAATCCTGCAGGGCCACAGGAAGCACGGGGCTTAAATCGCCGTAAGAAAGCAAGCCGACTTTCTCTTGGAGGCAGGGTGACTTCCGGCAGGGGGTGTCCTAGATGGAATGCGAGGCCGAGGGTTTTCTCAGGGCAGCTCAGACTAGGGCAAGGCGTAAGACCTCAAAGGCATGTGAGACGTGCCAGAAGTCTGTTGGTGAAAGTGTGGGTTTGGTGGGGAAACGAATCTGCTCCAGGAGAGAGTGCAGGGCGTTTCCCTACACTCGGCGTATAGAGAGCGGCTCCAAAGGGCTCCGGGCCTGGATGTTGCTCGGCAGACCCAGGGGTGCCTGGGAGTACTCCGTGTTCCAGCCTGGAACAGGGTGCCCCCGCGAGCCTCCCAGGTGTCCAGGAAACTCTACTGCCGTTAAAGACACGCAGAGCAGAGGCTACGGCCTCATGGAAACTGCTGCGCGGCTCCGCTTCTGCACCTCACGTCAGGGCCTTCCCTCCAGGCCTGTGCTCAATCTGGCCGTCCCGTTAGCGACGCAGCATTGCGAGATGCTGACGTTCTCCTCGAGCAGAGTGCCTTCAGGTACGAGGCCCGCGAAGTAGGCAAAGCAGAGTGTTTTCTCACGGCAGCTCTCACAAGGGCGACGACAAAGATTTCCTGGGAGCTTCGGACTCACCAGAAATCTGGTCCTGAGGCTGTTGGAGGGCTCTGGAAATGTAGCTCTCCTCAAGGAACGTGCAGAGTGTTGCCCATCACTCGGCACGCACACAGGGCCTCCGAGGGGCAGAGCAATGGGCCTCGATGTTGCTCAGCCCGACCACGGCGTGGGGGGTGTCTGGAGGTCCTCAGTGACCTTGGAGGGAAGTGGATGCACACCCGAGGGGCCTAGGAGTCCTCAAATGGGAAATTCCGTTAAAATAAACCCGAACAGTGACTAAGAACTCATGGAAACTGCTGCATGCCGCCCTTCCTGCCCGGCTACGCAGGGCCTAAACTGGAGGGAAATTCTCACGTTGAGTTTCCCTTTCGTTCTGGAGCTTGTCAGGCTAACCACCACCGCGGCTATGGAAGCACCGGGTTGAAACGGAGCAAACTCATTTTCTTCCCAGAAGAATTTCGACCGGGTTTCCAGGCCTGTCAACAGCAGGGGACGTCAGGCAGCTTCACGGCAGCATGAAGGCAGCCTTCCAAGTGGGAAAGCAAGGATACTTCCAGCAGGCTCCCGTTTCCACGCGCACACTCAGCTTACCTCCCTGTGGTTTCTAACCAGTCCAAGGAGACACAGGTTACCCTGCGTTTGCTTCCCTGAACCAACTCCCCGAAGTAGGGTGTTCTGCGTCAAGTGAACCGCCTCAACCAAGGAATGCCCTGCCTAGTTACGCCTCTGGGGCCTGTGGCTATTCCAAAGCCTGCAGGGCCACAGGAAGCAAGGGGCTTAAATCGCCTTAAGAACGCAAGCCGACATTCTCTTGGAGGCAGCGTGACTTCCGGCAGGGGGTGTCCTAGATGGAATGCGAGGCCGAGAGTTCTCTCAGGGCAGCTCAGACTAGGGCAAGGCGTAAGACCTCAAAGGCATGTGAGACGTGCCAGAAGTCTGTTGGTGAAAGTGTGGGTTTGGTGGGGAAACGAATCTGCTCCAGGAGAGAGTGCAGGGCGTTTCCCTACACTCGGCGTATAGAGAGCGGCTCCAAAGGGCTCCGGGCCTGGATGTTGCTCGGCAGACCCAGGGGTGCCTGGGAGTGTTCCGTGTTCCAGCCTGGAACAGGGTGCCCCCGCGAGCCTCCCAGGTGTCCAGGAAACTCTACTGCCGTTAAAGACACGCAGAGCAGAGGCTACGGCCTCATGGAAACTGCTGCGCGGCTCCGCTTCTGCACCTCACGTCAGGGCCTTCCCTCCAGGCCTGTGCTCAATCTGGCCGTCCCGTTAGCGACGCAGCATTGCGAGATGCTGACGTTCTCCTCGAGCAGAGTGCCTTCAGGTACGAGGCCCGCGAAGTAGGCAAAGCAGAGTGTTTTCTCACGGCAGCTCTCACAAGGGCGACGACAAAGATTTCCTGGGAGCTTCGGACTCACCAGAAATCTGGTCCTGAGGCTGTTGGAGGGCTCTGGAAATGTAGCTCTCCTCAAGGAACGTGCAGAGTGTTGCCCATCACTCGGCACGCACACAGGGCCTCCGAGGGGCAGAGCAATGGGCCTCGATGTTGCTCAGCCCGACCACGGCGTGGGGGGTGTCTGGAGGTCCTCAGTGACCTTGGAGGGAAGTGGATGCACACCCGAGGGGCCTAGGAGTCCTCAAATGGGAAATTCCGTTAAAATAAACCCGAACAGTGACTAAGAACTCATGGAAACTGCTGCATGCCGCCCTTCCTGCCCGGCTACGGAGGGCCTAAACTGGAGGGAAATTCTCACGTTGAGTTTCCCTTTCGTTCTGGAGCTTGTCAGGCTAACCACCACCGCGGCTATGGAAGCACCGGGTTGAAACGGAGCAAACTCATTTTCTTCCCAGAAGCATTTCGACCGGGTTTCCAGGCCTGTCAACAGCAGGGGACGTCAGGCAGCTTCACGGCAGCATGAAGGCAGCCTTCCAAGTGGGAAAGCAAGGATAGTTCCAGCAGGCTCCCGTTTCCACGCGCACACTCAGCTTACCTCCCTGTGGTTTCTAACCAGTCCAAAGAGACACAGGTTACCCTGCGTTTGCTTCCCTGAACCAACTCCCCGAAGTAGGGTGTTCTGCGTCAAGTGAACCGCCTCAACCAAGGAATGCCCTGCCTAGTTACGCCTCTGGGGACTGTGGCTATTCCAAAGCCTGCAGGGCCACAGGAAGCACGGGGCTTAAATCGCCGTAAGAACGCAAGCCGACTTTCTCTTGGAGGCAGCGTGACTTCCGGCAGGGGGTGTCCTAGATGGAATGCGAGGCCGAGGGTTTTCTCAGGGCAGCTCAGACTAGGGCAAGGCGTAAGACCTCAAAGGCATGTGAGACGTGCCAGAAGTCTGTTGGTGAAAGTGTGGGTTTGGTGGGGAAACGAATCTGCTCCAGGAGAGAGTGCAGGGCGTTTCCCTACACTCGGCGTATAGAGAGCGGCTCCAAAGGGCTCCGGGCCTGGATGTGGCTCGGCAGACCCAGGGGTGCCTGGGAGTGTTCCGTGTTCCAGCCTGGAACAGGGTGCCCCGGTGAGCCTCCCAGGTGTCCAGGAAACTCTACTGCCGTTAAAGACACGCAGAGCAGAGGCTACGGCCCCATGGAAACTGCTGCGCGGCTCCGCTTCTGCTCCTCACGTCAGGGCCTTCCCTCCAGGCCTGTGCTCAATCTGGCCGTCCCGTTAGCGACGCAGCATTGCGAGATGCTGACGTTCTCCTCGAGCAGAGTGCCTTCAGGTACGAGGCCCGCGAAGTAGGCAAAGCAGAGTGTTTTCTCACGGCAGCTCTCACAAGGGCGACGACAAATATTTCCTGGGAGCTTCGGACTCACCAGAAATCTGGTCCTGAGGCTGTTGGAGGGCTCTGGAAATGTAGCTCTCCTCAAGGAACGTGCAGAGTGTTGCCCATCACTCGGCACGCACACAGGGCCTCCGAGGGGCAGAGCAATGGGCCTCGATGTTGCTCAGCCCGACCACGGCGTGGGGGGTGTCTGGAGGTCCTCAGTGACCTTGGAGGGAAGTGGATGCACACCCGAGGGGCCTAGGAGTCCTCAAATGGGAAATTCCGTTAAAATAAACCCGAACAGTGACTAAGAACTCATGGAAACTGCTGCATGCCGCCCTTTCTGCCCGGCTACGCAGGGCCTAAACTGGAGGGAAATTCTCACGTTGAGTTTCCCTTTCGTTCTGGAGCTTGTCAGGCTAACCACCACCGCGGCTATGGAAGCACCGGGTTGAAACGGAGCAAACTCATTTTCTTCCCAGAAGCATTTCGACCGGGTTTCCAGGCCTGTCAACCGCAGGGGACGTCAGGCAGCTTCACGGCAGCATGAAGGCAGCCTTCCAAGTGGAACAGCAAGGATAGTTCCAGCAGGCTCCCGTTTCCACGCGCACACTCAGCTTACCTCCCTGTGGTTTCTAACCAGTCCAAAGAGACACAGGTTACCCGGCGTTTGCTTCCCTGAACCAACTCCCCGAAGTAGGGTGTTCTGCGTCAAGTGAACCGCCTCAACCAAGGAATGCCCTGCCTAGTTACGCCTCTGGGGCCTGTGGCTATTCCAAAGCCTGCAGGGCCACAGGAAGCACGGGGCTTAAATCGCCGTAAGAACGAAAGCCGACTTTCTCTTGGAGGCAGGGTGACTTCCGGCAGGGGGTGTCCTAGATGGAATGCGAGGCCGAGGGTTTTCTCAGGGCAGCTCAGACTAGGGCAAGGCGTAAGACCTCAAAGGCATGTGAGACGTGCCAGAAGTCTGTTGGTGAAAGTGTGGGTTTGGTGGGGAAACGAATCTGCTCCAGGAGAGAGTGCAGGGCGTTTCCCTACACTCGGCGTATAGAGAGCGGCTCCAAAGGGCTCCGGGCCTGGATGTTGCTCGGCAGACCCAGGGGTGCCTGGGAGTACTCCGTGTTCCAGCCTGGAACAGGATGCCCCCGCGAGCCTCCCAGGTGTCCAGGAAACTCTACTGCCGTTAAAGACACGCAGAGCAGAGGCTACGGCCTCATGGAAACTGCTGCGCGGCTCCGCTTCTGCTCCTCACGTCAGGGCCTTCCCTCCAGGCCTGTGCTCAATCTGGCCGTCCCGTTAGCGACGCAGCATTGCGAGATGCTGACGTTCTCCTCGAGCAGAGTGCCTTCAGGTACGAGGCCCGCGAAGTAGGCAAAGCAGAGTGTTTTCTCACGGCAGCTCTCACAAGGGCGACGACAAAGATTTCCTGGGAGCTTCGGACTCACCAGAAATCTGGTCCTGAGGCTGTTGGAGGGCTCTGGAAATGTAGCTCTCCTCAAGGAACGTGCAGAGTGTTGCCCATCACTCGGCACGCACACAGGGCCTCCGAGGGGCAGAGCAATGGGCCTCGATGTTGCTCAGCCGGACCACGGCGTGGGGGGTGTCTGGAGGTCCTCAGTGACCTTGGAGGGAAGTGGATGCACACCCGAGGGGCCTAGGAGTCCTCAAATGGGAAATTCCGTTAAAATAAACCCGAACAGTGACTAAGAACTCATGGAAACTGCTGCATGCCGCCCTTCCTGCCCGGCTACGGAGGGCCTAAACTGGAGGGAAATTCTCACGTTGAGTTTCCCTTTCGTTCTGGAGCTTGTCAGGCTAACCACCACCGCGGCTATGGAAGCACCGGGTTGAAACGGAGCAAACTCATTTTCTTCCCAGAAGCATTTCGACCGGGTTTCCAGGCCTGTCAACAGCAGGGGACGTCAGGCAGCTTCACGGCAGCATGAAGGCAGCCTTCCAAGTGGGAAAGCAAGGATAGTTCCAGCAGGCTCCCGTTTCCACGCGCACACTCAGCTTACCTCCCTGTGGTTTCTAACCAGTCCAAAGAGACACAGGTTACCCTGCGTTTGCTTCCCTGAACCAACTCCCCGAAGTAGGGTGTTCTGCGTCAAGTGAACCGCCTCAACCAAGGAATGCCCTGCCTAGTTACGCCTCTGGCGACTGTGGCTATTCCAAAGCCTGCAGGGCCACAGGAAGCACGGGGCTTAAATCGCCGTAAGAACGCAAGCCGACTTTCTCTTGGAGGCAGCGTGACTTCCGGCAGGGGGTGTCCTAGATGGAATGCGAGGCCGAGGGTTTTCTCAGGGCAGCTCAGACTAGGGCAAGGCGTAAGACCTCAAAGGCATGTGAGACGTGCCAGAAGTCTGTTGGTGAAAGTGTGGGTTTGGTGGGGAAACGAATCTGCTCCAGGAGAGAGTGCAGGGCGTTTCCCTACACTCGGCGTATAGAGAGCGGCTCCAAAGGGCTCCGGGCCTGGATGTTGCTCGGCAGACCCAGGGGTGCCTGGGAGTGTTCCATGTTCCAGCCTGGAACAGGGTGCCCCGGTGAGCCTCCCAGGTGTCCAGGAAACTCTACTGCCGTTAAAGACACGCAGAGCAGAGGCTACGGCCCCATGGAAACTGCTGCGCGGCTCCGCTTCTGCTCCTCACGTCAGGGCCTTCCCTCCAGGCCTGTGCTCAATCTGGCCGTCCCGTTAGCGACGCAGCATTGCGAGATGCTGACGTTCTCCTCGAGCAGAGTGCCTTCAGGTACGAGGCCCGCGAAGTAGGCAAAGCAGAGTGTTTTCTCACGGCAGCTCTCACAAGGGCGACGACAAATATTTCCTGGGAGCTTCGGACTCACCAGAAATCTGGTCCTGAGGCTGTTGGAGGGCTCTGGAAATGTAGCTCTCCTCAAGGAACGTGCAGAGTGTTGCCCATCACTCGGCACGCACACAGGGCCTCCGAGGGGCAGAGCAATGGGCCTCGATGTTGCTCAGCCGGACCACGGCGTGGGGGGTGTCTGGAGGTCCTCAGTGACCTTGGAGGGAAGTGGATGCACACCCGAGGGGCCTAGGAGTCCTCAAATGGGAAATTCCGTTAAAATAAACCCGAACAGTGACTAAGAACTCATGGAAACTGCTGCATGCCGCCCTTCCTGCCCGGCTACGCAGGGCCTAAACTGGAGGGAAATTCTCACGTTGAGTTTCCCTTTCGTTCTGGAGCTTGTCAGGCTAACCACCACCGCGGCTATGGAAGCACCGGGTTGAGACGGAGCAAACTCATTTTCTTCCCAGAAGCATTTCGACCGGGTTTCCAGGCCTGTCAACAGCAGGGGACGTCAGGCAGCTTCACGGCAGCATGAAGGCAGCCTTCCAAGTGGGAAAGCAAGGATAGTTCCAGCAGGCTCCCGTTTCCACGCGCACACTCAGCTTACCTCCCTGTGGTTTCTAACCAGTCCAAAGAGACACAGGTTACCCTGCGTTTGCTTCCCTGAACCAACTCCCCGAAGTAGGGTGTTCTGCGTCAAGTGAACCGCCTCAACCAAGGAATGCCCTGCCTAGTTACGCCTCTGGGGACTGTGGCTATTCCAAAGCCTGCAGGGCCACAGGAAGCACGGGGCTTAAATCGCCGTAAGAACGCAAGCCGACTTTCTCTTGGAGGCAGCGTGACTTCCGGCAGGGGGTGTCCTAGATGGAATGCGAGGCCGAGGGTTTTCTCAGGGCAGCTCAGACTAGGGCAAGGCGTAAGACCTCAAAGGCATGTGAGACGTGCCAGAAGTCTGTTGGTGAA
This sequence comes from Grampus griseus, assembly GCF_964374135.1. Classification (NCBI taxonomy): domain Eukaryota; kingdom Metazoa; phylum Chordata; class Mammalia; order Artiodactyla; family Delphinidae; genus Grampus; species Grampus griseus. Next base: position 35,512,474 of record NC_139012.1, on the reverse strand, counting down.
AGTGTGGGTTTGGTGGGGAAACGAATCTGCTCCAGGAGAGAGTGCAGGGCGTTTCCCTACACTCGGCGTATAGAGAGCGGCTCCAAAGGGCTCCGGGCCTGGATGTTGCTCGGCAGACCCAGGGGTGCCTGGGAGTGTTCCATGTTCCAGCCTGGAACAGGGTGCCCCGGTGAGCCTCCCAGGTGTCCAGGAAACTCTACTGCCGTTAAAGACACGCAGAGCAGAGGCTACGGCCCCATGGAAACTGCTGCGCGGCTCCGCTTCTGCTCCTCACGTCAGGGCCTTCCCTCCAGGCCTGTGCTCAATCTGGCCGTCCCGTTAGCGACGCAGCATTGCGAGATGCTGACGTTCTCCTCGAGCAGAGTGCCTTCAGGTACGAGGCCCGCGAAGTAGGCAAAGCAGAGTGTTTTCTCACGGCAGCTCTCACAAGGGCGACGACAAAGATTTCCTGGGAGCTTCGGACTCACCAGAAATCTGGTCCTGAGGCTGTTGGAGGGCTCTGGAAATGTAGCTCTCCTCAAGGAACGTGCAGAGTGTTGCCCATCACTCGGCACGCACACAGGGCCTCCGAGGGGCAGAGCAATGGGCCTCGATGTTGCTCAGCCGGACCACGGCGTGGGGGGTGTCTGGAGGTCCTCAGTGACCTTGGAGGGAAGTGGATGCACACCCGAGGGGCCTAGGAGTCCTCAAATGGGAAATTCCGTTAAAATAAACCCGAACAGTGACTAAGAACTCATGGAAACTGCTGCATGCCGCCCTTTCTGCCCGGCTACGCAGGGCCTAAACTGGAGGGAAATTCTCACGTTGAGTTTCCCTTTCGTTCTGGAGCTTGTCAGGCTAACCACCACCGCGGCTATGGAAGCACCGGGTTGAAACGGAGCAAACTCATTTTCTTCCCAGAAGCATTTCGACCGGGTTTCCAGGCCTGTCAACCGCAGGGGACGTCAGGCAGCTTCACGGCAGCATGAAGGCAGCCTTCCAAGTGGAACAGCAAGGATAGTTCCAGCAGGCTCCCGTTTCCACGCGCACACTCAGCTTACCTCCCTGTGGTTTCTAACCAGTCCAAAGAGACACAGGTTACCCGGCGTTTGCTTCCCTGAACCAACTCCCCGAAGTAGGGTGTTCTGCGTCAAGTGAACCGCCTCAACCAAGGAATGCCCTGCCTAGTTACGCCTCTGGGGCCTGTGGCTATTCCAAAGCCTGCAGGGCCACAGGAAGCACGGGGCTTAAATCGCCGTAAGAACGAAAGCCGACTTTCTCTTGGAGGCAGGGTGACTTCCGGCAGGGGGTGTCCTAGATGGAATGCGAGGCCGAGGGTTTTCTCAGGGCAGCTCAGACTAGGGCAAGGCGTAAGACCTCAAAGGCATGTGAGACGTGCCAGAAGTCTGTTGGTGAAAGTGTGGGTTTGGTGGGGAAACGAATCTGCTCCAGGAGAGAGTGCAGGGCGTTTCCCTACACTCGGCGTATAGAGAGCGGCTCCAAAGGGCTCCGGGCCTGGATGTTGCTCGGCAGACCCAGGGGTGCCTGGGAGTACTCCGTGTTCCAGCCTGGAACAGGGTGCCCCCGCGAGCCTCCCAGGTGTCCAGGAAACTCTACTGCCGTTAAAGACACGCAGAGCAGAGGCTACGACCTCATGGAAACTGCTGCGCGGCGCCGCTTCTGCTCCTCACGTCAGGGCCTTCCCTCCAGGCCTGTGCTCAATCTGGCCGTCCCGTTAGCGACGCAGCATTGCGAGATGCTGACGTTCTCCTCGAGCAGAGTGCCTTCAGGTACGAGGCCCGCGAAGTAGGCAAATCAGAGTGTTTTCTCACGGCAGCTCTCACAAGGGCGACGACAAAGATTTCCTGGGAGCTTCGGACTCACCAGAAATCTGGTCCTGAGGCTGTTGGAGGGCTCTGGAAATGTAGCTCTCCTCAAGGAACGTGCAGAGTGTTGCCCATCACTCGGCACGCACACAGGGCCTCCGAGGGGCAGAGCAATGGGCCTCGATGTTGCTCAGCCGGACACGGCGTGGGGGGTGTCTGGAGGTCCTCAGTGACCTTGGAGGGAAGTGGATGCACACCCGAGGGGCCTAGGAGTCCTCAAATGGGAAATTCCGTTAAAATAAACCCGAACAGTGACTAAGAACTCATGGAAACTGCTGCATGCCGCCCTTCCTGCCCGGCTACGCAGGGCCTAAACTGGAGGGAAATTCTCACGTTGAGTTTCCCTTTCGTTCTGGAGCTTGTCAGGCTAACCACCACCGCGGCTATGGAAGCACCGGGTTGAAACGGAGCAAACTCATTTTCTTCCCAGAAGCATTTCGACCGGGTTTCCAGGCCTGTCAACAGCAGGGGACGTCAGGCAGCTTCACGGCAGCATGAAGGCAGCCTTCCAAGTGGAACAGCAAGGATAGTTCCAGCAGGCTCCCGTTTCCACGCGCACACTCAGCTTACCTCCCTGTGGTTTCTAACCAGTCCAAAGAGACACAGGTTACCCTGCGTTTGCTTCCCTGAACCAACTCCCCGAAGTAGGGTGTTCTGCGTCAAGTGAACCGCCTCAACCAAGGAATGCCCTGCCTAGTTACGCCTCTGGGGCCTGTGGCTATTCCAAAGCCTGCAGGGCCACAGGAAGCACGGGGCTTAAATCGCCGTAAGAACGCAAGCCGACTTTCTCTTGGAGGCAGCGTGACTTCCGGCAGGGGGTGTCCTAGATGGAATGCGAGGCCGAGGGTTTTCTCAGGGCAGCTCAGACTAGGGCAAGGCGTAAGACCTCAAAGGCATGTGAGACGTGCCAGAAGTCTGTTGGTGAAAGTGTGGGTTTGGTGGGGAAACGAATCTGCTCCAGGAGAGAGTGCAGGGCGTTTCCCTACACTCGGCGTATAGAGAGCGGCTCCAAAGGGCTCCGGGCCTGGATGTTGCTCGGCAGACCCAGGGGTGCCTGGGAGTACTCCGTGTTCCAGCCTGGAACAGGGTGCCCCCGCGAGCCTCCCAGGTGTCCAGGAAACTCTACTGCCGTTAAAGACACGCAGAACAGAGGCTACGACCTCATGGAAACTGCTGTGCGGCGCCGCTTCTGCTCCTCACGTCAGGGCCTTCCCTCCAGGCCTGTGCTCAATCTGGCCGTCCCGTTAGCGACGCAGCATTGCGAGATGCTGACGTTCTCCTCGAGCAGAGTGCCTTCAGGTACGAGGCCCGCGAAGTAGGCAAAGCAGAGTGTTTTCTCACGGCAGCTCTCACAAGGGCGACGACAAAGATTTCCTGGGAGCTTCGGACTCACCAGAAATCTGGTCCTGAGGCTGTTGGAGGGCTCTGGAAATGTAGCTCTCCTCAAGGAACGTGCAGAGTGTTGCCCATCACTCGGCACGCACACAGGGCCTCCGAGGGGCAGAGCAATGGGCCTCGATGTTGCTCAGCCGGACCACGGCGTGGGGGGTGTCTGGAGGTCCTCAGTGACCTTGGAGGGAAGTGGATGCACACCCGAGGGGCCTAGGAGTCCTCAAATGGGAAATTCCGTTAAAATAAACCCGAACAGTGACTAAGAACTCATGGAAACTGCTGCATGCCGCCCTTCCTGCCCGGCTACGCAGGGCCTAAACTGGAGGGAAATTCTCACGTTGAGTTTCCCTTTCGTTCTGGAGCTTGTCAGGCTAACCACCACCGCGGCTATGGAAGCACCGGGTTGAAACGGAGCAAACTCATTTTCTTCCCAGAAGCATTTCGACCGGGTTTCCAGGCCTGTCAACAGCAGGGGACGTCAGGCAGCTTCAAGGCAGCACGAAGGCAGACTTCCAAGTGGGAAAGCAAGGATAGTTCCAGCAGGCTCCCGTTTCCACGCGCACACTCAGCTTACCTCCCTGTGGTTTCTAACCAGTCCAAAGAGACACAGGTTACCCTGCGTTTGCTTCCCTGAACCAACTCCCCGAAGTAGGGTGTTCTGCGTCAAGTGAACCGCCTCAACCAAGGAATGCCCTGCCTAGTTACGCCTCTGGGGCCTGTGGCTATTCCAAAGCCTGCAGGGCCACAGGAAGCACGGGGCTTAAATCGCCGTAAGAACGCAAGCCGACTTTCTCTTGGAGGCAGCGTGACTTCCGGCAGGGGGTGTCCTAGATGGAATGCGAGGCCGAGGGTTTTCTCAGGGCAGCTCAGACTAGGGCAAGGCGTAAGACCTCAAAGGCATGTGAGACGTGCCAGAAGTCTGTTGGTGAAAGTGTGGGTTTGGTGGGGAAACGAATCTGCTCCAGGAGAGAGTGCAGGGCGTTTCCCTACACTCGGCGTATAGAGAGCGGCTCCAAAGGGCTCCGGGCCTGGATGTTGCTCGGCAGACCCAGGGGTGCTTGGGAGTGTTCCGTGTTCCAGCCTGGAACAGGGTGCCCCCGCGAGCCTCCCAGGTGTCCAGGAAACTCTACTGCCGTTAAAGACACGCAGAGCAGAGGCTACGGCCTCATGGAAACTGCTGCGCGGCTCCGCTTCTGCACCTCACGTCAGGGCCTTCCCTCCAGGCCTGTGCTCAATCTGGCCGTCCCGTTAGCGACGCAGCATTGCGAGATGCTGACGTTCTCCTCGAGCAGAGTGCCTTCAGGTACGAGGCCCGCGAAGTAGGCAAAGCAGAGTGTTTTCTCACGGCAGCTCTCACAAGGGCGACGACAAAGATTTCCTGGGAGCTTCGGACTCACCAGAAATCTGGTCCTGAGGCTGTTGGAGGGCTCTGGAAATGTAGCTCTCCTCAAGGAACGTGCAGAGTGTTGCCCATCACTCGGCACGCACACAGGGTCTCCAAGGGGCAGAGCAATGGGCCTCGATGTTCCTCAGCCGGACCACGGCGTGGGGGGTGTCTGGAGGTCCTCAGTGACCTTGGAGGGAAGTGGATGCACACCCGAGGGGCCTAGGAGTCCTCAAATGGGAAATTCCGTAAAAATAAACCCGAACAGTGACTAAGAACTCATGGAAACTGCTGCATGCCGCCCTTCCTGCCCGGCTACGCAGGGCCTAAACTGGAGGGAAATTCTCACGTTGAGTTTCCCTTTCGTTCTGGAGCTTGTCAGGCTAACCACCACCGCGGCTATGGAAGCACCGGGTTGAAACGGAGCAAACTCATTTTCTTCCCAGAAGCATTTCGACCGGGTTTCCAGGCCTGTCAACAGCAGGGGACGTCAGGCAGCTTCACGGCAGCATGAAGGCAGCCTTCCAAGTGGAACAGCAAGGATAGTTCCAGCAGGCTCCCGTTTCCACGCGCACACTCAGCTTACCTCCCTGTGGTTTCTAACCAGTCCAAAGAGACACAGGTTACCCTGTGTTTGCTTCCCTGAACCAACTCCCCGAAGTAGGGTGTTCTGCGTCAAGTGAACCGCCTCAACCAAGGAATGCCCTGCCTAGTTACGCCTCTGGGGCCTGTGGCTATTCCAAAGCCTGCAGGGCCACAGGAAGCACGGGGCTTAAATCGCCGTAAGAACGCAAGCCGACTTTCTCTTGGAGGCAGCGTGACTTCCGGCAGGGGGTGTCCTAGATGGAATGCGAGGCCGAGGGTTTTCTCAGGGCAGCTCAGACTAGGGCAAGGCGTAAGACCTCAAAGGCATGTGAGACGTGCCAGAAGTCTGTTGGTGAAAGTGTGGGTTTGGTGGGGAAACGAATCTGCTCCAGGAGAGAGTGCAGGGCGTTTCCCTACACTCGGCGTATAGAGAGCGGCTCCAAAGGGCTCCGGGCCTGGATGTTGCTCGGCAGACCCAGGGGTGCCTGGGAGTACTCCGTGTTCCAGCCTGGAACAGGATGCCCCCGCGAGCCTCCCAGGTGTCCAGGAAACTCTACTGCCGTTAAAGACACGCAGAGCAGAGGCTACGGCCTCATGGAAACTGCTGCGCGGCTCCGCTTCTGCTCCTCACGTCAGGGCCTTCCCTCCAGGCCTGTGCTCAATCTGGCCGTCCCGTTAGCGACGCAGCATTGCGAGATGCTGACGTTCTCCTCGAGCAGAGTGCCTTCAGGTACGAGGCCCGCGAAGTAGGCAAAGCAGAGTGTTTTCTCACGGCAGCTCTCACAAGGGCGACGACAAAGATTTCCTGGGAGCTTCGGACTCACCAGAAATCTGGTCCTGAGGCTGTTGGAGGGCTCTGGAAATGTAGCTCTCCTCAAGGAACGTGCAGAGTGTTGCCCATCACTCGGCACGCACACAGGGCCTCCGAGGGGCAGAGCAATGGGCCTCGATGTTGCTCAGCCCGACCACGGCGTGGGGGGTGTCTGGAGGTCCTCAGTGACCTTGGAGGGAAGTGGATGCACACCCGAGGGGCCTAGGAGTCCTCAAATGGGAAATTCCGTAAAAATAAACCCGAACAGTGACTAAGAACTCATGGAAACTGCTGCATGCCGCCCTTCCTGCCCGGCTACGCAGGGCCTAAACTGGAGGGAAATTCTCACGTTGAGTTTCCCTTTCGTTCTGGAGCTTGTCAGGCTAACCACCACCGCGGCTATGGAAGCACCGGGTTGAAACGGAGCAAACTCATTTTCTTCCCAGAAGCATTTCGACCGGGTTTCCAGGCCTGTCAACAGCAGGGGACGTCAGGCAGCTTCACGGCAGCATGAAGGCAGCCTTCCAAGTGGAACAGCAAGGATAGTTCCAGCAGGCTCCCGTTTCCACGCGCACACTCAGCTTACCTCCCTGTGGTTTCTAACCAGTCCAAAGAGACACAGGTTACCCTGTGTTTGCTTCCCTGAACCAACTCCCCGAAGTAGGGTGTTCTGCGTCAAGTGAACCGCCTCAACCAAGGAATGCCCTGCCTAGTTACGCCTCTGGGGCCTGTGGCTATTCCAAAGCCTGCAGGGCCACAGGAAGCACGGGGCTTAAATCGCCGTAAGAACGCAAGCCGACTTTCTCTTGGAGGCAGCGTGACTTCCGGCAGGGGGTGTCCTAGATGGAATGCGAGGCCGAGGGTTTTCTCAGGGCAGCTCAGACTAGGGCAAGGCGTAAGACCTCAAAGGCATGTGAGACGTGCCAGAAGTCTGTTGGTGAAAGTGTGGGTTTGGTGGGGAAACGAATCTGCTCCAGGAGAGAGTGCAGGGCGTTTCCCTACACTCGGCGTATAGAGAGCGGCTCCAAAGGGCTCCGGGCCTGGATGTTGCTCGGCAGACCCAGGGGTGCCTGGGAGTACTCCGTGTTCCAGCCTGGAACAGGATGCCCCCGCGAGCCTCCCAGGTGTCCAGGAAACTCTACTGCCGTTAAAGACACGCAGAGCAGAGGCTACGGCCTCATGGAAACTGCTGCGCGGCTCCGCTTCTGCTCCTCACGTCAGGGCCTTCCCTCCAGGCCTGTGCTCAATCTGGCCGTCCCGTTAGCGACGCAGCATTGCGAGATGCTGACGTTCTCCTCGAGCAGAGTGCCTTCAGGTACGAGGCCCGCGAAGTAGGCAAAGCAGAGTGTTTTCTCACGGCAGCTCTCACAAGGGCGACGACAAAGATTTCCTGGGAGCTTCGGACTCACCAGAAATCTGGTCCTGAGGCTGTTGGAGGGCTCTGGAAATGTAGCTCTCCTCAAGGAACGTGCAGAGTGTTGCCCATCACTCGGCACGCACACAGGGCCTCCGAGGGGCAGAGCAATGGGCCTCGATGTTGCTCAGCCCGACCACGGCGTGGGGGGTGTCTGGAGGTCCTCAGTGACCTTGGAGGGAAGTGGATGCACACCCGAGGGGCCTAGGAGTCCTCAAATGGGAAATTCCGTTAAAATAAACCCGAACAGTGACTAAGAACTCATGGAAACTGCTGCATGCCGCCCTTCCTGCCCGGCTACGCAGGGCCTAAACTGGAGGGAAATTCTCACGTTGAGTTTCCCTTTCGTTCTGGAGCTTGTCAGGCTAACCACCACCGCGGCTATGGAAGCACCGGGTTGAAACGGAGCAAACTCATTTTCTTCCCAGAAGCATTTCGACCGGGTTTCCAGGCCTGTCAACAGCAGGGGACGTCAGGCAGCTTCACGGCAGCATGAAGGCAGCCTTCCAAGTGGAACAGCAAGGATAGTTCCAGCAGGCTCCCGTTTCCACGCGCACACTCAGCTTACCTCCCTGTGGTTTCTAACCAGTCCAAAGAGACACAGGTTACCCTGCGTTTGCTTCCCTGAACCAACTCCCCGAAGTAGGGTGTTCTGCGTCAAGTGAACCGCCTCAACCAAGGAATGCCCTGCCTAGTTACGCCTCTGGGGCCTGTGGCTATTCCAAAGCCTGCAGGGCCACAGGAAGCACGGGGCTTAAATCGCCGTAAGAACGCAAGCCGACTTTCTCTTGGAGGCAGCGTGACTTCCGGCAGGGGGTGTCCTAGATGGAATGCGAGGCCGAGGGTTTTCTCAGGGCAGCTCAGACTAGGGCAAGGCGTAAGACCTCAAAGGCATGTGAGACGTGCCAGAAGTCTGTTGGTGAAAGTGTGGGTTTGGTGGGGAAACGAATCTGCTCCAGGAGAGAGTGCAGGGCGTTTCCCTACACTCGGCGTATAGAGAGCGGCTCCAAAGGGCTCCGGGCCTGGATGTTGCTCGGCAGACCCAGGGGTGCCTGGGAGTACTCCGTGTTCCAGCCTGGAACAGGATGCCCCCGCGAGCCTCCCAGGTGTCCAGGAAACTCTACTGCCGTTAAAGACACGCAGAGCAGAGGCTACGGCCTCATGGAAACTGCTGCGCGGCTCCGCTTCTGCTCCTCACGTCAGGGCCTTCCCTCCAGGCCTGTGCTCAATCTGGCCGTCCCGTTAGCGACGCAGCATTGCGAGATGCTGACGTTCTCCTCGAGCAGAGTGCCTTCAGGTACGAGGCCCGCGAAGTAGGCAAAGCAGAGTGTTTTCTCACGGCAGCTCTCACAAGGGCGACGACAAAGATTTCCTGGGAGCTTCGGACTCACCAGAAATCTGGTCCTGAGGCTGTTGGAGGGCTCTGGAAATGTAGCTCTCCTCAAGGAACGTGCAGAGTGTTGCCCATCACTCGGCACGCACACAGGGCCTCCGAGGGGCAGAGCAATGGGCCTCGATGTTGCTCAGCCGGACCACGGCGTGGGGGGTGTCTGGAGGTCCTCAGTGACCTTGGAGGGAAGTGGATGCACACCCGAGGGGCCTAGGAGTCCTCAAATGGGAAATTCCGTTAAAATAAACCCGAACAGTGACTAAGAACTCATGGAAACTGCTGCATGCCGCCCTTCCTGCCCGGCTACGCAGGGCCTAAACTGGAGGGAAATTCTCACGTTGAGTTTCCCTTTCGTTCTGGAGCTTGTCAGGCTAACCACCACCGCGGCTATGGAAGCACCGGGTTGAAACGGAGCAAACTCATTTTCTTCCCAGAAGCATTTCGACCGGGTTTCCAGGCCTGTCAACAGCAGGGGACGTCAGGCAGCTTCAAGGCAGCACGAAGGCAGACTTCCAAGTGGGAAAGCAAGGATAGTTCCAGCAGGCTCCCGTTTCCACGCGCACACTCAGCTTACCTCCCTGTGGTTTCTAACCAGTCCAAAGAGACACAGGTTACCCTGCGTTTGCTTCCCTGAACCAACTCCCCGAAGTAGGGTGTTCTGCGTCAAGTGAACCGCCTCAACCAAGGAATGCCCTGCCTAGTTACGCCTCTGGGGCCTGTGGCTATTCCAAAGCCTGCAGGGCCACAGGAAGCACGGGGCTTAAATCGCCGTAAGAACGCAAGCCGACTTTCTCTTGGAGGCAGCGTGACTTCCGGCAGGGGGTGTCCTAGATGGAATGCGAGGCCGAGGGTTTTCTCAGGGCAGCTCAGACTAGGGCAAGGCGTAAGACCTCAAAGGCATGTGAGACGTGCCAGAAGTCTGTTGGTGAAAGTGTGGGTTTGGTGGGGAAACGAATCTGCTCCAGGAGAGAGTGCAGGGCGTTTCCCTACACTCGGCGTATAGAGAGCGGCTCCAAAGGGCTCCGGGCCTGGATGTTGCTCGGCAGACCCAGGGGTGCTTGGGAGTGTTCCGTGTTCCAGCCTGGAACAGGGTGCCCCCGCGAGCCTCCCAGGTGTCCAGGAAACTCTACTGCCGTTAAAGACACGCAGAGCAGAGGCTACGGCCTCATGGAAACTGCTGCGCGGCTCCGCTTCTGCACCTCACGTCAGGGCCTTCCCTCCAGGCCTGTGCTCAATCTGGCTGTCCCGTTAGCGACGCAGCATTGCGAGATGCTGACGTTCTCCTCGAGCAGAGTGCCTTCAGGTACGAGGCCCGCGAAGTAGGCAAAGCAGAGTGTTTTCTCACGGCAGCTCTCACAAGGGCGACGACAAAGATTTCCTGGGAGCTTCGGACTCACCAGAAATCTGGTCCTGAGGCTGTTGGAGGGCTCTGGAAATGTAGCTCTCCTCAAGGAACGTGCAGAGTGTTGCCCATCACTCGGCACGCACACAGGGTCTCCAAGGGGCAGAGCAATGGGCCTCGATGTTCCTCAGCCGGACCACGGCGTGGGGGGTGTCTGGAGGTCCTCAGTGACCTTGGAGGGAAGTGGATGCACACCCGAGGGGCCTAGGAGTCCTCAAATGGGAAATTCCGTTAAAATAAACCCGAACAGTGACTAAGAACTCATGGAAACTGCTGCATGCCACCCTTCCTGCCCGGCTACGGAGGGCCTAAACTGGAGGGAAATTCTCACGTTGAGTTTCCCTTTCATTCTGGAGCTTGTCAGGCTAACCACCACCGCGGCTATGGAAGCACCGGGTTGAAACGGAGCAAACTCATTTTCTTCCCAGAAGCATTTCGACCGGGTTTCCAGGCCTGTCAACAGCAGGGGACGTCAGGCAGCTTCAAGGCAGCATGAATGCAGCCTTCCAAGTGGGAAAGCAAGGATAGTTCCAGCAGGCTCCCGTTTCCTCGCACACACTCAGCTTACATCCCTGTGGTTTCTAACCAGTCCAAAGAGACACAGGTTACCCTGCGTTTGCTTCCCTGAACCAACTCCCCGAAGTAGGGTGTTCTGCGTCAAGTGAACCGCCCCAACCAAGGAATGCCCTGCCTAGTTACGCCTCTGGGGCCTGTGGCTATTCCAAAGCCTGCAGGGCCACAGGAAGCACGGGGCTTAAATCGCCGTAAGAACGCAAGCCGACTTTCTCTTGGAGGCAGCGTGACTTCCGGCACGGGGTGTCCTAGATGGAATGCGAGGCCGAGGGTTTTCTCAGGGCAGCTCAGACTAGGGCTAGGCGTAAGACCTCAAAGGCATGTGAGACGTGCCAGAAGTCTGTTGGTGAAAGTGTGGGTTTGGTGGGGAAACGAATCTGCTCCAGGAGAGAGTGCAGGGCGTTTCCCTACACTCGGCGTATAGAGAGCGGCTCCAAAGGGCTCCGGGCCTGGATGTTGCTCGGCAGACCCAGGGGTGCCTGGGAGTGTTCCGTGTTCCAGCCTGGAACAGAGTGCCCCCGCGAGCCTCCCAGGTGTCCAGGAAACTCTACTGCCGTTAAAGACACGCAGAGCAGAGGCTACGGTCTCATGGAAACTGCTGCGCGGCTCCGCTTCTGCTCCTCACGTCAGGGCCTTCCCTCCAGGCCTGTGCTCAATCTGGCCGTCCCGTTAGCGACGCAGCATTGCGAGATGCTGACGTTCTCCTCGAGCAGAGTGCCTTCAGGTACGAGGCCCGCGAAGTAGGCAAAGCAGAGTGTTTTCTCACGGCAGCTCTCACAAGGGCGACGACAAAGATTTCCTGGGAGCTTCGGACTCACCAGAAATCTGGTCCTGAGGCTGTTGGAGGGCTCTGGAAATGTAGCTCTCCTCAAGGAACGTGCAGAGTGTTGCCCATCACTCGGCACGCACACAGGGCCTCCGAGGGGCAGAGCAATGGGCCTCGATGTTGCTCAGCCGGACCACGGCGTGGGGGGTGTCTGGAGGTCCTCAGTGACCTTGGAGGGAAGTGGATGCACACCCGAGGGGCCTAGGAGTCCTCAAATGGGAAATTCCGTTAAAATAAACCCGAACAGTGACTAAGAACTCATGGAAACTGCTGCATGCCGCCCTTCCTGCCCGGCTACGCAGGGCCTAAACTGGAGGGAAATTCTCACGTTGAGTTTCCCTTTCGTTCTGGAGCTTGTCAGGCTAACCACCACCGCGGCTATGGAAGCACCGGGTTGAAACGGAGCAAACTCATTTTCTTCCCAGAAGCATTTCGACCGGGTTTCCAGGCCTGTCAACAGCAGGGGACGTCAGGCAGCTTCACGGCAGCATGAAGGCAGCCTTCCAAGTGGGAAAGCAAGGATAGTTCCAGCAGGCTCCCGTTTCCACGCGCACACTCAGCTTACCTCCCTGTGGTTTCTAACCAGTCCAAAGAGACACAGGTTACCCTGTGTTTGCTTCCCTGAACCAACTCCCCGAAGTAGGGTGTTCTGCGTCAAGTGAACCGCCTCAACCAAGGAATGCCCTGCCAAGTTACCCCTCTGGGGCCTGTGGCTATTCCAAAGCCTGCAGGGCCACAGGAAGCACGGGGCTTAAATCGCCGTAAGAACGCAAGCCGACTTTCTCTTGGAGGCAGCGTGACTTCCGGCACGGGGTGTCCTAGATGGAATGCGAGGCCGAGGGTTTTCTCAGGGCAGCTCAGACTAGGGCTAGGCGTAAGACCTCAAAGGCATGTGAGACGTGCCAGAAGTCTGTTGGTGAAAGTGTGGGTTTGGTGGGGAAACGAATCTGCTCCAGGAGAGAGTGCAGGGCGTTTCCCTACACTCGGCGTATAGAGAGCGGCTCCAAAGGGCTCCGGGCCTGGATGTTGCTCGGCAGACCCAGGGGTGCCTGGGAGTGTTCCGTGTTCCAGCCTGGAACAGAGTGCCCCCGCGAGCCTCCCAGGTGTCCAGGAAACTCTACTGCCGTTAAAGACACGCAGAGCAGAGGCTACGGTCTCATGGAAACTGCTGCGCGGCTCCGCTTCTGCTCCTCACGTCAGGGCCTTCCCTCCAGGCCTGTGCTCAATCTGGCCGTCCCGTTAGCGACGCAGCATTGCGAGATGCTGACGTTCTCCTCGAGCAGAGTGCCTTCAGGTACGAGGCCCGCGAAGTAGGCAAAGCAGAGTGTTTTCTCACGGCAGCTCTCACAAGGGCGACGACAAAGATTTCCTGGGAGCTTCGGACTCACCACAAATCTGGTCCTGAGGCTGTTGGAGGGCTCTGGAAATGTAGCTCTCCTCAAGGAACGTGCAGAGTGTTGCCCATCACTCGGCACGCACACAGGGCCTCCGAGGGGCAGAGCAATGGGCCTCGATGTTGCTCAGCCGGACCACGGCGTGGGGGGTGTCTGGAGGTCCTCAGTGACCTTGGAGGGAAGTGGATGCACACCCGAGGGGCCTAGGAGTCCTCAAATGGGAAATTCCGTTAAAATAAACCCGAACAGTGACTAAGAACTCATGGAAACTGCTGCATGCCGCCCTTCCTGCCCGGCTACGCAGGGCCTAAACTGGAGGGAAATTCTCACGTTGAGTTTCCCTTTCGTTCTGGAGCTTGTCAGGCTAACCACCACCGCGGCTATGGAAGCACCGGGTTGAAACGGAGCAAACTCATTTTCTTCCCAGAAGCATTTCGACCGGGTTTCCAGGCCTGTCAACCGCAGGGGACGTCAGGCAGCTTCACGGCAGCATGAAGGCAGCCTTCCAAGTGGGAAAGCAAGGATACTTCCAGCAGGCTCCCGTTTCCACGCGCACACTCAGCTTACCTCCCTGTGGTTTCTACCCAGTCCAAAGAGACACAGGTTACCCTGCGTTTGCTTCCCTGAACCAACTCCCCGAAGTAGGGTGTTCTGCGTCAAGTGAACCGCCTCAACCAAGGAATGCCCTGCCTAGTTACGCCTCTGGGGCCTGTGGCTATTCCAAAGCCTGCAGGGCCACAGGAAGCAAGGGGCTTAAATCGCCGTAAGAACGCAAGCCGACATTCTCTTGGAGGCAGCGTGACTTCCGGCAGGGGGTGTCCTAGATGGAATGCGAGGCCGAGAGTTCTCTCAGGGCAGCTCAGACTAGGGCAAGGCGTAAGACCTCAAAGGCATGTGAGACGTGCCAGAAGTCTGTTGGTGAAAGTGTGGGTTTGGTGGGGAAACGAATCTGCTCCAGGAGAGAGTGCAGGGCGTTTCCCTACACTCGGCGTATAGAGAGCGGCTCCAAAGGGCTCCGGGCCTGGATGTTGCTCGGCAGACCCAGGGGTGCCTGGGAGTACTCCGTGTTCCAGCCTGGAACAGGATGCCCCCGCGAGCCTCCCAGGTGTCCAGGAAACTCTACTGCCGTTAAAGACACGCAGAGCAGAGGCTACGGCCTCATGGAAACTGCTGCGCGGCTCCGCTTCTGCTCCTCACGTCAGGGCCTTCCCTCCAGGCCTGTGCTCAATCTGGCCGTCCCGTTAGCGACGCAGCATTGCGAGATGCTGACGTTCTCCTCGAGCAGAGTGCCTTCAGGTACGAGGCCCGCGAAGTAGGCAAAGCAGAGTGTTTTCTCACGGCAGCTCTCACAAGGGCGACGACAAAGATTTCCTGGGAGCTTCGGACTCACCAGAAATCTGGTCCTGAGGCTGTTGGAGGGCTCTGGAAATGTAGCTCTCCTCAAGGAACGTGCAGAGTGTTGCCCATCACTCGGCACGCACACAGGGTCTCCGAGGGGCAGAGCAATGGGCCTCGATGTTGCTCAGCCCGACCACGGCGTGGGGGGTGTCTGGAGGTCCTCAGTGACCTTGGAGGGAAGTGGATGCACACCCGAGGGGCCTAGGAGTCCTCAAATGGGAAATTCCGTTAAAATAAACCCGAACAGTGACTAAGAACTCATGGAAACTGCTGCATGCCGCCCTTCCTGCCCGGCTACGTAGGGCCTAAACTGGAGGGAAATTCTGACGTTGAGTTTCCCTTTCGTTCTGGAGCTTGTCAGGCTAACCACCACCGCGGCTATGGAAGCACCGGGTTGAAACGGAGCAAACTCATTTTCTTCCCAGAAGCATTTCGACCGGGTTTCCAGGCCTGTCAACAGCAGGGGACGTCAGGCAGCTTCAAGGCAGCATGAAGGCAGCCTTCCAAGTGGGAAAGCAAGGATAGTTCCAGCAGGCTCCCGTTTCCACGCGCACACTCAGCTTACCTCCCTGTGGTTTCTAACCAGTCCAAAGAGACACAGGTTACCCTGCGTTTGCTTCCCTGAACCAACTCCCCGAAGTAGGGTGTTCTGCGTCAAGTGAACTGCCTCAACCAAGGAATGCCCTGCCAACTTACGCCTCTGGGGCCTGTGGCTATTCCAAAGCCTGCAGGGCCACAGGAAGCACGGGGCTTAAATCGCCGTAAGAACGCAAGCCGACTTTCTCTTGGAGGCAGCGTGACTTCCGGCAGGGGGTGTCCTAGATGGAATGCGAGGCCGAGGGTTTTCTCAGGGCAGCTCAGACTAGGGCAAGGCGTAAGACCTCAAAGGCATGTGAGACGTGCCAGAAGTCTGTTGGTGAAAGTGTGGGTTTGGTGGGGAAACGAATCTGCTCCAGGAGAGAGTGCAGGGCGTTTCCCTACACTCGGCGTATAGAGAGCGGCTCCAAAGGGCTCCGGGCCTGGATGTTGCTCGGCAGACCCAGGGGTGCCTGGGAGTGTTCCGTGTTCCAGCCTGGAACAGGGTGCCCCCGCGAGCCTCCCAGGTGTCCAGGAAACTCTACTGCCGTTAAAGACACGCAGAGCAGAGGCTACGACCTCATGGAAACTGCTGCGCGGCTCCGCTTCTGCTCCTCACGTCAGGGCCTTCCCTCCAGGCCTGTGCTCAATCTGGCCGTCCCGTTAGCGACGCAGCATTGCGAGATGCTGACGTTCTCCTCGAGCAGAGTGCCTTCAGGTACGAGGCCCGCGAAGTAGGCAAAGCAGAGTGTTTTCTCACGGCAGCTCTCACAAGGGCGACGACAAAGATTTCCTGGGAGCTTCGGACTCACCAGAAATCTGGTCCTGAGGCTGTTGGAGGGCTCTGGAAATGTAGCTCTCCTCAAGGAACGTGCAGAGTGTTGCCCATCACTCGGCACGCACACAGGGCCTCCGAGGGGCAGAGCAATGGGCCTCGATGTTGCTCAGCCGGACCACGGCGTGGGGGGTGTCTGGAGGTCCTCAGTGACCTTGGAGGGAAGTGGATGCACACCCGAGGGGCCTAGGAGTCCTCAAATGGGAAATTCCGTTAAAATAAACCCGAACAGTGACTAAGAACTCATGGAAACTGCTGCATGCCGCCCTTTCTGC
Source organism: Grampus griseus (assembly GCF_964374135.1). Classification (NCBI taxonomy): domain Eukaryota; kingdom Metazoa; phylum Chordata; class Mammalia; order Artiodactyla; family Delphinidae; genus Grampus; species Grampus griseus. Next base: position 35,496,354 of record NC_139012.1, on the reverse strand, counting down.
CCGGCTACGCAGGGCCTAAACTGGAGGGAAATTCTCACGTTGAGTTTCCCTTTCGTTCTGGAGCTTGTCAGGCTAACCACCACCGCGGCTATGGAAGCACCGGGTTGAAACGGAGCAAACTCATTTTCTTCCCAGAAGCATTTCGACCGGGTTTCCAGGCCTGTCAACCGCAGGGGACGTCAGGCAGCTTCACGGCAGCATGAAGGCAGCCTTCCAAGTGGAACAGCAAGGATAGTTCCAGCAGGCTCCCGTTTCCACGCGCACACTCAGCTTACCTCCCTGTGGTTTCTAACCAGTCCAAAGAGACACAGGTTACCCTGCGTTTGCTTCCCTGAACCAACTCCCCGAAGTAGGGTGTTCTGCGTCAAGTGAACCGCCTCAACCAAGGAATGCCCTGCCTAGTTACGCCTCTGGGGCCTGTGGCTATTCCAAAGCCTGCAGGGCCACAGGAAGCACGGGGCTTAAATCGCCGTAAGAACGCAAGCCGACTTTCTCTTGGAGGCAGCGTGACTTCCGGCACGGGGTGTCCTAGATGGAATGCGAGGCCGAGGGTTTTCTCAGGGCAGCTCAGACTAGGGCAAGGCGTAAGACCTCAAAGGCATGTGACACGTGCCAGAAGTCTGTTGGTGAAAGTGTGGGTTTGGTGGGGAAACGAATCTGCTCCAGGAGAGAGTGCAGGGCGTTTCCCTACACTCGGCGTATAGAGAGCGGCTCCAAAGGGCTCCGGGCCTGGATGTTGCTCGGCAGACCCAGGGGTGCCTGGGAGTACTCCGTGTTCCAGCCTGGAACAGGATGCCCCCGCGAGCCTCCCAGGTGTCCAGGAAACTCTACTGCCGTTAAAGACACGCAGAGCAGAGGCTACGGCCTCATGGAAACTGCTGCGCGGCTCCGCTTCTGCTCCTCACGTCAGGGCCTTCCCTCCAGGCCTGTGCTCAATCTGGCCGTCCCGTTAGCGACGCAGCATTGCGAGATGCTGACGTTCTCCTCGAGCAGAGTGCCTTCAGGTACGAGGCCCGCGAAGTAGGCAAAGCAGAGTGTTTTCTCACGGCAGCTCTCACAAGGGCGACGACAAAGATTTCCTGGGAGCTTCGGACTCACCAGAAATCTGGTCCTGAGGCTGTTGGAGGGCTCTGGAAATGTAGCTCTCCTCAAGGAACGTGCAGAGTGTTGCCCATCACTCGGCACGCACACAGGGCCTCCGAGGGGCAGAGCAATGGGCCTCGATGTTGCTCAGCCCGACCACGGCGTGGGGGGTGTCTGGAGGTCCTCAGTGACCTTGGAGGGAAGTGGATGCACACCCGAGGGGCCTAGGAGTCCTCAAATGGGAAATTCCGTTAAAATAAACCCGAACAGTGACTAAGAACTCATGGAAACTGCTGCATGCCGCCCTTCCTGCCCGGCTACGTAGGGCCTAAACTGGAGGGAAATTCTGACGTTGAGTTTCCCTTTCGTTCTGGAGCATGTCAGGCTAACCACCACCGCGGCTATGGAAGCACCGGGTTGAAACGGAGCAAACTCATTTTCTTCCCAGAAGCATTTCGACCGCGTTTCCAGGCCTGTCAACAGCAGGGGACGTCAGGCAGCTTCAAGGCAGCATGAAGGCAGCCTTCCAAGTGGGAAAGCAAGGATAGTTCCAGCAGGCTCCCGTTTCCACGCGCACACTCAGCTTACCTCCCTGTGGTTTCTAACCAGTCCAAAGAGACACAGGTTACCCTGCGTTTGCTTCCCTGAACCAACTCCCCGAAGTAGGGTGTTCTGCGTCAAGTGAACCGCCTCAACCAAGGAATGCCCTGCCAAGTTACGCCTCTGGGGCCTGTGGCTATTCCAAAGCCTGCAGGGCCACAGGAAGCACGGGGCTTAAATCGCCGTAAGAACGCAAGCCGACTTTCTCTTGGAGGCAGCGTGACTTCCGGCAGGGGGTGTCCTAGATGGAATGCGAGGCCGAGGGTTTTCTCAGGGCAGCTCAGACTAGGGCAAGGCGTAAGACCTCAAAGGCATGTGAGACGTGCCAGAAGTCTGTTGGTGAAAGTGTGGGTTTGGTGGGGAAACGAATCTGCTCCAGGAGAGAGTGCAGGGCGTTTCCCTACACTCGGCGTATAGAGAGCGGCTCCAAAGGGCTCCGGGCCTGGATGTTGCTCGGCAGACCCAGGGGTGCCTGGGAGTACTCCGTGTTCCAGCCTGGAACAGGATGCCCCCGCGAGCCTCCCAGGTGTCCAGGAAACTCTACTGCCGTTAAAGACACGCAGAGCAGAGGCTACGGCCTCATGGAAACTGCTGCGCGGCTCCGCTTCTGCTCCTCACGTCAGGGCCTTCCCTCCAGGCCTGTGCTCAATCTGGCCGTCCCGTTAGCGACGCAGCATTGCGAGATGCTGACGTTCTCCTCGAGCAGAGTGCCTTCAGGTACGAGGCCCGCAAAGTAGGCAAAGCAGAGTGTTTTCTCACGGCAGCTCTCACAAGGGCGACGACAAAGATTTCCTGGGAGCTTCGGACTCACCAGAAATCTGGTCCTGAGGCTGTTGGAGGGCTCTGGAAATGTAGCTCTCCTCAAGGAACGTGCAGAGTGTTGCCCATCACTCGGCACGCACACAGGGCCTCCGAGGGGCAGAGCAATGGGCCTCGATGTTGCTCAGCCCGACCACGGCGTGGGGGGTGTCTGGAGGTCCTCAGTGACCTTGGAGGGAAGTGGATGCACACCCGAGGGGCCTAGGAGTCCTCAAATGGGAAATTCCGTTAAAATAAACCCGAACAGTGACTAAGAACTCATGGAAACTGCTGCATGCCGCCCTTTCTGCCCGGCTACGCAGGGCCTAAACTGGAGGGAAATTCTCACGTTGAGTTTCCCTTTCGTTCTGGAGCTTGTCAGGCTAACCACCACCGCGGCTATGGAAGCACCGGGTTGAAACGGAGCAAACTCATTTTCTTCCCAGAAGCATTTCGACCGGGTTTCCAGGCCTGTCAACCGCAGGGGACGTCAGGCAGCTTCACGGCAGCATGAAGGCAGCCTTCCAAGTGGAACAGCAAGGATAGTTCCAGCAGGCTCCCGTTTCCACGCGCACACTCAGCTTACCTCCCTGTGGTTTCTAACCAGTCCAAAGAGACACAGGTTACCCTGCGTTTGCTTCCCTGAACCAACTCCCCGAAGTAGGGTGTTCTGCGTCAAGTGAACCGCCTCAACCAAGGAATGCCCTGCCTAGTTACGCCTCTGGGGCCTGTGGCTATTCCAAAGCCTGCAGGGCCACAGGAAGCACGGGGCTTAAATCGCCGTAAGAACGCAAGCCGACTTTCTCTTGGAGGCAGCGTGACTTCCGGCAGGGGGTGTCCTAGATGGAATGCGAGGCCGAGGGTTTTCTCAGGGCAGCTCAGACTAGGGCAAGGCGTAAGACCTCAAAGGCATGTGAGACGTGCCAGAAGTCTGTTGGTGAAAGTGTGGGTTTGGTGGGGAAACGAATCTGCTCCAGGAGAGAGTGCAGGGCGTTTCCCTACACTCGGCGTATAGAGAGCGGCTCCAAAGGGCTCCGGGCCTGGATGTTGCTCGGCAGACCCAGGGGTGCCTGGGAGTACTCCGTGTTCCAGCCTGGAACAGGATGCCCCCGCGAGCCTCCCAGGTGTCCAGGAAACTCTACTGCCGTTAAAGACACGCAGAGCAGAGGCTACGGCCTCATGGAAACTGCTGCGCGGCTCCGCTTCTGCTCCTCACGTCAGGGCCTTCCCTCCAGGCCTGTGCTCAATCTGGCCGTCCCGTTAGCGACGCAGCATTGCGAGATGCTGACGTTCTCCTCGAGCAGAGTGCCTTCAGGTACGAGGCCCGCGAAGTAGGCAAAGCAGAGTGTTTTCTCACGGCAGCTCTCACAAGGGCGACGACAAAGATTTCCTGGGAGCTTCGGACTCACCAGAAATCTGGTCCTGAGGCTGTTGGAGGGCTCTGGAAATGTAGCTCTCCTCAAGGAACGTGCAGAGTGTTGCCCATCACTCGGCACGCACACAGGGCCTCCGAGGGGCAGAGCAATGGGCCTCGATGTTGCTCAGCCCGACCACGGCGTGGGGGGTGTCTGGAGGTCCTCAGTGACCTTGGAGGGAAGTGGATGCACACCCGAGGGGCCTAGGAGTCCTCAAATGGGAAATTCCGTTAAAATAAACCCGAACAGTGACTAAGAACTCATGGAAACTGCTGCATGCCGCCCTTCCTGCCCGGCTACGTAGGGCCTAAACTGGAGGGAAATTCTGACGTTGAGTTTCCCTTTCGTTCTGGAGCATGTCAGGCTAACCACCACCGCGGCTATGGAAGCACCGGGTTGAAACGGAGCAAACTCATTTTCTTCCCAGAAGCATTTCGACCGCGTTTCCAGGCCTGTCAACAGCAGGGGACGTCAGGCAGCTTCAAGGCAGCATGAAGGCAGCCTTCCAAGTGGGAAAGCAAGGATAGTTCCAGCAGGCTCCCGTTTCCACGCGCACACTCAGCTTACCTCCCTGTGGTTTCTAACCAGTCCAAAGAGACACAGGTTACCCTGCGTTTGCTTCCCTGAACCAACTCCCCGAAGTAGGATGTTCTGCGTCAAGTGAACTGCCTCAACCAAGGAATGCCCTGCCAAGTTACGCCTCTGGGGCCTGTGGCATATTCCAAAGCCTGCAGGGCCACAGGAAGCACGGGGCTTAAATCGCCGTAAGAACGCAAGCCGACTTTCTCTTGGAGGCAGCGTGACTTCCGGCAGGGGGTGTCCTAGATGGAATGCGAGGCCGAGGGTTTTCTCAGGGCAGCTCAGACTAGGGCAAGGCGTAAGACCTCAAAGGCATGTGAGACGTGCCAGAAGTCTGTTGGTGAAAGTGTGGGTTTGGTGGGGAAACGAATCTGCTCCAGGAGAGAGTGCAGGGCGTTTCCCTACACTCGGCGTATAGAGAGCGGCTCCAAAGGGCTCCGGGCCTGGATGTTGCTCGGCAGACCCAGGGGTGCCTGGGAGTACTCCGTGTTCCAGCCTGGAACAGGGTGCCCCCGCGAGCCTCCCAGGTGTCCAGGAAACTCTAGTGCCGTTAAAGACACGCAGAGCAGAGGCTACGACCTCATGGAAACTGCTGCGCGGCGCCGCTTCTGCTCCTCACGTCAGGGCCTTCCCTCCAGGCCTGTGCTCAATCTGGCCGTCCCGTTAGCGACGCAGCATTGCGAGATGCTGACGTTCTCCTCGAGCAGAGTGCCTTCAGGTACGAGGCCCGCGAAGTAGGCAAAGCAGAGTGTTTTCTCACGGCAGCTCTCACAAGGGCGACGACAAAGATTTCCTGGGAGCTTCGGACTCACCAGAAATCTGGTCCTGAGGCTGTTGGAGGGCTCTGGAAATGTAGCTCTCCTCAAGGAACGTGCAGAGTGTTGCCCATCACTCGGCACGCACACAGGGCCTCCGAGGGGCAGAGCAATGGGCCTCGATGTTGCTCAGCCGGACCACGGCGTGGGGGGTGTCTGGAGGTCCTCAGTGACCTTGGAGGGAAGTGGATGCACACCCGAGGGGCCTAGGAGTCCTCAAATGGGAAATTCCGTTAAAATAAACCCGAACAGTGACTAAGAACTCATGGAAACTGCTGCATGCCGCCCTTCCTGCCCGGCTACGCAGGGCCTAAACTGGAGGGAAATTCTCACGTTGAGTTTCCCTTTCGTTCTGGAGCTTGTCAGGCTAACCACCACCGCGGCTATGGAAGCACCGGGTTGAGACGGAGCAAACTCATTTTCTTCCCAGAAGCATTTCGACCGGGTTTCCAGGCCTGTCAACAGCAGGGGACGTCAGGCAGCTTCACGGCAGCATGAAGGCAGCCTTCCAAGTGGGAAAGCAAGGATAGTTCCAGCAGGCTCCCGTTTCCACGCGCACACTCAGCTTACCTCCCTGTGGTTTCTAACCAGTCCAAAGAGACACAGGTTACCCTGCGTTTGCTTCCCTGAACCAACTCCCCGAAGTAGGGTGTTCTGCGTCAAGTGAACCGCCTCAACCAAGGAATGCCCTGCCTAGTTACGCCTCTGGGGCCTGTGGCTATTCCAAAGCCTGCAGGGCCACAGGAAGCACGGGGCTTAAATCTCCGTAAGAACGCAAGCCGACTTTCTCTTGGAGGCAGCGTGACTTCCGGCAGGGGGTGTCCTAGATGGAATGCGAGGCCGAGGGTTTTCTCAGGGCAGCTCAGACTAGGGCAAGGCGTAAGACCTCAAAGGCATGTGAGACGTGCCAGAAGTCTGTTGGTGAAAGTGTGGGTTTGGTGGGGAAACGAATCTGCTCCAGGAGAGAGTGCAGGGCGTTTCCCTACACTTGGCGTATAGAGAGCGGCTCCAAAGGGCTCCGGGCCTGGATGTTGCTCGGCAGACCCAGGGGTGCCTGGGAGTACTCCGTGTTCCAGCCTGGAACAGGATGCCCCCGCGAGCCTCCCAGGTGTCCAGGAAACTCTACTGCCGTTAAAGACACGCAGAGCAGAGGCTACGGCCTCATGGAAAGTGCTGCGCGGCTCCGCTTCTGCTCCTCACGTCAGGGCCTTCCCTCCAGGCCTGTGCTCAATCTGGCCGTCCCGTTAGCGACGCAGCATTGCGAGATGCTGACGTTCTCCTCGAGCAGAGTGCCTTCAGGTACGAGGCCCGCGAAGTAGGCAAAGCAGAGTGTTTTCTCACGGCAGCTCTCACAAGGGCGACGACAAAGATTTCCTGGGAGCTTCGGACTCACCAGAAATCTGGTCCTGAGGCTGTTGGAGGGCTCTGGAAATGTAGCTCTCCTCAAGGAACGTGCAGAGTGTTGCCCATCACTCGGCACGCACACAGGGCCTCCGAGGGGCAGAGCAATGGGCCTCGATGTTGCTCAGCCCGACCACGGCGTGGGGGGTGTCTGGAGGTCCTCAGTGACCTTGGAGGGAAGTGGATGCACACCCGAGGGGCCTAGGAGTCCTCAAATGGGAAATTCCGTTAAAATAAACCCGAACAGTGACTAAGAACTCATGGAAACTGCTGCATGCCGCCCTTCCTGCCCGGCTACGCAGGGCCTAAACTGGAGGGAAATTCTCACGTTGAGTTTCCCTTTCGTTCTGGAGCTTGTCAGGCTAACCACCACCGCGGCTATGGAAGCACCGGGTTGAAACGGAGCAAACTCATTTTCTTCCCAGAAGCATTTCGACCGGGTTTCCAGGCCTGTCAACAGCAGGGGACGTCAGGCAGCTTCACGGCAGCATGAAGGCAGCCTTCCAAGTGGAACAGCAAGGATAGTTCCAGCAGGCTCCCGTTTCCACGCGCACACTCAGCTTACCTCCCTGTGGTTTCTAACCAGTCCAAAGAGACACAGGTTACCCTGCGTTTGCTTCCCTGAACCAACTCCCCGAAGTAGGGTGTTCTGCGTCAAGTGAACTGCCTCAACCAAGGAATGCCCTGCCTAGTTACGCGTCTGGGGCCTGTGGCTATTCCAAAGCCTGCAGGGCCACAGGAAGCACGGGGCTTAAATCGCCGTAAGAACGCAAGCCGACTTTCTCTTGGAGGCAGCGTGACTTCCGGCAGGGGGTGTCCTAGATGGAATGCGAGGCCGAGGGTTTTCTCAGGGCAGCTCAGACTAGGGCAAGGCGTAAGACCTCAAAGGCATGTGAGACGTGCCAGAAGTCTGTTGGTGAAAGTGTGGGTTTGGTGGGGAAACGAATCTGCTCCAGGAGAGAGTGCAGGGCGTTTCCCTACACTCGGCGTATAGAGAGCGGCTCCAAAGGGCTCCGGGCCTGGATGTTGCTCGGCAGACCCAGGGGTGCCTGGGAGTGTTCCGTGTTCCAGCCTGGAACAGGGTGCCCCGGTGAGCCTCCCAGGTGTCCAGGAAACTCTACTGCCGTTAAAGACCCGCAGAGCAGAGGCTACGGCCCCATGGAAACTGCTGCGCGGCTCCGCTTCTGCTCCTCACGTCAGGGCCTTCCCTCCAGGCCTGTGCTCAATCTGGCCGTCCCGTTAGCGACGCAGCATTGCGAGATGCTGACGTTCTCCTCGAGCAGAGTGCCTTCAGGTACGAGGCCCGCGAAGTAGGCAAAGCAGAGTGTTTTCTCACGGCAGCTCTCACAAGGGCGACGACAAATATTTCCTGGGAGCTTCGGACTCACCAGAAATCTGGTCCTGAGGCTGTTGGAGGGCTCTGGAAATGTAGCTCTCCTCAAGGAACGTGCAGAGTGTTGCCCATCACTCGGCACGCACACAGGGCCTCCGAGGGGCAGAGCAATGGGCCTCGATGTTGCTCAGCCAGACCACGGCGTCGGGGGTGTCTGGAGGTCCTCAGTGACCTTGGAGGGAAGTGGATGCACACCCGAGGGGCCTAGGAGTCCTCAAATGGGAAATTCCGTTAAAATAAACCCGAACAGTGACTAAGAACTCATGGAAACTGCTGCATGCCGCCCTTTCTGCCCGGCTACGCAGGGCCTAAACTGGAGGGAAATTCTCACGTTGAGTTTCCCTTTCGTTCTGGAGCTTGTCAGGCTAACCACCACCGCGGCTATGGAAGCACCGGGTTGAAACGGAGCAAACTCATTTTCTTCCCAGAAGCATTTCGACCGGGTTTCCAGGCCTGTCAACAGCAGGGGACGTCAGGCAGCTTCACGGCAGCATGAAGGCAGCCTTCCAAGTGGAACAGCAAGGATAGTTCCAGCAGGCTCCCGTTTCCACGCGCACACTCAGCTTACCTCCCTGTGGTTTCTAACCAGTCCAAAGAGACACAGGTTACCCTGCGTTTGCTTCCCTGAACCAACTCCCCGAAGTAGGGTGTTCTGCGTCAAGTGAACCGCCTCAACCAAGGAATGCCCTGCCTAGTTTCGCCTCTGGGGCCTGTGGCTATTCCAAAGCCTGCAGGGCCACAGGAAGCACGGGGCTTAAATCGCCGTAAGAACGAAAGCCGACTTTCTCTTGGAGGCAGGGTGACTTCCGGCAGGGGGTGTCCTAGATGGAATGCGAGGCCGAGGGTTTTCTCAGGGCAGCTCAGACTAGGGCAAGGCGTAAGACCTCAAAGGCATGTGAGACGTGCCAGAAGTCTGTTGGTGAAAGTGTGGGTTTGGTGGGGAAACGAATCTGCTCCAGGAGAGAGTGCAGGGCGTTTCCCTACACTCGGCGTATAGAGAGCGGCTCCAAAGGGCTCCGGGCCTGGATGTTGCTCGGCAGACCCAGGGGTGCCTGGGAGTACTCCGTGTTCCAGCCTGGAACAGGGTGCCCCCGCGAGCCTCCCAGGTGTCCAGGAAACTCTACTGCCGTTAAAGACACGCAGAGCAGAGGCTACGACCTCATGGAAACTGCTGCGCGGCGCCGCTTCTGCTCCTCACGTCAGGGCCTTCCCTCCAGGCCTGTGCTCAATCTGGCCGTCCCGTTAGCGACGCAGCATTGCGAGATGCTGACGTTCTCCTCGAGCAGAGTGCCTTCAGGTACGAGGCCCGCGAAGTAGGCAAAGCAGAGTGTTTTCTCACGGCAGCTCTCACAAGGGCGACGACAAAGATTTCCTGGGAGCTTCGGACTCACCAGAAATCTGGTCCTGAGGCTGTTGGAGGGCTCTGGAAATGTAGCTCTCCTCAAGGAACGTGCAGAGTGTTGCCCATCACTCGGCACGCACACAGGGCCTCCGAGGGGCAGAGCAATGGGCCTCGATGTTGCTCAGCCGGACACGGCGTGGGGGGTGTCTGGAGGTCCTCAGTGACCTTGGAGGGAAGTGGATGCACACCCGAGGGGCCTAGGAGTCCTCAAATGGGAAATTCCGTTAAAATAAACCCGAACAGTGACTAAGAACTCATGGAAACTGCTGCATGCCGCCCTTCCTGCCCGGCTACGCAGGGCCTAAACTGGAGGGAAATTCTCACGTTGAGTTTCCCTTTCGTTCTGGAGCTTGTCAGGCTAACCACCACCGCGGCTATGGAAGCACCGGGTTGAAACGGAGCAAACTCATTTTCTTCCCAGAAGCATTTCGACCGGGTTTCCAGGCCTGTCAACAGCAGGGGACGTCAGGCAGCTTCTCGGCAGCATGAAGGCAGCCTTCCAAGTGGGAAAGCAAGGATAGTTCCAGCAGGCTCCCGTTTCCACGCGCACACTCAGCTTACCTCCCTGTGGTTTCTAACCAGTCCAAAGAGACACAGGTTACCCTGCGTTTGCTTCCCTGAACCAACTCCCCGAAGTAGGGTGTTCTGCGTCAAGTGAACCGCCTCAACCAAGGAATGCCCTGCCTAGTTACGCCTCTGGGGCCTGTGGCTATTCCAAAGCCTGCAGGGCCACAGGAAGCACGGGGCTTAAATCGCCGTAAGAACGCAAGCCGACTTTCTCTTGGAGGCAGCGTGACTTCCGGCAGGGGGTGTCCTAGATGGAATGCGAGGCCGAGGGTTTTCTCAGGGCAGCTCAGACTAGGGCAAGGCGTAAGACCTCAAAGGCATGTGAGACGTGCCAGAAGTCTGTTGGTGAAAGTGTGGGTTTGGTGGGGAAACGAATCTGCTCCAGGAGAGAGTGCAGGGCGTTTCCCTACACTCGGCGTATAGAGAGCGGCTCCAAAGGGCTCCGGGCCTGGATGTTGCTCGGCAGACCCAGGGGTGCCTGGGAGTACTCCGTGTTCCAGCCTGGAACAGGGTGCCCCCGCGAGCCTCCCAGGTGTCCAGGAAACTCTACTGCCATTAAAGACACGCAGAGCAGAGGCTACGACCTCATGGAAACTGCTGCGCGGCGCCGCTTCTGCTCCTCACGTCAGGGCCTTCCCTCCAGGCCTGTGCTCAATCTGGCCGTCCCGTTAGCGACGCAGCATTGCGAGATGCTGACGTTCTCCTCGAGCAGAGTGCCTTCAGGTACGAGGCCCGCGAAGTAGGCAAAGCAGAGTGTTTTCTCACGGCAGCTCTCACAAGGGCGACGACAAAGATTTCCTGGGAGCTTCGGACTCACCAGAAATCTGGTCCTGAGGCTGTTGGAGGGCTCTGGAAATGTAGCTCTCCTCAAGGAACGTGCAGAGTGTTGCCCATCACTCGGCACGCACACAGGGCCTCCGAGGGGCAGAGCAATGGGCCTCGATGTTGCTCAGCCGGACCACGGCGTGGGGGGTGTCTGGAGGTCCTCAGTGACCTTGGAGGGAAGTGGATGCACACCCGAGGGGCCTAGGAGTCCTCAAATGGGAAATTCCGTTAAAATAAACCCGAACAGTGACTAAGAACTCATGGAAACTGCTGCATGCCGCCCTTCCTGCCCGGCTACGCAGGGCCTAAACTGGAGGGAAATTCTCACGTTGAGTTTCCCTTTCGTTCTGGAGCTTGTCAGGCTAACCACCACCGCGGCTATGGAAGCACCGGGTTGAGACGGAGCAAACTCATTTTCTTCCCAGAAGCATTTCGACCGGGTTTCCAGGCCTGTCAACAGCAGGGGACGTCAGGCAGCTTCACGGCAGCATGAAGGCAGCCTTCCAAGTGGGAAAGCAAGGATAGTTCCAGCAGGCTCCCGTTTCCACGCGCACACTCAGCTTACCTCCCTGTGGTTTCTAACCAGTCCAAAGAGACACAGGTTACCCTGCGTTTGCTTCCCTGAACCAACTCCCCGAAGTAGGGTGTTCTGCGTCAAGTGAACCGCCTCAACCAAGGAATGCCCTGCCTAGTTACGCCTCTGGGGCCTGTGGCTATTCCAAAGCCTGCAGGGCCACAGGAAGCACGGGGCTTAAATCGCCGTAAGAACGCAAGCCGACTTTCTCTTGGAGGCAGCGTGACTTCCGGCAGGGGGTGTCCTAGATGGAATGCGAGGCCGAGGGTTTTCTCAGGGCAGCTCAGACTAGGGCAAGGCGTAAGACCTCAAAGGCATGTGAGACGTGCCAGAAGTCTGTTGGTGAAAGTGTGGGTTTGGTGGGGAAACGAATCTGCTCCAGGAGAGAGTGCAGGGCGTTTCCCTACACTCGGCGTATAGAGAGCGGCTCCAAAGGGCTCCGGGCCTGGATGTTGCTCGGCAGACCCAGGGGTGCCTGGGAGTACTCCGTGTTCCAGCCTGGAACAGGATGCCCCCGCGAGCCTCCCAGGTGTCCAGGAAACTCTACTGCCGTTAAAGACACGCAGAGCAGAGGCTACGGCCTCATGGAAACTGCTGCGCGGCTCCGCTTCTGCTCCTCACGTCAGGGCCTTCCCTCCAGGCCTGTGCTCAATCTGGCCGTCCCGTTAGCGACGCAGCATTGCGAGATGCTGACGTTCTCCTCGAGCAGAGTGCCTTCAGGTACGAGGCCCGCGAAGTAGGCAAAGCAGAGTGTTTTCTCACGGCAGCTCTCACAAGGGCGACGACAAAGATTTCCTGGGAGCTTCGGACTCACCAGAAATCTGGTCCTGAGGCTGTTGGAGGGCTCTGGAAATGTAGCTCTCCTCAAGGAACGTGCAGAGTGTTGCCCATCACTCGGCACGCACACAGGGCCTCCGAGGGGCAGAGCAATGGGCCTCGATGTTGCTCAGCCAGACCACGGCGTGGGGGGTGTCTGGAGGTCCTCAGTGACCTTGGAGGGAAGTGGATGCACACCCGAGGGGCCTAGGAGTCCTCAAATGGGAAATTCCGTTAAAATAAACCCGAACAGTGACTAAGAACTCATGGAAACTGCTGCATGCCGCCCTTCCTGCCCGGCTACGCAGGGCCTAAACTGGAGGGAAATTCTCACGTTGAGTTTCCCTTTCGTTCTGGAGCTTGTCAGGCTAACCACCACCGCGGCTATGGAAGCACCGGGTTGAAACGGAGCAAACTCATTTTCTTCCCAGAAGCATTTCGACCGGGTTTCCAGGCCTGTCAACCGCAGGGGACGTCAGGCAGCTTCACGGCAGCATGAAGGCAGCCTTCCAAGTGGAACAGCAAGGATAGTTCCAGCAGGCTCCCGTTTCCACGCGCACACTCAGCTTACCTCCCTGTGGTTTCTAACCAGTCCAAAGAGACACAGGTTACCCTGCGTTTGCTTCCCTGAACCAACTCCCCGAAGTAGGGTGTTCTGCGTCAAGTGAACCGCCTCAACCAAGGAATGCCCTGCCTAGTTACGCCTCTGGGGCCTGTGGCTATTCCAAAGCCTGCAGGGCCACAGGAAGCACGGGGCTTAAATCGCCGTAAGAACGAAAGCCGACTTTCTCTTGGAGGCAGGGTGACTTCCGGCAGGGGGTGTCCTAGATGGAATGCGAGGCCGAGGGTTTTCTCAGGGCAGCTCAGACTAGGGCAAGGCGTAAGACCTCAAAGGCATGTGAGACGTGCCAGAAGTCTGTTGGTGAAAGTGTGGGTTTGGTGGGGAAACGAATCTGCTCCAGGAGAGAGTGCAGGGCGTTTCCCTACACTCGGCGTATAGAGAGCGGCTCCAAAGGGCTCCGGGCCTGGATGTTGCTCGGCAGACCCAGGGGTGCCTGGGAGTACTCCGTGTTCCAGCCTGGAACAGGGTGCCCCCGCGAGCCTCCCAGGTGTCCAGGAAACTCTACTGCCGTTAAAGACACGCAGAGCAGAGGCTACGACCTCATGGAAACTGCTGCGCGGCGCCGCTTCTGCTCCTCACGTCAGGGCCTTCCCTCCAGGCCTGTGCTCAATCTGGCCGTCCCGTTAGCGACGCAGCATTGCGAGATGCTGACGTTCTCCTCGAGCAGAGTGCCTTCAGGTACGAGGCCCGCGAAGTAGGCAAAGCAGAGTGTTTTCTCACGGCAGCTCTCACAAGGGCGACGACAAAGATTTCCTGGGAGCTTCGGACTCACCAGAAATCTGGTCCTGAGGCTGTTGGAGGGCTCTGGAAATGTAGCTCTCCTCAAGGAACGTGCAGAGTGTTGCCCATCACTCGGCACGCACACAGGGCCTCCGAGGGGCAGAGCAATGGGCCTCGATGTTGCTCAGCCGGACCACGGCGTGGGGGGTGTCTGGAGGTCCTCAGTGACCTTGGAGGGAAGTGGATGCACACCCGAGGGGCCTAGGAGTCCTCAAATGGGAAATTCCGTTAAAATAAACCCGAACAGTGACTAAGAACTCATGGAAACTGCTGCATGCCGCCCTTCCTGCCCGGCTACGCAGGGCCTAAACTGGAGGGAAATTCTCACGTTGAGTTTCCCTTTCGTTCTGGAGCTTGTCAGGCTAACCACCACCGCGGCTATGGAAGCACCGGGTTGAGACGGAGCAAACTCATTTTCTTCCCAGAAGCATTTCGACCGGGTTTCCAGGCCTGTCAACAGCAGGGGACGTCAGGCAGCTTCACGGCAGCATGAAGGCAGCCTTCCAAGTGGGAAAGCAAGGATAGTTCCAGCAGGCTCCCGTTTCCACGCGCACACTCAGCTTACCTCCCTGTGGTTTCTAACCAGTCCAAAGAGACACAGGTTACCCTGCGTTTGCTTCCCTGAACCAACTCCCCGAAGTAGGGTGTTCTGCGTCAAGTGAACCGCCTCAACCAAGGAATGCCCTGCCTAGTTACGCCTCTGGGGCCTGTGGCTATTCCAAACCCTGCAGGGCCACAGGAAGCACGGGGCTTAAATCGCCGTAAGAACGCAAGCCGACTTTCTCTTGGAGGCAGCGTGACTTCCGGCAGGGGGTGTCCTAGATGGAATGCGAGGCCGAGGGTTTTCTCAGGGCAGCTCAGACTAGGGCAAGGCGTAAGACCTCAAAGGCATGTGAGACGTGCCAGAAGTCTGTTGGTGAAAGTGTGGGTTTGGTGGGGAAACGAATCTGCTCCAGGAGAGAGTGCAGGGCGTTTCCCTACACTCGGCGTATAGAGAGCGGCTCCAAAGGGCTCCGGGCCTGGATGTTGCTCGGCAGACCCAGGGGTGCCTGGGAGTACTCCGTGTTCCAGCCTGGAACAGGATGCCCCCGCGAGCCTCCCAGGTGTCCAGGAAACTCTACTGCCGTTAAAGACACGCAGAGCAGAGGCTACGGCCTCATGGAAACTGCTGCGCGGCTCCGCTTCTGCACCTCACGTCAGGGCCTTCCCTCCAGGCCTGTGCTCAATCTGGCCGTCCCGTTAGCGACGCAGCATTGCGAGATGCTGACGTTCTCCTCGAGCAGAGTGCCTTCAGGTACGAGGCCCGCAAAGTAGGCAAAGCAGAGTGTTTTCTCACGGCAGCTCTCACAAGGGCGACGACAAAGATTTCCTGGGAGCTTCGGACTCACCAGAAATCTGGTCCTGAGGCTGTTGGAGGGCTCTGGAAATGTAGCTCTCCTCAAGGAACGTGCAGAGTGTTGCCCATCACTCGGCACGCACACAGGGCCTCCGAGGGGCAGAGCAATGGGCCTCGATGTTGCTCAGCCGGACCACGGCGTGGGGGGTGTCTGGAGGTCCTCAGTGACCTTGGAGGGAAGTGGATGCACACCCGAGGGGCCTAGGAGTCCTCAAATGGGAAATTCCGTTAAAATAAACCCGAACAGTGACTAAGAACTCATGGAAACTGCTGCATGCCGCCCTTTCTGCCCGGCTACGCAGGGCCTAAACTGGAGGGAAATTCTCACGTTGAGTTTCCCTTTCGTTCTGGAGCTTGTCAGGCTAACCACCACCGCGGCTATGGAAGCACCGGGTTGAAACGGAGCAAACTCATTTTCTTCCCAGAAGCATTTCGACCGGGTTTCCAGGCCTGTCAACCGCAGGGGACGTCAGGCAGCTTCACGGCAGCATGAAGGCAGCCTTCCAAGTGGAACAGCAAGGATAGTTCCAGCAGGCTCCCGTTTCCACGCGCACACTCAGCTTACCTCCCTGTGGTTTCTAACCAGTCCAAAGAGACACAGGTTACCCTGCGTTTGCTTCCCTGAACCAACTCCCCGAAGTAGGGTGTTCTGCGTCAAGTGAACCGCCTCAACCAAGGAATGCCCTGCCTAGTTACGCCTCTGGGGCCTGTGGCTATTCCAAAGCCTGCAGGGCCACAGGAAGCACGGGGCTTAAATCGCCGTAAGAACGCAAGCCGACTTTCTCTTGGAGGCAGCGTGACTTCCGGCAGGGGGTGTCCTAGATGGAATGCGAGGCCGAGGGTTTTCTCAGGGCAGCTCAGACTAGGGCAAGGCGTAAGACCTCAAAGGCATGTGAGACGTGCCAGAAGTCTGTTGGTGAAAGTGTGGGTTTGGTGGGGAAACGAATCTGCTCCAGGAGAGAGTGCAGGGCGTTTCCCTACACTCGGCGTATAGAGAGCGGCTCCAAAGGGCTCCGGGCCTGGATGTTGCTCGGCAGACCCAGGGGTGCCTGGGAGTACTCCGTGTTCCAGCCTGGAACAGGGTGCCCCCGCGAGCCTCCCAGGTGTCCAGGAAACTCTACTGCCGTTAAAGACACGCAGAGCAGAGGCTACGACCTCATGGAAACTGCTGCGCGGCGCCGCTTCTGCTCCTCACGTCAGGGCCTTCCCTCCAGGCCTGTGCTCAATCTGGCCGTCCCGTTAGCGATGCAGCATTGCGAGATGCTGACGTTCTCCTCGAGCAGAGTGCCTTCAGGTACGAGGCCCGCGAAGTAGGCAAAGCAGAGTGTTTTCTCACGGCAGCTCTCACAAGGGCGACGACAAAGATTTCCTGGGAGCTTCGGACTCACCAGAAATCTGGTCCTGAGGCTGTTGGAGGGCTCTGGAAATGTAGCTCTCCTCAAGGAACGTGCAGAGTGTTGCCCATCACTCGGCACGCACACAGGGCCTCCGAGGGGCAGAGCAATGGGCCTCGATGTTGCTCAGCCGGACCACGGCGTTGGGGGTGTCTGGAGGTCCTCAGTGACCTTGGAGGGAAGTGGATGCACACCCGAGGGGCCTAGGAGTCCTCAAATGGGAAATTCCGTTAAAATAAACCCGAACAGTGACTAAGAACTCATGGAAACTGCTGCATGCCGCCCTTCCTGCCCGGCTACGCAGGGCCTAAACTGGAGGGAAATTCTCACGTTGAGTTTCCCTTTCGTTCTGGAGCTTGTCAGGCTAACCACCACCGCGGCTATGGAAGCACCGGGTTGAAACGGAGCAAACTCATTTTCTTCCCAGAAGCATTTCGACCGGGTTTCCAGGCCTGTCAACAGCAGGGGACGTCAGGCAGCTTCACGGCAGCATGAAGGCAGCCTTCCAAGTGGAACAGCAAGGATAGTTCCAGCAGGCTCCCGTTTCCACGCGCACACTCAGCTTACCTCCCTGTGGTTTCTAACCAGTCCAAAGAGACACAGGTTACCCTGCGTTTGCTTCCCTGAACCAACTCCCCGAAGTAGGGTGTTCTGCGTCAAGTGAACCGCCTCAACCAAGGAATGCCCTGCCTAGTTACGCCTCTGGGGCCTGTGGCTATTCCAAAGCCTGCAGGGCCACAGGAAGCACGGGGCTTAAATCGCCGTAAGAACGCAAGCCGACTTTCTCTTGGAGGCAGCGTGACTTCCGGCAGGGGGTGTCCTAGATGGAATGCGAGGCCGAGGGTTTTCTCAGGGCAGCTCAGACTAGGGCAAGGCGTAAGACCTCAAAGGCATGTGAGACGTGCCAGAAGTCTGTTGGTGAAAGTGTGGGTTTGGTGGGGAAACGAATCTGCTCCAGGAGAGAGTGCAGGGCGTTTCCCTACACTCGGCGTATAGAGAGCGGCTCCAAAGGGCTCCGGGCCTGGATGTTGCTCGGCAGACCCAGGGGTGCCTGGGAGTACTCCGTGTTCCAGCCTGGAACAGGATGCCCCCGCGAGCCTCCCAGGTGTCCAGGAAACTCTACTGCCGTTAAAGACACGCAGAGCAGAGGCTACGGCCTCATGGAAACTGCTGCGCGGCTCCGCTTCTGCACCTCACGTCAGGGCCTTCCCTCCAGGCCTGTGCTCAATCTGGCCGTCCCGTTAGCGACGCAGCATT
Organism: Grampus griseus; assembly: GCF_964374135.1. Classification (NCBI taxonomy): domain Eukaryota; kingdom Metazoa; phylum Chordata; class Mammalia; order Artiodactyla; family Delphinidae; genus Grampus; species Grampus griseus. The sequence goes on along the minus strand of NC_139012.1, from coordinate 35,478,637 downwards.
GCGAGATGCTGACGTTCTCCTCGAGCAGAGTGCCTTCAGGTACGAGGCCCGCAAAGTAGGCAAAGCAGAGTGTTTTCTCACGGCAGCTCTCACAAGGGCGACGACAAAGATTTCCTGGGAGCTTCGGACTCACCAGAAATCTGGTCCTGAGGCTGTTGGAGGGCTCTGGAAATGTAGCTCTCCTCAAGGAACGTGCAGAGTGTTGCCCATCACTCGGCACGCACACAGGGCCTCCGAGGGGCAGAGCAATGGGCCTCGATGTTGCTCAGCCGGACCACGGCGTGGGGGGTGTCTGGAGGTCCTCAGTGACCTTGGAGGGAAGTGGATGCACACCCGAGGGGCCTAGGAGTCCTCAAATGGGAAATTCCGTTAAAATAAACCCGAACAGTGACTAAGAACTCATGGAAACTGCTGCATGCCGCCCTTTCTGCCCGGCTACGCAGGGCCTAAACTGGAGGGAAATTCTCACGTTGAGTTTCCCTTTCGTTCTGGAGCTTGTCAGGCTAACCACCACCGCGGCTATGGAAGCACCGGGTTGAAACGGAGCAAACTCCTTTTCTTCCCAGAAGCATTTCGACCGGGTTTCCAGGCCTGTCAACCGCAGGGGACGTCAGGCAGCTTCACGGCAGCATGAAGGCAGCCTTCCAAGTGGAACAGCAAGGATAGTTCCAGCAGGCTCCCGTTTCCACGCGCACACTCAGCTTACCTCCCTGTGGTTTCTAACCAGTCCAAAGAGACACAGGTTACCCTGCGTTTGCTTCCCTGAACCAACTCCCCGAAGTAGGGTGTTCTGCGTCAAGTGAACCGCCTCAACCAAGGAATGCCCTGCCTAGTTACGCCTCTGGGGCCTGTGGCTATTCCAAAGCCTGCAGGGCCACAGGAAGCACGGGGCTTAAATCGCCGTAAGAACGCAAGCCGACTTTCTCTTGGAGGCAGCGTGACTTCCGGCAGGGGGTGTCCTAGATGGAATGCGAGGCCGAGGGTTTTCTCAGGGCAGCTCAGACTAGGGCAAGGCGTAAGACCTCAAAGGCATGTGAGACGTGCCAGAAGTCTGTTGGTGAAAGTGTGGGTTTGGTGGGGAAACGAATCTGCTCCAGGAGAGAGTGCAGGGCGTTTCCCTACACTCGGCGTATAGAGAGCGGCTCCAAAGGGCTCCGGGCCTGGATGTTGCTCGGCAGACCCAGGGGTGCCTGGGAGTACTCCGTGTTCCAGCCTGGAACAGGATGCCCCCGCGAGCCTCCCAGGTGTCCAGGAAACTCTACTGCCGTTAAAGACACGCAGAGCAGAGGCTACGGCCTCATGGAAACTGCTGCGCGGCTCCGCTTCTGCACCTCACGTCAGGGCCTTCCCTCCAGGCCTGTGCTCAATCTGGCCGTCCCGTTAGCGACGCAGCATTGCGAGATGCTGACGTTCTCCTCGAGCAGAGTGCCTTCAGGTACGAGGCCCGCAAAGTAGGCAAAGCAGAGTGTTTTCTCACGGCAGCTCTCACAAGGGCGACGACAAAGATTTCCTGGGAGCTTCGGACTCACCAGAAATCTGGTCCTGAGGCTGTTGGAGGGCTCTGGAAATGTAGCTCTCCTCAAGGAACGTGCAGAGTGTTGCCCATCACTCGGCACGCACACAGGGCCTCCGAGGGGCAGAGCAATGGGCCTCGATGTTGCTCAGCCCGACCACGGCGTGGGGGGTGTCTGGAGGTCCTCAGTGACCTTGGAGGGAAGTGGATGCACACCCGAGGGGCCTAGGAGTCCTCAAATGGGAAATTCCGTTAAAATAAACCCGAACAGTGACTAAGAACTCATGGAAACTGCTGCATGCCGCCCTTTCTGCCCGGCTACGCAGGGCCTAAACTGGAGGGAAATTCTCACGTTGAGTTTCCCTTTCGTTCTGGAGCTTGTCAGGCTAACCACCACCGCGGCTATGGAAGCACCGGGTTGAAACGGAGCAAACTCATTTTCTTCCCAGAAGCATTTCGACCGGGTTTCCAGGCCTGTCAACCGCAGGGGACGTCAGGCAGCTTCACGGCAGCATGAAGGCAGCCTTCCAAGTGGAACAGCAAGGATAGTTCCAGCAGGCTCCCGTTTCCACGCGCACACTCAGCTTACCTCCCTGTGGTTTCTAACCAGTCCAAAGAGACACAGGTTACCCTGCGTTTGCTTCCCTGAACCAACTCCCCGAAGTAGGGTGTTCTGCGTCAAGTGAACCGCCTCAACCAAGGAATGCCCTGCCTAGTTACGCCTCTGGGGCCTGTGGCTATTCCAAAGCCTGCAGGGCCACAGGAAGCACGGGGCTTAAATCGCCGTAAGAACGCAAGCCGACTTTCTCTTGGAGGCAGCGTGACTTCCGGCAGGGGGTGTCCTAGATGGAATGCGAGGCCGAGGGTTTTCTCAGGGCAGCTCAGACTAGGGCAAGGCGTAAGACCTCAAAGGCATGTGAGACGTGCCAGAAGTCTGTTGGTGAAAGTGTGGGTTTGGTGGGGAAACGAATCTGCTCCAGGAGAGAGTGCAGGGCGTTTCCCTACACTCGGCGTATAGAGAGCGGCTCCAAAAGGCTCCGGGCCTGGATGTTGCTCGGCAGACCCAGGGGTGCCTGGGAGTGTTCCGTGTTCCAGCCTGGAACAGGGTGCCCCCGCGAGCCTCCCAGGTGTCCAGGAAACTCTACTGCCGTTAAAGACACGCAGAGCAGAGGCTACGGCCTCATGGAAACTGCTGCGCGGCTCCGCTTCTGCTCCTCACGTCAGGGCCTTCCCTCCAGGCCTGTGCTCAATCTGGCCGTCCCGTTAGCGACGCAGCATTGCGAGATGCTGACGTTCTCCTCGAGCAGAGTGCCTTCAGGTACGAGGCCCGCGAAGTAGGCAAAGCAGAGTGTTTTCTCACGGCAGCTCTCACAAGGGCGACGACAAAGATTTCCTGGGAGCTTCGGACTCACCAGAAATCTGGTCCTGAGGCTGTTGGAGGGCTCTGGAAATGTAGCTCTCCTCAAGGAACGTGCAGAGTGTTGCCCATCACTCGGCACGCACACAGGGCCTCCGAGGGGCAGAGCAATGGGCCTCGATGTTGCTCAGCCCGACCACGGCGTGGGGGGTGTCTGGAGGTCCTCAGTGACCTTGGAGGGAAGTGGATGCACACCCGAGGGGCCTAGGAGTCCTCAAATGGGAAATTCCGTTAAAATAAACCCGAACAGTGACTAAGAACTCATGGAAACTGCTGCATGCCGCCCTTCCTGCCCGGCTACGCAGGGCCTAAACTGGAGGGAAATTCTCACGTTGAGTTTCCCTTTCGTTCTGGAGCTTGTCAGGCTAACCACCACCGCGGCTATGGAAGCACCGGGTTGAAACGGAGCAAACTCATTTTCTTCCCAGAAGCATTTCGACCGGGTTTCCAGGCCTGTCAACAGCAGGGGACGTCAGGCAGCTTCTCGGCAGCATGAAGGCAGCCTTCCAAGTGGGAAAGCAAGGATAGTTGCAGCAGGCTCCCGTTTCCACGCGCACACTCAGCTTACCTCCCTGTGGTTTCTAACCAGTCCAAAGAGACACAGGTTACCCTGCGTTTGCTTCCCTGAACCAACTCCCCGAAGTAGGGTGTTCTGCGTCAAGTGAACCGCCTCAACCAAGGAATGCCCTGCCTAGTTACGCCTCTGGGGCCTGTGGCTATTCCAAAGCCTGCAGGGCCACAGGAAGCACGGGGCTTAAATCGCCGTAAGAACGCAAGCCGACTTTCTCTTGGAGGCAGCGTGACTTCCGGCAGGGGGTGTCCTAGATGGAATGCGAGGCCGAGGGTTTTCTCAGGGCAGCTCAGACTAGGGCAAGGCGTAAGACCTCAAAGGCATGTGAGACGTGCCAGAAGTCTGTTGGTGAAAGTGTGGGTTTGGTGGGGAAACGAATCTGCTCCAGGAGAGAGTGCAGGGCGTTTCCCTACACTCGGCGTATAGAGAGCGGCTCCAAAGGGCTCCGGGCCTGGATGTTGCTCGGCAGACCCAGGGGTGCCTGGGAGTACTCCGTGTTCCAGCCTGGAACAGGATGCCCCCGCGAGCCTCCCAGGTGTCCAGGAAACTCTACTGCCGTTAAAGACACGCAGAGCAGAGGCTACGGCCTCATGGAAACTGCTGCGCGGCTCCGCTTCTGCACCTCACGTCAGGGCCTTCCCTCCAGGCCTGTGCTCAATCTGGCCGTCCCGTTAGCGACGCAGCATTGCGAGATGCTGACGTTCTCCTCGAGCAGAGTGCCTTCAGGTACGAGGCCCGCAAAGTAGGCAAAGCAGAGTGTTTTCTCACGGCAGCTCTCACAAGGGCGACGACAAAGATTTCCTGGGAGCTTCGGACTCACCAGAAATCTGGTCCTGAGGCTGTTGGAGGGCTCTGGAAATGTAGCTCTCCTCAAGGAACGTGCAGAGTGTTGCCCATCACTCGGCACGCACACAGGGCCTCCGAGGGGCAGAGCAATGGGCCTCGATGTTGCTCAGCCGGACCACGGCGTGGGGGGTGTCTGGAGGTCCTCAGTGACCTTGGAGGGAAGTGGATGCACACCCGAGGGGCCTAGGAGTCCTCAAATGGGAAATTCCGTTAAAATAAACCCGAACAGTGACTAAGAACTCATGGAAACTGCTGCATGCCGCCCTTTCTGCCCGGCTACGCAGGGCCTAAACTGGAGGGAAATTCTCACGTTGAGTTTCCCTTTCGTTCTGGAGCTTGTCAGGCTAACCACCACCGCGGCTATGGAAGCACCGGGTTGAAACGGAGCAAACTCATTTTCTTCCCAGAAGCATTTCGACCGGGTTTCCAGGCCTGTCAACCGCAGGGGACGTCAGGCAGCTTCACGGCAGCATGAAGGCAGCCTTCCAAGTGGAACAGCAAGGATAGTTCCAGCAGGCTCCCGTTTCCACGCGCACACTCAGCTTACCTCCCTGTGGTTTCTAACCAGTCCAAAGAGACACAGGTTACCCTGCGTTTGCTTCCCTGAACCAACTCCCCGAAGTAGGGTGTTCTGCGTCAAGTGAACCGCCTCAACCAAGGAATGCCCTGCCTAGTTACGCCTCTGGGGCCTGTGGCTATTCCAAAGCCTGCAGGGCCACAGGAAGCACGGGGCTTAAATCGCCGTAAGAACGAAAGCCGACTTTCTCTTGGAGGCAGGGTGACTTCCGGCAGGGGGTGTCCTAGATGGAATGCGAGGCCGAGGGTTTTCTCAGGGCAGCTCAGACTAGGGCAAGGCGTAAGACCTCAAAGGCATGTGAGACGTGCCAGAAGTCTGTTGGTGAAAGTGTGGGTTTGGTGGGGAAACGAATCTGCTCCAGGAGAGAGTGCAGGGCGTTTCCCTACACTCGGCGTATAGAGAGCGGCTCCAAAGGGCTCCGGGCCTGGATGTTGCTCGGCAGACCCAGGGGTGCCTGGGAGTACTCCGTGTTCCAGCCTGGAACAGGGTGCCCCCGCGAGCCTCCCAGGTGTCCAGGAAACTCTACTGCCGTTAAAGACACGCAGAGCAGAGGCTACGACCTCATGGAAACTGCTGCGCGGCGCCGCTTCTGCTCCTCACGTCAGGGCCTTCCCTCCAGGCCTGTGCTCAATCTGGCCGTCCCGTTAGCGATGCAGCATTGCGAGATGCTGACGTTCTCCTCGAGCAGAGTGCCTTCAGGTACGAGGCCCGCGAAGTAGGCAAAGCAGAGTGTTTTCTCACGGCAGCTCTCACAAGGGCGACGACAAAGATTTCCTGGGAGCTTCGGACTCACCAGAAATCTGGTCCTGAGGCTGTTGGAGGGCTCTGGAAATGTAGCTCTCCTCAAGGAACGTGCAGAGTGTTGCCCATCACTCGGCACGCACACAGGGCCTCCGAGGGGCAGAGCAATGGGCCTCGATGTTGCTCAGCCGGACCACGGCGTTGGGGGTGTCTGGAGGTCCTCAGTGACCTTGGAGGGAAGTGGATGCACACCCGAGGGGCCTAGGAGTCCTCAAATGGGAAATTCCGTTAAAATAAACCCGAACAGTGACTAAGAACTCATGGAAACTGCTGCATGCCGCCCTTCCTGCCCGGCTACGCAGGGCCTAAACTGGAGGGAAATTCTCACGTTGAGTTTCCCTTTCGTTCTGGAGCTTGTCAGGCTAACCACCACCGCGGCTATGGAAGCACCGGGTTGAAACGGAGCAAACTCATTTTCTTCCCAGAAGCATTTCGACCGGGTTTCCAGGCCTGTCAACAGCAGGGGACGTCAGGCAGCTTCACGGCAGCATGAAGGCAGCCTTCCAAGTGGAACAGCAAGGATAGTTCCAGCAGGCTCCCGTTTCCACGCGCACACTCAGCTTACCTCCCTGTGGTTTCTAACCAGTCCAAAGAGACACAGGTTACCCTGCGTTTGCTTCCCTGAACCAACTCCCCGAAGTAGGGTGTTCTGCGTCAAGTGAACCGCCTCAACCAAGGAATGCCCTGCCTAGTTACGCCTCTGGGGCCTGTGGCTATTCCAAAGCCTGCAGGGCCACAGGAAGCACGGGGCTTAAATCGCCGTAAGAACGCAAGCCGACTTTCTCTTGGAGGCAGCGTGACTTCCGGCAGGGGGTGTCCTAGATGGAATGCGAGGCCGAGGGTTTTCTCAGGGCAGCTCAGACTAGGGCAAGGCGTAAGACCTCAAAGGCATGTGAGACGTGCCAGAAGTCTGTTGGTGAAAGTGTGGGTTTGGTGGGGAAACGAATCTGCTCCAGGAGAGAGTGCAGGGCGTTTCCCTACACTCGGCGTATAGAGAGCGGCTCCAAAGGGCTCCGGGCCTGGATGTTGCTCGGCAGACCCAGGGGTGCCTGGGAGTACTCCGTGTTCCAGCCTGGAACAGGATGCCCCCGCGAGCCTCCCAGGTGTCCAGGAAACTCTACTGCCGTTAAAGACACGCAGAGCAGAGGCTACGGCCTCATGGAAACTGCTGCGCGGCTCCGCTTCTGCTCCTCACGTCAGGGCCTTCCCTCCAGGCCTGTGCTCAATCTGGCCGTCCCGTTAGCGACGCAGCATTGCGAGATGCTGACGTTCTCCTCGAGCAGAGTGCCTTCAGGTACGAGGCCCGCGAAGTAGGCAAAGCAGAGTGTTTTCTCACGGCAGCTCTCACAAGGGCGACGACAAAGATTTCCTGGGAGCTTCGGACTCACCAGAAATCTGGTCCTGAGGCTGTTGGAGGGCTCTGGAAATGTAGCTCTCCTCAAGGAACGTGCAGAGTGTTGCCCATCACTCGGCACGCACACAGGGCCTCCGAGGGGCAGAGCAATGGGCCTCGATGTTGCTCAGCCCGACCACGGCGTGGGGGGTGTCTGGAGGTCCTCAGTGACCTTGGAGGGAAGTGGATGCACACCCGAGGGGCCTAGGAGTCCTCAAATGGGAAATTCCGTTAAAATAAACCCGAACAGTGACTAAGAACTCATGGAAACTGCTGCATGCCGCCCTTCCTGCCCGGCTACGTAGGGCCTAAACTGGAGGGAAATTCTGACGTTGAGTTTCCCTTTCGTTCTGGAGCATGTCAGGCTAACCACCACCGCGGCTATGGAAGCACCGGGTTGAAACGGAGCAAACTCATTTTATTCCCAGAAGCATTTCGACCGCGTTTCCAGGCCTGTCAACAGCAGGGGACGTCAGGCAGCTTCAAGGCAGCATGAAGGCAGCCTTCCAAGTGGGAAAGCAAGGATAGTTCCAGCAGGCTCCCGTTTCCACGCGCACACTCAGCTTACCTCCCTGTGGTTTCTAACCAGTCCAAAGAGACACAGGTTACCCTGCGTTTGCTTCCCTGAACCAACTCCCCGAAGTAGGGTGTTCTGCGTCAAGTGAACTGCCTCAACCAAGGAATGCCCTGCCAAGTTACGCCTCTGGGGCCTGTGGCTATTCCAAAGCCTGCAGGGCCACAGGAAGCACGGGGCTTAAATCGCCGTAAGAACGCAAGCCGACTTTCTCTTGGAGGCAGCGTGACTTCCGGCAGGGGGTGTCCTAGATGGAATGCGAGGCCGAGGGTTTTCTCAGGGCAGCTCAGACTAGGGCAAGGCGTAAGACCTCAAAGGCATGTGAGACGTGCCAGAAGTCTGTTGGTGAAAGTGTGGGTTTGGTGGGGAAACGAATCTGCTCCAGGAGAGAGTGCAGGGCGTTTCCCTACACTCGGCGTATAGAGAGCGGCTCCAAAGGGCTCCGGGCCTGGATGTTGCTCGGCAGACCCAGGGGTGCCTGGGAGTACTCCGTGTTCCAGCCTGGAACAGGATGCCCCCGCGAGCCTCCCAGGTGTCCAGGAAACTCTACTGCCGTTAAAGACACGCAGAGCAGAGGCTACGGCCTCATGGAAACTGCTGCGCGGCTCCGCTTCTGCACCTCACGTCAGGGCCTTCCCTCCAGGCCTGTGCTCAATCTGGCCGTCCCGTTAGCGACGCAGCATTGCGAGATGCTGACGTTCTCCTCGAGCAGAGTGCCTTCAGGTACGAGGCCCGCAAAGTAGGCAAAGCAGAGTGTTTTCTCACGGCAGCTCTCACAAGGGCGACGACAAAGATTTCCTGGGAGCTTCGGACTCACCAGAAATCTGGTCCTGAGGCTGTTGGAGGGCTCTGGAAATGTAGCTCTCCTCAAGGAACGTGCAGAGTGTTGCCCATCACTCGGCACGCACACAGGGCCTCCGAGGGGCAGAGCAATGGGCCTCGATGTTGCTCAGCCCGACCACGGCGTGGGGGGTGTCTGGAGGTCCTCAGTGACCTTGGAGGGAAGTGGATGCACACCCGAGGGGCCTAGGAGTCCTCAAATGGGAAATTCCGTTAAAATAAACCCGAACAGTGACTAAGAACTCATGGAAACTGCTGCATGCCGCCCTTTCTGCCCGGCTACGCAGGGCCTAAACTGGAGGGAAATTCTCACGTTGAGTTTCCCTTTCGTTCTGGAGCTTGTCAGGCTAACCACCACCGCGGCTATGGAAGCACCGGGTTGAAACGGAGCAAACTCATTTTCTTCCCAGAAGCATTTCGACCGGGTTTCCAGGCCTGTCAACCGCAGGGGACGTCAGGCAGCTTCACGGCAGCATGAAGGCAGCCTTCCAAGTGGAACAGCAAGGATAGTTCCAGCAGGCTCCCGTTTCCACGCGCACACTCAGCTTACCTCCCTGTGGTTTCTAACCAGTCCAAAGAGACACAGGTTACCCTGCGTTTGCTTCCCTGAACCAACTCCCCGAAGTAGGGTGTTCTGCGTCAAGTGAACCGCCTCAACCAAGGAATGCCCTGCCTAGTTACGCCTCTGGGGCCTGTGGCTATTCCAAAGCCTGCAGGGCCACAGGAAGCACGGGGCTTAAATCGCCGTAAGAACGCAAGCCGACTTTCTCTTGGAGGCAGCGTGACTTCCGGCAGGGGGTGTCCTAGATGGAATGCGAGGCCGAGGGTTTTCTCAGGGCAGCTCAGACTAGGGCAAGGCGTAAGACCTCAAAGGCATGTGAGACGTGCCAGAAGTCTGTTGGTGAAAGTGTGGGTTTGGTGGGGAAACGAATCTGCTCCAGGAGAGAGTGCAGGGCGTTTCCCTACACTCGGCGTATAGAGAGCGGCTCCAAAAGGCTCCGGGCCTGGATGTTGCTCGGCAGACCCAGGGGTGCCTGGGAGTGTTCCGTGTTCCAGCCTGGAACAGGGTGCCCCCGCGAGCCTCCCAGGTGTCCAGGAAACTCTACTGCCGTTAAAGACACGCAGAGCAGAGGCTACGGCCTCATGGAAACTGCTGCGCGGCTCCGCTTCTGCTCCTCACGTCAGGGCCTTCCCTCCAGGCCTGTGCTCAATCTGGCCGTCCCGTTAGCGACGCAGCATTGCGAGATGCTGACGTTCTCCTCGAGCAGAGTGCCTTCAGGTACGAGGCCCGCGAAGTAGGCAAAGCAGAGTGTTTTCTCACGGCAGCTCTCACAAGGGCGACGACAAAGATTTCCTGGGAGCTTCGGACTCACCAGAAATCTGGTCCTGAGGCTGTTGGAGGGCTCTGGAAATGTAGCTCTCCTCAAGGAACGTGCAGAGTGTTGCCCATCACTCGGCACGCACACAGGGCCTCCGAGGGGCAGAGCAATGGGCCTCGATGTTGCTCAGCCCGACCACGGCGTGGGGGGTGTCTGGAGGTCCTCAGTGACCTTGGAGGGAAGTGGATGCACACCCGAGGGGCCTAGGAGTCCTCAAATGGGAAATTCCGTTAAAATAAACCCGAACAGTGACTAAGAACTCATGGAAACTGCTGCATGCCGCCCTTCCTGCCCGGCTACGCAGGGCCTAAACTGGAGGGAAATTCTCACGTTGAGTTTCCCTTTCGTTCTGGAGCTTGTCAGGCTAACCACCACCGCGGCTATGGAAGCACCGGGTTGAGACGGAGCAAACTCATTTTCTTCCCAGAAGCATTTCGACCGGGTTTCCAGGCCTGTCAACAGCAGGGGACGTCAGGCAGCTTCACGGCAGCATGAAGGCAGCCTTCCAAGTGGGAAAGCAAGGATAGTTCCAGCAGGCTCCCGTTTCCACGCGCACACTCAGCTTACCTCCCTGTGGTTTCTAACCAGTCCAAAGAGACACAGGTTACCCTGCGTTTGCTTCCCTGAACCAACTCCCCGAAGTAGGGTGTTCTGCGTCAAGTGAACCGCCTCAACCAAGGAATGCCCTGCCTAGTTACGCCTCTGGGGCCTGTGGCTATTCCAAAGCCTGCAGGGCCACAGGAAGCACGGGGCTTAAATCGCCGTAAGAACGCAAGCCGACTTTCTCTTGGAGGCAGCGTGACTTCCGGCAGGGGGTGTCCTAGATGGAATGCGAGGCCGAGGGTTTTCTCAGGGCAGCTCAGACTAGGGCAAGGCGTAAGACCTCAAAGGCATGTGAGACGTGCCAGAAGTCTGTTGGTGAAAGTGTGGGTTTGGTGGGGAAACGAATCTGCTCCAGGAGAGAGTGCAGGGCGTTTCCCTACACTCGGCGTATAGAGAGCGGCTCCAAAGGGCTCCGGGCCTGGATGTTGCTCGGCAGACCCAGGGGTGCCTGGGAGTACTCCGTGTTCCAGCCTGGAACAGGATGCCCCCGCGAGCCTCCCAGGTGTCCAGGAAACTCTACTGCCGTTAAAGACACGCAGAGCAGAGGCTACGGCCTCATGGAAACTGCTGCGCGGCTCCGCTTCTGCTCCTCACGTCAGGGCCTTCCCTCCAGGCCTGTGCTCAATCTGGCCGTCCCGTTAGCGACGCAGCATTGCGAGATGCTGACGTTCTCCTCGAGCAGAGTGCCTTCAGGTACGAGGCCCGCGAAGTAGGCAAAGCAGAGTGTTTTCTCACGGCAGCTCTCACAAGGGCGACGACAAAGATTTCCTGGGAGCTTCGGACTCACCAGAAATCTGGTCCTGAGGCTGTTGGAGGGCTCTGGAAATGTAGCTCTCCTCAAGGAACGTGCAGAGTGTTGCCCATCACTCGGCACGCACACAGGGCCTCCGAGGGGCAGAGCAATGGGCCTCGATGTTGCTCAGCCCGACCACGGCGTGGGGGGTGTCTGGAGGTCCTCAGTGACCTTGGAGGGAAGTGGATGCACACCCGAGGGGCCTAGGAGTCCTCAAATGGGAAATTCCGTTAAAATAAACCCGAACAGTGACTAAGAACTCATGGAAACTGCTGCATGCCGCCCTTCCTGCCCGGCTACGTAGGGCCTAAACTGGAGGGAAATTCTGACGTTGAGTTTCCCTTTCGTTCTGGAGCATGTCAGGCTAACCACCACCGCGGCTATGGAAGCACCGGGTTGAAACGGAGCAAACTCATTTTATTCCCAGAAGCATTTCGACCGCGTTTCCAGGCCTGTCAACAGCAGGGGACGTCAGGCAGCTTCAAGGCAGCATGAAGGCAGCCTTCCAAGTGGGAAAGCAAGGATAGTTCCAGCAGGCTCCCGTTTCCACGCGCACACTCAGCTTACCTCCCTGTGGTTTCTAACCAGTCCAAAGAGACACAGGTTACCCTGCGTTTGCTTCCCTGAACCAACTCCCCGAAGTAGGGTGTTCTGCGTCAAGTGAACTGCCTCAACCAAGGAATGCCCTGCCAAGTTACGCCTCTGGGGCCTGTGGCTATTCCAAAGCCTGCAGGGCCACAGGAAGCACGGGGCTTAAATCGCCGTAAGAACGCAAGCCGACTTTCTCTTGGAGGCAGCGTGACTTCCGGCAGGGGGTGTCCTAGATGGAATGCGAGGCCGAGGGTTTTCTCAGGGCAGCTCAGACTAGGGCAAGGCGTAAGACCTCAAAGGCATGTGAGACGTGCCAGAAGTCTGTTGGTGAAAGTGTGGGTTTGGTGGGGAAACGAATCTGCTCCAGGAGAGAGTGCAGGGCGTTTCCCTACACTCGGCGTATAGAGAGCGGCTCCAAAGGGCTCCGGGCCTGGATGTTGCTCGGCAGACCCAGGGGTGCCTGGGAGTACTCCGTGTTCCAGCCTGGAACAGGATGCCCCCGCGAGCCTCCCAGGTGTCCAGGAAACTCTACTGCCGTTAAAGACACGCAGAGCAGAGGCTACGGCCTCATGGAAACTGCTGCGCGGCTCCGCTTCTGCACCTCACGTCAGGGCCTTCCCTCCAGGCCTGTGCTCAATCTGGCCGTCCCGTTAGCGACGCAGCATTGCGAGATGCTGACGTTCTCCTCGAGCAGAGTGCCTTCAGGTACGAGGCCCGCAAAGTAGGCAAAGCAGAGTGTTTTCTCACGGCAGCTCTCACAAGGGCGACGACAAAGATTTCCTGGGAGCTTCGGACTCACCAGAAATCTGGTCCTGAGGCTGTTGGAGGGCTCTGGAAATGTAGCTCTCCTCAAGGAACGTGCAGAGTGTTGCCCATCACTCGGCACGCACACAGGGCCTCCGAGGGGCAGAGCAATGGGCCTCGATGTTGCTCAGCCCGACCACGGCGTGGGGGGTGTCTGGAGGTCCTCAGTGACCTTGGAGGGAAGTGGATGCACACCCGAGGGGCCTAGGAGTCCTCAAATGGGAAATTCCGTTAAAATAAACCCGAACAGTGACTAAGAACTCATGGAAACTGCTGCATGCCGCCCTTTCTGCCCGGCTACGCAGGGCCTAAACTGGAGGGAAATTCTCACGTTGAGTTTCCCTTTCGTTCTGGAGCTTGTCAGGCTAACCACCACCGCGGCTATGGAAGCACCGGGTTGAAACGGAGCAAACTCATTTTCTTCCCAGAAGCATTTCGACCGGGTTTCCAGGCCTGTCAACCGCAGGGGACGTCAGGCAGCTTCACGGCAGCATGAAGGCAGCCTTCCAAGTGGAACAGCAAGGATAGTTCCAGCAGGCTCCCGTTTCCACGCGCACACTCAGCTTACCTCCCTGTGGTTTCTAACCAGTCCAAAGAGACACAGGTTACCCTGCGTTTGCTTCCCTGAACCAACTCCCCGAAGTAGGGTGTTCTGCGTCAAGTGAACCGCCTCAACCAAGGAATGCCCTGCCTAGTTACGCCTCTGGGGCCTGTGGCTATTCCAAAGCCTGCAGGGCCACAGGAAGCACGGGGCTTAAATCGCCGTAAGAACGCAAGCCGACTTTCTCTTGGAGGCAGCGTGACTTCCGGCAGGGGGTGTCCTAGATGGAATGCGAGGCCGAGGGTTTTCTCAGGGCAGCTCAGACTAGGGCAAGGCGTAAGACCTCAAAGGCATGTGAGACGTGCCAGAAGTCTGTTGGTGAAAGTGTGGGTTTGGTGGGGAAACGAATCTGCTCCAGGAGAGAGTGCAGGGCGTTTCCCTACACTCGGCGTATAGAGAGCGGCTCCAAAAGGCTCCGGGCCTGGATGTTGCTCGGCAGACCCAGGGGTGCCTGGGAGTGTTCCGTGTTCCAGCCTGGAACAGGGTGCCCCCGCGAGCCTCCCAGGTGTCCAGGAAACTCTACTGCCGTTAAAGACACGCAGAGCAGAGGCTACGGCCTCATGGAAACTGCTGCGCGGCTCCGCTTCTGCTCCTCACGTCAGGGCCTTCCCTCCAGGCCTGTGCTCAATCTGGCCGTCCCGTTAGCGACGCAGCATTGCGAGATGCTGACGTTCTCCTCGAGCAGAGTGCCTTCAGGTACGAGGCCCGCGAAGTAGGCAAAGCAGAGTGTTTTCTCACGGCAGCTCTCACAAGGGCGACGACAAAGATTTCCTGGGAGCTTCGGACTCACCAGAAATCTGGTCCTGAGGCTGTTGGAGGGCTCTGGAAATGTAGCTCTCCTCAAGGAACGTGCAGAGTGTTGCCCATCACTCGGCACGCACACAGGGCCTCCGAGGGGCAGAGCAATGGGCCTCGATGTTGCTCAGCCCGACCACGGCGTGGGGGGTGTCTGGAGGTCCTCAGTGACCTTGGAGGGAAGTGGATGCACACCCGAGGGGCCTAGGAGTCCTCAAATGGGAAATTCCGTTAAAATAAACCCGAACAGTGACTAAGAACTCATGGAAACTGCTGCATGCCGCCCTTCCTGCCCGGCTACGCAGGGCCTAAACTGGAGGGAAATTCTCACGTTGAGTTTCCCTTTCGTTCTGGAGCTTGTCAGGCTAACCACCACCGCGGCTATGGAAGCACCGGGTTGAAACGGAGCAAACTCATTTTCTTCCCAGAAGCATTTCGACCGGGTTTCCAGGCCTGTCAACAGCAGGGGACGTCAGGCAGCTTCTCGGCAGCATGAAGGCAGCCTTCCAAGTGGGAAAGCAAGGATAGTTGCAGCAGGCTCCCGTTTCCACGCGCACACTCAGCTTACCTCCCTGTGGTTTCTAACCAGTCCAAAGAGACACAGGTTACCCTGCGTTTGCTTCCCTGAACCAACTCCCCGAAGTAGGGTGTTCTGCGTCAAGTGAACCGCCTCAACCAAGGAATGCCCTGCCTAGTTACGCCTCTGGGGCCTGTGGCTATTCCAAAGCCTGCAGGGCCACAGGAAGCACGGGGCTTAAATCGCCGTAAGAACGCAAGCCGACTTTCTCTTGGAGGCAGCGTGACTTCCGGCAGGGGGTGTCCTAGATGGAATGCGAGGCCGAGGGTTTTCTCAGGGCAGCTCAGACTAGGGCAAGGCGTAAGACCTCAAAGGCATGTGAGACGTGCCAGAAGTCTGTTGGTGAAAGTGTGGGTTTGGTGGGGAAACGAATCTGCTCCAGGAGAGAGTGCAGGGCGTTTCCCTACACTTGGCGTATAGAGAGCGGCTCCAAAGGGCTCCGGGCCTGGATGTTGCTCGGCAGACCCAGGGGTGCCTGGGAGTACTCCGTGTTCCAGCCTGGAACAGGATGCCCCCGCGAGCCTCCCAGGTGTCCAGGAAACTCTACTGCCGTTAAAGACACGCAGAGCAGAGGCTACGGCCTCATGGAAAGTGCTGCGCGGCTCCGCTTCTGCTCCTCACGTCAGGGCCTTCCCTCCAGGCCTGTGCTCAATCTGGCCGTCCCGTTAGCGACGCAGCATTGCGAGATGCTGACGTTCTCCTCGAGCAGAGTGCCTTCAGGTACGAGGCCCGCGAAGTAGGCAAAGCAGAGTGTTTTCTCACGGCAGCTCTCACAAGGGCGACGACAAAGATTTCCTGGGAGCTTCGGACTCACCAGAAATCTGGTCCTGAGGCTGTTGGAGGGCTCTGGAAATGTAGCTCTCCTCAAGGAACGTGCAGAGTGTTGCCCATCACTCGGCACGCACACAGGGCCTCCGAGGGGCAGAGCAATGGGCCTCGATGTTGCTCAGCCCGACCACGGCGTGGGGGGTGTCTGGAGGTCCTCAGTGACCTTGGAGGGAAGTGGATGCACACCCGAGGGGCCTAGGAGTCCTCAAATGGGAAATTCCGTTAAAATAAACCCGAACAGTGACTAAGAACTCATGGAAACTGCTGCATGCCGCCCTTCCTGCCCGGCTACGCAGGGCCTAAACTGGAGGGAAATTCTCACGTTGAGTTTCCCTTTCGTTCTGGAGCTTGTCAGGCTAACCACCACCGCGGCTATGGAAGCACCGGGTTGAAACGGAGCAAACTCATTTTCTTCCCAGAAGCATTTCGACCGGGTTTCCAGGCCTGTCAACAGCAGGGGACGTCAGGCAGCTTCACGGCAGCATGAAGGCAGCCTTCCAAGTGGAACAGCAAGGATAGTTCCAGCAGGCTCCCGTTTCCACGCGCACACTCAGCTTACCTCCCTGTGGTTTCTAACCAGTCCAAAGAGACACAGGTTACCCTGCGTTTGCTTCCCTGAACCAACTCCCCGAAGTAGGGTGTTCTGCGTCAAGTGAACCGCCTCAACCAAGGAATGCCCTGCCTAGTTACGCGTCTGGGGCCTGTGGCTATTCCAAAGCCTGCAGGGCCACAGGAAGCACGGGGCTTAAATCGCCGTAAGAACGCAAGCCGACTTTCTCTTGGAGGCAGCGTGACTTCCGGCAGGGGGTGTCCTAGATGGAATGCGAGGCCGAGGGTTTTCTCAGGGCAGCTCAGACTAGGGCAAGGCGTAAGACCTCAAAGGCATGTGAGACGTGCCAGAAGTCTGTTGGTGAAAGTGTGGGTTTGGTGGGGAAACGAATCTGCTCCAGGAGAGAGTGCAGGGCGTTTCCCTACACTCGGCGTATAGAGAGCGGCTCCAAAGGGCTCCGGGCCTGGATGTTGCTCGGCAGACCCAGGGGTGCCTGGGAGTGTTCCGTGTTCCAGCCTGGAACAGGGTGCCCCGGTGAGCCTCCCAGGTGTCCAGGAAACTCTACTGCCGTTAAAGACACGCAGAGCAGAGGCTACGGCCCCATGGAAACTGCTGCGCGGCTCCGCTTCTGCTCCTCACGTCAGGGCCTTCCCTCCAGGCCTGTGCTCAATCTGGCCGTCCCGTTAGCGACGCAGCATTGCGAGATGCTGACGTTCTCCTCGAGCAGAGTGCCTTCAGGTACGAGGCCCGCGAAGTAGGCAAAGCAGAGTGTTTTCTCACGGCAGCTCTCACAAGGGCGACGACAAAGATTTCCTGGGAGCTTCGGACTCACCAGAAATCTGGTCCTGAGGCTGTTGGAGGGCTCTGGAAATGTAGCTCTCCTCAAGGAACGTGCAGAGTGTTGCCCATCACTCGGCACGCACACAGGGCCTCCGAGGGGCAGAGCAATGGGCCTCGATGTTGCTCAGCCGGACCACGGCGTCGGGGGTGTCTGGAGGTCCTCAGTGACCTTGGAGGGAAGTGGATGCACACCCGAGGGGCCTAGGAGTCCTCAAATGGGAAATTCCGTTAAAATAAACCCGAACAGTGACTAAGAACTCATGGAAACTGCTGCATGCCGCCCTTTCTGCCCGGCTACGCAGGGCCTAAACTGGAGGGAAATTCTCACGTTGAGTTTCCCTTTCGTTCTGGAGCTTGTCAGGCTAACCACCACCGCGGCTATGGAAGCACCGGGTTGAAACGGAGCAAACTCATTTTCTTCCCAGAAGCATTTCGACCGGGTTTCCAGGCCTGTCAACAGCAGGGGACGTCAGGCAGCTTCACGGCAGCATGAAGGCAGCCTTCCAAGTGGAACAGCAAGGATAGTTCCAGCAGGCTCCCGTTTCCACGCGCACACTCAGCTTACCTCCCTGTGGTTTCTAACCAGTCCAAAGAGACACAGGTTACCCTGCGTTTGCTTCCCTGAACCAACTCCCCGAAGTAGGGTGTTCTGCGTCAAGTGAACCGCCTCAACCAAGGAATGCCCTGCCTAGTTTCGCCTCTGGGGCCTGTGGCTATTCCAAAGCCTGCAGGGCCACAGGAAGCACGGGGCTTAAATCGCCGTAAGAACGAAAGCCGACTTTCTCTTGGAGGCAGGGTGACTTCCGGCAGGGGGTGTCTTAGATGGAATGCGAGGCCGAGGGTTTTCTCAGGGCAGCTCAGACTAGGGCAAGGCGTAAGACCTCAAAGGCATGTGAGACGTGCCAGAAGTCTGTTGGTGAAAGTGTGGGTTTGGTGGGGAAACGAATCTGCTCCAGGAGAGAGTGCAGGGCGTTTCCCTACACTCGGCGTATAGAGAGCGGCTCCAAAGGGCTCCGGGCCTGGATGTTGCTCGGCAGACCCAGGGGTGCCTGGGAGTACTCCGTGTTCCAGCCTGGAACAGAGTGCCCCCGCGAGCCTCCCAGGTGTCCAGGAAACTCTACTGCCGTTAAAGACACGCAGAGCAGAGGCTACGACCTCATGGAAACTGCTGCGCGGCGCCGCTTCTGCTCCTCACGTCAGGGCCTTCCCTCCAGGCCTGTGCTCAATCTGGCCGTCCCGTTAGCGACGCAGCATTGCGAGATGCTGACGTTCTCCTCGAGCAGAGTGCCTTCAGGTACGAGGCCCGCGAAGTAGGCAAAGCAGAGTGTTTTCTCACGGCAGCTCTCACAAGGGCGACGACAAAGATTTCCTGGGAGCTTCGGACTCACCAGAAATCTGGTCCTGAGGCTGTTGGAGGGCTCTGGAAATGTAGCTCTCCTCAAGGAACGTGCAGAGTGTTGCCCATCACTCGGCACGCACACAGGGCCTCCGAGGGGCAGAGCAATGGGCCTCGATGTTGCTCAGCCGGACACGGCGTGGGGGGTGTCTGGAGGTCCTCAGTGACCTTGGAGGGAAGTGGATGCACACCCGAGGGGCCTAGGAGTCCTCAAATGGGAAATTCCGTTAAAATAAACCCGAACAGTGACTAAGAACTCATGGAAACTGCTGCATGCCGCCCTTCCTGCCCGGCTACGCAGGGCCTAAACTGGAGGGAAATTCTCACGTTGAGTTTCCCTTTCGTTCTGGAGCTTGTCAGGCTAACCACCACCGCGGCTATGGAAGCACCGGGTTGAAACGGAGCAAACTCATTTTCTTCCCAGAAGCATTTCGACCGGGTTTCCAGGCCTGTCAACAGCAGGGGACGTCAGGCAGCTTCTCGGCAGCATGAAGGCAGCCTTCCAAGTGGGAAAGCAAGGATAGTTCCAGCAGGCTCCCGTTTCCACGCGCACACTCAGCTTACCTCCCTGTGGTTTCTAACCAGTCCAAAGAGACACAGGTTACCCTGCGTTTGCTTCCCTGAACCAACTCCCCGAAGTAGGGTGTTCTGCGTCAAGTGAACCGCCTCAACCAAGGAATGCCCTGCCTAGTTACGCCTCTGGGGCCTGTGGCTATTCCAAAGCCTGCAGGGCCACAGGAAGCACGGGGCTTAAATCGCCGTAAGAACGCAAGCCGACTTTCTCTTGGAGGCAGCGTGACTTCCGGCAGGGGGTGTCCTAGATGGAATGCGAGGCCGAGGGTTTTCTCAGGGCAGCTCAGACTAGGGCAAGGCGTAAGACCTCAAAGGCATGTGAGACGTGCCAGAAGTCTGTTGGTGAAAGTGTGGGTTTGGTGGGGAAACGAATCTGCTCCAGGAGAGAGTGCAGGGCGTTTCCCTACACTCGGCGTATAGAGAGCGGCTCCAAAGGGCTCCGGGCCTGGATGTTGCTCGGCAGACCCAGGGGTGCCTGGGAGTACTCCGTGTTCCAGCCTGGAACAGGGTGCCCCCGCGAGCCTCCCAGGTGTCCAGGAAACTCTACTGCCATTAAAGACACGCAGAGCAGAGGCTACGACCTCATGGAAACTGCTGCGCGGCGCCGCTTCTGCTCCTCACGTCAGGGCCTTCCCTCCAGGCCTGTGCTCAATCTGGCCGTCCCGTTAGCGACGCAGCATTGCGAGATGCTGACGTTCTCCTCGAGCAGAGTGCCTTCAGGTACGAGGCCCGCGAAGTAGGCAAAGCAGAGTGTTTTCTCACGGCAGCTCTCACAAGGGCGACGACAAAGATTTCCTGGGAGCTTCGGACTCACCAGAAATCTGGTCCTGAGGCTGTTGGAGGGCTCTGGAAATGTAGCTCTCCTCAAGGAACGTGCAGAGTGTTGCCCATCACTCGGCACGCACACAGGGCCTCCGAGGGGCAGAGCAATGGGCCTCGATGTTGCTCAGCCGGACCACGGCGTGGGGGGTGTCTGGAGGTCCTCAGTGACCTTGGAGGGAAGTGGATGCACACCCGAGGGGCCTAGGAGTCCTCAAATGGGAAATTCCGTTAAAATAAACCCGAACAGTGACTAAGAACTCATGGAAACTGCTGCATGCCGCCCTTCCTGCCCGGCTACGCAGGGCCTAAACTGGAGGGAAATTCTCACGTTGAGTTTCCCTTTCGTTCTGGAGCTTGTCAGGCTAACCACCACCGCGGCTATGGAAGCACCGGGTTGAGACGGAGCAAACTCATTTTCTTCCCAGAAGCATTTCGACCGGGTTTCCAGGCCTGTCAACAGCAGGGGACGTCAGGCAGCTTCACGGCAGCATGAAGGCAGCCTTCCAAGTGGGAAAGCAAGGATAGTTCCAGCAGGCTCCCGTTTCCACGCGCACACTCAGCTTACCTCCCTGTGGTTTCTAACCAGTCCAAAGAGACACAGGTTACCCTGCGTTTGCTTCCCTGAACCAACTCCCCGAAGTAGGGTGTTCTGCGTCAAGTGAACCGCCTCAACCAAGGAATGCCCTGCCTAGTTACGCCTCTGGGGCCTGTGGCTATTCCAAAGCCTGCAGGGCCACAGGAAGCACGGGGCTTAAATCGCCGTAAGAACGCAAGCCGACTTTCTCTTGGAGGCAGCGTGACTTCCGGCAGGGGGTGTCCTAGATGGAATGCGAGGCCGAGGGTTTTCTCAGGGCAGCTCAGACTAGGGCAAGGCGTAAGACCTCAAAGGCATGTGAGACGTGCCAGAAGTCTGTTGGTGAAAGTGTGGGTTTGGTGGGGAAACGAATCTGCTCCAGGAGAGAGTGCAGGGCGTTTCCCTACACTCGGCGTATAGAGAGCGGCTCCAAAGGGCTCCGGGCCTGGATGTTGCTCGGCAGACCCAGGGGTGCCTGGGAGTACTCCGTGTTCCAGCCTGGAACAGGATGCCCCCGCGAGCCTCCCAGGTGTCCAGGAAACTCTACTGCCGTTAAAGACACGCAGAGCAGAGGCTACGGCCTCATGGAAACTGCTGCGCGGCTCCGCTTCTGCTCCTCACGTCAGGGCCTTCCCTCCAGGCCTGTGCTCAATCTGGCCGTCCCGTTAGCGACGCAGCATTGCGAGATGCTGACGTTCTCCTCGAGCAGAGTGCCTTCAGGTACGAGGCCCGCGAAGTAGGCAAAGCAGAGTGTTTTCTCACGGCAGCTCTCACAAGGGCGACGACAAAGATTTCCTGGGAGCTTCGGACTCACCAGAAATCTGGTCCTGAGGCTGTTGGAGGGCTCTGGAAATGTAGCTCTCCTCAAGGAACGTGCAGAGTGTTGCCCATCACTCGGCACGCACACAGGGCCTCCGAGGGGCAGAGCAATGGGCCTCGATGTTGCTCAGCCAGACCACGGCGTGGGGGGTGTCTGGAGGTCCTCAGTGACCTTGGAGGGAAGTGGATGCACACCCGAGGGGCCTAGGAGTCCTCAAATGGGAAATTCCGTTAAAATAAACCCGAACAGTGACTAAGAACTCATGGAAACTGCTGCATGCCGCCCTTCCTCCCGGCTACGCAGGGCCTAAACTGGAGGGAAATTCTCACGTTGAGTTTCCCTTTCGTTCTGGAGCTTGTCAGGCTAACCACCACCGCGGCTATGGAAGCACCGGGTTGAAACGGAGCAAACTCATTTTCTTCCCAGAAGCATTTCGACCGGGTTTCCAGGCCTGTCAACCGCAGGGGACGTCAGGCAGCTTCACGGCAGCATGAAGGCAGCCTTCCAAGTGGAACAGCAAGGATAGTTCCAGCAGGCTCCCGTTTCCACGCGCACACTCAGCTTACCTCCCTGTGGTTTCTAACCAGTCCAAAGAGACACAGGTTACCCTGCGTTTGCTTCCCTGAACCAACTCCCCGAAGTAGGGTGTTCTGCGTCAAGTGAACCGCCTCAACCAAGGAATGCCCTGCCTAGTTACGCCTCTGGGGCCTGTGGCTATTCCAAAGCCTGCAGGGCCACAGGAAGCACGGGGCTTAAATCGCCGTAAGAACGAAAGCCGACTTTCTCTTGGAGGCAGGGTGACTTCCGGCAGGGGGTGTCCTAGATGGAATGCGAGGCCGAGGGTTTTCTCAGGGCAGCTCAGACTAGGGCAAGGCGTAAGACCTCAAAGGCATGTGAGACGTGCCAGAAGTCTGTTGGTGAAAGTGTGGGTTTGGTGGGGAAACGAATCTGCTCCAGGAGAGAGTGCAGGGCGTTTCCCTACACTCGGCGTATAGAGAGCGGCTCCAAAGGGCTCCGGGCCTGGATGTTGCTCGGCAGACCCAGGGGTGCCTGGGAGTACTCCGTGTTCCAGCCTGGAACAGGGTGCCCCCGCGAGCCTCCCAGGTGTCCAGGAAACTCTACTGCCGTTAAAGACACGCAGAGCAGAGGCTACGACCTCATGGAAACTGCTGCGCGGCGCCGCTTCTGCTCCTCACGTCAGGGCCTTCCCTCCAGGCCTGTGCTCAATCTGGCCGTCCCGTTAGCGACGCAGCATTGCGAGATGCTGACGTTCTCCTCGAGCAGAGTGCCTTCAGGTACGAGGCCCGCGAAGTAGGCAAAGCAGAGTGTTTTCTCACGGCAGCTCTCACAAGGGCGACGACAAAGATTTCCTGGGAGCTTCGGACTCACCAGAAATCTGGTCCTGAGGCTGTTGGAGGGCTCTGGAAATGTAGCTCTCCTCAAGGAACGTGCAGAGTGTTGCCCATCACTCGGCACGCACACAGGGCCTCCGAGGGGCAGAGCAATGGGCCTCGATGTTGCTCAGCCGGACCACGGCGTGGGGGGTGTCTGGAGGTCCTCAGTGACCTTGGAGGGAAGTGGATGCACACCCGAGGGGCCTAGGAGTCCTCAAATGGGAAATTCCGTTAAAATAAACCCGAACAGTGACTAAGAACTCATGGAAACTGCTGCATGCCGCCCTTCCTGCCCGGCTACGCAGGGCCTAAACTGGAGGGAAATTCTCACGTTGAGTTTCCCTTTCGTTCTGGAGCTTGTCAGGCTAACCACCACCGCGGCTATGGAAGCACCGGGTTGAGACGGAGCAAACTCATTTTCTTCCCAGAAGCATTTCGACCGGGTTTCCAGGCCTGTCAACAGCAGGGGACGTCAGGCAGCTTCACGGCAGCATGAAGGCAGCCTTCCAAGTGGGAAAGCAAGGATAGTTCCAGCAGGCTCCCGTTTCCACGCGCACACTCAGCTTACCTCCCTGTGGTTTCTAACCAGTCCAAAGAGACACAGGTTACCCTGCGTTTGCTTCCCTGAACCAACTCCCCGAAGTAGGGTGTTCTGCGTCAAGTGAACCGCCTCAACCAAGGAATGCCCTGCCTAGTTACGCCTCTGGGGCCTGTGGCTATTCCAAAGCCTGCAGGGCCACAGGAAGCACGGGGCTTAAATCGCCGTAAGAACGCAAGCCGACTTTCTCTTGGAGGCAGCGTGACTTCCGGCAGGGGGTGTCCTAGATGGAATGCGAGGCCGAGGGTTTTCTCAGGGCAGCTCAGACTAGGGCAAGGCGTAAGACCTCAAAGGCATGTGAGACGTGCCAGAAGTCTGTTGGTGAAAGTGTGGGTTTGGTGGGGAAACGAATCTGCTCCAGGAGAGAGTGCAGGGCGTTTCCCTACACTCGGCGTATAGAGAGCGGCTCCAAAGGGCTCCGGGCCTGGATGTTGCTCGGCAGACCCAGGGGTGCCTGGGAGTACTCCGTGTTCCAGCCTGGAACAGGATGCCCCCGCGAGCCTCCCAGGTGTCCAGGAAACTCTACTGCCGTTAAAGACACGCAGAGCAGAGGCTACGGCCTCATGGAAACTGCTGCGCGGCGCCGCTTCTGCTCCTCACGTCAGGGCCTTCCCTCCAGGTCTGTGCTCAATCTGGCCGTCCCGTTAGCGACGCAGCATTGCGAGATGCTGACGTTCTCCTCGAGCAGAGTGCCTTCAGGTACGAGGCCCGCGAAGTAGGCAAAGCAGAGTGTTTTCTCACGGCAGCTCTCACAAGGGCGACGACAAAGATTTCCTGGGAGCTTCGGACTCACCAGAAATCTGGTCCTGAGGCTGTTGGAGGGCTCTGGAAATGTAGCTCTCCTCAAGGAACGTGCAGAGTGTTGCCCATCACTCGGCACGCACACAGGGCCTCCGAGGGGCAGAGCAATGGGCCTCGATGTTGCTCAGCCCGACCACGGCGTGGGGGGTGTCTGGAGGTCCTCAGTGACCTTGGAGGGAAGTGGATGCACACCCGAGGGGCCTAGGAGTCCTCAAATGGGAAATTCCGTTAAAATAAACCCGAACAGTGACTAAGAACTCATGGAAACTGCTGCATGCCGCCCTTCCTGCCCGGCTACGCAGGGCCTAAACTGGAGGGAAATTCTCACGTTGAGTTTCCCTTTCGTTCTGGAGCTTGTCAGGCTAACCACCACCGCGGCTATGGAAGCACCGGGTTGAAACGGAGCAAACTCATTTTCTTCCCAGAAGCATTTCGACCGGGTTTCCAGGCCTGTCAACAGCAGGGGACGTCAGGCAGCTTCACGGCAGCATGAAGGCAGCCTTCCAAGTGGAACAGCAAGGATAGTTCCAGCAGGCTCCCGTTTCCACGCGCACACTCAGCTTACCTCCCTGTGGTTTCTAACCAGTCCAAAGAGACACAGGTTACCCTGCGTTTGCTTCCCTGAACCAACTCCCCGAAGTAGGGTGTTCTGCGTCAAGTGAACCGCCTCAACCAAGGAATGCCCTGCCTAGTTACGCCTCTGGGGCCTGTGGCTATTCCAAACCCTGCAGGGCCACAGGAAGCACGGGGCTTAAATCGCCGTAAGAACGCAAGCCGACTTTCTCTTGGAGGCAGCGTGACTTCCGGCAGGGGGTGTCCTAGATGGAATGCGAGGCCGAGGGTTTTCTCAGGGCAGCTCAGACTAGGGCAAGGCGTAAGACCTCAAAGGCATGTGAGACGTGCCAGAAGTCTGTTGGTGAAAGTGTGGGTTTGGTGGGGAAACGAATCTGCTCCAGGAGAGAGTGCAGGGCGTTTCCCTACACTCGGCGTATAGAGAGCGGCTCCAAAGGGCTCCGGGCCTGGATGTTGCTCGGCAGACCCAGGGGTGCCTGGGAGTACTCCGTGTTCCAGCCTGGAACAGGATGCCCCCGCGAGCCTCCCAGGTGTCCAGGAAACTCTACTGCCGTTAAAGACACGCAGAGCAGAGGCTACGACCTCATGGAAACTGCTGCGCGGCTCCGCTTCTGCACCTCACGTCAGGGCCTTCCCTCCAGGCCTGTGCTCAATCTGGCCGTCCCGTTAGCGACGCAGCATTGCGAGATGCTGACGTTCTCCTCGAGCAGAGTGCCTTCAGGTACGAGGCCCGCAAAGTAGGCAAAGCAGAGTGTTTTCTCACGGCAGCTCTCACAAGGGCGACGACAAAGATTTCCTGGGAGCTTCGGACTCACCAGAAATCTGGTCCTGAGGCTGTTGGAGGGCTCTGGAAATGTAGCTCTCCTCAAGGAACGTGCAGAGTGTTGCCCATCACTCGGCACGCACACAGGGCCTCCGAGGGGCAGAGCAATGGGCCTCGATGTTGCTCAGCTGGACCACGGCGTGGGGGGTGTCTGGAGGTCCTCAGTGACCTTGGAGGGAAGTGGATGCACACCCGAGGGGCCTAGGAGTCCTCAAATGGGAAATTCCGTTAAAATAAACCCGAACAGTGACTAAGAACTCATGGAAACTGCTGCATGCCGCCCTTTCTGCCCGGCTACGCAGGGCCTAAACTGGAGGGAAATTCTCACGTTGAGTTTCCCTTTCGTTCTGGAGCTTGTCAGGCTAACCACCACCGCGGCTATGGAAGCACCGGGTTGAAACGGAGCAAACTCATTTTCTTCCCAGAAGCATTTCGACCGGGTTTCCAGGCCTGTCAACCGCAGGGGACGTCAGGCAGCTTCACGGCAGCATGAAGGCAGCCTTCCAAGTGGAACAGCAAGGATAGTTCCAGCAGGCTCCCGTTTCCACGCGCACACTCAGCTTACCTCCCTGTGGTTTCTAACCAGTCCAAAGAGACACAGGTTACCCTGCGTTTGCTTCCCTGAACCAACTCCCCGAAGTAGGGTGTTCTGCGTCAAGTGAACCGCCTCAACCAAGGAATGCCCTGCCTAGTTACGCCTCTGGGGCCTGTGGCTATTCCAAAGCCTGCAGGGCCACAGGAAGCACGGGGCTTAAATCGCCGTAAGAACGAAAGCCGACTTTCTCTTGGAGGCAGGGTGACTTCCGGCAGGGGGTGTCCTAGATGGAATGCGAGGCCGAGGGTTTTCTCAGGGCAGCTCAGACTAGGGCAAGGCGTAAGACCTCAAAGGCATGTGAGACGTGCCAGAAGTCTGTTGGTGAAAGTGTGGGTTTGGTGGGGAAACGAATCTGCTCCAGGAGAGAGTGCAGGGCGTTTCCCTACACTCGGCGTATAGAGAGCGGCTCCAAAGGGCTCCGGGCCTGGATGTTGCTCGGCAGACCCAGGGGTGCCTGGGAGTACTCCGTGTTCCAGCCTGGAACAGGGTGCCCCCGCGAGCCTCCCAGGTGTCCAGGAAACTCTACTGCCGTTAAAGACACGCAGAGCAGAGGCTACGACCTCATGGAAACTACTGCGCGGCGCCGCTTCTGCTCCTCACGTCAGGGCCTTCCCTCCAGGCCTGTGCTCAATCTGGCCGTCCCGTTAGCGATGCAGCATTGCGAGATGCTGACGTTCTCCTCGAGCAGAGTGCCTTCAGGTACGAGGCCCGCGAAGTAGGCAAAGCAGAGTGTTTTCTCACGGCAGCTCTCACAAGGGCGACGACAAAGATTTCCTGGGAGCTTCGGACTCACCAGAAATCTGGTCCTGAGGCTGTTGGAGGGCTCTGGAAATGTAGCTCTCCTCAAGGAACGTGCAGAGTGTTGCCCATCACTCGGCACGCACACAGGGCCTCCGAGGGGCAGAGCAATGGGCCTCGATGTTGCTCAGCCGGACCACGGCGTTGGGGGTGTCTGGAGGTCCTCAGTGACCTTGGAGGGAAGTGGATGCACACCCGAGGGGCCTAGGAGTCCTCAAATGGGAAATTCCGTTAAAATAAACCCGAACAGTGACTAAGAACTCATGGAAACTGCTGCATGCCGCCCTTCCTGCCCGGCTACGCAGGGCCTAAACTGGAGGGAAATTCTCACGTTGAGTTTCCCTTTCGTTCTGGAGCTTGTCAGGCTAACCACCACCGCGGCTATGGAAGCACCGGGTTGAAACGGAGCAAACTCATTTTCTTCCCAGAAGCATTTCGACCGGGTTTCCAGGCCTGTCAACAGCAGGGGACGTCAGGCAGCTTCACGGCAGCATGAAGGCAGCCTTCCAAGTGGAACAGCAAGGATAGTTCCAGCAGGCTCCCGTTTCCACGCGCACACTCAGCTTACCTCCCTGTGGTTTCTAACCAGTCCAAAGAGACACAGGTTACCCTGCGTTTGCTTCCCTGAACCAACTCCCCGAAGTAGGGTGTTCTGCGTCAAGTGAACCGCCTCAACCAAGGAATGCCCTGCCTAGTTACGCCTCTGGGGCCTGTGGCTATTCCAAAGCCTGCAGGGCCACAGGAAGCACGGGGCTTAAATCGCCGTAAGAACGCAAGCCGACTTTCTCTTGGAGGCAGCGTGACTTCCGGCAGGGGGTGTCCTAGATGGAATGCGAGGCCGAGGGTTTTCTCAGGGCAGCTCAGACTAGGGCAAGGCGTAAGACCTCAAAGGCATGTGAGACGTGCCAGAAGTCTGTTGGTGAAAGTGTGGGTTTGGTGGGGAAACGAATCTGCTCCAGGAGAGAGTGCAGGGCGTTTCCCTACACTCGGCGTATAGAGAGCGGCTCCAAAGGGCTCCGGGCCTGGATGTTGCTCGGCAGACCCAGGGGTGCCTGGGAGTACTCCGTGTTCCAGCCTGGAACAGGGTGCCCCCGCGAGCCTCCCAGGTGTCCAGGAAACTCTACTGCCGTTAAAGACACGCAGAGCAGAGGCTACGACCTCATGGAAACTGCTGCGCGGCGCCGCTTCTGCTCCTCACGTCAGGGCCTTCCCTCCAGGCCTGTGCTCAATCTGGCCGTCCCGTTAGCGATGCAGCATTGCGAGATGCTGACGTTCTCCTCGAGCAGAGTGCCTTCAGGTACGAGGCCCGCGAAGTAGGCAAAGCAGAGTGTTTTCTCACGGCAGCTCTCACAAGGGCGACGACAAAGATTTCCTGGGAGCTTCGGACTCACCAGAAATCTGGTCCTGAGGCTGTTGGAGGGCTCTGGAAATGTAGCTCTCCTCAAGGAACGTGCAGAGTGTTGCCCATCACTCGGCACGCACACAGGGCCTCCGAGGGGCAGAGCAATGGGCCTCGATGTTGCTCAGCCGGACCACGGCGTTGGGGGTGTCTGGAGGTCCTCAGTGACCTTGGAGGGAAGTGGATGCACACCCGAGGGGCCTAGGAGTCCTCAAATGGGAAATTCCGTTAAAATAAACCCGAACAGTGACTAAGAACTCATGGAAACTGCTGCATGCCGCCCTTCCTGCCCGGCTACGCAGGGCCTAAACTGGAGGGAAATTCTCACGTTGAGTTTCCCTTTCGTTCTGGAGCTTGTCAGGCTAACCACCACCGCGGCTATGGAAGCACCGGGTTGAAACGGAGCAAACTCATTTTCTTCCCAGAAGCATTTCGACCGGGTTTCCAGGCCTGTCAACCGCAGGGGACGTCAGGCAGCTTCACGGCAGCATGAAGGCAGCCTTCCAAGTGGGAATGCAAGGATAGTTCCAGCAGGCTCCCGTTTCCACGCGCACACTCAGCTTACCTCCCTGTGGTTTCTAACCAGTCCAAAGAGATACAGGTTACCCTGCGTTTGCTTCCCTGAACCAACTCCCCGAAGTAGGGTGTTCTGCGTCAAGTGAACCGCCTCAACCAAGGAATGCCCTGCCTAGTTACGCCTCTGGGGCCTGTGGCTATTCCAAAGCCTGCAGGGCCACAGGAAGCACGGGGCTTAAATCGCCGTAAGAACGCAAGCCAACTTTCTCTTGGAGGCAGCGTGACTTCCGGCAGGGGGTGTCCTAGATGGAATGCGAGGCCGAGGGTTTTCTCAGGGCAGCTCAGACTAGGGCAAGGCGTAAGACCTCAAAGGCATGTGAGACGTGCCAGAAGTCTGTTGGTGAAAGTGTGGGTTTGGTGGGGAAACGAATCTGCTCCAGGAGAGAGTGCAGGGCGTTTCCCTACACTCGGCGTATAGAGAGCGGCTCCAAAGGGCTCCGGGCCTGGATGTTGCTCGGCAGACCCAGGGGTGCCTGGGAGTACTCCGTGTTCCAGCCTGGAACAGGATGCCCCCGCGAGCCTCCCAGGTGTCCAGGAAACTCTACTGCCGTTAAAGACACGCAGAGCAGAGGCTACGGCCTCATGGAAACTGCTGCGCGGCTCCGCTTCTGCTCCTCACGTCAGGGCCTTCCCTCCAGGCCTGTGCTCAATCTGGCCGTCCCGTTAGCGACGCAGCATTGCGAGATGCTGACGTTCTCCTCGAGCAGAGTGCCTTCAGGTACGAGGCCCGCGAAGTAGGCAAAGCAGAGTGTTTTCTCACGGCAGCTCTCACAAGGGCGACGACAAAGATTTCCTGGGAGCTTCGGACTCACCAGAAATCTGGTCCTGAGGCTGTTGGAGGGCTCTGGAAATGTAGCTCTCCTCAAGGAACGTGCAGAGTGTTGCCCATCACTCGGCACGCACACAGGGCCTCCGAGGGGCAGAGCAATGGGCCTCGATGTTGCTCAGCCGGACCACGGCGTGGGGGGTGTCTGGAGGTCCTCAGTGACCTTGGAGGGAAGTGGATGCACACCCGAGGGGCCTAGGAGTCCTCAAATGGGAAATTCCGTTAAAATAAACCCGAACAGTGACTAAGAACTCATGGAAACTGCTGCATGCCGCCCTTCCTGCCCGGCTACGCAGGGCCTAAACTGGAGGGAAATTCTCACGTTGAGTTTCCCTTTCGTTCTGGAGCTTGTCAGGCTAACCACCACCGCGGCTATGGAAGCACCGGGTTGAAACGGAGCAAACTCATTTTCTTCCCAGAAGCATTTCGACCGGGTTTCCAGGCCTGTCAACAGCAGGGGACGTCAGGCAGCTTCACGGCAGCATGAAGGCAGCCTTCCAAGTGGAACAGCAAGGATAGTTCCAGCAGGCTCCCGTTTCCACGCGCACACTCAGCTTACCTCCCTGTGGTTTCTAACCAGTCCAAAGAGATACAGGTTACCCTGCGTTTGCTTCCCTGAACCAACTCCCCGAAGTAGGGTGTTCTGCGTCAAGTGAACCGCCTCAACCAAGGAATGCCCTGCCTAGTTACGCCTCTGGGGCCTGTGGCTATTCCAAAGCCTGCAGGGCCACAGGAAGCACGGGGCTTAAATCGCCGTAAGAACGCAAGCCGACTTTCTCTTGGAGGCAGCGTGACTTCCAGCAGGGGTGTCCTAGATGGAATCCGAGGCCGAGGGTTTTCTCAGGGCAGCTCAGACTAGGGCAAGGCGTAAGACCTCAAAGGCATGTGAGACGTGCCAGAAGTCTGTTCGTGGAAGTGTGGGTTTGGTGGGGAAACGAATCTGCTCCAGGAGAGAGTGCAGGGCGTTTCCCTACACTCGGCGTATAGAGAGCGGCTCAAAAGGGCTCCGGGCCTGGATGTTGCTCGGCAGACCCAGGTGTGCTTGGGAGTGTTCCGTGTTCCAGCCTGGAACAGGGTGCCCCGGCGAGCCTCCCAGGTGTCCAGGAAACTCTACTGCCGTTAAAGACACGCAGAGCAGAGGCTACGACCTCATTGAAACTGCTGCGCGGCTCCGCTTCTGCTCCTCACGTCAGGGCCTTCCCTCCAGGCCTGTGCTCAATCTGGCCGTCCCGTTAGCGACGCAGCATTGCGAGATGCTGACGTTCTCCTCGAGCAGAGTGCCTTCAGGTACGAGGCCCGCGAAGTAGGCAAAGCAGAGTGTTTTCTCACGGCAGCTCTCACAAGGGCGACGACAAAGATTTCCTGGGAGCTTCGGACTCACCAGAAATCTGGTCCTGAGGCTGTTGGAGGGCTCTGGAAATGTAGCTCTCCTCAAGGAACGTGCAGAGTGTTGCCCATCACTCGGCACGCACACAGGGCCTCCGAGGGGCAGAGCAATGGGCCTCGATGTTGCTCAGCCCGACCACGGCGTGGGGGGTGTCTGGAGGTCCTCAGTGACCTTGGAGGGAAGTGGATGCACACCCGAGGGGCCTAGGAGTCCTCAAATGGGAAATTCCGTTAAAATAAACCCGAACAGTGACTAAGAACTCATGGAAACTGCTGCATGCCGCCCTTCCTGCCCGGCTACGCAGGGCCTAAACTGGAGGGAAATTCTCACGTTGAGTTTCCCTTTCGTTCTGGAGCTTGTCAGGCTAACCACCACCGCGGCTATGGAAGCACCGGGTTGAAACGGAGCAAACTCATTTTCTTCCCAGAAGCATTTCGACCGGGTTTCCAGGCCTGTCAACAGCAGGGGACGTCAGGCAGCTTCACGGCAGCATGAAGGCAGCCTTCCAAGTGGAACAGCAAGGATAGTTCCAGCAGGCTCCCGTTTCCACGCGCACACTCAGCTTACCTCCCTGTGGTTTCTAACCAGTCCAAAGAGACACAGGTTACCCTGCGTTTGCTTCCCTGAACCAACTCCCCGAAGTAGGGTGTTCTGCGTCAAGTGAACCGCCTCAACCAAGGAATGCCCTGCCTAGTTACGCCTCTGGGGCCTGTGGCTATTCCAAAGCCTGCAGGGCCACAGGAAGCACGGGGCTTAAATCGCCGTAAGAACGCAAGCCGACTTTCTCTTGGAGGCAGCGTGACTTCCGGCAGGGGGTGTCCTAGATGGAATGCGAGGCCGAGGGTTTTCTCAGGGCAGCTCAGACTAGGGCAAGGCGTAAGACCTCAAAGGCATGTGAGACGTGCCAGAAGTCTGTTGGTGAAAGTGTGGGTTTGGTGGGGAAACGAATCTGCTCCAGGAGAGAGTGCAGGGCGTTTCCCTACACTCGGCGTATAGAGAGCGGCTCCAAAGGGCTCCGGGCCTGGATGTTGCTCGGCAGACCCAGGGGTGCCTGGGAGTACTCCGTGTTCCAGCCTGGAACAGGATGCCCCCGCGAGCCTCCCAGGTGTCCAGGAAACTCTACTGCCGTTAAAGACACGCAGAGCAGAGGCTACGGCCTCATGGAAACTGCTGCGCGGCTCCGCTTCTGCTCCTCACGTCAGGGCCTTCCCTCCAGGCCTGTGCTCAATCTGGCCGTCCCGTTAGCGACGCAGCATTGCGAGATGCTGACGTTCTCCTCGAGCAGAGTGCCTTCAGGTACGAGGCCCGCGAAGTAGGCAAAGCAGAGTGTTTTCTCACGGCAGCTCTCACAAGGGCGACGACAAAGATTTCCTGGGAGCTTCGGACTCACCAGAAATCTGGTCCTGAGGCTGTTGGAGGGCTCTGGAAATGTAGCTCTCCTCAAGGAACGTGCAGAGTGTTGCCCATCACTCGGCACGCACACAGGGCCTCCGAGGGGCAGAGCAATGGGCCTCGATGTTGCTCAGCCCGACCACGGCGTGGGGGGTGTCTGGAGGTCCTCAGTGACCTTGGAGGGAAGTGGATGCACACCCGAGGGGCCTAGGAGTCCTCAAATGGGAAATTCCGTTAAAATAAACCCGAACAGTGACTAAGAACTCATGGAAACTGCTGCATGCCGCCCTTCCTGCCCGGCTACGCAGGGCCTAAACTGGAGGGAAATTCTCACGTTGAGTTTCCCTTTCGTTCTGGAGCTTGTCAGGCTAACCACCACCGCGGCTATGGAAGCACCGGGTTGAAACGGAGCAAACTCATTTTCTTCCCAGAAGCATTTCGACCGGGTTTCCAGGCCTGTCAACAGCAGGGGACGTCAGGCAGCTTCACGGCAGCATGAAGGCAGCCTTCCAAGTGGAACAGCAAGGATAGTTCCAGCAGGCTCCCGTTTCCACGCGCACACTCAGCTTACCTCCCTGTGGTTTCTAACCAGTCCAAAGAGACACAGGTTACCCTGCGTTTGCTTCCCTGAACCAACTCCCCGAAGTAGGGTGTTCTGCGTCAAGTGAACCGCCTCAACCAAGGAATGCCCTGCCTAGTTACGCCTCTGGGGCCTGTGGCTATTCCAAAGCCTGCAGGGCCACAGGAAGCACGGGGCTTAAATCGCCGTAAGAACGCAAGCCGACTTTCTCTTGGAGGCAGCGTGACTTCCGGCAGGGGGTGTCCTAGATGGAATGCGAGGCCGAGGGTTTTCTCAGGGCAGCTCAGACTAGGGCAAGGCGTAAGACCTCAAAGGCATGTGAGACGTGCCAGAAGTCTGTTGGTGAAAGTGTGGGTTTGGTGGGGAAACGAATCTGCTCCAGGAGAGAGTGCAGGGCGTTTCCCTACACTCGGCGTATAGAGAGCGGCTCCAAAGGGCTCCGGGCCTGGATGTTGCTCGGCAGACCCAGGGGTGCCTGGGAGTACTCCGTGTTCCAGCCTGGAACAGGATGCCCCCGCGAGCCTCCCAGGTGTCCAGGAAACTCTACTGCCGTTAAAGACACGCAGAGCAGAGGCTACGGCCTCATGGAAACTGCTGCGCGGCTCCGCTTCTGCTCCTCACGTCAGGGCCTTCCCTCCAGGCCTGTGCTCAATCTGGCCGTCCCGTTAGCGACGCAGCATTGCGAGATGCTGACGTTCTCCTCGAGCAGAGTGCCTTCAGGTACGAGGCCCGCGAAGTAGGCAAAGCAGAGTGTTTTCTCACGGCAGCTCTCACAAGGGCGACGACAAAGATTTCCTGGGAGCTTCGGACTCACCAGAAATCTGGTCCTGAGGCTGTTGGAGGGCTCTGGAAATGTAGCTCTCCTCAAGGAACGTGCAGAGTGTTGCCCATCACTCGGCACGCACACAGGGCCTCCGAGGGGCAGAGCAATGGGCCTCGATGTTGCTCAGCCGGACCACAGCGTGGGGGGTGTCTGGAGGTCCTCAGTGACCTTGGAGGGAAGTGGATGCACACCCGAGGGGCCTAGGAGTCCTCAAATGGGAAATTCCGTTAAAATAAACCCGAACAGTGACTAAGAACTCATGGAAACTGCTGCATGCCGCCCTTCCTGCCCGGCTACGGAGGGCCTAAACTGGAGGGAAATTCTCACGTTGAGTTTCCCTTTCGTTCTGGAGCTTGTCAGGCTAACCACCACCGCGGCTATGGAAGCACCGGGTTGAAACGGAGCAAACTCATTTTCTTCCCAGAAGCATTTCGACCGGGTTTCCAGGCCTGTCAACAGCAGGGGACGTCAGGCAGCTTCAAGGCAGCACGAAGGCAGCCTTCCAAGTGGGAAAGCAAGGATAGTTCCAGCAGGCTCCCGTTTCCACGCGCACACTCACCTTACCTCCCTGTGGTTTCTAACCAGTCCAAAGAGATACAGGTTACCCTGCGTTTGCTTCCCTGAACCAACTCCCCGAAGTAGGGTGTTCTGCGTCAAGTGAACCGCCTCAACCAAGGAATGCCCTGCCTAGTTACGCCTCTGGGGCCTGTGGCTATTCCAAAGCCTGCAGGGCCACAGGAAGCACGGGGCTTAAATCGCCGTAAGAACGCAAGCCGACTTTCTCTTGGAGGCAGCGTGACTTCCGGCAGGGGGTGTCCTAGATGGAATGCGAGGCCGAGGGTTTTCTCAGGGCAGCTCAGACTAGGGCAAGGCGTAAGACCTCAAAGGCATGTGAGACGTGCCAGAAGTCTGTTGGTGAAAGTGTGGGTTTGGTGGGGAAACGAATCTGCTCCAGGAGAGAGTGCAGGGCGTTTCCCTACACTCGGCGTATAGAGAGCGGCTCCAAAGGGCTCCGGGCCTGGATGTTGCTCGGCAGACCCAGGGGTGCCTGGGAGTACTCCGTGTTCCAGCCTGGAACAGGATGCCCCCGCGAGCCTCCCAGGTGTCCAGGAAACTCTACTGCCGTTAAAGACACGCAGAGCAGAGGCTACGGCCTCATGGAAACTGCTGCGCGGCTCCGCTTCTGCTCCTCACGTCAGGGCCTTCCCTCCAGGCCTGTGCTCAATCTGGCCGTCCCGTTAGCGACGCAGCATTGCGAGATGCTGACGTTCTCCTCGAGCAGAGTGCCTTCAGGTACGAGGCCCGCGAAGTAGGCAAAGCAGAGTGTTTTCTCACGGCAGCTCTCACAAGGGCGACGACAAAGATTTCCTGGGAGCTTCGGACTCACCAGAAATCTGGTCCTGAGGCTGTTGGAGGGCTCTGGAAATGTAGCTCTCCTCAAGGAACGTGCAGAGTGTTGCCCATCACTCGGCACGCACACAGGGCCTCCGAGGGGCAGAGCAATGGGCCTCGATGTTGCTCAGCCCGACCACGGCGTGGGGGGTGTCTGGAGGTCCTCAGTGACCTTGGAGGGAAGTGGATGCACACCCGAGGGGCCTAGGAGTCCTCAAATGGGAAATTCCGTTAAAATAAACCCGAACAGTGACTAAGAACTCATGGAAACTGCTGCATGCCGCCCTTCCTGCCCGGCTACGCAGGGCCTAAACTGGAGGGAAATTCTCACGTTGAGTTTCCCTTTCGTTCTGGAGCTTGTCAGGCTAACCACCACCGCGGCTATGGAAGCACCGGGTTGAAACGGAGCAAACTCATTTTCTTCCCAGAAGCATTTCGACCGGGTTTCCAGGCCTGTCAACAGCAGGGGACGTCAGGCAGCTTCACGGCAGCATGAAGGCAGCCTTCCAAGTGGAACAGCAAGGATAGTTCCAGCAGGCTCCCGTTTCCACGCGCACACTCAGCTTACCTCCCTGTGGTTTCTAACCAGTCCAAAGAGACACAGGTTACCCTGCGTTTGCTTCCCTGAACCAACTCCCCGAAGTAGGGTGTTCTGCGTCAAGTGAACCGCCTCAACCAAGGAATGCCCTGCCTAGTTACGCCTCTGGGGCCTGTGGCTATTCCAAAGCCTGCAGGGCCACAGGAAGCACGGGGCTTAAATCGCCGTAAGAACGCAAGCCGACTTTCTCTTGGAGGCAGCGTGACTTCCGGCAGGGGGTGTCCTAGATGGAATGCGAGGCCGAGGGTTTTCTCAGGGCAGCTCAGACTAGGGCAAGGCGTAAGACCTCAAAGGCATGTGAGACGTGCCAGAAGTCTGTTGGTGAAAGTGTGGGTTTGGTGGGGAAACGAATCTGCTCCAGGAGAGAGTGCAGGGCGTTTCCCTACACTCGGCGTATAGAGAGCGGCTCCAAAGGGCTCCGGGCCTGGATGTTGCTCGGCAGACCCAGGGGTGCCTGGGAGTACTCCGTGTTCCAGCCTGGAACAGGATGCCCCCGCGAGCCTCCCAGGTGTCCAGGAAACTCTACTGCCGTTAAAGACACGCAGAGCAGAGGCTACGGCCTCATGGAAACCGCTGCGCGGCTCCGCTTCTGCTCCTCACGTCAGGGCCTTCCCTCCAGGCCTGTGCTCAATCTGGCCGTCCCGTTAGCGACGCAGCATTGCGAGATGCTGACGTTCTCCTCGAGCAGAGTGCCTTCAGGTACGAGGCCCGCGAAGTAGGCAAAGCAGAGTGTTTTCTCACGGCAGCTCTCACAAGGGCGACGACAAAGATTTCCTGGGAGCTTCGGACTCACCAGAAATCTGGTCCTGAGGCTGTTGGAGGGCTCTGGAAATGTAGCTCTCCTCAAGGAACGTGCAGAGTGTTGCCCATCACTCGGCACGCACACAGGGCCTCCGAGGGGCAGAGCAATGGGCCTCGATGTTGCTCAGCCCGACCACGGCGTGGGGGGTGTCTGGAGGTCCTCAGTGACCTTGGAGGGAAGTGGATGCACACCCGAGGGGCCTAGGAGTCCTCAAATGGGAAATTCCGTTAAAATAAACCCGAACAGTGACTAAGAACTCATGGAAACTGCTGCATGCCGCCCTTCCTGCCCGGCTACGCAGGGCCTAAACTGGAGGGAAATTCTCACGTTGAGTTTCCCTTTCGTTCTGGAGCTTGTCAGGCTAACCACCACCGCGGCTATGGAAGCACCGGGTTGAAACGGAGCAAACTCATTTTCTTCCCAGAAGCATTTCGACCGGGTTTCCAGGCCTGTCAACAGCAGGGGACGTCAGGCAGCTTCACGGCAGCATGAAGGCAGCCTTCCAAGTGGAACAGCAAGGATAGTTCCAGCAGGCTCCCGTTTCCACGCGCACACTCAGCTTACCTCCCTGTGGTTTCTAACCAGTCCAAAGAGACACAGGTTACCCTGCGTTTGCTTCCCTGAACCAACTCCCCGAAGTAGGGTGTTCTGCGTCAAGTGAACCGCCTCAACCAAGGAATGCCCTGCCTAGTTACGCCTCTGGGGCCTGTGGCTATTCCAAAGCCTGCAGGGCCACAGGAAGCACGGGGCTTAAATCGCCGTAAGAACGCAAGCCGACTTTCTCTTGGAGGCAGCGTGACTTCCGGCAGGGGGTGTCCTAGATGGAATGCGAGGCCGAGGGTTTTCTCAGGGCAGCTCAGACTAGGGCAAGGCGTAAGACCTCAAAGGCATGTGAGACGTGCCAGAAGTCTGTTGGTGAAAGTGTGGGTTTGGTGGGGAAACGAATCTGCTCCAGGAGAGAGTGCAGGGCGTTTCCCTACACTCGGCGTATAGAGAGCGGCTCCAAAGGGCTCCGGGCCTGGATGTTGCTCGGCAGACCCAGGGGTGCCTGGGAGTACTCCGTGTTCCAGCCTGGAACAGGATGCCCCCGCGAGCCTCCCAGGTGTCCAGGAAACTCTACTGCCGTTAAAGACACGCAGAGCAGAGGCTACGGCCTCATGGAAACTGCTGCGCGGCTCCGCTTCTGCTCCTCACGTCAGGGCCTTCCCTCCAGGCCTGTGCTCAATCTGGCCGTCCCGTTAGCGACGCAGCATTGCGAGATGCTGACGTTCTCCTCGAGCAGAGTGCCTTCAGGTACGAGGCCCGCGAAGTAGGCAAAGCAGAGTGTTTTCTCACGGCAGCTCTCACAAGGGCGACGACAAAGATTTCCTGGGAGCTTCGGACTCACCAGAAATCTGGTCCTGAGGCTGTTGGAGGGCTCTGGAAATGTAGCTCTCCTCAAGGAACGTGCAGAGTGTTGCCCATCACTCGGCACGCACACAGGGCCTCCGAGGGGCAGAGCAATGGGCCTCGATGTTGCTCAGCCGGACCACGGCGTGGGGGGTGTCTGGAGGTCCTCAGTGACCTTGGAGGGAAGTGGATGCACACCCGAGGGGCCTAGGAGTCCTCAAATGGGAAATTCCGTTAAAATAAACCCGAACAGTGACTAAGAACTCATGGAAACTGCTGCATGCCGCCCTTCCTGCCCGGCTACGGAGGGCCTAAACTGGAGGGAAATTCTCACGTTGAGTTTCCCTTTCGTTCTGGAGCTTGTCAGGCTAACCACCACCGCGGCTATGGAAGCACCGGGTTGAAACGGAGCAAACTCATTTTCTTCCCAGAAGCATTTCGACCGGGTTTCCAGGCCTGTCAACAGCAGGGGACGTCAGGCAGCTTCAAGGCAGCACGAAGGCAGCCTTCCAAGTGGGAAAGCAAGGATAGTTCCAGCAGGCTCCCGTTTCCACGCGCACACTCACCTTACCTCCCTGTGGTTTCTAACCAGTCCAAAGAGATACAGGTTACCCTGCGTTTGCTTCCCTGAACCAACTCCCCGAAGTAGGGTGTTCTGCGTCAAGTGAACCGCCTCAACCAAGGAATGCCCTGCCTAGTTACGCCTCTGGGGCCTGTGGCTATTCCAAAGCCTGCAGGGCCACAGGAAGCACGGGGCTTAAATCGCCGTAAGAACGCAAGCCGACTTTCTCTTGGAGGCAGCGTGACTTCCGGCAGGGGGTGTCCTAGATGGAATGCGAGGCCGAGGGTTTTCTCAGGGCAGCTCAGACTAGGGCAAGGCGTAAGACCTCAAAGGCATGTGAGACGTGCCAGAAGTCTGTTGGTGAAAGTGTGGGTTTGGTGGGGAAACGAATCTGCTCCAGGAGAGAGTGCAGGGCGTTTCCCTACACTCGGCGTATAGAGAGCGGCTCCAAAGGGCTCCGGGCCTGGATGTTGCTCGGCAGACCCAGGGGTGCCTGGGAGTACTCCGTGTTCCAGCCTGGAACAGGATGCCCCCGCGAGCCTCCCAGGTGTCCAGGAAACTCTACTGCCGTTAAAGACACGCAGAGCAGAGGCTACGGCCTCATGGAAACTGCTGCGCGGCTCCGCTTCTGCTCCTCACGTCAGGGCCTTCCCTCCAGGCCTGTGCTCAATCTGGCCGTCCCGTTAGCGACGCAGCATTGCGAGATGCTGACGTTCTCCTCGAGCAGAGTGCCTTCAGGTACGAGGCCCGCGAAGTAGGCAAAGCAGAGTGTTTTCTCACGGCAGCTCTCACAAGGGCGACGACAAAGATTTCCTGGGAGCTTCGGACTCACCAGAAATCTGGTCCTGAGGCTGTTGGAGGGCTCTGGAAATGTAGCTCTCCTCAAGGAACGTGCAGAGTGTTGCCCATCACTCGGCACGCACACAGGGCCTCCGAGGGGCAGAGCAATGGGCCTCGATGTTGCTCAGCCCGACCACGGCGTGGGGGGTGTCTGGAGGTCCTCAGTGACCTTGGAGGGAAGTGGATGCACACCCGAGGGGCCTAGGAGTCCTCAAATGGGAAATTCCGTTAAAATAAACCCGAACAGTGACTAAGAACTCATGGAAACTGCTGCATGCCGCCCTTCCTGCCCGGCTACGCAGGGCCTAAACTGGAGGGAAATTCTCACGTTGAGTTTCCCTTTCGTTCTGGAGCTTGTCAGGCTAACCACCACCGCGGCTATGGAAGCACCGGGTTGAAACGGAGCAAACTCATTTTCTTCCCAGAAGCATTTCGACCGGGTTTCCAGGCCT
Organism: Grampus griseus; assembly: GCF_964374135.1. Taxonomy (NCBI): domain Eukaryota; kingdom Metazoa; phylum Chordata; class Mammalia; order Artiodactyla; family Delphinidae; genus Grampus; species Grampus griseus. Next base: position 35,438,959 of record NC_139012.1, on the reverse strand, counting down.
GTCAACAGCAGGGGACGTCAGGCAGCTTCAAGGCAGCACGAAGGCAGCCTTCCAAGTGGGAAAGCAAGGATAGTTCCAGCAGGCTCCCGTTTCCACGCGCACACTCAGCTTACCTCCCTGTGGTTTCTAACCAGTCCAAAGAGACACAGGTTACCCTGCGTTTGCTTCCCTGAACCAACTCCCCGAAGTAGGGTGTTCTGCGTCAAGTGAACCGCCTCAACCAAGGAATGCCCTGCCTAGTTACGCCTCTGGGGCCTGTGGCTATTCCAAAGCCTGCAGGGCCACAGGAAGCACGGGGCTTAAATCACCGTAAGAACGCAAGCCGACTTTCTCTTGGAGGCAGCGTGACTTCCGGCAGGGGGTGTCCTAGATGGAATGCGAGGCCGAGGGTTTTCTCAGGGCAGCTCAGACTAGGGCAAGGCGTAAGACCTCAAAGGCATGTGAGACGTGCCAGAAGTCTGTTGGTGAAAGTGTGGGTTTGGTGGGGAAACGAATCTGCTCCAGGAGAGAGTGCAGGGCGTTTCCCTACACTCGGCGTATAGAGAGCGGCTCCAAAGGGCTCCGGGCCTGGATGTTGCTCGGCAGACCCAAGGGTGCCTGGGAGTACTCCGTGTTCCAGCCTGGAACAGGATGCCCCCGCGAGCCTCCCAGGTGTCCAGGAAACTCTACTGCCGTTAAAGACACGCAGAGCAGAGGCTACGGCCTCATGGAAACTGCTGCGCGGCTCCGCTTCTGCTCCTCACGTCAGGGCCTTCCCTCCAGGCCTGTGCTCAATCTGGCCGTCCCGTTAGCGACGCAGCATTGCGAGATGCTGACGTTCTCCTCGAGCAGAGTGCCTTCAGGTACGAGGCCCGCGAAGTAGGCAAAGCAGAGTGTTTTCTCACGGCAGCTCTCACAAGGGCGACGACAAAGATTTCCTGGGAGCTTCGGACTCACCAGAAATCTGGTCCTGAGGCTGTTGGAGGGCTCTGGAAATGTAACTCTCCTCAAGGAACGTGCAGAGTGTTGCCCATCACTCGGCACGCACACAGGGCCTCCGAGGGGCAGAGCAATGGGCCTCGATGTTGCTCAGCCCGACCACGGCGTGGGGGGTGTCTGGAGGTCCTCAGTGACCTTGGAGGGAAGTGGATGCACACCCGAGGGGCCTAGGAGTCCTCAAATGGGAAATTCCGTTAAAATAAACCCGAACAGTGACTAAGAACTCATGGAAACTGCTGCATGCCGCCCTTCCTGCCCGGCTACGCAGGGCCTAAACTGGAGGGAAATTCTCACGTTGAGTTTCCCTTTCGTTCTGGAGCTTGTCAGGCTAACCACCACCGCGGCTATGGAAGCACCGGGTTGAAACGGAGCAAACTCATTTTCTTCCCAGAAGCATTTCGACCGGGTTTCCAGGCCTGTCAACAGCAGGGGACGTCAGGCAGCTTCACGGCAGCATGAAGGCAGCCTTCCAAGTGGAACAGCAAGGATAGTTCCAGCAGGCTCCCGTTTCCACGCGCACACTCAGCTTACCTCCCTGTGGTTTCTAACCAGTCCAAAGAGACACAGGTTACCCTGCGTTTGCTTCCCTGAACCAACTCCCCGAAGTAGGGTGTTCTGCGTCAAGTGAACCGCCTCAACCAAGGAATGCCCTGCCTAGTTACGCCTCTGGGGCCTGTGGCTATTCCAAAGCCTGCAGGGCCACAGGAAGCACGGGGCTTAAATCGCCGTAAGAACGCAAGCCGACTTTCTCTTGGAGGCAGCGTGACTTCCGGCAGGGGGTGTCCTAGATGGAATGCGAGGCCGAGGGTTTTCTCAGGGCAGCTCAGACTAGGGCAAGGCGTAAGACCTCAAAGGCATGTGAGACGTGCCAGAAGTCTGTTGGTGAAAGTGTGGGTTTGGTGGGGAAACGAATCTGCTCCAGGAGAGAGTGCAGGGCGTTTCCCTACACTCGGCGTATAGAGAGCGGCTCCAAAGGGCTCCGGGCCTGGATGTTGCTCGGCAGACCCAGGGGTGCCTGGGAGTACTCCGTGTTCCAGCCTGGAACAGGATGCCCCCGCGAGCCTCCCAGGTGTCCAGGAAACTCTACTGCCGTTAAAGACACGCAGAGCAGAGGCTACGGCCTCATGGAAACTGCTGCGCGGCTCCGCTTCTGCTCCTCACGTCAGGGCCTTCCCTCCAGGCCTGTGCTCAATCTGGCCGTCCCGTTAGCGACGCAGCATTGCGAGATGCTGACGTTCTCCTCGAGCAGAGTGCCTTCAGGTACGAGGCCCGCGAAGTAGGCAAAGCAGAGTGTTTTCTCACGGCAGCTCTCACAAGGGCGACGACAAAGATTTCCTGGGAGCTTCGGACTCACCAGAAATCTGGTCCTGAGGCTGTTGGAGGGCTCTGGAAATGTAGCTCTCCTCAAGGAACGTGCAGAGTGTTGCCCATCACTCGGCACGCACACAGGGCCTCCGAGGGGCAGAGCAATGGGCCTCGATGTTGCTCAGCCCGACCACGGCGTGGGGGGTGTCTGGAGGTCCTCAGTGACCTTGGAGGGAAGTGGATGCACACCCGAGGGGCCTAGGAGTCCTCAAATGGGAAATTCCGTTAAAATAAACCCGAACAGTGACTAAGAACTCATGGAAACTGCTGCATGCCGCCCTTCCTGCCCGGCTACGCAGGGCCTAAACTGGAGGGAAATTCTCACGTTGAGTTTCCCTTTCGTTCTGGAGCTTGTCAGGCTAACCACCACCGCGGCTATGGAAGCACCGGGTTGAAACGGAGCAAACTCATTTTCTTCCCAGAAGCATTTCGACCGGGTTTCCAGGCCTGTCAACAGCAGGGGACGTCAGGCAGCTTCACGGCAGCATGAAGGCAGCCTTCCAAGTGGAACAGCAAGGATAGTTCCAGCAGGCTCCCGTTTCCACGCGCACACTCAGCTTACCTCCCTGTGGTTTCTAACCAGTCCAAAGAGACACAGGTTACCCTGCGTTTGCTTCCCTGAACCAACTCCCCGAAGTAGGGTGTTCTGCGTCAAGTGAACCGCCTCAACCAAGGAATGCCCTGCCTAGTTACGCCTCTGGGGCCTGTGGCTATTCCAAAGCCTGCAGGGCCACAGGAAGCACGGGGCTTAAATCGCCGTAAGAACGCAAGCCGACTTTCTCTTGGAGGCAGCGTGACTTCCGGCAGGGGGTGTCCTAGATGGAATGCGAGGCCGAGGGTTTTCTCAGGGCAGCTCAGACTAGGGCAAGGCGTAAGACCTCAAAGGCATGTGAGACGTGCCAGAAGTCTGTTGGTGAAAGTGTGGGTTTGGTGGGGAAACGAATCTGCTCCAGGAGAGAGTGCAGGGCGTTTCCCTACACTCGGCGTATAGAGAGCGGCTCCAAAGGGCTCCGGGCCTGGATGTTGCTCGGCAGACCCAGGGGTGCCTGGGAGTACTCCGTGTTCCAGCCTGGAACAGGATGCCCCCGCGAGCCTCCCAGGTGTCCAGGAAACTCTACTGCCGTTAAAGACACGCAGAGCAGAGGCTACGGCCTCATGGAAACTGCTGCGCGGCTCCGCTTCTGCTCCTCACGTCAGGGCCTTCCCTCCAGGCCTGTGCTCAATCTGGCCGTCCCGTTAGCGACGCAGCATTGCGAGATGCTGACGTTCTCCTCGAGCAGAGTGCCTTCAGGTACGAGGCCCGCGAAGTAGGCAAAGCAGAGTGTTTTCTCACGGCAGCTCTCACAAGGGCGACGACAAATATTTCCTGGGAGCTTCGGACTCACCAGAAATCTGGTCCTGAGGCTGTTGGAGGGCTCTGGAAATGTAGCTCTCCTCAAGGAACGTGCAGAGTGTTGCCCATCACTCGGCACGCACACAGGGCCTCCGAGGGGCAGAGCAATGGGCCTCGATGTTGCTCAGCCCGACCACGGCGTGGGGGGTGTCTGGAGGTCCTCAGTGACCTTGGAGGGAAGTGGATGCACACCCGAGGGGCCTAGGAGTCCTCAAATGGGAAATTCCGTTAAAATAAACCCGAACAGTGACTAAGAACTCATGGAAACTGCTGCATGCCGCCCTTCCTGCCCGGCTACGCAGGGCCTAAACTGGAGGGAAATTCTCACGTTGAGTTTCCCTTTCGTTCTGGAGCTTGTCAGGCTAACCACCACCGCGGCTATGGAAGCACCGGGTTGAAACGGAGCAAACTCATTTTCTTCCCAGAAGCATTTCGACCGGGTTTCCAGGCCTGTCAACAGCAGGGGACGTCAGGCAGCTTCACGGCAGCATGAAGGCAGCCTTCCAAGTGGAACAGCAAGGATAGTTCCAGCAGGCTCCCGTTTCCACGCGCACACTCAGCTTACCTCCCTGTGGTTTCTAACCAGTCCAAAGAGACACAGGTTACCCTGCGTTTGCTTCCCTGAACCAACTCCCCGAAGTAGGGTGTTCTGCGTCAAGTGAACCGCCTCAACCAAGGAATGCCCTGCCTAGTTACGCCTCTGGGGCCTGTGGCTATTCCAAAGCCTGCAGGGCCACAGGAAGCACGGGGCTTAAATCGCCGTAAGAACGCAAGCCGACTTTCTCTTGGAGGCAGCGTGACTTCCGGCAGGGGGTGTCCTAGATGGAATGCGAGGCCGAGGGTTTTCTCAGGGCAGCTCAGACTAGGGCAAGGCGTAAGACCTCAAAGGCATGTGAGACGTGCCAGAAGTCTGTTGGTGAAAGTGTGGGTTTGGTGGGGAAACGAATCTGCTCCAGGAGAGAGTGCAGGGCGTTTCCCTACACTCGGCGTATAGAGAGCGGCTCAAAAGGGCTCCGGGCCTGGATGTTGCTCGGCAGACCCAGGTGTGCTTGGGAGTGTTCCGTGTTCCAGCCTGGAACAGGTTGCCCCGGCGAGCCTCCCAGGTGTCCAGGAAACTCTACTGCCGTTAAAGACACGCAGAGCAGAGGCTACGACCTCATGGAAACTGCTGCGCGGCTCCGCTTCTGCTCCTCACGTCAGGGCCTTCCCTCCAGGCCTGTGCTCAATCTGGCCGTTCCGTTAGCGACGCAGCATTGCGAGATGCTGACGTTCTCCTCGAGCAGAGTGCCTTCAGGTACGAGGCCCGCGAAGTAGGCAAAGCAGAGTGTTTTCTCACGGCAGCTCTCACAAGGGCGACGACAAAGATTTCCTGGGAGCTTCGGACTCACCAGAAATCTGGTCCTGAGGCTGTTGGAGGGCTCTGGAAATGTAGCTCTCCTCAAGGAACGTGCAGAGTGTTGCCCATCACTCGGCACGCACACAGGGCCTCCGAGGGGCAGAGCAATGGGCCTCGATGTTGCTCAGCCGGACCACGGCGTGGGGGGTGTCTGGAGGTCCTCAGTGACCTTGGAGGGAAGTGGATGCACACCCGAGGGGCCTAGGAGTCCTCAAATGGGAAATTCCGTTAAAATAAACCCGAACAGTGACTAAGAACTCATGGAAACTGCTGCATGTCGCCCTTCCTGCCCGGCTACGGAGGGCCTAAACTGGAGGGAAATTCTCACGTTGAGTTTCCCTTTCGTTCTGGAGCTTGTCAGGCTAACCACCACCGCGGCTATGGAAGCACCGGGTTGAAACGGAGCAAACTCATTTTCTTCCCAGAAGCATTTCGACCGGGTTTCCAGGCCTGTCAACAGCAGGGGACGTCAGGCAGCTTCAAGGCAGCATGAATGCAGCCTTCCAAGTGGGAAAGCAAGGATAGTTCCAGCAGGCTCCCGTTTCCACGCACACACTCAGCTTACCTCCCTGTGGTTTCTATCCTGTCCAAAGAGACACAGGTTACCCTGCGTTTGCTTCCCTGAACCAACTCCCCGAAGTAGGGTGTTCTGCGTCAAGTGAACCGCCTCAACCAAGGAATGCCCTGCCAAGTTACGCCTCTGGGGCCTGTGGCTATTCCAAACACTGCAGGGCCATAGGAAGCACGGGGCTTAAATCGCAGTAAAAACGCAAGCCGACTTTCTCTTGGAGGCAGGGTGACCTCCGGCAGGGGGTGTCCTAGATGGAATGCGAGGCCGAGAGTTCTCTCAGGGCAGCTCAGACTAGGGCAAGGCGTAAGACCTCAAAGGCATGTGAGACGTGCCAGAAGTCTGTTCGTGGAAGTGTGGGTTTGGTGGGGAAACGAATCTGCTCCAGGAGAGAGTGCAGGGCGTTTCCCTACACTCGGCGTATAGAGAGCGGCTCCAAAGGGCTCCGGGCCTGGATGTTGCTCGGCAGACCCAGGTGTGCTTGGGAGTGTTCCGTGTTCCAGCCTGGAACAGGGTGCCCCGGCGAGCCTCCCAGGTGTCCAGGAAACTCTACTGCCGTTAAAGACACGCAGAGCAGAGGCTACGACCTCATTGAAACTGCTGCGCGGCTCCGCTTCTGCTCCTCACGTCAGGGCCTTCCCTCCAGGCCTGTGCTCAATCTGGCCGTTCCGTTAGCGACGCAGCATTGCGAGATGCTGACGTTCTCCTCGAGCAGAGTGCCTTCAGGTACGAGGCCCGCGAAGTAGGCAAAGCAGAGTGTTTTCTCACGGCAGCTCTCACAAGGGCGACGACAGATATTTCCTGGGAGCTTCGGACTCACCAGAAATCTGGTCCTGAGGCTGTTGGAGGGCTCTGGAAATGTAGCTCTCCTCAAGGAACGTGCAGAGTGTTGCCCATCACTCGGCACGCACACAGGGCCTCCGAGGGGTAGAGCAATGGGCCTCGATGTTGCTCAGCCGGACCACGGCGTGGGGGGTGTCTGGAGGTCCTCAGTGACCTTGGAGGGAAGTGGATGCACACCCGAGGGGCCTAGGAGTCCTCAAATGGGAAATTCCGTTAAAATAAACCCGAACAGTGACTAAGAACTCATGGAAACTGCTGCATGTCGCCCTTCCTGCCCGGCTACGGAGGGCCTAAACTGGAGGGAAATTCTCACGTTGAGTTTCCCTTTCGTTCTGGAGCTTGTCAGGCTAACCACCACCGCGGCTATGGAAGCACCGGGTTGAAATGGAGCAAACTCATTTTCTTCCCAGAAGCATTTTGACCGGGTTTCCAGGCCTGTCAACAGCAGGGGACGTCAGGCAGCTTCAAGGCAGCATGAATGCACCCTTCCAAGTGGGAAAGCAAGGATAGTTCCAGCAGGCTCCCGTTTCCACGCGCACACTCAGCTTACCTCCCTGTGGTTTCTATCCTGTCCAAAGAGACACAGGTTACCCTGCGTTTGCTTCCCTGAACCAACTCCCCGAAGTAGGGTGTTCTGCGTCAAGTGAACCGCCTCAACCAAGGAATGCCCTGCCAAGTTACGCCTCTGGGGCCTGTGGCTATTCCAAAGCCTGCAGGGCCACAGGAAGCACGGGGCTTAAATCGCCGTAAGAACGCAAGCCGACTTTCTCTTGGAGGCAGCGTGACTTCCGGCAGGGGATGTCCTAGATGGAATGCGAGGCCGAGGGTTTTCTCAGGGCAGCTCAGACTAGGCCAAGGCCTAAGACCTCAAAGGCATGTGAGACGTGCCAGAAGTCTGTTGGTGAAAGTGTGGGTTTGGTGGGGAAACGAATCTGCTCCAGGAGAGAGTGCAGGGCGTTTCCCTACACTCGGCGTATAGAGAGCGGCTCCAAAGGGCTCCGGGCCTGGATGTTGCTCGGCAGACCCAGGGGTGCCTGGGAGTACTCCGTGTTCCAGCCTGGAACAGGGTGCCCCCGCGAGCCTCCCAGGTGTCCAGGAAACTCTACTGCCGTTAAAGACACGCAGAGCAGAGGCTACGACCTCATGGAAACTGCTGCGCGGCTCCGCTTCTGCTCCTCACGTCAGGGCCTTCCCTCCAGGCCTGTGCTCAATCTGGCCGTCCCGTTAGCGACGCAGCATTGCGAGATGCTGACGTTCTCCTCGAGCAGAGTGCCTTCAGGTACGAGGCCCGCGAAGTAGGCAAAGCAGAGTGTTTTCTCACGGCAGCTCTCACAAGGGCGACGACAAAGATTTCCTGGGAGCTTCGGACTCACCAGAAATCTGGTCCTGAGGCTGTTGGAGGGCTCTGGAAATGTAGCTCTCCTCAAGGAACGTGCAGAGTGTTGCCCATCACTCGGCACGCACACAGGGCCTCCGAGGGGCAGAGCAATGGGCCTCGATGTTGCTCAGCCCGACCACGGCGTGGGGGGTGTCTGGAGGTCCTCAGTGACCTTGGAGGGAAGTGGATGCACACCCGAGGGGCCTAGGAGTCCTCAAATGGGAAATTCCGTTAAAATAAACCCGAACAGTGACTAAGAACTCATGGAAACTGCTGCATGCCGCCCTTCCTGCCCGGCTACGCAGGGCCTAAACTGGAGGGAAATTCTCACGTTGAGTTTCCCTTTCGTTCTGGAGCTTGTCAGGCTAACCACCACCGCGGCTATGGAAGCACCGGGTTGAAACGGAGCAAACTCATTTTCTTCCCAGAAGCATTTCGACCGGGTTTCCAGGCCTGTCAACAGCAGGGGACGTCAGGCAGCTTCACGGCAGCATGAAGGCAGCCTTCCAAGTGGAACAGCAAGGATAGTTCCAGCAGGCTCCCGTTTCCACGCGCACACTCAGCTTACCTCCCTGTGGTTTCTAACCAGTCCAAAGAGATACAGGTTACCCTGCGTTTGCTTCCCTGAACCAACTCCCCGAAGTAGGGTGTTCTGCGTCAAGTGAACCGCCTCAACCAAGGAATGCCCTGCCTAGTTACGCCTCTGGGGCCTGTGGCTATTCCAAAGCCTGCAGGGCCACAGGAAGCACGGGGCTTAAATCGCCGTAAGAACGCAAGCCGACTTTCTCTTGGAGGCAGGGTGACTTCCGGCAGGGGGTGTACTAGATGGAATCCGAGGCCGAGGGTTTTCTCAGGGCAGCTCAGACTAGGGCAAGGCGTAAGACCTCAAAGGCATGTGAGACGTGCCAGAAGTCTGTTCGTGGAAGTGTGGGTTTGGTGGGGAAACGAATCTGCTCCAGGAGAGAGTGCAGGGCGTTTCCCTACACTCGGCGTATAGAGAGCGGCTCCAAAGGGCTCCGGGCCTGGATGTTGCTCGGCAGACCCAGGTGTGCTTGGGAGTGTTCCGTGTTCCAGCCTGGAACAGGGTGCCCCGGCGAGCCTCCCAGGTGTCCAGGAAACTCTACTGCCGTTAAAGACACGCAGAGCAGCGGCTACGACCTCATTGAAACTGCTGCGCGGCTCCGCTTCTGCTCCTCACGTCAGGGCCTTCCCTCCAGGCCTGTGCTCAATCTGGCCGTTCCGTTAGCGACGCAGCATTGCGAGATGCTGACGTTCTCCTCGAGCAGAGTGCCTTCAGGTACGAGGCCCGCGAAGTAGGCAAAGCAGAGTGTTTTCTCACGGCAGCTCTCACAAGGGCGACGACAGATATTTCCTGGGAGCTTCGGACTCACCAGAAATCTGGTCCTGAGGCTGTTGGAGGGCTCTGGAAATGTAGCTCTCCTCAAGGAACGTGCAGAGTGTTGCCCATCACTCGGCACGCACACAGGGCCTCCGAGGGGTAGAGCAATGGGCCTCGATGTTGCTCAGCCGGACCACGGCGTGGGGGGTGTCTGGAGGTCCTCAGTGACCTTGGAGGGAAGTGGATGCACACCCGAGGGGCCTAGGAGTCCTCAAATGGGAAATTCCGTTAAAATAAACCCGAACAGTGACTAAGAACTCATGGAAACTGCTGCATGTCGCCCTTCCTGCCCGGCTACGGAGGGCCTAAACTGGAGGGAAATTCTCACGTTGAGTTTCCCTTTCGTTCTGGAGCTTGTCAGGCTAACCACCACCGCGGCTATGGAAGCACCGGGTTGAAATGGAGCAAACTCATTTTCTTCCCAGAAGCATTTTGACCGGGTTTCCAGGCCTGTCAACAGCAGGGGACGTCAGGCAGCTTCAAGGCAGCATGAATGCACCCTTCCAAGTGGGAAAGCAAGGATAGTTCCAGCAGGCTCCCGTTTCCACGCGCACACTCAGCTTACCTCCCTGTGGTTTCTATCCTGTCCAAAGAGACACAGGTTACCCTGCGTTTGCTTCCCTGAACCAACTCCCCGAAGTAGGGTGTTCTGCGTCAAGTGAACCGCCTCAACCAAGGAATGCCCTGCCAAGTTACGCCTCTGGGGCCTGTGGCTATTCCAAAGCCTGCAGGGCCACAGGAAGCACGGGGCTTAAATCGCAGTAAGAACGCAAGCCGACTTTCTCTTGGAGGCAGGGTGACCTCCGGCAGGGGGTGTCCTAGATGGAATGCGAGGCCGAGAGTTCTCTCAGGGCAGCTCAGACTAGGGCAAGGCGTAAGACCTCAAAGGCATGTGAGACGTGCCAGAAGTCTGTTGGTGAAAGTGTGGGTTTGGTGGGGAAACGAATCTGCTCCAGGAGAGAGTGCAGGGCGTTTCCCTACACTCGGCGTATAGAGAGCGGCTCCAAAGGGCTCCGGGCCTGGATGTTGCTCGGCAGACCCAGGGGTGCCTGGGAGTGTTCCGTGTTCCAGCCTGGAACAGGGTGCCCCGGCGAGCCTCCCAGGTGTCCAGGAAACTCTACTGCCGTTAAAGACACGCAGAGCAGAGGCTACGGCCTCATGGAAACTGCTGCGCGGCTCCGCTTCTGCACCTCACGTCAGGGCCTTCCCTCCAGGCCTGTGCTCAATCTGGCCGTCCCGTTAGCGACGCAGCATTGCGAGATGCTGACGTTCTCCTCGAGCAGAGTGCCTTCAGGTACGAGGCCCGCGAAGTAGGCAAAGCAGAGTGTTTTCTCACGGCAGCTCTCACAAGGGCGACGACAAAGATTTCCTGGGAGCTTCGGACTCACCAGAAATCTGGTCCTGAGGCTGTTGGAGGGCTCTGGAAATGTAGCTCTCCTCAAGGAACGTGCAGAGTGTTGCCCATCACTCGGCACGCACACAGGGCCTCCGAGGGGCAGAGCAATGGGCCTCGATGTTGCTCAGCCCGACCACGGCGTGGGGGGTGTCTGGAGGTCCTCAGTGACCTTGGAGGGAAGTGGATGCACACCCGAGGGGCCTAGGAGTCCTCAAATGGGAAATTCCGTTAAAATAAACCCGAACAGTGACTAAGAACTCATGGAAACTGCTGCATGCCGCCCTTCCTGCCCGGCTACGCAGGGCCTAAACTGGAGGGAAATTCTCACGTTGAGTTTCCCTTTCGTTCTGGAGCTTGTCAGGCTAACCACCACCGCGGCTATGGAAGCACCGGGTTGAAACGGAGCAAACTCATTTTCTTCCCAGAAGCATTTCGACCGGGTTTCCAGGCCTGTCAACAGCAGGGGACGTCAGGCAGCTTCACGGCAGCATGAAGGCAGCCTTCCAAGTGGAACAGCAAGGATAGTTCCAGCAGGCTCCCGTTTCCACGCGCACACTCAGCTTACCTCCCTGTGGTTTCTAACCAGTCCAAAGAGACACAGGTTACCCTGCGTTTGCTTCCCTGAACCAACTCCCCGAAGTAGGGTGTTCTGCGTCAAGTGAACCGCCTCAACCAAGGAATGCCCTGCCTAGTTACGCCTCTGGGGCCTGTGGCTATTCCAAAGCCTGCAGGGCCACAGGAAGCACGGGGCTTAAATCGCCGTAAGAACGCAAGCCGACTTTCTCTTGGAGGCAGCGTGACTTCCGGCAGGGGGTGTCCTAGATGGAATGCGAGGCCGAGGGTTTTCTCAGGGCAGCTCAGACTAGGGCAAGGCGTAAGACCTCAAAGGCATGTGAGACGTGCCAGAAGTCTGTTGGTGAAAGTGTGGGTTTGGTGGGGAAACGAATCTGCTCCAGGAGAGAGTGCAGGGCGTTTCCCTACACTCGGCGTATAGAGAGCGGCTCCAAAGGGCTCCGGGCCTGGATGTTGCTCGGCAGACCCAGGGGTGCCTGGGAGTGTTCCGTGTTCCAGCCTGGAACAGGGTGCCCCCGCGAGCCTCCCAGGTGTCCAGGAAACTCTACTGCCGTTAAAGACACGCAGAGCAGAGGCTACGACCTCATGGAAACTGCTGCGCGGCTCCGCTTCTGCTCCTCACGTCAGGGCCTTCCCTCCAGGCCTGTGCTCAATCTGGCCGTCCCGTTAGCGACGCAGCATTGCGAGATGCTGACGTTCTCCTCGAGCAGAGTGCCTTCAGGTACGAGGCCCGCGAAGTAGGCAAAGCAGAGTGTTTTCTCACGGCAGCTCTCACAAGGGCGACGACAAAGATTTCCTGGGAGCTTCGGACTCACCAGAAATCTGGTCCTGAGGCTGTTGGAGGGCTCTGGAAATGTAGCTCTCCTCAAGGAACGTGCAGAGTGTTGCCCATCACTCGGCACGCACACAGGGCCTCCGAGGGGCAGAGCAATGGGCCTCGATGTTGCTCAGCCCGACCACGGCGTGGGGGGTGTCTGGAGGTCCTCAGTGACCTTGGAGGGAAGTGGATGCACACCCGAGGGGCCTAGGAGTCCTCAAATGGGAAATTCCGTTAAAATAAACCCGAACAGTGACTAAGAACTCATGGAAACTGCTGCATGCCGCCCTTCCTGCCCGGCTACGCAGGGCCTAAACTGGAGGGAAATTCTCACGTTGAGTTTCCCTTTCGTTCTGGAGCTTGTCAGGCTAACCACCACCGCGGCTATGGAAGCACCGGGTTGAAACGGAGCAAACTCATTTTCTTCCCAGAAGCATTTCGACCGGGTTTCCAGGCCTGTCAACAGCAGGGGACGTCAGGCAGCTTCACGGCAGCATGAAGGCAGCCTTCCAAGTGGAACAGCAAGGATAGTTCCAGCAGGCTCCCGTTTCCACGCGCACACTCAGCTTACCTCCCTGTGGTTTCTAACCAGTCCAAAGAGATACAGGTTACCCTGCGTTTGCTTCCCTGAACCAACTCCCCGAAGTAGGGTGTTCTGCGTCAAGTGAACCGCCTCAACCAAGGAATGCCCTGCCTAGTTACGCCTCTGGGGCCTGTGGCTATTCCAAAGCCTGCAGGGCCACAGGAAGCACGGGGCTTAAATCGCCGTAAGAACGCAAGCCGACTTTCTCTTGGAGGCAGCGTGACTTCCGGCAGGGGATGTCCTAGATGGAATCCGAGGCCGAGGGTTTTCTCAGGGCAGCTCAGACTAGGGCAAGACGTAAGACCTCAAAGGCATGTGAGACGTGCCAGAAGTCTGTTCGTGGAAGTGTGGGTTTGGTGGGGAAACGAATCTGCTCCAGGAGAGAGTGCAGGGCGTTTCCCTACACTCGGCGTATAGAGAGCGGCTCAAAAGGGCTCCGGGCCTGGATGTTGCTCGGCAGACCCAGGTGTGCTTGGGAGTGTTCCGTGTTCCAGCCTGGAACAGGGTGCCCCGGCGAGCCTCCCAGGTGTCCAGGAAACTCTACTGCCGTTAAAGACACGCAGAGCAGCGGCTACGACCTCATTGAAACTGCTGCGCGGCTCCGCTTCTGCTCCTCACGTCAGGGCCTTCCCTCCAGGCCTGTGCTCAATCTGGCCGTCCCGTTAGCGACGCAGCATTGCGAGATGCTGACGTTCTCCTCGAGCAGAGTGCCTTCAGGTACGAGGCCCGCGAAGTAGGCAAAGCAGAGTGTTTTCTCACGGCAGCTCTCACAAGGGCGACGACAAAGATTTCCTGGGAGCTTCGGACTCACCAGAAATCTGGTCCTGAGGCTGTTGGAGGGCTCTGGAAATGTAGCTCTCCTCAAGGAACGTGCAGAGTGTTGCCCATCACTCGGCACGCACACAGGGCCTCCGAGGGGTAGAGCAATGGGCCTCGATGTTGCTCAGCCGGACCACGGCGTGGGGGGTGTCTGGAGGTCCTCAGTGACCTTGGAGGGAAGTGGATGCACACCCGAGGGGCCTAGGAGTCCTCAAATGGGAAATTCCGTTAAAATAAACCCGAACAGTGACTAAGAACTCATGGAAACTGCTGCATGTCGCCCTTCCTGCCCGGCTACGGAGGGCCTAAACTGGAGGGAAATTCTCACGTTGAGTTTCCCTTTCGTTCTGGAGCTTGTCAGGCTAACCACCACCGCGGCTATGGAAGCACCGGGTTGAAATGGAGCAAACTCATTTTCTTCCCAGAAGCATTTTGACCGGGTTTCCAGGCCTGTCAACAGCAGGGGACGTCAGGCAGCTTCAAGGCAGCATGAATGCACCCTTCCAAGTGGGAAAGCAAGGATAGTTCCAGCAGGCTCCCGTTTCCACGCGCACACTCAGCTTACCTCCCTGTGGTTTCTATCCTGTCCAAAGAGACACAGGTTACCCTGCGTTTGCTTCCCTGAACCAACTCCCCGAAGTAGGGTGTTCTGCGTCAAGTGAACCGCCTCAACCAAGGAATGCCCTGCCAAGTTACGCCTCTGGGGCCTGTGGCTATTCCAAAGCCTGCAGGGCCACAGGAAGCACGGGGCTTAAATCGCAGTAAGAACGCAAGCCGACTTTCTCTTGGAGGCAGGGTGACCTCCGGCAGGGGGTGTCCTAGATGGAATGCGAGGCCGAGAGTTCTCTCAGGGCAGCTCAGACTAGGGCAAGGCGTAAGACCTCAAAGGCATGTGAGACGTGCCAGAAGTCTGTTGGTGAAAGTGTGGGTTTGGTGGGGAAACGAATCTGCTCCAGGAGAGAGTGCAGGGCGTTTCCCTACACTCGGCGTATAGAGAGCGGCTCCAAAGGGCTCCGGGCCTGGATGTTGCTCGGCAGACCCAGGGGTGCCTGGGAGTGTTCCGTGTTCCAGCCTGGAACAGGGTGCCCCGGCGAGCCTCCCAGGTGTCCAGGAAACTCTACTGCCGTTAAAGACACGCAGAGCAGAGGCTACGGCCTCATGGAAACTGCTGCGCGGCTCCGCTTCTGCACCTCACGTCAGGGCCTTCCCTCCAGGCCTGTGCTCAATCTGGCCGTCCCGTTAGCGACGCAGCATTGCGAGATGCTGACGTTCTCCTCGAGCAGAGTGCCTTCAGGTACGAGGCCCGCGAAGTAGGCAAAGCAGAGTGTTTTCTCACGGCAGCTCTCACAAGGGCGACGACAAAGATTTCCTGGGAGCTTCGGACTCACCAGAAATCTGGTCCTGAGGCTGTTGGAGGGCTCTGGAAATGTAGCTCTCCTCAAGGAACGTGCAGAGTGTTGCCCATCACTCGGCACGCACACAGGGCCTCCGAGGGGCAGAGCAATGGGCCTCGATGTTGCTCAGCCCGACCACGGCGTGGGGGGTGTCTGGAGGTCCTCAGTGACCTTGGAGGGAAGTGGATGCACACCCGAGGGGCCTAGGAGTCCTCAAATGGGAAATTCCGTTAAAATAAACCCGAACAGTGACTAAGAACTCATGGAAACTGCTGCATGCCGCCCTTCCTGCCCGGCTACGCAGGGCCTAAACTGGAGGGAAATTCTCACGTTGAGTTTCCCTTTCGTTCTGGAGCTTGTCAGGCTAACCACCACCGCGGCTATGGAAGCACCGGGTTGAAACGGAGCAAACTCATTTTCTTCCCAGAAGCATTTCGACCGGGTTTCCAGGCCTGTCAACAGCAGGGGACGTCAGGCAGCTTCACGGCAGCATGAAGGCAGCCTTCCAAGTGGAACAGCAAGGATAGTTCCAGCAGGCTCCCGTTTCCACGCGCACACTCAGCTTACCTCCCTGTGGTTTCTAACCAGTCCAAAGAGACACAGGTTACCCTGCGTTTGCTTCCCTGAACCAACTCCCCGAAGTAGGGTGTTCTGCGTCAAGTGAACCGCCTCAACCAAGGAATGCCCTGCCTAGTTACGCCTCTGGGGCCTGTGGCTATTCCAAAGCCTGCAGGGCCACAGGAAGCACGGGGCTTAAATCGCCGTAAGAACGCAAGCCGACTTTCTCTTGGAGGCAGCGTGACTTCCGGCAGGGGGTGTCCTAGATGGAATGCGAGGCCGAGGGTTTTCTCAGGGCAGCTCAGACTAGGGCAAGGCGTAAGACCTCAAAGGCATGTGAGACGTGCCAGAAGTCTGTTGGTGAAAGTGTGGGTTTGGTGGGGAAACGAATCTGCTCCAGGAGAGAGTGCAGGGCGTTTCCCTACACTCGGCGTATAGAGAGCGGCTCCAAAGGGCTCCGGGCCTGGATGTTGCTCGGCAGACCCAGGGGTGCCTGGGAGTGTTCCGTGTTCCAGCCTGGAACAGGGTGCCCCCGCGAGCCTCCCAGGTGTCCAGGAAACTCTACTGCCGTTAAAGACACGCAGAGCAGAGGCTACGACCTCATGGAAACTGCTGCGCGGCTCCGCTTCTGCTCCTCACGTCAGGGCCTTCCCTCCAGGCCTGTGCTCAATCTGGCCGTCCCGTTAGCGACGCAGCATTGCGAGATGCTGACGTTCTCCTCGAGCAGAGTGCCTTCAGGTACGAGGCCCGCGAAGTAGGCAAAGCAGAGTGTTTTCTCACGGCAGCTCTCACAAGGGCGACGACAAAGATTTCCTGGGAGCTTCGGACTCACCAGAAATCTGGTCCTGAGGCTGTTGGAGGGCTCTGGAAATGTAGCTCTCCTCAAGGAACGTGCAGAGTGTTGCCCATCACTCGGCACGCACACAGGGCCTCCGAGGGGCAGAGCAATGGGCCTCGATGTTGCTCAGCCCGACCACGGCGTGGGGGGTGTCTGGAGGTCCTCAGTGACCTTGGAGGGAAGTGGATGCACACCCGAGGGGCCTAGGAGTCCTCAAATGGGAAATTCCGTTAAAATAAACCCGAACAGTGACTAAGAACTCATGGAAACTGCTGCATGCCGCCCTTCCTGCCCGGCTACGCAGGGCCTAAACTGGAGGGAAATTCTCACGTTGAGTTTCCCTTTCGTTCTGGAGCTTGTCAGGCTAACCACCACCGCGGCTATGGAAGCACCGGGTTGAAACGGAGCAAACTCATTTTCTTCCCAGAAGCATTTCGACCGGGTTTCCAGGCCTGTCAACAGCAGGGGACGTCAGGCAGCTTCACGGCAGCATGAAGGCAGCCTTCCAAGTGGAACAGCAAGGATAGTTCCAGCAGGCTCCCGTTTCCACGCGCACACTCAGCTTACCTCCCTGTGGTTTCTAACCAGTCCAAAGAGATACAGGTTACCCTGCGTTTGCTTCCCTGAACCAACTCCCCGAAGTAGGGTGTTCTGCGTCAAGTGAACCGCCTCAACCAAGGAATGCCCTGCCTAGTTACGCCTCTGGGGCCTGTGGCTATTCCAAAGCCTGCAGGGCCACAGGAAGCACGGGGCTTAAATCGCCGTAAGAACGCAAGCCGACTTTCTCTTGGAGGCAGCGTGACTTCCGGCAGGGGATGTCCTAGATGGAATCCGAGGCCGAGGGTTTTCTCAGGGCAGCTCAGACTAGGGCAAGACGTAAGACCTCAAAGGCATGTGAGACGTGCCAGAAGTCTGTTCGTGGAAGTGTGGGTTTGGTGGGGAAACGAATCTGCTCCAGGAGAGAGTGCAGGGCGTTTCCCTACACTCGGCGTATAGAGAGCGGCTCAAAAGGGCTCCGGGCCTGGATGTTGCTCGGCAGACCCAGGTGTGCTTGGGAGTGTTCCGTGTTCCAGCCTGGAACAGGGTGCCCCGGCGAGCCTCCCAGGTGTCCAGGAAACTCTACTGCCGTTAAAGACACGCAGAGCAGCGGCTACGACCTCATTGAAACTGCTGCGCGGCTCCGCTTCTGCTCCTCACGTCAGGGCCTTCCCTCCAGGCCTGTGCTCAATCTGGCCGTCCCGTTAGCGACGCAGCATTGCGAGATGCTGACGTTCTCCTCGAGCAGAGTGCCTTCAGGTACGAGGCCCGCGAAGTAGGCAAAGCAGAGTGTTTTCTCACGGCAGCTCTCACAAGGGCGACGACAAAGATTTCCTGGGAGCTTCGGACTCACCAGAAATCTGGTCCTGAGGCTGTTGGAGGGCTCTGGAAATGTAGCTCTCCTCAAGGAACGTGCAGAGTGTTGCCCATCACTCGGCACGCACACAGGGCCTCCGAGGGGTAGAGCAATGGGCCTCGATGTTGCTCAGCCGGACCACGGCGTGGGGGGTGTCTGGAGGTCCTCAGTGACCTTGGAGGGAAGTGGATGCACACCCGAGGGGCCTAGGAGTCCTCAAATGGGAAATTCCGTTAAAATAAACCCGAACAGTGACTAAGAACTCATGGAAACTGCTGCATGTCGCCCTTCCTGCCCGGCTACGGAGGGCCTAAACTGGAGGGAAATTCTCACGTTGAGTTTCCCTTTCGTTCTGGAGCTTGTCAGGCTAACCACCACCGCGGCTATGGAAGCACCGGGTTGAAATGGAGCAAACTCATTTTCTTCCCAGAAGCATTTTGACCGGGTTTCCAGGCCTGTCAACAGCAGGGGACGTCAGGCAGCTTCAAGGCAGCATGAATGCACCCTTCCAAGTGGGAAAGCAAGGATAGTTCCAGCAGGCTCCCGTTTCCACGCGCACACTCAGCTTACCTCCCTGTGGTTTCTATCCTGTCCAAAGAGACACAGGTTACCCTGCGTTTGCTTCCCTGAACCAACTCCCCGAAGTAGGGTGTTCTGCGTCAAGTGAACCGCCTCAACCAAGGAATGCCCTGCCAAGTTACGCCTCTGGGGCCTGTGGCTATTCCAAAGCCTGCAGGGCCACAGGAAGCACGGGGCTTAAATCGCAGTAAGAACGCAAGCCGACTTTCTCTTGGAGGCAGGGTGACCTCCGGCAGGGGGTGTCCTAGATGGAATGCGAGGCCGAGAGTTCTCTCAGGGCAGCTCAGACTAGGGCAAGGCGTAAGACCTCAAAGGCATGTGAGACGTGCCAGAAGTCTGTTGGTGAAAGTGTGGGTTTGGTGGGGAAACGAATCTGCTCCAGGAGAGAGTGCAGGGCGTTTCCCTACACTCGGCGTATAGAGAGCGGCTCCAAAGGGCTCCGGGCCTGGATGTTGCTCGGCAGACCCAGGGGTGCCTGGGAGTGTTCCGTGTTCCAGCCTGGAACAGGGTGCCCCGGCGAGCCTCCCAGGTGTCCAGGAAACTCTACTGCCGTTAAAGACACGCAGAGCAGAGGCTACGGCCTCATGGAAACTGCTGCGCGGCTCCGCTTCTGCACCTCACGTCAGGGCCTTCCCTCCAGGCCTGTGCTCAATCTGGCCGTCCCGTTAGCGACGCAGCATTGCGAGATGCTGACGTTCTCCTCGAGCAGAGTGCCTTCAGGTACGAGGCCCGCGAAGTAGGCAAAGCAGAGTGTTTTCTCACGGCAGCTCTCACAAGGGCGACGACAAAGATTTCCTGGGAGCTTCGGACTCACCAGAAATCTGGTCCTGAGGCTGTTGGAGGGCTCTGGAAATGTAGCTCTCCTCAAGGAACGTGCAGAGTGTTGCCCATCACTCGGCACGCACACAGGGCCTCCGAGGGGCAGAGCAATGGGCCTCGATGTTGCTCAGCCCGACCACGGCGTGGGGGGTGTCTGGAGGTCCTCAGTGACCTTGGAGGGAAGTGGATGCACACCCGAGGGGCCTAGGAGTCCTCAAATGGGAAATTCCGTTAAAATAAACCCGAACAGTGACTAAGAACTCATGGAAACTGCTGCATGCCGCCCTTCCTGCCCGGCTACGCAGGGCCTAAACTGGAGGGAAATTCTCACGTTGAGTTTCCCTTTCGTTCTGGAGCTTGTCAGGCTAACCACCACCGCGGCTATGGAAGCACCGGGTTGAAACGGAGCAAACTCATTTTCTTCCCAGAAGCATTTCGACCGGGTTTCCAGGCCTGTCAACAGCAGGGGACGTCAGGCAGCTTCACGGCAGCATGAAGGCAGCCTTCCAAGTGGAACAGCAAGGATAGTTCCAGCAGGCTCCCGTTTCCACGCGCACACTCAGCTTACCTCCCTGTGGTTTCTAACCAGTCCAAAGAGACACAGGTTACCCTGCGTTTGCTTCCCTGAACCAACTCCCCGAAGTAGGGTGTTCTGCGTCAAGTGAACCGCCTCAACCAAGGAATGCCCTGCCTAGTTACGCCTCTGGGGCCTGTGGCTATTCCAAAGCCTGCAGGGCCACAGGAAGCACGGGGCTTAAATCGCCGTAAGAACGCAAGCCGACTTTCTCTTGGAGGCAGCGTGACTTCCGGCAGGGGGTGTCCTAGATGGAATGCGAGGCCGAGGGTTTTCTCAGGGCAGCTCAGACTAGGGCAAGGCGTAAGACCTCAAAGGCATGTGAGACGTGCCAGAAGTCTGTTGGTGAAAGTGTGGGTTTGGTGGGGAAACGAATCTGCTCCAGGAGAGAGTGCAGGGCGTTTCCCTACACTCGGCGTATAGAGAGCGGCTCCAAAGGGCTCCGGGCCTGGATGTTGCTCGGCAGACCCAGGTGTGCTTGGGAGTGTTCCGTGTTCCAGCCTGGAACAGGGTGCCCCGGCGAGCCTCCCAGGTGTCCAGGAAACTCTACTGCCGTTAAAGACACGCAGAGCAGCGGCTACGACCTCATTGAAACTGCTGCGCGGCTCCGCTTCTGCTCCTCACGTCAGGGCCTTCCCTCCAGGCCTGTGCTCAATCTGGCCGTCCCGTTAGCGACGCAGCATTGCGAGATGCTGACGTTCTCCTCGAGCAGAGTGCCTTCAGGTACGAGGCCCGCGAAGTAGGCAAAGCAGAGTGTTTTCTCACGGCAGCTCTCACAAGGGCGACGACAAAGATTTCCTGGGAGCTTCGGACTCACCAGAAATCTGGTCCTGAGGCTGTTGGAGGGCTCTGGAAATGTAGCTCTCCTCAAGGAACGTGCAGAGTGTTTCCCATCACTCTGCACGCACACAGGGCCTCCGAGGGGTAGAGCAATGGGCCTCGATGTTGCTCAGCCCGACCACGGCGTGGGGGCTGTCTAGAGGTCCTCAGTGACCTTGGAGGGAAGTGGATGCACACCCGAGGGGCCTAGGAGTCCTCAAATGGGAAATTCCGTTAAAATAAACCCGAACAGTGACTAAGAACTCATGGAAACTGCTGCATGTCGCCCTTCCTGCCCGGCTACGCAGGGCCTAAACTGGAGGGAAATTCTCACGTTGAGTTTCCCTTTCGTTCTGGAGCTTGTCAGGCTAACCACCACCGCGGCTATGGAAGCACCGGGTTGAAACGGAGCAAACTCATTTTCTTCCCAGAAGCATTTCGACCGGGTTTCCAGGCCTGTCAACAGCAGGGGACGTCAGGCAGCTTCACGGCAGCATGAAGGCAGCCTTCCAAGTGGAACAGCAAGGATAGTTCCAGCAGGCTCCCGTTTCCACGCGCACACTCAGCTTACCTCCCTGTGGTTTCTAACTAGTCCAAAGAGATACAGGTTACCCTGCGTTTGCTTCCCTGAACCAACTCCCCGAAGTAGGGTGTTCTGCGTCAAGTGAACCGCCTCAACCAAGGAATGCCCTGCCTAGTTACGCCTCTGGGACCTGTGGCTATTCCAAAGCCTGCAGGGCCACAGGAAGCACGGGGCTTAAATCGCCGTAAGAACGCAAGCCGACTTTCTCTTGGAGGCAGCGTGACTTCCGGCAGGGGATGTCCTAGATGGAATCCGAGGCCGAGGGTTTTCTCAGGGCAGCTCAGACTAGGGCAAGGCGTAAGACCTCAAAGGCATGTGAGACGTGCCAGAAGTCTGTTCGTGGAAGTGTGGGTTTGGTGGGGAAACGAATCTGCTCCAGGAGAGAGTGCAGGGCGTTTCCCTACACTCGGCGTATAGAGAGCGGCTCAAAAGGGCTCCGGGCCTGGATGTTGCTCGGCAGACCCAGGTGTGCTTGGGAGTGTTCCGTGTTCCAGCCTGGAACAGGGTGCCCCGGCGAGCCTCCCAGGTGTCCAGGAAACTCTACTGCCGTTAAAGACACGCAGAGCAGAGGCTACGACCTCATTGAAACTGCTGCGCGGCTCCGCTTCTGCTCCTCACGTCAGGGCCTTCCCTCCAGGCCTGTGCTCAATCTGGCCGTCCCGTTAGCGACGCAGCATTGCGAGATGCTGACGTTCTCCTCGAGCAGAGTGCCTTCAGGTACGAGGCCCGCGAAGTAGGCAAAGCAGAGTGTTTTCTCACGGCAGCTCTCACAAGGGCGACGACAAATATTTCCTGGGAGCTTCGGACTCACCAGAAATCTGGTCCTGAGGCTGTTGGAGGGCTCTGGAAATGTAGCTCTCCTCAAGGAACGTGCAGAGTGTTGCCCATCACTCTGCACGCACACAGGGCCTCCGAGGGGTAGAGCAATGGGCCTCGATGTTGCTCAGCCGGACCACGGCGTGGGGGCTGTCTGGAGGTCCTCAGTGACCTTGGAGGGAAGTGGATGCACACCCGAGGGGCCTAGGAGTCCTCAAATGGGAAATTCCGTTAAAATAAACCCGAACAGTGACTAAGAACTCATGGAAACTGCTGCATGTCGCCCTTCCTGCCCGGCTACGGAGGGCCTAAACTGGAGGGAAATTCTCACGTTGAGTTTCCCTTTCGTTCTGGAGCTTGTCAGGCTAACCACCACCGCGGCTATGGAAGCACCGGGTTGAAACGGAGCAAACTCATTTTCTTCCCAGAAGCATTTCGACCGGGTTTCCAGGCCTGTCAACAGCAGGGGACGTCAGGCAGCTTCAAGGCAGCATGAATGCAGCCTTCCAAGTGGGAAAGCAAGGATAGTTCCAGCAGGCTCCCGTTTCCACGCGCACACTCAGCTTACCTCCCTGTGGTTTCTATCCTGTCCAAAGAGACACAGGTTACCCTGCGTTTGCTTCCCTGAACCAACTCCCCGAAGTAGGGTGTTCTGCGTCAAGTGAACCGCCTCAACCAAGGAATGCCCTGCCAAGTTACGCCTCTGGGGCCTGTGGCTATTCCAAAGCCTGCAGGGCCACAGGAAGCACGGGGCTTAAATCGCCGTAAGAACGCAAGCCGACTTTCTCTTGGAGGCATGGTGACCTCCGGCAGGGGGTGTCCTAGATGGAATGCGAGGCCGAGAGTTCTCTCAGGGCAACTCAGACTAGGGCAAGGCGTAAGACCTCAAAGGCATGTGAGACGTGCCAGAAGTCTGTTGGTGAAAGTGTGGGTTTGGTGGGGAAACGAATCTGCTCCAGGAGAGAGTGCAGGGCGTTACCCTACACTCGGCGTATAGAGAGCGGCTCCAAAGGGCTCCGGGCCTGGATGTTGCTCGGCAGACCCAGGGGTGCCTGGGAGTGTTCCATGTTCCAGCCTGGAACAGGGTGCCCCGGCGAGCCTCCCAGGTGTCCAGGAAACTCTACTGCCTTTAAAGACACGCAGAGCAGAGGCTACGGCCTCATGGAAACTGCTGCGCGGCTCCGCTTCTGCTCCTCACGTCAGGGCCTTCCCTCCAGGCCTGTGCTCAATCTGGCTGTCCCGTTAGCGACGCAGCATTGCGAGATGCTGACGTTCTCCTCGAGCAGAGTGCCTTCAGGTACGAGGCCCGCGAAGTAGGCAAAGCAGAGTGTTTTCTCACGGCAGCTCTCACAAGGGCGACGACAAAGATTTCCTGGGAGCTTCGGACTCACCAGAAATCTGGTCCTGAGGCTATTGGAGGGCTCTGGAAATGTAGCTCTCCTCAAGGAACGTGCAGAGTGTTGCCCATCACTCGGCACGCACACAGGGCCTCCGAGGGGCAGAGCAATGGGCCTCGATGTTGCTCAGCCGGACCACGGCGTGGGGGGTGTCTGGAGGTCCTCAGTGACCTTGGAGGGAAGTGGATGCACACCCGAGGGGCCTAGGAGTCCTCAAATGGGAAATTCCGTTAAAATAAACCCGAACAGTGACTAAGAACTCATGGAAACTGCTGCATGTCGCCCTTCCTGCCCGGCTACGGAGGGCCTAAACTGGAGGGAAATTCTCACGTTGAGTTTCCCTTTCGTTCTGGAGCTTGTCAGGTTAACCACCACCGCGGCTAAGGAAGCACCGGGTTGAAACGGAGCAAACTCATTTTCTTCCCAGAAGCATTTCGACCGGGTTTCCAGGCCTGTCAACAGCAGGGGACGTCAGGCAGCTTCAAGGCAGCATGAATGCAGCCTTCCAAGTGGGAAAGCAAGGATAGTTCCAGCAGGCTCCCGTTGCCACGCGCACACTCAGCTTACCTCCCTGTGGTTTCTAACCAGTCCAAAGAGACTCGGGTTACCCGGCGTTTGCTTCCCTGAACCAACTCCCCGAAGTAGGGTGTTCTGCGTCAAGTGAACCGCCTCAACCAAGGAATGCCCTGCCAAGTTACGCCTCTGGGGCCTGTGGCTATTCCAAAGCCTGCAGGGCCACAGGAAGCACGGGGCTTAAATCGCAGTAAGAACGCAAGCCGACTTTCTCTTGGAGGCAGGGTGACCTCCGGCAGGGGGTGTCCTAGATGGAATGCGAGGCCGAGAGTTCTCTCAGGGCAGCTCAGACTAGGGCAAGGCGTAAGACCTCAAAGGCATGTGAGACGTGCCAGAAGTCTGTTGGTGAAAGTGTGGGTTTGGTGGGGAAACGAATCTGCTCCAGGAGAGAGTGCAGGGCGTTTCCCTACACTCGGCGTATAGAGAGCGGCTCCAAAGTGCTCCGGGCCTGGATGTTGCTCGGCAGATCCAGGGGTGCCTGGGAGTGTTCCGTGTTCCAGCCTGGAACAGGGTGCCCCGGCGAGCCTCCCAGGTGTCCAGGAAACTCTACTGCCGTTAAAGACACGCAGAGCAGAGGCTACGACCTCATGGAAACTGCTGCGCGGCGCCGCTTCTGCTCCTCACGTCAGGGCCTTCCCTCCAGGCCTGTGCTCAATCTGGCCGTCCCGTTAGCGACGCAGCATTGCGAGATGCTGACGTTCTCCTCGAGCAGAGTGCCTTCAGGTACGAGGCCCGCGAAGTAGGCAAAGCAGAGTGTTTTCTCACGGCAGCTCTCACAAGGGCGACGACAAAGATTTCCTGGGAGCTTCGGACTCACCAGAAATCTGGTCCTGAGGCTGTTGGAGGGCTCTGGAAATGTAGCTCTCCTCAAGGAACGTGCAGAGTGTTGCCCATCACTCGGCACGCACACAGGGCCTCCGAGGGGCAGAGCAATGGGTCTCGATGTTGCTCAGCCGGACACGGCGTGGGGGGTGTCTGGAGGTCCTCAGTGACCTTGGAGGGAAGTGGATGCACACCCGAGGGGCCTAGGAGTCCTCAAATGGGAAATTCCGTTAAAATAAACCCGAACAGTGACTAAGAACTCATGGAAACTGCTGCATGCCGCCCTTCCTGCCCGGCTACGCAGGGCCTAAACTGGAGGGAAATTCTCACGTTGAGTTTCCCTTTCGTTCTGGAGCTTGTCAGGCTAACCACCACCGCGGCTATGGAAGCACCGGGTTGAAACGGAGCAAACTCATTTTCTTCCCAGAAGCATTTCGACCGGGTTTCCAGGCCTGTCAACAGCAGGGGACGTCAGGCAGCTTCTCGGCAGCATGAAGGCAGCCTTCCAAGTGGGAAAGCAAGGATAGTTGCAGCAGGCTCCCGTTTCCACGCGCACACTCAGCTTACCTCCCTGTGGTTTCTAACCAGTCCAAAGAGACTCGGGTTACCCGGCGTTTGCTTCCCTGAACCAACTCCCCGAAGTAGGGTGTTCTGCGTCAAGTGAACCGCCTCAACCAAGGAATGCCCTGCCAAGTTACGCCTCTGGGGCCTGTGGCTATTCCAAAGCCTGCAGGGCCACAGGAAGCACGGGGCTTAAATCGCAGTAGGAACGCAAGCCGACTTTCTCTTGGAGGCAGGGTGACCTCCGGCAGGGGGTGTCCTAGATGGAATGCGAGGCCGAGAGTTCTCTCAGGGCAGCTCAGACTAGGGCAAGGCGTAAGACCTCAAAGGCATGTGAGACGTGCCAGAAGTCTGTTGGTGAAAGTGTGGGTTTGGTGGGGAAACGAATCTGCTCCAGGAGAGAGTGCAGGGCGTTTCCCTACACTCGGCGTATAGAGAGCGGCTCCAAAGGGCTCCGGGCCTGGATGTTGCTCGGCAGACCCAGGGGTGCCTGGGAGTGTTCCGTGTTCCAGCCTGGAACAGGGTGCCCCCGCGAGCCTCCCAGGTGTCCAGGAAACTCTACTGCCGTTAAAGACACGCAGAGCAGAGGCTACGACCTCATTGAAACTGCTGCGTGGCTCCGCTTCTGCTCCTCACGTCAGGGCCTTCCCTCCAGGCCTGTGCTCAATCTGGCCGTTCCGTTAGCGACGCAGCATTGCGAGATGCTGACGTTCTCCTCCAGCAGAGTGCCTTCAGGTACGAGGCCCGCGAAGTAGGCAAAGCAGAGTGTTTTCTCACGGCAGCTCTCACAAGGGCGACGACAGATATTTCCTGGGAGCTTCGGACTCACCAGAAATCTGGTCCTGAGGCTGTTGGAGGGCTCTGGAAATGTAGCTCTCCTCAAGGAACGTGCAGAGTGTTGCCCATCACTCGGCACGCACACAGGGCCTCCGAGGGGTAGAGCAATGGGCCTCGATGTTGCTCAGCCGGACCACGGCGTGGGGGGTGTCTGGAGGTCCTCAGTGACCTTGGAGGGAAGTGGATGCACACCCGAGGGGCCTAGGAGTCCTCAAATGGGAAATTCCGTTAAAATAAACCCGAACAGTGACTAAGAACTCATGGAAACTGCTGCATGTCGCCCTTCCTGCCCGGCTACGGAGGGCCTAAACTGGAGGGAAATTCTCACGTTGAGTTTCCCTTTCGTTCTGGAGCTTGTCAGGCTAACCACCACCGCGGCTATGGAAGCACCGGGTTGAAATGGAGCAAACTCATTTTCTTCCCAGAAGCATTTTGACCGGGTTTCCAGGCCTGTCAACAGCAGGGGACGTCAGGCAGCTTCAAGGCAGCATGAATGCACCCTTCCAAGTGGGAAAGCAAGGATAGTTCCAGCAGGCTCCCGTTTCCACGCGCACACTCAGCTTACCTCCCTGTGGTTTCTATCCTGTCCAAAGAGACACAGGTTACCCTGCGTTTGCTTCCCTGAACCAACTCCCCGAAGTAGGGTGTTCTGCGTCAAGTGAACCGCCTCAACCAAGGAATGCCCTGCCAAGTTACGCCTCTGGGGCCTGTGGCTATTCCAAAGCCTGCAGGGCCACAGGAAGCACGGGGCTTAAATCGCCGTAAGAACGCAAGCCGACTTTCTCTTGGAGGCAGCGTGACTTCCGGCAGGGGATGTCCTAGATGGAATGCGAGGCCGAGGGTTTTCTCAGGGCAGCTCAGACTAGGGCAAGGCCTAAGACCTCAAAGGCATGTGAGACGTGCCAGAAGTCTGTTGGTGAAAGTGTGGGTTTGGTGGGGAAACGAATCTGCTCCAGGAGAGAGTGCAGGGCGTTTCCCTACACTCGGCGTATAGAGAGCGGCTCCAAAGGGCTCCGGGCCTGGATGTTGCTCGGCAGACCCAGGGGTGCCTGGGAGTGTTCCGTGTTCCAGCCTGGAACAGGGTGCCCCCGCGAGCCTCCCAGGTGTCCAGGAAACTCTACTGCCGTTAAAGACACGCAGAGCAGAGGCTACGACCTCATGGAAACTGCTGCGCGGCTCCGCTTCTGCTCCTCACGTTAGGGCCTTCCCTCCAGGCCTGTGCTCAATCTGGCCGTCCCGTTAGCGACGCAGCATTGCGAGATGCTGACGTTCTCCTCGAGCAGAGTGCCTTCAGGTACGAGGCCCGCGAAGTAGGCAAAGCAGAGTGTTTTCTCACGGCAGCTCTCACAAGGGCGACGACAAAGATTTCCTGGGAGCTTCGGACTCACCAGAAATCTGGTCCTGAGGCTGTTGGAGGGCTCTGGAAATGTAGCTCTCCTCAAGGAACGTGCAGAGTGTTGCCCATCACTCGGCACGCACACAGGGCCTCCGAGGGGCAGAGCAATGGGCCTCGATGTTGCTCAGCCCGACCACGGCGTGGGGGGTGTCTGGAGGTCCTCAGTGACCTTGGAGGGAAGTGGATGCACACCCGAGGGGCCTAGGAGTCCTCAAATGGGAAATTCCGTTAAAATAAACCCGAACAGTGACTAAGAACTCATGGAAACTGCTGCATGCCGCCCTTCCTGCCCGGCTACGCAGGGCCTAAACTGGAGGGAAATTCTCACGTTGAGTTTCCCTTTCGTTCTGGAGCTTGTCAGGCTAACCACCACCGCGGCTATGGAAGCACCGGGTTGAAACGGAGCAAACTCATTTTCTTCCCAGAAGCATTTCGACCGGGTTTCCAGGCCTGTCAACAGCAGGGGACGTCAGGCAGCTTCACGGCAGCATGAAGGCAGCCTTCCAAGTGGAACAGCAAGGATAGTTCCAGCAGGCTCCCGTTTCCACGCGCACACTCAGCTTACCTCCCTGTGGTTTCTAACCAGTCCAAAGAGATACAGGTTACCCTGCGTTTGCTTCCCTGAACCAACTCCCCGAAGTAGGGTGTTCTGCGTCAAGTGAACCGCCTCAACCAAGGAATGCCCTGCCTAGTTACGCCTCTGGGGCCTGTGGCTATTCCAAAGCCTGCAGGGCCACAGGAAGCACGGGGCTTAAATCGCCGTAAGAACGCAAGCCGACTTTCTCTTGGAGGCAGGGTGACTTCCGGCAGGGGGTGTACTAGATGGAATCCGAGGCCGAGGGTTTTCTCAGGGCAGCTCAGACTAGGGCAAGGCGTAAGACCTCAAAGGCATGTGAGACGTGCCAGAAGTCTGTTCGTGGAAGTGTGGGTTTGGTGGGGAAACGAATCTGCTCCAGGAGAGAGTGCAGGGCGTTTCCCTACACTCGGCGTATAGAGAGCGGCTCCAAAGGGCTCCGGGCCTGGATGTTGCTCGGCAGACCCAGGTGTGCTTGGGAGTGTTCCGTGTTCCAGCCTGGAACAGGGTGCCCCGGCGAGCCTCCCAGGTGTCCAGGAAACTCTACTGCCGTTAAAGACACGCAGAGCAGCGGCTACGACCTCATTGAAACTGCTGCGCGGCTCCGCTTCTGCTCCTCACGTCAGGGCCTTCCCTCCAGGCCTGTGCTCAATCTGGCCGTTCCGTTAGCGACGCAGCATTGCGAGATGCTGACGTTCTCCTCGAGCAGAGTGCCTTCAGGTACGAGGCCCGCGAAGTAGGCAAAGCAGAGTGTTTTCTCACGGCAGCTCTCACAAGGGCGACGACAGATATTTCCTGGGAGCTTCGGACTCACCAGAAATCTGGTCCTGAGGCTGTTGGAGGGCTCTGGAAATGTAGCTCTCCTCAAGGAACGTGCAGAGTGTTGCCCATCACTCGGCACGCACACAGGGCCTCCGAGGGGTAGAGCAATGGGCCTCGATGTTGCTCAGCCGGACCACGGCGTGGGGGGTGTCTGGAGGTCCTCAGTGACCTTGGAGGGAAGTGGATGCACACCCGAGGGGCCTAGGAGTCCTCAAATGGGAAATTCCGTTAAAATAAACCCGAACAGTGACTAAGAACTCATGGAAACTGCTGCATGTCGCCCTTCCTGCCCGGCTACGGAGGGCCTAAACTGGAGGGAAATTCTCACGTTGAGTTTCCCTTTCGTTCTGGAGCTTGTCAGGCTAACCACCACCGCGGCTATGGAAGCACCGGGTTGAAATGGAGCAAACTCATTTTCTTCCCAGAAGCATTTTGACCGGGTTTCCAGGCCTGTCAACAGCAGGGGACGTCAGGCAGCTTCAAGGCAGCATGAATGCACCCTTCCAAGTGGGAAAGCAAGGATAGTTCCAGCAGGCTCCCGTTTCCACGCGCACACTCAGCTTACCTCCCTGTGGTTTCTATCCTGTCCAAAGAGACACAGGTTACCCTGCGTTTGCTTCCCTGAACCAACTCCCCGAAGTAGGGTGTTCTGCGTCAAGTGAACCGCCTCAACCAAGGAATGCCCTGCCAAGTTACGCCTCTGGGGCCTGTGGCTATTCCAAAGCCTGCAGGGCCACAGGAAGCACGGGGCTTAAATCGCAGTAAGAACGCAAGCCGACTTTCTCTTGGAGGCAGGGTGACCTCCGGCAGGGGGTGTCCTAGATGGAATGCGAGGCCGAGAGTTCTCTCAGGGCAGCTCAGACTAGGGCAAGGCGTAAGACCTCAAAGGCATGTGAGACGTGCCAGAAGTCTGTTGGTGAAAGTGTGGGTTTGGTGGGGAAACGAATCTGCTCCAGGAGAGAGTGCAGGGCGTTTCCCTACACTCGGCGTATAGAGAGCGGCTCCAAAGGGCTCCGGGCCTGGATGTTGCTCGGCAGACCCAGGGGTGCCTGGGAGTGTTCCGTGTTCCAGCCTGGAACAGGGTGCCCCGGCGAGCCTCCCAGGTGTCCAGGAAACTCTACTGCCGTTAAAGACACGCAGAGCAGAGGCTACGGCCTCATGGAAACTGCTGCGCGGCTCCGCTTCTGCACCTCACGTCAGGGCCTTCCCTCCAGGCCTGTGCTCAATCTGGCCGTCCCGTTAGCGACGCAGCATTGCGAGATGCTGACGTTCTCCTCGAGCAGAGTGCCTTCAGGTACGAGGCCCGCGAAGTAGGCAAAGCAGAGTGTTTTCTCACGGCAGCTCTCACAAGGGCGACGACAAAGATTTCCTGGGAGCTTCGGACTCACCAGAAATCTGGTCCTGAGGCTGTTGGAGGGCTCTGGAAATGTAGCTCTCCTCAAGGAACGTGCAGAGTGTTGCCCATCACTCGGCACGCACACAGGGCCTCCGAGGGGCAGAGCAATGGGCCTCGATGTTGCTCAGCCCGACCACGGCGTGGGGGGTGTCTGGAGGTCCTCAGTGACCTTGGAGGGAAGTGGATGCACACCCGAGGGGCCTAGGAGTCCTCAAATGGGAAATTCCGTTAAAATAAACCCGAACAGTGACTAAGAACTCATGGAAACTGCTGCATGCCGCCCTTCCTGCCCGGCTACGCAGGGCCTAAACTGGAGGGAAATTCTCACGTTGAGTTTCCCTTTCGTTCTGGAGCTTGTCAGGCTAACCACCACCGCGGCTATGGAAGCACCGGGTTGAAACGGAGCAAACTCATTTTCTTCCCAGAAGCATTTCGACCGGGTTTCCAGGCCTGTCAACAGCAGGGGACGTCAGGCAGCTTCACGGCAGCATGAAGGCAGCCTTCCAAGTGGAACAGCAAGGATAGTTCCAGCAGGCTCCCGTTTCCACGCGCACACTCAGCTTACCTCCCTGTGGTTTCTAACCAGTCCAAAGAGACACAGGTTACCCTGCGTTTGCTTCCCTGAACCAACTCCCCGAAGTAGGGTGTTCTGCGTCAAGTGAACCGCCTCAACCAAGGAATGCCCTGCCTAGTTACGCCTCTGGGGCCTGTGGCTATTCCAAAGCCTGCAGGGCCACAGGAAGCACGGGGCTTAAATCGCCGTAAGAACGCAAGCCGACTTTCTCTTGGAGGCAGCGTGACTTCCGGCAGGGGGTGTCCTAGATGGAATGCGAGGCCGAGGGTTTTCTCAGGGCAGCTCAGACTAGGGCAAGGCGTAAGACCTCAAAGGCATGTGAGACGTGCCAGAAGTCTGTTGGTGAAAGTGTGGGTTTGGTGGGGAAACGAATCTGCTCCAGGAGAGAGTGCAGGGCGTTTCCCTACACTCGGCGTATAGAGAGCGGCTCCAAAGGGCTCCGGGCCTGGATGTTGCTCGGCAGACCCAGGGGTGCCTGGGAGTGTTCCGTGTTCCAGCCTGGAACAGGGTGCCCCCGCGAGCCTCCCAGGTGTCCAGGAAACTCTACTGCCGTTAAAGACACGCAGAGCAGAGGCTACGACCTCATGGAAACTGCTGCGCGGCTCCGCTTCTGCTCCTCACGTCAGGGCCTTCCCTCCAGGCCTGTGCTCAATCTGGCCGTCCCGTTAGCGACGCAGCATTGCGAGATGCTGACGTTCTCCTCGAGCAGAGTGCCTTCAGGTACGAGGCCCGCGAAGTAGGCAAAGCAGAGTGTTTTCTCACGGCAGCTCTCACAAGGGCGACGACAAAGATTTCCTGGGAGCTTCGGACTCACCAGAAATCTGGTCCTGAGGCTGTTGGAGGGCTCTGGAAATGTAGCTCTCCTCAAGGAACGTGCAGAGTGTTGCCCATCACTCGGCACGCACACAGGGCCTCCGAGGGGCAGAGCAATGGGCCTCGATGTTGCTCAGCCCGACCACGGCGTGGGGGGTGTCTGGAGGTCCTCAGTGACCTTGGAGGGAAGTGGATGCACACCCGAGGGGCCTAGGAGTCCTCAAATGGGAAATTCCGTTAAAATAAACCCGAACAGTGACTAAGAACTCATGGAAACTGCTGCATGCCGCCCTTCCTGCCCGGCTACGCAGGGCCTAAACTGGAGGGAAATTCTCACGTTGAGTTTCCCTTTCGTTCTGGAGCTTGTCAGGCTAACCACCACCGCGGCTATGGAAGCACCGGGTTGAAACGGAGCAAACTCATTTTCTTCCCAGAAGCATTTCGACCGGGTTTCCAGGCCTGTCAACAGCAGGGGACGTCAGGCAGCTTCACGGCAGCATGAAGGCAGCCTTCCAAGTGGAACAGCAAGGATAGTTCCAGCAGGCTCCCGTTTCCACGCGCACACTCAGCTTACCTCCCTGTGGTTTCTAACCAGTCCAAAGAGATACAGGTTACCCTGCGTTTGCTTCCCTGAACCAACTCCCCGAAGTAGGGTGTTCTGCGTCAAGTGAACCGCCTCAACCAAGGAATGCCCTGCCTAGTTACGCCTCTGGGGCCTGTGGCTATTCCAAAGCCTGCAGGGCCACAGGAAGCACGGGGCTTAAATCGCCGTAAGAACGCAAGCCGACTTTCTCTTGGAGGCAGCGTGACTTCCGGCAGGGGGTGTCCTAGATGGAATGCGAGGCCGAGGGTTTTCTCAGGGCAGCTCAGACTAGGGCAAGGCGTAAGACCTCAAAGGCATGTGAGACGTGCCAGAAGTCTGTTGGTGAAAGTGTGGGTTTGGTGGGGAAACGAATCTGCTCCAGGAGAGAGTGCAGGGCGTTTCCCTACACTCGGCGTATAGAGAGCGGCTCCAAAGGGCTCCGGGCCTGGATGTTGCTCGGCAGACCCAGGGGTGCCTGGGAGTACTCCGTGTTCCAGCCTGGAACAGGGTGCCCCCGCGAGCCTCCCAGGTGTCCAGGAAACTCTACTGCCATTAAAGACACGCAGAGCAGAGGCTACGACCTCATGGAAACTGCTGCGCGGCGCCGCTTCTGCTCCTCACGTCAGGGCCTTCCCTCCAGGCCTGTGCTCAATCTGGCCGTCCCGTTAGCGACGCAGCATTGCGAGATGCTGACGTTCTCCTCGAGCAGAGTGCCTTCAGGTACGAGGCCCGCGAAGTAGGCAAAGCAGAGTGTTTTCTCACGGCAGCTCTCACAAGGGCGACGACAAAGATTTCCTGGGAGCTTCGGACTCACCAGAAATCTGGTCCTGAGGCTGTTGGAGGGCTCTGGAAATGTAGCTCTCCTCAAGGAACGTGCAGAGTGTTGCCCATCACTCGGCACGCACACAGGGCCTCCGAGGGGCAGAGCAATGGGCCTCGATGTTGCTCAGCCGGACCACGGCGTGGGGGGTGTCTGGAGGTCCTCAGTGACCTTGGAGGGAAGTGGATGCACACCCGAGGGGCCTAGGAGTCCTCAAATGGGAAATTCCGTTAAAATAAACCCGAACAGTGACTAAGAACTCATGGAAACTGCTGCATGCCGCCCTTCCTGCCCGGCTACGCAGGGCCTAAACTGGAGGGAAATTCTCACGTTGAGTTTCCCTTTCGTTCTGGAGCTTGTCAGGCTAACCACCACCGCGGCTATGGAAGCACCGGGTTGAGACGGAGCAAACTCATTTTCTTCCCAGAAGCATTTCGACCGGGTTTCCAGGCCTGTCAACAGCAGGGGACGTCAGGCAGCTTCACGGCAGCATGAAGGCAGCCTTCCAAGTGGGAAAGCAAGGATAGTTCCAGCAGGCTCCCGTTTCCACGCGCACACTCAGCTTACCTCCCTGTGGTTTCTAACCAGTCCAAAGAGACACAGGTTACCCTGCGTTTGCTTCCCTGAACCAACTCCCCGAAGTAGGGTGTTCTGCGTCAAGTGAACCGCCTCAACCAAGGAATGCCCTGCCTAGTTACGCCTCTGGGGCCTGTGGCTATTCCAAAGCCTGCAGGGCCACAGGAAGCACGGGGCTTAAATCGCCGTAAGAACGCAAGCCGACTTTCTCTTGGAGGCAGCGTGACTTCCGGCAGGGGTTGTCCTAGATGGAATGCGAGGCCGAGGGTTTTCTCAGGGCAGCTCAGACTAGGGCAAGGCGTAAGACCTCAAAGGCATGTGAGACGTGCCAGAAGTCTGTTGGTGAAAGTGTGGGTTTGGTGGGGAAACGAATCTGCTCCAGGAGAGAGTGCAGGGCGTTTCCCTACACTCGGCGTATAGAGAGCGGCTCCAAAGGGCTCCGGGCCTGGATGTTGCTCGGCAGACCCAGGGGTGCCTGGGAGTGTTCCGTGTTCCAGCCTGGAACAGGGTGCCCCCGCGAGCCTCCCAGGTGTCCAGGAAACTCTACTGCCGTTAAAGACACGCAGAGCAGAGGCTACGGCCTCATGGAAACTGCTGCGCGGCTCCGCTTCTGCTCCTCACGTCAGGGCCTTCCCTCCAGGCCTGTGCTCAATCTGGCCGTCCCGTTAGCGACGCAGCATTGCGAGATGCTGACGTTCTCCTCGAGCAGAGTGCCTTCAGGTACGAGGCCCGCGAAGTAGGCAAAGCAGAGTGTTTTCTCACGGCAGCTCTCACAAGGGCGACGACAAAGATTTCCTGGGAGCTTCGGACTCACCAGAAATCTGGTCCTGAGGCTGTTGGAGGGCTCTGGAAATGTAGCTCTCCTCAAGGAACGTGCAGAGTGTTGCCCATCACTCGGCACGCACACAGGGCCTCCGAGGGGCAGAGCAATGGGCCTCGATGTTGCTCAGCCCGACCACGGCGTGGGGGGTGTCTGGAGGTCCTCAGTGACCTTGGAGGGAAGTGGATGCACACCCGAGGGGCCTAGGAGTCCTCAAATGGGAAATTCCGTTAAAATAAACCCGAACAGTGACTAAGAACTCATGGAAACTGCTGCATGCCGCCCTTCCTGCCCGGCTACGCAGGGCCTAAACTGGAGGGAAATTCTCACGTTGAGTTTCCCTTTCGTTCTGGAGCTTGTCAGGCTAACCACCACCGCGGCTATGGAAGCACCGGGTTGAAACGGAGCAAACTCATTTTCTTCCCAGAAGCATTTCGACCGGGTTTCCAGGCCTGTCAACAGCAGGGGACGTCAGGCAGCTTCACGGCAGCATGAAGGCAGCCTTCCAAGTGGAACAGCAAGGATAGTTCCAGCAGGCTCCCGTTTCCACGCGCACACTCAGCTTACCTCCCTGTGGTTTCTAACCAGTCCAAAGAGACACAGGTTACCCTGCGTTTGCTTCCCTGAACCAACTCCCCGAAGTAGGGTGTTCTGCGTCAAGTGAACCGCCTCAACCAAGGAATGCCCTGCCTAGTTACGCCTCTGGGGCCTGTGGCTATTCCAAAGCCTGCAGGGCCACAGGAAGCACGGGGCTTAAATCGCCGTAAGAACGCAAGCCGACTTTCTCTTGGAGGCAGCGTGACTTCCGGCAGGGGTTGTCCTAGATGGAATGCGAGGCCGAGGGTTTTCTCAGGGCAGCTCAGACTAGGGCAAGGCGTAAGACCTCAAAGGCATGTGAGACGTGCCAGAAGTCTGTTGGTGAAAGTGTGGGTTTGGTGGGGAAACGAATCTGCTCCAGGAGAGAGTGCAGGGCGTTTCCCTACACTCGGCGTATAGAGAGCGGCTCCAAAGGGCTCCGGGCCTGGATGTTGCTCGGCAGACCCAGGGGTGCCTGGGAGTGTTCCGTGTTCCAGCCTGGAACAGGGTGCCCCCGCGAGCCTCCCAGGTGTCCAGGAAACTCTACTGCCGTTAAAGACACGCAGAGCAGAGGCTACGACCTCATGGAAACTGCTGCGCGGCTCCGCTTCTGCTCCTCACGTCAGGGCCTTCCCTCCAGGCCTGTGCTCAATCTGGCCGTCCCGTTAGCGACGCAGCATTGCGAGATGCTGACGTTCTCCTCGAGCAGAGTGCCTTCAGGTACGAGGCCCGCGAAGTAGGCAAAGCAGAGTGTTTTCTCACGGCAGCTCTCACAAGGGCGACGACAAATATTTCCTGGGAGCTTCGGACTCACCACAAATCTGGTCCTGAGGCTGTTGGAGGGCTCTGGAAATGTAGCTCTCCTCAAGGAACGTGCAGAGTGTTGCCCATCACTCGGCACGCACACAGGGCCTCCGAGGGGCAGAGCAATGGGCCTCGATGTTGCTCAGCCCGACCACGGCGTGGGGGGTGTCTGGAGGTCCTCAGTGACCTTGGAGGGAAGTGGATGCACACCCGAGGGGCCTAGGAGTCCTCAAATGGGAAATTCCGTTAAAATAAACCCGAACAGTGACTAAGAACTCATGGAAACTGCTGCATGCCGCCTTTCCTGCCCGGCTACGCAGGGCCTAAACTGGAGGGAAATTCTCACGTTGAGTTTCCCTTTCGTTCTGGAGCTTGTCAGGCTAACCACCACCGCGGCTATGGAAGCACCGGGTTGAAACGGAGCAAACTCATTTTCTTCCCAGAAGCATTTCGACCGGGTTTCCAGGCCTGTCAACCGCAGGGGACGTCAGGCAGCTTCACGGCAGCATGAAGGCAGCCTTCCAAGTGGAACAGCAAGGATAGTTCCAGCAGGCTCCCGTTTCCACGCGCACACTCAGCTTACCTCCCTGTGGTTTCTAACCAGTCCAAAGAGACACAGGTTACCCTGCGTTTGCTTCCCTGAACCAACTCCCCGAAGTAGGGTGTTCTGCGTCAAGTGAACCGCCTCAACCAAGGAATGCCCTGCCTAGTTACGCCTCTGGGGCCTGTGGCTATTCCAAAGCCTGCAGGGCCACAGGAAGCACGGGGCTTAAATCGCCGTAAGAACGCAAGCCGACTTTCTCTTGGAGGCAGCGTGACTTCCGGCAGGGGGTGTCCTAGATGGAATGCGAGGCCAAGGGTTTTCTCAGGGCAGCTCAGACTAGGGCAAGGCGTAAGACCTCAAAGGCATGTGAGACGTGCCAGAAGTCTGTTGGTGAAAGTGTGTGTTTGGTGGGGAAACGAATCTGCTCCAGGAGAGAGTGCAGGGCGTTTCCCTACACTCGGCGTATAGAGAGCGGCTCCAAAGGGCTCCGGGCCTGGATGTTCCTCGGCAGACCCAGGGGTGCCTGGGAGTGTTCCGTGTTCCAGCCTGGAACAGGGTGCCCCGGTGAGCCTCCCAGGTGTCCAGGAAACTCTACTGCCGTTAAAGACACGCAGAGCAGAGGCTACGGCCCCATGGAAACTGCTGCGCGGCTCCGCTTCTGCTCCTCACGTCAGGGCCTTCCCTCCAGGCCTGTGCTCAATCTGGCCGTCCCGTTAGCGAGGCAGCATTGCGAGATGCTGACGTTCTCCTCGAGCAGAGTGCCTTCAGGTACGAGGCCCGCGAAGTAGGCAAAGCAGAGTGTTTTCTCACGGCAGCTCTCACAAGGGCGACGACAAAGATTTCCTGGGAGCTTCGGACTCACCAGAAATCTGGTCCTGAGGCTGTTGGAGGGCTCTGGAAATGTAGCTCTCCTCAAGGAACGTGCAGAGTGTTGCCCATCACTCGGCACGCACACAGGGCCTCCGAGGGGCAGAGCAATGGGCCTCGATGTTGCTCAGCCGGACCACGGCGTCGGGGGTGTCTGGAGGTCCTCAGTGACCTTGGAGGGAAGTGGATGCACACCCGAGGGGCCTAGGAGTCCTCAAATGGGAAATTCCGTTAAAATAAACCCGAACAGTGACTAAGAACTCATGGAAACTGCTGCATGCCGCCCTTTCTGCCCGGCTACGCAGGGCCTAAACTGGAGGGAAATTCTCACGTTGAGTTTCCCTTTCGTTCTGGAGCTTGTCAGGCTAACCACCACCGCGGCTATGGAAGCACCGGGTTGAAACGGAGCAAACTCATTTTCTTCCCAGAAGCATTTCGACCGGGTTTCCAGGCCTGTCAACAGCAGGGGACGTCAGGCAGCTTCACGGCAGCATGAAGGCAGCCTTCCAAGTGGAACAGCAAGGATAGTTCCAGCAGGCTCCCGTTTCCACGCGCACACTCAGCTTACCTCCCTGTGGTTTCTAACCAGTCCAAAGAGACACAGGTTACCCTGCGTTTGCTTCCCTGAACCAACTCCCCGAAGTAGGGTGTTCTGCGTCAAGTGAACCGCCTCAACCAAGGAATGCCCTGCCTAGTTACGCCTCTGGGGCCTGTGGCTATTCCAAAGCCTGCAGGGCCACAGGAAGCACGGGGCTTAAATCGCCGTAAGAACGAAAGCCGACTTTCTCTTGGAGGCAGCGTGACTTCCGGCAGGGGGTGTCCTAGATGGAATGCGAGGCCGAGGGTTTTCTCAGGGCAGCTCAGACTAGGGCAAGGCGTAAGACCTCAAAGGCATGTGAGACGTGCCAGAAGTCTGTTGGTGAAAGTGTGGGTTTGGTGGGGAAACGAATCTGCTCCAGGAGAGAGTGCAGGGCGTTTCCCTACACTCGGCGTATAGAGAGCGGCTCCAAAGGGCTCCGGGCCTGGATGTTGCTCGGCAGACCCAGGGGTGCCTGGGAGTACTCCGTGTTCCAGCCTGGAACAGGA
The DNA here is from genome assembly GCF_964374135.1 of Grampus griseus. Taxonomy (NCBI): domain Eukaryota; kingdom Metazoa; phylum Chordata; class Mammalia; order Artiodactyla; family Delphinidae; genus Grampus; species Grampus griseus. The sequence continues at coordinate 35,400,637 of NC_139012.1, read as the reverse complement.
TGCCCCCGCGAGCCTCCCAGGTGTCCAGGAAACTCTACTGCCGTTAAAGACACGCAGAGCAGAGGCTACGGCCTCATGGAAACTGCTGCGCGGCTCCGCTTCTGCACCTCACGTCAGGGCCTTCCCTCCAGGCCTGTGCTCAATCTGGCCGTCCCGTTAGCGACGCAGCATTGCGAGATGCTGACGTTCTCCTCGAGCAGAGTGCCTTCAGGTACGAGGCCCGCAAAGTAGGCAAAGCAGAGTGTTTTCTCACGGCAGCTCTCACAAGGGCGACGACAAAGATTTCCTGGGAGCTTCGGACTCACCAGAAATCTGGTCCTGAGGCTGTTGGAGGGCTCTGGAAATGTAGCTCTCCTCAAGGAACGTGCAGAGTGTTGCCCATCACTCGGCACGCACACAGGGCCTCCGAGGGGCAGAGCAATGGGCCTCGATGTTGCTCAGCCGGACCACGGCGTGGGGGGTGTCTGGAGGTCCTCAGTGACCTTGGAGGGAAGTGGATGCACACCCGAGGGGCCTAGGAGTCCTCAAATGGGAAATTCCGTTAAAATAAACCCGAACAGTGACTAAGAACTCATGGAAACTGCTGCATGCCGCCCTTTCTGCCCGGCTACGCAGGGCCTAAACTGGAGGGAAATTCTCACGTTGAGTTTCCCTTTCGTTCTGGAGCTTGTCAGGCTAACCACCACCGCGGCTATGGAAGCACCGGGTTGAAACGGAGCAAACTCATTTTCTTCCCAGAAGCATTTCGACCGGGTTTCCAGGCCTGTCAACCGCAGGGGACGTCAGGCAGCTTCACGGCAGCATGAAGGCAGCCTTCCAAGTGGGAAAGCAAGGATAGTTCCAGCAGGCTCCCGTTTCCACGCGCACACTCAGCTTACCTCCCTGTGGTTTCTAACCAGTCCAAAGAGATACAGGTTACCCTGCGTTTGCTTCCCTGAACCAACTCCCCGAAGTAGGGTGTTCTGCGTCAAGTGAACCGCCTCAACCAAGGAATGCCCTGCCTAGTTACGCCTCTGGGGCCTGTGGCTATTCCAAAGCCTGCAGGGCCACAGGAAGCACGGGGCTTAAATCGCCGTAAGAACGCAAGCCAACTTTCTCTTGGAGGCAGCGTGACTTCCGGCAGGGGGTGTCCTAGATGGAATGCGAGGCCGAGGGTTTTCTCAGGGCAGCTCAGACTAGGGCAAGGCGTAAGACCTCAAAGGCATGTGAGACGTGCCAGAAGTCTGTTGGTGAAAGTGTGGGTTTGGTGGGGAAACGAATCTGCTCCAGGAGAGAGTGCAGGGCGTTTCCCTACACTCGGCGTATAGAGAGCGGCTCCAAAGGGCTCCGGGCCTGGATGTTGCTCGGCAGACCCAGGGGTGCCTGGGAGTACTCCGTGTTCCAGCCTGGAACAGGATGCCCCCGCGAGCCTCCCAGGTGTCCAGGAAACTCTACTGCCGTTAAAGACACGCAGAGCAGAGGCTACGGCCTCATGGAAACTGCTGCGCGGCTCCGCTTCTGCTCCTCACGTCAGGGCCTTCCCTCCAGGCCTGTGCTCAATCTGGCCGTCCCGTTAGCGACGCAGCATTGCGAGATGCTGACGTTCTCCTCGAGCAGAGTGCCTTCAGGTACGAGGCCCGCGAAGTAGGCAAAGCAGAGTGTTTTCTCACGGCAGCTCTCACAAGGGCGACGACAAAGATTTCCTGGGAGCTTCGGACTCACCAGAAATCTGGTCCTGAGGCTGTTGGAGGGCTCTGGAAATGTAGCTCTCCTCAAGGAACGTGCAGAGTGTTGCCCATCACTCGGCACGCACACAGGGCCTCCGAGGGGCAGAGCAATGGGCCTCGATGTTGCTCAGCCCGACCACGGCGTGGGGGGTGTCTGGAGGTCCTCAGTGACCTTGGAGGGAAGTGGATGCACACCCGAGGGGCCTAGGAGTCCTCAAATGGGAAATTCCGTTAAAATAAACCCGAACAGTGACTAAGAACTCATGGAAACTGCTGCATGCCGCCCTTCCTGCCCGGCTACGCAGGGCCTAAACTGGAGGGAAATTCTCACGTTGAGTTTCCCTTTCGTTCTGGAGCTTGTCAGGCTAACCACCACCGCGGCTATGGAAGCACCGGGTTGAGACGGAGCAAACTCATTTTCTTCCCAGAAGCATTTCGACCGGGTTTCCAGGCCTGTCAACAGCAGGGGACGTCAGGCAGCTTCACGGCAGCATGAAGGCAGCCTTCCAAGTGGGAAAGCAAGGATAGTTCCAGCAGGCTCCCGTTTCCACGCGCACACTCAGCTTACCTCCCTGTGGTTTCTAACCAGTCCAAAGAGACACAGGTTACCCTGCGTTTGCTTCCCTGAACCAACTCCCCGAAGTAGGGTGTTCTGCGTCAAGTGAACCGCCTCAACCAAGGAATGCCCTGCCTAGTTACGCCTCTGGGGCCTGTGGCTATTCCAAAGCCTGCAGGGCCACAGGAAGCACGGGGCTTAAATCGCCGTAAGAACGCAAGCCGACTTTCTCTTGGAGGCAGCGTGACTTCCGGCAGGGGGTGTCCTAGATGGAATGCGAGGCCGAGGGTTTTCTCAGGGCAGCTCAGACTAGGGCAAGGCGTAAGACCTCAAAGGCATGTGAGACGTGCCAGAAGTCTGTTGGTGAAAGTGTGGGTTTGGTGGGGAAACGAATCTGCTCCAGGAGAGAGTGCAGGGCGTTTCCCTACACTCGGCGTATAGAGAGCGGCTCCAAAGGGCTCCGGGCCTGGATGTTGCTCGGCAGACCCAGGGGTGCCTGGGAGTACTCCGTGTTCCAGCCTGGAACAGGATGCCCCCGCGAGCCTCCCAGGTGTCCAGGAAACTCTACTGCCGTTAAAGACACGCAGAGCAGAGGCTACGGCCTCATGGAAACTGCTGCGCGGCTCCGCTTCTGCTCCTCACGTCAGGGCCTTCCCTCCAGGCCTGTGCTCAATCTGGCCGTCCCGTTAGCGACGCAGCATTGCGAGATGCTGACGTTCTCCTCGAGCAGAGTGCCTTCAGGTACGAGGCCCGCGAAGTAGGCAAAGCAGAGTGTTTTCTCACGGCAGCTCTCACAAGGGCGACGACAAAGATTTCCTGGGAGCTTCGGACTCACCAGAAATCTGGTCCTGAGGCTGTTGGAGGGCTCTGGAAATGTAGCTCTCCTCAAGGAACGTGCAGAGTGTTGCCCATCACTCGGCACGCACACAGGGCCTCCGAGGGGCAGAGCAATGGGCCTCGATGTTGCTCAGCCCGACCACGGCGTGGGGGGTGTCTGGAGGTCCTCAGTGACCTTGGAGGGAAGTGGATGCACACCCGAGGGGCCTAGGAGTCCTCAAATGGGAAATTCCGTTAAAATAAACCCGAACAGTGACTAAGAACTCATGGAAACTGCTGCATGCCGCCCTTCCTGCCCGGCTACGCAGGGCCTAAACTGGAGGGAAATTCTCACGTTGAGTTTCCCTTTCGTTCTGGAGCTTGTCAGGCTAACCACCACCGCGGCTATGGAAGCACCGGGTTGAAACGGAGCAAACTCATTTTCTTCCCAGAAGCATTTCGACCGGGTTTCCAGGCCTGTCAACAGCAGGGGACGTCAGGCAGCTTCACGGCAGCATGAAGGCAGCCTTCCAAGTGGAACAGCAAGGATAGTTCCAGCAGGCTCCCGTTTCCACGCGCACACTCAGCTTACCTCCCTGTGGTTTCTAACCAGTCCAAAGAGACACAGGTTACCCTGCGTTTGCTTCCCTGAACCAACTCCCCGAAGTAGGGTGTTCTGCGTCAAGTGAACCGCCTCAACCAAGGAATGCCCTGCCTAGTTACGCCTCTGGGGCCTGTGGCTATTCCAAAGCCTGCAGGGCCACAGGAAGCACGGGGCTTAAATCGCCGTAAGAACGCAAGCCGACTTTCTCTTGGAGGCAGCGTGACTTCCGGCAGGGGGTGTCCTAGATGGAATGCGAGGCCGAGGGTTTTCTCAGGGCAGCTCAGACTAGGGCAAGGCGTAAGACCTCAAAGGCATGTGAGACGTGCCAGAAGTCTGTTGGTGAAAGTGTGGGTTTGGTGGGGAAACGAATCTGCTCCAGGAGAGAGTGCAGGGCGTTTCCCTACACTCGGCGTATAGAGAGCGGCTCCAAAGGGCTCCGGGCCTGGATGTTGCTCGGCAGACCCAGGGGTGCCTGGGAGTACTCCGTGTTCCAGCCTGGAACAGGATGCCCCCGCGAGCCTCCCAGGTGTCCAGGAAACTCTACTGCCGTTAAAGACACGCAGAGCAGAGGCTACGGCCTCATGGAAACTGCTGCGCGGCTCCGCTTCTGCACCTCACGTCAGGGCCTTCCCTCCAGGCCTGTGCTCAATCTGGCCGTCCCGTTAGCGACGCAGCATTGCGAGATGCTGACGTTCTCCTCGAGCAGAGTGCCTTCAGGTACGAGGCCCGCAAAGTAGGCAAAGCAGAGTGTTTTCTCACGGCAGCTCTCACAAGGGCGACGACAAAGATTTCCTGGGAGCTTCGGACTCACCAGAAATCTGGTCCTGAGGCTGTTGGAGGGCTCTGGAAATGTAGCTCTCCTCAAGGAACGTGCAGAGTGTTGCCCATCACTCGGCACGCACACAGGGCCTCCGAGGGGCAGAGCAATGGGCCTCGATGTTGCTCAGCCGGACCACGGCGTGGGGGGTGTCTGGAGGTCCTCCGTGACCTTGGAGGGAAGTGGATGCACACCCGAGGGGCCTAGGAGTCCTCAAATGGGAAATTCCGTTAAAATAAACCCGAACAGTGACTAAGAACTCATGGAAACTGCTGCATGCCGCCCTTTCTGCCCGGCTACGCAGGGCCTAAACTGGAGGGAAATTCTCACGTTGAGTTTCCCTTTCGTTCTGGAGCTTGTCAGGCTAACCACCACCGCGGCTATGGAAGCACCGGGTTGAAACGGAGCAAACTCATTTTCTTCCCAGAAGCATTTCGACCGGGTTTCCAGGCCTGTCAACCGCAGGGGACGTCAGGCAGCTTCACGGCAGCATGAAGGCAGCCTTCCAAGTGGGAAAGCAAGGATAGTTCCAGCAGGCTCCCGTTTCCACGCGCACACTCAGCTTACCTCCCTGTGGTTTCTAACCAGTCCAAAGAGATACAGGTTACCCTGCGTTTGCTTCCCTGAACCAACTCCCCGAAGTAGGGTGTTCTGCGTCAAGTGAACCGCCTCAACCAAGGAATGCCCTGCCTAGTTACGCCTCTGGGGCCTGTGGCTATTCCAAAGCCTGCAGGGCCACAGGAAGCACGGGGCTTAAATCGCCGTAAGAACGCAAGCCAACTTTCTCTTGGAGGCAGCGTGACTTCCGGCAGGGGGTGTCCTAGATGGAATGCGAGGCCGAGGGTTTTCTCAGGGCAGCTCAGACTAGGGCAAGGCGTAAGACCTCAAAGGCATGTGAGACGTGCCAGAAGTCTGTTGGTGAAAGTGTGGGTTTGGTGGGGAAACGAATCTGCTCCAGGAGAGAGTGCAGGGCGTTTCCCTACACTCGGCGTATAGAGAGCGGCTCCAAAGGGCTCCGGGCCTGGATGTTGCTCGGCAGACCCAGGGGTGCCTGGGAGTACTCCGTGTTCCAGCCTGGAACAGGATGCCCCCGCGAGCCTCCCAGGTGTCCAGGAAACTCTACTGCCGTTAAAGACACGCAGAGCAGAGGCTACGGCCTCATGGAAACTGCTGCGCGGCTCCGCTTCTGCTCCTCACGTCAGGGCCTTCCCTCCAGGCCTGTGCTCAATCTGGCCGTCCCGTTAGCGACGCAGCATTGCGAGATGCTGACGTTCTCCTCGAGCAGAGTGCCTTCAGGTACGAGGCCCGCGAAGTAGGCAAAGCAGAGTGTTTTCTCACGGCAGCTCTCACAAGGGCGACGACAAAGATTTCCTGGGAGCTTCGGACTCACCAGAAATCTGGTCCTGAGGCTGTTGGAGGGCTCTGGAAATGTAGCTCTCCTCAAGGAACGTGCAGAGTGTTGCCCATCACTCGGCACGCACACAGGGCCTCCGAGGGGCAGAGCAATGGGCCTCGATGTTGCTCAGCCCGACCACGGCGTGGGGGGTGTCTGGAGGTCCTCAGTGACCTTGGAGGGAAGTGGATGCACACCCGAGGGGCCTAGGAGTCCTCAAATGGGAAATTCCGTTAAAATAAACCCGAACAGTGACTAAGAACTCATGGAAACTGCTGCATGCCGCCCTTCCTGCCCGGCTACGCAGGGCCTAAACTGGAGGGAAATTCTCACGTTGAGTTTCCCTTTCGTTCTGGAGCTTGTCAGGCTAACCACCACCGCGGCTATGGAAGCACCGGGTTGAAACGGAGCAAACTCATTTTCTTCCCAGAAGCATTTCGACCGGGTTTCCAGGCCTGTCAACAGCAGGGGACGTCAGGCAGCTTCACGGCAGCATGAAGGCAGCCTTCCAAGTGGAACAGCAAGGATAGTTCCAGCAGGCTCCCGTTTCCACGCGCACACTCAGCTTACCTCCCTGTGGTTTCTAACCAGTCCAAAGAGATACAGGTTACCCTGCGTTTGCTTCCCTGAACCAACTCCCCGAAGTAGGGTGTTCTGCGTCAAGTGAACCGCCTCAACCAAGGAATGCCCTGCCTAGTTACGCCTCTGGGGCCTGTGGCTATTCCAAAGCCTGCAGGGCCACAGGAAGCACGGGGCTTAAATCGCCGTAAGAACGCAAGCCGACTTTCTCTTGGAGGCAGCGTGACTTCCAGCAGGGGTGTCCTAGATGGAATCCGAGGCCGAGGGTTTTCTCAGGGCAGCTCAGACTAGGGCAAGGCGTAAGACCTCAAAGGCATGTGAGACGTGCCAGAAGTCTGTTCGTGGAAGTGTGGGTTTGGTGGGGAAACGAATCTGCTCCAGGAGAGAGTGCAGGGCGTTTCCCTACACTCGGCGTATAGAGAGCGGCTCAAAAGGGCTCCGGGCCTGGATGTTGCTCGGCAGACCCAGGTGTGCTTGGGAGTGTTCCGTGTTCCAGCCTGGAACAGGGTGCCCCGGCGAGCCTCCCAGGTGTCCAGGAAACTCTACTGCCGTTAAAGACACGCAGAGCAGAGGCTACGACCTCATGGAAACTGCTGCGCGGCTCCGCTTCTGCTCCTCACGTCAGGGCCTTCCCTCCAGGCCTGTGCTCAATCTGGCCGTCCCGTTAGCGACGCAGCATTGCGAGATGCTGACGTTCTCCTCGAGCAGAGTGCCTTCAGGTACGAGGCCCGCGAAATAGTCAAAGCAGAGTGTTTTCTCACGGCAGCTCTCACAAGGGCGACGACAAATATTTCCTGGGAGCTTCGGACTCACCAGAAATCTGGTCCTGAGGCTGTTGGAGGGCTCTGGAAATGTAGCTCTCCTCAAGGAACGTGCAGAGTGTTGCCCATCACTCGGCACGCACACAGGGCCTCCGAGGGGTAGAGCAATGGGCCTCGATGTTGCTCAGCCCGACCACGGCGTGGGGGGTGTCTGGAGGTCCTCAGTGACCTTGGAGGGAAGTGGATGCACACCCGAGGGGCCTAGGAGTCCTCAAATGGGAAATTCCGTTAAAATAAACCCGAACAGTGACTAAGAACTCATGGAAACTGCTGCATGCCGCCCTTCCTGCCCGGCTACGCAGGGCCTAAACTGGAGGGAAATTCTCACGTTGAGTTTCCCTTTCGTTCTGGAGCTTGTCAGGCTAACCACCACCGCGGCTATGGAAGCACCGGGTTGAAACGGAGCAAACTCATTTTCTTCCCAGAAGCATTTCGACCGGGTTTCCAGGCCTGTCAACAGCAGGGGACGTCAGGCAGCTTCACGGCAGCATGAAGGCAGCCTTCCAAGTGGGAAAGCAAGGATAGTTCCAGCAGGCTCCCGTTTCCACGCGCACACTCAGCTTACCTCCCTGTGGTTTCTAACCAGTCCAAAGAGACACAGGTTACCCTGCGTTTGCTTCCCTGAACCAACTCCCCGAAGTAGGGTGTTCTGCGTCAAGTGAACCGCCTCAACCAAGGAATGCCCTGCCTAGTTACGCCTCTGGGGCCTGTGGCTATTCCAAAGCCTGCAGGGCCACAGGAAGCACGGGGCTTAAATCGCCGTAAGAACGCAAGCCGACTTTCTCTTGGAGGCAGCGTGACTTCCGGCAGGGGGTGTCCTAGATGGAATGCGAGGCCGAGGGTTTTCTCAGGGCAGCTCAGACTAGGGCAAGGCGTAAGACCTCAAAGGCATGTGAGACGTGCCAGAAGTCTGTTGGTGAAAGTGTGGGTTTGGTGGGGAAACGAATCTGCTCCAGGAGAGAGTGCAGGGCGTTTCCCTACACTCGGCGTATAGAGAGCGGCTCCAAAGGGCTCCGGGCCTGGATGTTGCTCGGCAGACCCAGGGGTGCCTGGGAGTACTCCGTGTTCCAGCCTGGAACAGGATGCCCCCGCGAGCCTCCCAGGTGTCCAGGAAACTCTATTGCCGTTAAAGACACGCAGAGCAGAGGCTACGGCCTCATGGAAACTGCTGCGCGGCTCCGCTTCTGCTCCTCACGTCAGGGCCTTCCCTCCAGGCCTGTGCTCAATCTGGCCGTCCCGTTAGCGACGCAGCATTGCGAGATGCTGACGTTCTCCTCGAGCAGAGTGCCTTCAGGTACGAGGCCCGCGAAGTAGGCAAAGCAGAGTGTTTTCTCACGGCAGCTCTCACAAGGGCGACGACAAAGATTTCCTGGGAGCTTCGGACTCACCAGAAATCTGGTCCTGAGGCTGTTGGAGGGCTCTGGAAATGTAGCTCTCCTCAAGGAACGTGCAGAGTGTTGCCCATCACTCGGCACGCACACAGGGCCTCCGAGGGGCAGAGCAATGGGCCTCGATGTTGCTCAGCCCGACCACGGCGTGGGGGGTGTCTGGAGGTCCTCAGTGACCTTGGAGGGAAGTGGATGCACACCCGAGGGGCCTAGGAGTCCTCAAATGGGAAATTCCGTTAAAATAAACCCGAACAGTGACTAAGAACTCATGGAAACTGCTGCATGCCGCCCTTCCTGCCCGGCTACGCAGGGCCTAAACTGGAGGGAAATTCTCACGTTGAGTTTCCCTTTCGTTCTGGAGCTTGTCAGGCTAACCACCACCGCGGCTATGGAAGCACCGGGTTGAAACGGAGCAAACTCATTTTCTTCCCAGAAGCATTTCGACCGGGTTTCCAGGCCTGTCAACAGCAGGGGACGTCAGGCAGCTTCACGGCAGCATGAAGGCAGCCTTCCAAGTGGAACAGCAAGGATAGTTCCAGCAGGCTCCCGTTTCCACGCGCACACTCAGCTTACCTCCCTGTGGTTTCTAACCAGTCCAAAGAGACACAGGTTACCCTGCGTTTGCTTCCCTGAACCAACTCCCCGAAGTAGGGTGTTCTGCGTCAAGTGAACCGCCTCAACCAAGGAATGCCCTGCCTAGTTACGCCTCTGGGGCCTGTGGCTATTCCAAAGCCTGCAGGGCCACAGGAAGCACGGGGCTTAAATCGCCGTAAGAACGCAAGCCGACTTTCTCTTGGAGGCAGCGTGACTTCCGGCAGGGGGTGTCCTAGATGGAATGCGAGGCCGAGGGTTTTCTCAGGGCAGCTCAGACTAGGGCAAGGCGTAAGACCTCAAAGGCATGTGAGACGTGCCAGAAGTCTGTTGGTGAAAGTGTGGGTTTGGTGGGGAAACGAATCTGCTCCAGGAGAGAGTGCAGGGCGTTTCCCTACACTCGGCGTATAGAGAGCGGCTCCAAAGGGCTCCGGGCCTGGATGTTGCTCGGCAGACCCAGGGGTGCCTGGGAGTACTCCGTGTTCCAGCCTGGAACAGGATGCCCCCGCGAGCCTCCCAGGTGTCCAGGAAACTCTACTGCCGTTAAAGACACGCAGAGCAGAGGCTACGGCCTCATGGAAACTGCTGCGCGGCTCCGCTTCTGCTCCTCACGTCAGGGCCTTCCCTCCAGGCCTGTGCTCAATCTGGCCGTCCCGTTAGCGACGCAGCATTGCGAGATGCTGACGTTCTCCTCGAGCAGAGTGCCTTCAGGTACGAGGCCCGCGAAGTAGGCAAAGCAGAGTGTTTTCTCACGGCAGCTCTCACAAGGGCGACGACAAAGATTTCCTGGGAGCTTCGGACTCACCAGAAATCTGGTCCTGAGGCTGTTGGAGGGCTCTGGAAATGTAGCTCTCCTCAAGGAACGTGCAGAGTGTTGCCCATCACTCGGCACGCACACAGGGCCTCCGAGGGGCAGAGCAATGGGCCTCGATGTTGCTCAGCCCGACCACGGCGTGGGGGGTGTCTGGAGGTCCTCAGTGACCTTGGAGGGAAGTGGATGCACACCCGAGGGGCCTAGGAGTCCTCAAATGGGAAATTCCGTTAAAATAAACCCGAACAGTGACTAAGAACTCATGGAAACTGCTGCATGCCGCCCTTCCTGCCCGGCTACGCAGGGCCTAAACTGGAGGGAAATTCTCACGTTGAGTTTCCCTTTCGTTCTGGAGCTTGTCAGGCTAACCACCACCGCGGCTATGGAAGCACCGGGTTGAAACGGAGCAAACTCATTTTCTTCCCAGAAGCATTTCGACCGGGTTTCCAGGCCTGTCAACAGCAGGGGACGTCAGGCAGCTTCAAGGCAGCACGAAGGCAGCCTTCCAAGTGGGAAAGCAAGGATAGTTCCAGCAGGCTCCCGTTTCCACGCGCACACTCAGCTTACCTCCCTGTGGTTTCTAACCAGTCCAAAGAGATACAGGTTACCCTGCGTTTGCTTCCCTGAACCAACTCCCCGAAGTAGGGTGTTCTGCGTCAAGTGAACCGCCTCAACCAAGGAATGCCCTGCCTAGTTACGCCTCTGGGGCCTGTGGCTATTCCAAAGCCTGCAGGGCCACAGGAAGCACGGGGCTTAAATCGCCGTAAGAACGCAAGCCGACTTTCTCTTGGAGGCAGCGTGACTTCCGGCAGGGGGTGTCCTAGATGGAATGCGAGGCCGAGGGTTTTCTCAGGGCAGCTCAGACTAGGGCAAGGCGTAAGACCTCAAAGGCATGTGAGACGTGCCAGAAGTCTGTTGGTGAAAGTGTGGGTTTGGTGGGGAAACGAATCTGCTCCAGGAGAGAGTGCAGGGCGTTTCCCTACACTCGGCGTATAGAGAGCGGCTCCAAAGGGCTCCGGGCCTGGATGTTGCTCGGCAGACCCAGGGGTGCCTGGGAGTACTCCGTGTTCCAGCCTGGAACAGGATGCCCCCGCGAGCCTCCCAGGTGTCCAGGAAACTCTACTGCCGTTAAAGACACGCAGAGCAGAGGCTACGGCCTCATGGAAACTGCTGCGCGGCTCCGCTTCTGCTCCTCACGTCAGGGCCTTCCCTCCAGGCCTGTGCTCAATCTGGCCGTCCCGTTAGCGACGCAGCATTGCGAGATGCTGACGTTCTCCTCGAGCAGAGTGCCTTCAGGTACGAGGCCCGCGAAGTAGGCAAAGCAGAGTGTTTTCTCACGGCAGCTCTCACAAGGGCGACGACAAAGATTTCCTGGGAGCTTCGGACTCACCAGAAATCTGGTCCTGAGGCTGTTGGAGGGCTCTGGAAATGTAGCTCTCCTCAAGGAACGTGCAGAGTGTTGCCCATCACTCGGCACGCACACAGGGCCTCCGAGGGGCAGAGCAATGGGCCTCGATGTTGCTCAGCCGGACCACGGCGTGGGGGGTGTCTGGAGGTCCTCAGTGACCTTGGAGGGAAGTGGATGCACACCCGAGGGGCCTAGGAGTCCTCAAATGGGAAATTCCGTTAAAATAAACCCGAACAGTGACTAAGAACTCATGGAAACTGCTGCATGCCGCCCTTCCTGCCCGGCTACGCAGGGCCTAAACTGGAGGGAAATTCTCACGTTGAGTTTCCCTTTCGTTCTGGAGCTTGTCAGGCTAACCACCACCGCGGCTATGGAAGCACCGGGTTGAAACGGAGCAAACTCATTTTCTTCCCAGAAGCATTTCGACCGGGTTTCCAGGCCTGTCAACAGCAGGGGACGTCAGGCAGCTTCAAGGCAGCACGAAGGCAGCCTTCCAAGTGGGAAAGCAAGGATAGTTCCAGCAGGCTCCCGTTTCCTCCCGCACACTCACCTTACCTCCCTGTGGTTTCTAACCAGTCCAAAGAGATACAGGTTACCCTGCGTTTGCTTCCCTGAACCAACTCCCCGAAGTAGGGTGTTCTGCGTCAAGTGAACCGCCTCAACCAAGGAATGCCCTGCCTAGTTACGCCTCTGGGGCCTGTGGCTATTCCAAAGCCTGCAGGGCCACAGGAAGCACGGGGCTTAAATCGCCGTAAGAACGCAAGCCGACTTTCTCTTGGAGGCAGCGTGACTTCAGGCAGGGGGTGTCCTAGATGGAATGCGAGGCCGAGGGTTTTCTCAGGGCAGCTCAGACTAGGGCAAGGCGTAAGACCTCAAAGGCATGTGAGACGTGCCAGAAGTCTGTTGGTGAAAGTGTGGGTTTGGTGGGGAAACGAATCTGCTCCAGGAGAGAGTGCAAGGCGTTTCCCTACACTCGGCGTATAGAGAGCGGCTCCAAAGGGCTCCGGGCCTGGATGTTGCTCGGCAGACCCAGGGGTGCCTGGGAGTACTCCGTGTTCCAGCCTGGAACAGGATGCCCCCGCGAGCCTCCCAGGTGTCCAGGAAACTCTACTGCCGTTAAAGACACGCAGAGCAGAGGCTACGGCCTCATGGAAACTGCTGCGCGGCTCCGCTTCTGCTCCTCACGTCAGGGCCTTCCCTCCAGGCCTGTGCTCAATCTGGCCGTCCCGTTAGCGACGCAGCATTGCGAGATGCTGACGTTCTCCTCGAGCAGAGTGCCTTCAGGTACGAGGCCCGCGAAGTAGGCAAAGCAGAGTGTTTTCTCACGGCAGCTCTCACAAGGGCGACGACAAAGATTTCCTGGGAGCTTCGGACTCACCAGAAATCTGGTCCTGAGGCTGTTGGAGGGCTCTGGAAATGTAGCTCTCCTCAAGGAACGTGCAGAGTGTTGCCCATCACTCGGCACGCACACAGGGCCTCCGAGGGGCAGAGCAATGGGCCTCGATGTTGCTCAGCCCGACCACGGCGTGGGGGGTGTCTGGAGGTCCTCAGTGACCTTGGAGGGAAGTGGATGCACACCCGAGGGGCCTAGGAGTCCTCAAATGGGAAATTCCGTTAAAATAAACCCGAACAGTGACTAAGAACTCATGGAAACTGCTGCATGCCGCCCTTCCTGCCCGGCTACGCAGGGCCTAAACTGGAGGGAAATTCTCACGTTGAGTTTCCCTTTCGTTCTGGAGCTTGTCAGGCTAACCACCACCGCGGCTATGGAAGCACCGGGTTGAAACGGAGCAAACTCATTTTCTTCCCAGAAGCATTTCGACCGGGTTTCCAGGCCTGTCAACAGCAGGGGACGTCAGGCAGCTTCACGGCAGCATGAAGGCAGCCTTCCAAGTGGAACAGCAAGGATAGTTCCAGCAGGCTCCCGTTTCCACGCGCACACTCAGCTTACCTCCCTGTGGTTTCTAACCAGTCCAAAGAGACACAGGTTACCCTGCGTTTGCTTCCCTGAACCAACTCCCCGAAGTAGGGTGTTCTGCGTCAAGTGAACCGCCTCAACCAAGGAATGCTCTGCCTAGTTACGCCTCTGGGGCCTGTGGCTATTCCAAAGCCTGCAGGGCCACAGGAAGCACGGGGCTTAAATCGCCGTAAGAACGCAAGCCGACTTTCTCTTGGAGGCAGCGTGACTTCCGGCAGGGGGTGTCCTAGATGGAATGCGAGGCCGAGGGTTTTCTCAGGGCAGCTCAGACTAGGGCAAGGCGTAAGACCTCAAAGGCATGTGAGACGTGCCAGAAGTCTGTTGGTGAAAGTGTGGGTTTGGTGGGGAAACGAATCTGCTCCAGGAGAGAGTGCAGGGCGTTTCCCTACACTCGGCGTATAGAGAGCGGCTCCAAAGGGCTCCGGGCCTGGATGTTGCTCGGCAGACCCAGGGGTGCCTGGGAGTACTCCGTGTTCCAGCCTGGAACAGGATGCCCCCGCGAGCCTCCCAGGTGTCCAGGAAACTCTACTGCCGTTAAAGACACGCAGAGCAGAGGCTACGGCCTCATGGAAACTGCTGCGCGGCTCCGCTTCTGCTCCTCACGTCAGGGCCTTCCCTCCAGGCCTGTGCTCAATCTGGCCGTCCCGTTAGCGACGCAGCATTGCGAGATGCTGACGTTCTCCTCGAGCAGAGTGCCTTCAGGTACGAGGCCCGCGAAGTAGGCAAAGCAGAGTGTTTTCTCACGGCAGCTCTCACAAGGGCGACGACAAAGATTTCCTGGGAGCTTCGGACTCACCAGAAATCTGGTCCTGAGGCTGTTGGAGGGCTCTGGAAATGTAGCTCTCCTCAAGGAACGTGCAGAGTGTTGCCCATCACTCGGCACGCACACAGGGCCTCCGAGGGGCAGAGCAATGGGCCTCGATGTTGCTCAGCCGGTCCACAGCGTGGGGGGTGTCTGGAGGTCCTCAGTGACCTTGGAGGGAAGTGGATGCACACCCGAGGGGCCTAGGAGTCCTCAAATGGGAAATTCCGTTAAAATAAACCCGAACAGTGACTAAGAACTCATGGAAACTGCTGCATGCCGCCCTTCCTGCCCGGCTACGGAGGGCCTAAACTGGAGGGAAATTCTCACGTTGAGTTTCCCTTTCGTTCTGGAGCTTGTCAGGCTAACCACCACCGCGGCTATGGAAGCACCGGGTTGAAACGGAGCAAACTCATTTTCTTCCCAGAAGCATTTCGACCGGGTTTCCAGGCCTGTCAACAGCAGGGGACGTCAGGCAGCTTCAAGGCAGCACGAAGGCAGCCTTCCAAGTGGGAAAGCAAGGATAGTTCCAGCAGGCTCCCGTTTCCACGCGCACACTCACCTTACCTCCCTGTGGTTTCTAACCAGTCCAAAGAGATACAGGTTACCCTGCGTTTGCTTCCCTGAACCAACTCCCCGAAGTAGGGTGTTCTGCGTCAAGTGAACCGCCTCAACCAAGGAATGCCCTGCCTAGTTACGCCTCTGGGGCCTGTGGCTATTCCAAAGCCTGCAGGGCCACAGGAAGCACGGGGCTTAAATCGCCGTAAGAACGCAAGCCGACTTTCTCTTGGAGGCAGCGTGACTTCCGGCAGGGGGTGTCCTAGATGGAATGCGAGGCCGAGGGTTTTCTCAGGGCAGCTCAGACTAGGGCAAGGCGTAAGACCTCAAAGGCATGTGAGACGTGCCAGAAGTCTGTTGGTGAAAGTGTGGGTTTGGTGGGGAAACGAATCTGCTCCAGGAGAGAGTGCAGGGCGTTTCCCTACACTCGGCGTATAGAGAGCGGCTCCAAAGGGCTCCGGGCCTGGATGTTGCTCGGCAGACCCAGGGGTGCCTGGGAGTACTCCGTGTTCCAGCCTGGAACAGGATGCCCCCGCGAGCCTCCCAGGTGGCCAGGAAACTCTACTGCCGTTAAAGACACGCAGAGCAGAGGCTACGGCCTCATGGAAACTGCTGCGCGGCTCCGCTTCTGCTCCTCACGTCAGGGCCTTCCCTCCAGGCCTGTGCTCAATCTGGCCGTCCCGTTAGCGACGCAGCATTGCGAGATGCTGACGTTCTCCTCGAGCAGAGTGCCTTCAGGTACGAGGCCCGCGAAGTAGGCAAAGCAGAGTGTTTTCTCACGGCAGCTCTCACAAGGGCGACGACAAAGATTTCCTGGGAGCTTCGGACTCACCAGAAATCTGGTCCTGAGGCTGTTGGAGGGCTCTGGAAATGTAGCTCTCCTCAAGGAACGTGCAGAGTGTTGCCCATCACTCGGCACGCACACAGGGCCTCCGAGGGGCAGAGCAATGGGCCTCGATGTTGCTCAGCCCGACCACGGCGTGGGGGGTGTCTGGAGGTCCTCAGTGACCTTGGAGGGAAGTGGATGCACACCCGAGGGGCCTAGGAGTCCTCAAATGGGAAATTCCGTAAAAATAAACCCGAACAGTGACTAAGAACTCATGGAAACTGCTGCATGCCGCCCTTCCTGCCCGGCTACGCAGGGCCTAAACTGGAGGGAAATTCTCACGTTGAGTTTCCCTTTCGTTCTGGAGCTTGTCAGGCTAACCACCACCGCGGCTATGGAAGCACCGGGTTGAAACGGAGCAAACTCATTTTCTTCCCAGAAGCATTTTGACCGGGTTTCCAGGCCTGTCAACAGCAGGGGACGTCAGGCAGCTTCACGGCAGCATGAAGGCAGCCTTCCAAGTGGAACAGCAAGGATAGTTCCAGCAGGCTCCCGTTTCCACGCGCACACTCAGCTTACCTCCCTGTGGTTTCTAACCAGTCCAAAGAGACACAGGTTACCCTGTGTTTGCTTCCCTGAACCAACTCCCCGAAGTAGGGTGTTCTGCGTCAAGTGAACCGCCTCAACCAAGGAATGCCCTGCCTAGTTACGCCTCTGGGGCCTGTGGCTATTCCAAAGCCTGCAGGGCCACAGGAAGCACGGGGCTTAAATCGCCGTAAGAACGCAAGCCGACTTTCTCTTGGAGGCAGCGTGACTTCCGGCAGGGGGTGTCCTAGATGGAATGCGAGGCCGAGGGTTTTCTCAGGGCAGCTCAGACTAGGGCAAGGCGTAAGACCTCAAAGGCATGTGAGACGTGCCAGAAGTCTGTTGGTGAAAGTGTGGGTTTGGTGGGGAAACGAATCTGCTCCAGGAGAGAGTGCAGGGCGTTTCCCTACACTCGGCGTATAGAGAGCGGCTCCAAAGGGCTCCGGGCCTGGATGTTGCTCGGCAGACCCAGGGGTGCCTGGGAGTACTCCGTGTTCCAGCCTGGAACAGGATGCCCCCGCGAGCCTCCCAGGTGTCCAGGAAACTCTACTGCCGTTAAAGACACGCAGAGCAGAGGCTACGGCCTCATGGAAACTGCTGCGCGGCTCCGCTTCTGCTCCTCACGTCAGGGCCTTCCCTCCAGGCCTGTGCTCAATCTGGCCGTCCCGTTAGCGACGCAGCATTGCGAGATGCTGACGTTCTCCTCGAGCAGAGTGCCTTCAGGTACGAGGCCCGCGAAGTAGGCAAAGCAGAGTGTTTTCTCACGGCAGCTCTCACAAGGGCGACGACAAAGATTTCCTGGGAGCTTCGGACTCACCAGAAATCTGGTCCTGAGGCTGTTGGAGGGCTCTGGAAATGTAGCTCTCCTCAAGGAACGTGCAGAGTGTTGCCCATCACTCGGCACGCACACAGGGCCTCCGAGGGGCAGAGCAATGGGCCTCGATGTTGCTCAGCCCGACCACGGCGTGGGGGGTGTCTGGAGGTCCTCAGTGACCTTGGAGGGAAGTGGATGCACACCCGAGGGGCCTAGGAGTCCTCAAATGGGAAATTCCGTTAAAATAAACCCGAACAGTGACTAAGAACTCATGGAAACTGCTGCATGCCGCCCTTCCTGCCCGGCTACGCAGGGCCTAAACTGGAGGGAAATTCTCACGTTGAGTTTCCCTTTCGTTCTGGAGCTTGTCAGGCTAACCACCACCGCGGCTATGGAAGCACCGGGTTGAAACGGAGCAAACTCATTTTCTTCCCAGAAGCATTTCGACCGGGTTTCCAGGCCTGTCAACAGCAGGGGACGTCAGGCAGCTTCACGGCAGCATGAAGGCAGCCTTCCAAGTGGAACAGCAAGGATAGTTCCAGCAGGCTCCCGTTTCCACGCGCACACTCAGCTTACCTCCCTGTGGTTTCTAACCAGTCCAAAGAGACACAGGTTACCCTGCGTTTGCTTCCCTGAACCAACTCCCCGAAGTAGGGTGTTCTGCGTCAAGTGAACCGCCTCAACCAAGGAATGCCCTGCCTAGTTACGCCTCTGGGGCCTGTGGCTATTCCAAAGCCTGCAGGGCCACAGGAAGCACGGGGCTTAAATCGCCGTAAGAACGCAAGCCGACTTTCTCTTGGAGGCAGCGTGACTTCCGGCAGGGGGTGTCCTAGATGGAATGCGAGGCCGAGGGTTTTCTCAGGGCAGCTCAGACTAGGGCAAGGCGTAAGACCTCAAAGGCATGTGAGACGTGCCAGAAGTCTGTTGGTGAAAGTGTGGGTTTGGTGGGGAAACGAATCTGCTCCAGGAGAGAGTGCAGGGCGTTTCCCTACACTCGGCGTATAGAGAGCGGCTCCAAAGGGCTCCGGGCCTGGATGTTGCTCGGCAGACCCAGGGGTGCCTGGGAGTACTCCGTGTTCCAGCCTGGAACAGGATGCCCCCGCGAGCCTCCCAGGTGTCCAGGAAACTCTACTGCCGTTAAAGACACGCAGAGCAGAGGCTACGGCCTCATGGAAACTGCTGCGCGGCTCCGCTTCTGCTCCTCACGTCAGGGCCTTCCCTCCAGGCCTGTGCTCAATCTGGCCGTCCCGTTAGCGACGCAGCATTGCGAGATGCTGACGTTCTCCTCGAGCAGAGTGCCTTCAGGTACGAGGCCCGCGAAGTAGGCAAAGCAGAGTGTTTTCTCACGGCAGCTCTCACAAGGGCGACGACAAAGATTTCCTGGGAGCTTCGGACTCACCAGAAATCTGGTCCTGAGGCTGTTGGAGGGCTCTGGAAATGTAGCTCTCCTCAAGGAACGTGCAGAGTGTTGCCCATCACTCGGCACGCACACAGGGCCTCCGAGGGGCAGAGCAATGGGCCTCGATGTTGCTCAGCCGGTCCACAGCGTGGGGGGTGTCTGGAGGTCCTCAGTGACCTTGGAGGGAAGTGGATGCACACCCGAGGGGCCTAGGAGTCCTCAAATGGGAAATTCCGTTAAAATAAACCCGAACAGTGACTAAGAACTCATGGAAACTGCTGCATGCCGCCCTTCCTGCCCGGCTACGGAGGGCCTAAACTGGAGGGAAATTCTCACGTTGAGTTTCCCTTTCGTTCTGGAGCTTGTCAGGCTAACCACCACCGCGGCTATGGAAGCACCGGGTTGAAACGGAGCAAACTCATTTTCTTCCCAGAAGCATTTCGACCGGGTTTCCAGGCCTGTCAACAGCAGGGGACGTCAGGCAGCTTCAAGGCAGCACGAAGGCAGCCTTCCAAGTGGGAAAGCAAGGATAGTTCCAGCAGGCTCCCGTTTCCACGCGCACACTCACCTTACCTCCCTGTGGTTTCTAACCAGTCCAAAGAGATACAGGTTACCCTGCGTTTGCTTCCCTGAACCAACTCCCCGAAGTAGGGTGTTCTGCGTCAAGTGAACCGCCTCAACCAAGGAATGCCCTGCCTAGTTACGCCTCTGGGGCCTGTGGCTATTCCAAAGCCTGCAGGGCCACAGGAAGCACGGGGCTTAAATCGCCGTAAGAACGCAAGCCGACTTTCTCTTGGAGGCAGCGTGACTTCCGGCAGGGGGTGTCCTAGATGGAATGCGAGGCCGAGGGTTTTCTCAGGGCAGCTCAGACTAGGGCAAGGCGTAAGACCTCAAAGGCATGTGAGACGTGCCAGAAGTCTGTTGGTGAAAGTGTGGGTTTGGTGGGGAAACGAATCTGCTCCAGGAGAGAGTGCAGGGCGTTTCCCTACACTCGGCGTATAGAGAGCGGCTCCAAAGGGCTCCGGGCCTGGATGTTGCTCGGCAGACCCAGGGGTGCCTGGGAGTACTCCGTGTTCCAGCCTGGAACAGGATGCCCCCGCGAGCCTCCCAGGTGTCCAGGAAACTCTACTGCCGTTAAAGACACGCAGAGCAGAGGCTACGGCCTCATGGAAACTGCTGCGCGGCTCCGCTTCTGCTCCTCACGTCAGGGCCTTCCCTCCAGGCCTGTGCTCAATCTGGCCGTCCCGTTAGCGACGCAGCATTGCGAGATGCTGACGTTCTCCTCGAGCAGAGTGCCTTCAGGTACGAGGCCCGCGAAGTAGGCAAAGCAGAGTGTTTTCTCACGGCAGCTCTCACAAGGGCGACGACAAAGATTTCCTGGGAGCTTCGGACTCACCAGAAATCTGGTCCTGAGGCTGTTGGAGGGCTCTGGAAATGTAGCTCTCCTCAAGGAACGTGCAGAGTGTTGCCCATCACTCGGCACGCACACAGGGCCTCCGAGGGGCAGAGCAATGGGCCTCGATGTTGCTCAGCCCGACCACGGCGTGGGGGGTGTCTGGAGGTCCTCAGTGACCTTGGAGGGAAGTGGATGCACACCCGAGGGGCCTAGGAGTCCTCAAATGGGAAATTCCGTAAAAATAAACCCGAACAGTGACTAAGAACTCATGGAAACTGCTGCATGCCGCCCTTCCTGCCCGGCTACGCAGGGCCTAAACTGGAGGGAAATTCTCACGTTGAGTTTCCCTTTCGTTCTGGAGCTTGTCAGGCTAACCACCACCGCGGCTATGGAAGCACCGGGTTGAAACGGAGCAAACTCATTTTCTTCCCAGAAGCATTTCGACCGGGTTTCCAGGCCTGTCAACAGCAGGGGACGTCAGGCAGCTTCACGGCAGCATGAAGGCAGCCTTCCAAGTGGAACAGCAAGGATAGTTCCAGCAGGCTCCCGTTTCCACGCGCACACTCAGCTTACCTCCCTGTGGTTTCTAACCAGTCCAAAGAGACACAGGTTACCCTGTGTTTGCTTCCCTGAACCAACTCCCCGAAGTAGGGTGTTCTGCGTCAAGTGAACCGCCTCAACCAAGGAATGCCCTGCCTAGTTACGCCTCTGGGGCCTGTGGCTATTCCAAAGCCTGCAGGGCCACAGGAAGCACGGGGCTTAAATCGCCGTAAGAACGCAAGCCGACTTTCTCTTGGAGGCAGCGTGACTTCCGGCAGGGGGTGTCCTAGATGGAATGCGAGGCCGAGGGTTTTCTCAGGGCAGCTCAGACTAGGGCAAGGCGTAAGACCTCAAAGGCATGTGAGACGTGCCAGAAGTCTGTTGGTGAAAGTGTGGGTTTGGTGGGGAAACGAATCTGCTCCAGGAGAGAGTGCAGGGCGTTTCCCTACACTCGGCGTATAGAGAGCGGCTCCAAAGGGCTCCGGGCCTGGATGTTGCTCGGCAGACCCAGGGGTGCCTGGGAGTACTCCGTGTTCCAGCCTGGAACAGGATGCCCCCGCGAGCCTCCCAGGTGTCCAGGAAACTCTACTGCCGTTAAAGACACGCAGAGCAGAGGCTACGGCCTCATGGAAACTGCTGCGCGGCTCCGCTTCTGCTCCTCACGTCAGGGCCTTCCCTCCAGGCCTGTGCTCAATCTGGCCGTCCCGTTAGCGACGCAGCATTGCGAGATGCTGACGTTCTCCTCGAGCAGAGTGCCTTCAGGTACGAGGCCCGCGAAGTAGGCAAAGCAGAGTGTTTTCTCACGGCAGCTCTCACAAGGGCGACGACAAAGATTTCCTGGGAGCTTCGGACTCACCAGAAATCTGGTCCTGAGGCTGTTGGAGGGCTCTGGAAATGTAGCTCTCCTCAAGGAACGTGCAGAGTGTTGCCCATCACTCGGCACGCACACAGGGCCTCCGAGGGGCAGAGCAATGGGCCTCGATGTTGCTCAGCCGGACCACGGCGTGGGGGGTGTCTGGAGGTCCTCAGTGACCTTGGAGGGAAGTGGATGCACACCCGAGGGGCCTAGGAGTCCTCAAATGGGAAATTCCGTTAAAATAAACCCGAACAGTGACTAAGAACTCATGGAAACTGCTGCATGCCGCCCTTCCTGCCCGGCTACGGAGGGCCTAAACTGGAGGGAAATTCTCACGTTGAGTTTCCCTTTCGTTCTGGAGCTTGTCAGGCTAACCACCACCGCGGCTATGGAAGCACCGGGTTGAAACGGAGCAAACTCATTTTCTTCCCAGAAGCATTTCGACCGGGTTTCCAGGCCTGTCAACAGCAGGGGACGTCAGGCAGCTTCAAGGCAGCACGAAGGCAGCCTTCCAAGTGGGAAAGCAAGGATAGTTCCAGCAGGCTCCCGTTTCCACGCGCACACTCACCTTACCTCCCTGTGGTTTCTAACCAGTCCAAAGAGATACAGGTTACCCTGCGTTTGCTTCCCTGAACCAACTCCCCGAAGTAGGGTGTTCTGCGTCAAGTGAACCGCCTCAACCAAGGAATGCCCTGCCTAGTTACGCCTCTGGGGCCTGTGGCTATTCCAAAGCCTGCAGGGCCACAGGAAGCACGGGGCTTAAATCGCCGTAAGAACGCAAGCCGACTTTCTCTTGGAGGCAGCGTGACTTCCGGCAGGGGGTGTCCTAGATGGAATGCGAGGCCGAGGGTTTTCTCAGGGCAGCTCAGACTAGGGCAAGGCGTAAGACCTCAAAGGCATGTGAGACGTGCCAGAAGTCTGTTGGTGAAAGTGTGGGTTTGGTGGGGAAACGAATCTGCTCCAGGAGAGAGTGCAGGGCGTTTCCCTACACTCGGCGTATAGAGAGCGGCTCCAAAGGGCTCCGGGCCTGGATGTTGCTCGGCAGACCCAGGGGTGCCTGGGAGTACTCCGTGTTCCAGCCTGGAACAGGATGCCCCCGCGAGCCTCCCAGGTGTCCAGGAAACTCTACTGCCGTTAAAGACACGCAGAGCAGAGGCTACGGCCTCATGGAAACTGCTGCGCGGCTCCGCTTCTGCACCTCACGTCAGGGCCTTCCCTCCAGGCCTGTGCTCAATCTGGCCGTCCCGTTAGCGACGCAGCATTGCGAGATGCTGACGTTCTCCTCGAGCAGAGTGCCTTCAGGTACGAGGCCCGCGAAGTAGGCAAAGCAGAGTGTTTTCTCACGGCAGCTCTCACAAGGGCGACGACAAAGATTTCCTGGGAGCTTCGGACTCACCAGAAATCTGGTCCTGAGGCTGTTGGAGGGCTCTGGAAATGTAGCTCTCCTCAAGGAACGTGCAGAGTGTTGCCCATCACTCGGCACGCACACAGGGCCTCCGAGGGGCAGAGCAATGGGCCTCGATGTTGCTCAGCCCGACCACGGCGTGGGGGGTGTCTGGAGGTCCTCAGTGACCTTGGAGGGAAGTGGATGCACACCCGAGGGGCCTAGGAGTCCTCAAATGGGAAATTCCGTTAAAATAAACCCGAACAGTGACTAAGAACTCATGGAAACTGCTGCATGCCGCCCTTCCTGCCCGGCTACGCAGGGCCTAAACTGGAGGGAAATTCTCACGTTGAGTTTCCCTTTCGTTCTGGAGCTTGTCAGGCTAACCACCACCGCGGCTATGGAAGCACCGGGTTGAAACGGAGCAAACTCATTTTCTTCCCAGAAGCATTTCGACCGGGTTTCCAGGCCTGTCAACAGCAGGGGACGTCAGGCAGCTTCACGGCAGCATGAAGGCAGCCTTCCAAGTGGAACAGCAAGGATAGTTCCAGCAGGCTCCCGTTTCCACGCGCACACTCAGCTTACCTCCCTGTGGTTTCTAACCAGTCCAAAGAGACACAGGTTACCCTGCGTTTGCTTCCCTGAACCAACTCCCCGAAGTAGGGTGTTCTGCGTCAAGTGAACCGCCTCAACCAAGGAATGCCCTGCCTAGTTACGCCTCTGGGGCCTGTGGCTATTCCAAAGCCTGCAGGGCCACAGGAAGCACGGGGCTTAAATCGCCGTAAGAACGCAAGCCGACTTTCTCTTGGAGGCAGCGTGACTTCCGGCAGGGGGTGTCCTAGATGGAATGCGAGGCCGAGGGTTTTCTCAGGGCAGCTCAGACTAGGGCAAGGCGTAAGACCTCAAAGGCATGTGAGACGTGCCAGAAGTCTGTTGGTGAAAGTGTGGGTTTGGTGGGGAAACGAATCTGCTCCAGGAGAGAGTGCAGGGCGTTTCCCTACACTCGGCGTATAGAGAGCGGCTCCAAAGGGCTCCGGGCCTGGATGTTGCTCGGCAGACCCAGGGGTGCCTGGGAGTACTCCGTGTTCCAGCCTGGAACAGGATGCCCCCGCGAGCCTCCCAGGTGTCCAGGAAACTCTACTGCCGTTAAAGACACGCAGAGCAGAGGCTACGGCCTCATGGAAACTGCTGCGCGGCTCCGCTTCTGCTCCTCACGTCAGGGCCTTCCCTCCAGGCCTGTGCTCAATCTGGCCGTCCCGTTAGCGACGCAGCATTGCGAGATGCTGACGTTCTCCTCGAGCAGAGTGCCTTCAGGTACGAGGCCCGCGAAGTAGGCAAAGCAGAGTGTTTTCTCACGGCAGCTCTCACAAGGGCGACGACAAAGATTTCCTGGGAGCTTCGGACTCACCAGAAATCTGGTCCTGAGGCTGTTGGAGGGCTCTGGAAATGTAGCTCTCCTCAAGGAACGTGCAGAGTGTTGCCCATCACTCGGCACGCACACAGGGCCTCCGAGGGGCAGAGCAATGGGCCTCGATGTTGCTCAGCCCGACCACGGCGTGGGGGGTGTCTGGAGGTCCTCAGTGACCTTGGAGGGAAGTGGATGCACACCCGAGGGGCCTAGGAGTCCTCAAATGGGAAATTCCGTTAAAATAAACCCGAACAGTGACTAAGAACTCATGGAAACTGCTGCATGCCGCCCTTCCTGCCCGGCTACGCAGGGCCTAAACTGGAGGGAAATTCTCACGTTGAGTTTCCCTTTCGTTCTGGAGCTTGTCAGGCTAACCACCACCGCGGCTATGGAAGCACCGGGTTGAAACGGAGCAAACTCATTTTCTTCCCAGAAGCATTTCGACCGGGTTTCCAGGCCTGTCAACAGCAGGGGACGTCAGGCAGCTTCACGGCAGCATGAAGGCAGCCTTCCAAGTGGAACAGCAAGGATAGTTCCAGCAGGCTCCCGTTTCCACGCGCACACTCAGCTTACCTCCCTGTGGTTTCTAACCAGTCCAAAGAGACACAGGTTACCCTGCGTTTGCTTCCCTGAACCAACTCCCCGAAGTAGGGTGTTCTGCGTCAAGTGAACCGCCTCAACCAAGGAATGCCCTGCCTAGTTACGCCTCTGGGGCCTGTGGCTATTCCAAAGCCTGCAGGGCCACAGGAAGCACGGGGCTTAAATCGCCGTAAGAACGCAAGCCGACTTTCTCTTGGAGGCAGCGTGACTTCCGGCAGGGGGTGTCCTAGATGGAATGCGAGGCCGAGGGTTTTCTCAGGGCAGCTCAGACTAGGGCAAGGCATAAGACCTCAAAGGCATGTGAGACGTGCCAGAAGTCTGTTGGTGAAAGTGTGGGTTTGGTGGGGAAACGAATCTGCTCCAGGAGAGAGTGCAGGGCGTTTCCCTACACTCGGCGTATAGAGAGCGGCTCCAAAGGGCTCCGGGCCTGGATGTTGCTCGGCAGACCCAGGGGTGCCTGGGAGTACTCCGTGTTCCAGCCTGGAACAGGATGCCCCCGCGAGCCTCCCAGGTGTCCAGGAAACTCTACTGCCGTTAAAGACACGCAGAGCAGAGGCTACGGCCTCATGGAAACTGCTGCGCGGCTCCGCTTCTGCTCCTCACGTCAGGGCCTTCCCTCCAGGCCTGTGCTCAATCTGGCCGTCCCGTTAGCGACGCAGCATTGCGAGATGCTGACGTTCTCCTCGAGCAGAGTGCCTTCAGGTACGAGGCCCGCGAAGTAGGCAAAGCAGAGTGTTTTCTCACGGCAGCTCTCACAAGGGCGACGACAAAGATTTCCTGGGAGCTTCGGACTCACCAGAAATCTGGTCCTGAGGCTGTTGGAGGGCTCTGGAAATGTAGCTCTCCTCAAGGAACGTGCAGAGTGTTGCCCATCACTCGGCACGCACACAGGGCCTCCGAGGGGCAGAGCAATGGGCCTCGATGTTGCTCAGCCCGACCACGGCGTGGGGGGTGTCTGGAGGTCCTCAGTGACCTTGGAGGGAAGTGGATGCACACCCGAGGGGCCTAGGAGTCCTCAAATGGGAAATTCCGTTAAAATAAACCCGAACAGTGACTAAGAACTCATGGAAACTGCTGCATGCCGCCCTTCCTGCCCGGCTACGCAGGGCCTAAACTGGAGGGAAATTCTCACGTTGAGTTTCCCTTTCGTTCTGGAGCTTGTCAGGCTAACCACCACCGCGGCTATGGAAGCACCGGGTTGAAACGGAGCAAACTCATTTTCTTCCCAGAAGCATTTCGACCGGGTTTCCAGGCCTGTCAACAGCAGGGGACGTCAGGCAGCTTCACGGCAGCACGAAGGCAGCCTTCCAAGTGGAACAGCAAGGATAGTTCCAGCAGGCTCCCGTTTCCACGCGCACACTCAGCTTACCTCCCTGTGGTTTCTAACCAGTCCAAAGAGACACAGGTTACCCTGCGTTTGCTTCCCTGAACCAACTCCCCGAAGTAGGGTGTTCTGCGTCAAGTGAACCGCCTCAACCAAGGAATGCCCTGCCTAGTTACGCCTCTGGGGCCTGTGGCTATTCCAAAGCCTGCAGGGCCACAGGAAGCACGGGGCTTAAATCGCCGTAAGAACGCAAGCCGACTTTCTCTTGGAGGCAGCGTGACTTCCGGCAGGGGGTGTCCTAGATGGAATGCGAGGCCGAGGGTTTTCTCAGGGCAGCTCAGACTAGGGCAAGGCGTAAGACCTCAAAGGCATGTGAGACGTGCCAGAAGTCTGTTGGTGAAAGTGTGGGTTTGGTGGGGAAACGAATCTGCTCCAGGAGAGAGTGCAGGGCGTTTCCCTACACTCGGCGTATAGAGAGCGGCTCCAAAGGGCTCCGGGCCTGGATGTTGCTCGGCAGACCCAGGGGTGCCTGGGAGTACTCCGTGTTCCAGCCTGGAACAGGATGCCCCCGCGAGCCTCCCAGGTGTCCAGGAAACTCTACTGCCGTTAAAGACACGCAGAGCAGAGGCTACGGCCTCATGGAAACTGCTGCGCGGCTCCGCTTCTGCTCCTCACGTCAGGGCCTTCCCTCCAGGCCTGTGCTCAATCTGGCCGTCCCGTTAGCGACGCAGCATTGCGAGATGCTGACGTTCTCCTCGAGCAGAGTGCCTTCAGGTACGAGGCCCGCGAAGTAGGCAAAGCAGAGTGTTTTCTCACGGCAGCTCTCACAAGGGCGACGACAAAGATTTCCTGGGAGCTTCGGACTCACCAGAAATCTGGTCCTGAGGCTGTTGGAGGGCTCTGGAAATGTAGCTCTCCTCAAGGAACGTGCAGAGTGTTGCCCATCACTCGGCACGCACACAGGGCCTCCGAGGGGCAGAGCAATGGGCCTCGATGTTGCTCAGCCCGACCACGGCGTGGGGGGTGTCTGGAGGTCCTCAGTGACCTTGGAGGGAAGTGGATGCACACCCGAGGGGCCTAGGAGTCCTCAAATGGGAAATTCCGTTAAAATAAACCCGAACAGTGACTAAGAACTCATGGAAACTGCTGCATGCCGCCCTTCCTGCCCGGCTACGCAGGGCCTAAACTGGAGGGAAATTCTCACGTTGAGTTTCCCTTTCGTTCTGGAGCTTGTCAGGCTAACCACCACCGCGGCTATGGAAGCACCGGGTTGAAACGGAGCAAACTCATTTTCTTCCCAGAAGCATTTCGACCGGGTTTCCAGGCCTGTCAACAGCAGGGGACGTCAGGCAGCTTCACGGCAGCATGAAGGCAGCCTTCCAAGTGGAACAGCAAGGATAGTTCCAGCAGGCTCCCGTTTCCACGCGCACACTCAGCTTACCTCCCTGTGGTTTCTAACCAGTCCAAAGAGACACAGGTTACCCTGCGTTTGCTTCCCTGAACCAACTCCCCGAAGTAGGGTGTTCTGCGTCAAGTGAACCGCCTCAACCAAGGAATGCCCTGCCTAGTTACGCCTCTGGGGCCTGTGGCTATTCCAAAGCCTGCAGGGCCACAGGAAGCACGGGGCTTAAATCGCCGTAAGAACGCAAGCCGACTTTCTCTTGGAGGCAGCGTGACTTCCGGCAGGGGGTGTCCTAGATGGAATGCGAGGCCGAGGGTTTTCTCAGGGCAGCTCAGACTAGGGCAAGGCGTAAGACCTCAAAGGCATGTGAGACGTGCCAGAAGTCTGTTGGTGAAAGTGTGGGTTTGGTGGGGAAACGAATCTGCTCCAGGAGAGAGTGCAGGGCGTTTCCCTACACTCGGCGTATAGAGAGCGGCTCCAAAGGGCTCCGGGCCTGGATGTTGCTCGGCAGACCCAGGGGTGCCTGGGAGTACTCCGTGTTCCAGCCTGGAACAGGATGCCCCCGCGAGCCTCCCAGGTGTCCAGGAAACTCTACTGCCGTTAAAGACACGCAGAGCAGAGGCTACGGCCTCATGGAAACTGCTGCGCGGCTCCGCTTCTGCTCCTCACGTCAGGGCCTTCCCTCCAGGCCTGTGCTCAATCTGGCCGTCCCGTTAGCGACGCAGCATTGCGAGATGCTGACGTTCTCCTCGAGCAGAGTGCCTTCAGGTACGAGGCCCGCGAAGTAGGCAAAGCAGAGTGTTTTCTCACGGCAGCTCTCACAAGGGCGACGACAAAGATTTCCTGGGAGCTTCGGACTCACCAGAAATCTGGTCCTGAGGCTGTTGGAGGGCTCTGGAAATGTAGCTCTCCTCAAGGAACGTGCAGAGTGTTGCCCATCACTCGGCACGCACACAGGGCCTCCGAGGGGCAGAGCAATGGGCCTCGATGTTGCTCAGCCCGACCACGGCGTGGGGGGTGTCTGGAGGTCCTCAGTGACCTTGGAGGGAAGTGGATGCACACCCGAGGGGCCTAGGAGTCCTCAAATGGGAAATTCCGTTAAAATAAACCCGAACAGTGACTAAGAACTCATGGAAACTGCTGCATGCCGCCCTTCCTGCCCGGCTACGCAGGGCCTAAACTGGAGGGAAATTCTCACGTTGAGTTTCCCTTTCGTTCTGGAGCTTGTCAGGCTAACCACCACCGCGGCTATGGAAGCACCGGGTTGAAACGGAGCAAACTCATTTTCTTCCCAGAAGCATTTCGACCGGGTTTCCAGGCCTGTCAACAGCAGGGGACGTCAGGCAGCTTCACGGCAGCATGAAGGCAGCCTTCCAAGTGGAACAGCAAGGATAGTTCCAGCAGGCTCCCGTTTCCACGCGCACACTCAGCTTACCTCCCTGTGGTTTCTAACCAGTCCAAAGAGACACAGGTTACCCTGCGTTTGCTTCCCTGAACCAACTCCCCGAAGTAGGGTGTTCTGCGTCAAGTGAACCGCCTCAACCAAGGAATGCCCTGCCTAGTTACGCCTCTGGGGCCTGTGGCTATTCCAAAGCCTGCAGGGCCACAGGAAGCACGGGGCTTAAATCGCCGTAAGAACGCAAGCCGACTTTCTCTTGGAGGCAGCGTGACTTCCGGCAGGGGGTGTCCTAGATGGAATGCGAGGCCGAGGGTTTTCTCAGGGCAGCTCAGACTAGGGCAAGGCGTAAGACCTCAAAGGCATGTGAGACGTGCCAGAAGTCTGTTGGTGAAAGTGTGGGTTTGGTGGGGAAACGAATCTGCTCCAGGAGAGAGTGCAGGGCGTTTCCCTACACTCGGCGTATAGAGAGCGGCTCCAAAGGGCTCCGGGCCTGGATGTTGCTCGGCAGACCCAGGGGTGCCTGGGAGTACTCCGTGTTCCAGCCTGGAACAGGATGCCCCCGCGAGCCTCCCAGGTGTCCAGGAAACTCTACTGCCGTTAAAGACACGCAGAGCAGAGGCTACGGCCTCATGGAAACTGCTGCGCGGCTCCGCTTCTGCTCCTCACGTCAGGGCCTTCCCTCCAGGCCTGTGCTCAATCTGGCCGTCCCGTTAGCGACGCAGCATTGCGAGATGCTGACGTTCTCCTCGAGCAGAGTGCCTTCAGGTACGAGGCCCGCGAAGTAGGCAAAGCAGAGTGTTTTCTCACGGCAGCTCTCACAAGGGCGACGACAAAGATTTCCTGGGAGCTTCGGACTCACCAGAAATCTGGTCCTGAGGCTGTTGGAGGGCTCTGGAAATGTAGCTCTCCTCAAGGAACGTGCAGAGTGTTGCCCATCACTCGGCACGCACACAGGGCCTCCGAGGGGCAGAGCAATGGGCCTCGATGTTGCTCAGCCCGACCACGGCGTGGGGGGTGTCTGGAGGTCCTCAGTGACCTTGGAGGGAAGTGGATGCACACCCGAGGGGCCTAGGAGTCCTCAAATGGGAAATTCCGTTAAAATAAACCCGAACAGTGACTAAGAACTCATGGAAACTGCTGCATGCCGCCCTTCCTGCCCGGCTACGGAGGGCCTAAACTGGAGGGAAATTCTCACGTTGAGTTTCCCTTTCGTTCTGGAGCTTGTCAGGCTAACCACCACCGCGGCTATGGAAGCACCGGGTTGAAACGGAGCAAACTCATTTTCTTCCCAGAAGCATTTCGACCGGGTTTCCAGGCCTGTCAACAGCAGGGGACGTCAGGCAGCTTCAAGGCAGCACGAAGGCAGCCTTCCAAGTGGGAAAGCAAGGATAGTTCCAGCAGGCTCCCGTTTCCACGCGCACACTCACCTTACCTCCCTGTGGTTTCTAACCAGTCCAAAGAGATACAGGTTACCCTGCGTTTGCTTCCCTGAACCAACTCCCCGAAGTAGGGTGTTCTGCGTCAAGTGAACCGCCTCAACCAAGGAATGCCCTGCCTAGTTACGCCTCTGGGGCCTGTGGCTATTCCAAAGCCTGCAGGGCCACAGGAAGCACGGGGCTTAAATCGCCGTAAGAACGCAAGCCGACTTTCTCTTGGAGGCAGCGTGACTTCCGGCAGGGGGTGTCCTAGATGGAATGCGAGGCCGAGGGTTTTCTCAGGGCAGCTCAGACTAGGGCAAGGCGTAAGACCTCAAAGGCATGTGAGACGTGCCAGAAGTCTGTTGGTGAAAGTGTGGGTTTGGTGGGGAAACGAATCTGCTCCAGGAGAGAGTGCAGGGCGTTTCCCTACACTCGGCGTATAGAGAGCGGCTCCAAAGGGCTCCGGGCCTGGATGTTGCTCGGCAGACCCAGGGGTGCCTGGGAGTACTCCGTGTTCCAGCCTGGAACAGGATGCCCCCGCGAGCCTCCCAGGTGTCCAGGAAACTCTACTGCCGTTAAAGACACGCAGAGCAGAGGCTACGGCCTCATGGAAATTGCTGCGCGGCTCCGCTTCTGCTCCTCACGTCAGGGCCTTCCCTCCAGGCCTGTGCTCAATCTGGCCGTCCCGTTAGCGACGCAGCATTGCGAGATGCTGACGTTCTCCTCGAGCAGAGTGCCTTCAGGTACGAGGCCCGCGAAGTAGGCAAAGCAGAGTGTTTTCTCACGGCAGCTCTCACAAGGGCGACGACAAAGATTTCCTGGGAGCTTCGGACTCACCAGAAATCTGGTCCTGAGGCTGTTGGAGGGCTCTGGAAATGTAGCTCTCCTCAAGGAACGTGCAGAGTGTTGCCCATCACTCGGCACGCACACAGGGCCTCCGAGGGGCAGAGCAATGGGCCTCGATGTTGCTCAGCCCGACCACGGCGTGGGGGGTGTCTGGAGGTCCTCAGTGACCTTGGAGGGAAGTGGATGCACACCCGAGGGGCCTAGGAGTCCTCAAATGGGAAATTCCGTTAAAATAAACCCGAACAGTGACTAAGAACTCATGGAAACTGCTGCATGCCGCCCTTCCTGCCCGGCTACGCAGGGCCTAAACTGGAGGGAAATTCTCACGTTGAGTTTCCCTTTCGTTCTGGAGCTTGTCAGGCTAACCACCACCGCGGCTATGGAAGCACCGGGTTGAAACGGAGCAAACTCATTTTCTTCCCAGAAGCATTTCGACCGGGTTTCCAGGCCTGTCAACAGCAGGGGACGTCAGGCAGCTTCAAGGCAGCACGAAGGCAGCCTTCCAAGTGGGAAAGCAAGGATAGTTCCAGCAGGCTCCCGTTTCCACGCGCACACTCAGCTTACCTCCCTGTGGTTTCTAACCAGTCCAAAGAGACACAGGTTACCCTGCGTTTGCTTCCCTGAACCAACTCCCCGAAGTAGGGTGTTCTGCGTCAAGTGAACCGCCTCAACCAAGGAATGCCCTGCCTAGTTACGCCTCTGGGGCCTGTGGCTATTCCAAAGCCTGCAGGGCCACAGGAAGCACGGGGCTTAAATCGCCGTAAGAACGCAAGCCGACTTTCTCTTGGAGGCAGCGTGACTTCCGGCAGGGGGTGTCCTAGATGGAATGCGAGGCCGAGGGTTTTCTCAGGGCAGCTCAGACTAGGGCAAGGCGTAAGACCTCAAAGGCATGTGAGACGTGCCAGAAGTCTGTTGGTGAAAGTGTGGGTTTGGTGGGGAAACGAATCTGCTCCAGGAGAGAGTGCAGGGCGTTTCCCTACACTCGGCGTATAGAGAGCGGCTCCAAAGGGCTCCGGGCCTGGATGTTGCTCGGCAGACCCAGGGGTGCCTGGGAGTACTCCGTGTTCCAGCCTGGAACAGGATGCCCCCGCGAGCCTCCCAGGTGTCCAGGAAACTCTACTGCCGTTAAAGACACGCAGAGCAGAGGCTACGGCCTCATGGAAACTGCTGCGCGGCTCCGCTTCTGCTCCTCACGTCAGGGCCTTCCCTCCAGGCCTGTGCTCAATCTGGCCGTCCCGTTAGCGACGCAGCATTGCGAGATGCTGACGTTCTCCTCGAGCAGAGTGCCTTCAGGTACGAGGCCCGCGAAGTAGGCAAAGCAGAGTGTTTTCTCACGGCAGCTCTCACAAGGGCGACGACAAAGATTTCCTGGGAGCTTCGGACTCACCAGAAATCTGGTCCTGAGGCTGTTGGAGGGCTCTGGAAATGTAGCTCTCCTCAAGGAACGTGCAGAGTGTTGCCCATCACTCGGCACGCACACAGGGCCTCCGAGGGGCAGAGCAATGGGCCTCGATGTTGCTCAGCCCGACCACGGCGTGGGGGGTGTCTGGAGGTCCTCAGTGACCTTGGAGGGAAGTGGATGCACACCCGAGGGGCCTAGGAGTCCTCAAATGGGAAATTCCGTTAAAATAAACCCGAACAGTGACTAAGAACTCATGGAAACTGCTGCATGCCGCCCTTCCTGCCCGGCTACGCAGGGCCTAAACTGGAGGGAAATTCTCACGTTGAGTTTCCCTTTCGTTCTGGAGCTTGTCAGGCTAACCACCACCGCGGCTATGGAAGCACCGGGTTGAAACGGAGCAAACTCATTTTCTTCCCAGAAGCATTTCGACCGGGTTTCCAGGCCTGTCAACAGCAGGGGACGTCAGGCAGCTTCACGGCAGCATGAAGGCAGCCTTCCAAGTGGAACAGCAAGGATAGTTCCAGCAGGCTCCCGTTTCCACGCGCACACTCAGCTTACCTCCCTGTGGTTTCTAACCAGTCCAAAGAGACACAGGTTACCCTGCGTTTGCTTCCCTGAACCAACTCCCCGAAGTAGGGTGTTCTGCGTCAAGTGAACCGCCTCAACCAAGGAATGCCCTGCCTAGTTACGCCTCTGGGGCCTGTGGCTATTCCAAAGCCTGCAGGGCCACAGGAAGCACGGGGCTTAAATCGCCGTAAGAACGCAAGCCGACTTTCTCTTGGAGGCAGCGTGACTTCCGGCAGGGGGTGTCCTAGATGGAATGCGAGGCCGAGGGTTTTCTCAGGGCAGCTCAGACTAGGGCAAGGCGTAAGACCTCAAAGGCATGTGAGACGTGCCAGAAGTCTGTTGGTGAAAGTGTGGGTTTGGTGGGGAAACGAATCTGCTCCAGGAGAGAGTGCAGGGCGTTTCCCTACACTCGGCGTATAGAGAGCGGCTCCAAAGGGCTCCGGGCCTGGATGTTGCTCGGCAGACCCAGGGGTGCCTGGGAGTACTCCGTGTTCCAGCCTGGAACAGGATGCCCCCGCGAGCCTCCCAGGTGTCCAGGAAACTCTACTGCCGTTAAAGACACGCAGAGCAGAGGCTACGGCCTCATGGAAACTGCTGCGCGGCTCCGCTTCTGCTCCTCACGTCAGGGCCTTCCCTCCAGGCCTGTGCTCAATCTGGCCGTCCCGTTAGCGACGCAGCATTGCGAGATGCTGACGTTCTCCTCGAGCAGAGTGCCTTCAGGTACGAGGCCCGCGAAGTAGGCAAAGCAGAGTGTTTTCTCACGGCAGCTCTCACAAGGGCGACGACAAAGATTTCCTGGGAGCTTCGGACTCACCAGAAATCTGGTCCTGAGGCTGTTGGAGGGCTCTGGAAATGTAGCTCTCCTCAAGGAACGTGCAGAGTGTTGCCCATCACTCGGCACGCACACAGGGCCTCCGAGGGGCAGAGCAATGGGCCTCGATGTTGTTCAGCCCGACCACGGCGTGGGGGGTGTCTGGAGGTCCTCAGTGACCTTGGAGGGAAGTGGATGCACACCCGAGGGGCCTAGGAGTCCTCAAATGGGAAATTCCGTTAAAATAAACCCGAACAGTGACTAAGAACTCATGGAAACTGCTGCATGCCGCCCTTCCTGCCCGGCTACGCAGGGCCTAAACTGGAGGGAAATTCTCACGTTGAGTTTCCCTTTCGTTCTGGAGCTTGTCAGGCTAACCACCACCGCGGCTATGGAAGCACCGGGTTGAAACGGAGCAAACTCATTTTCTTCCCAGAAGCATTTCGACCGGGTTTCCAGGCCTGTCAACAGCAGGGGACGTCAGGCAGCTTCAAGGCAGCACGAAGGCAGCCTTCCAAGTGGGAAAGCAAGGATAGTTCCAGCAGGCTCCCGTTTCCACGCACACACTCAGCTTACCTCCCTGTGGTTTCTATCCTGTCCAAAGAGACACAGGTTACCCTGCGTTTGCTTCCCTGAACCAACTCCCCGAAGTAGGGTGTTCTGCGTCAAGTGAACCGCCTCAACCAAGGAATGCCCTGCCAAGTTACGCCTCTGGGGCCTGTGGCTATTCCAAAGCCTGCAGGGCCATAGGAAGCACGGGGCTTAAATCGCAGTAAAAACGCAAGCCGACTTTCTCTTGGAGGCAGGGTGACCTCCGGCAGGGGGTGTCCTAGATGGAATGCGAGGCCGAGAGTTCTCTCAGGGCAGCTCAGACTAGGGCAAGGCGTAAGACCTCAAAGGCATGTGAGACGTGCCAGAAGTCTGTTGGTGAAAGTGTGGGTTTGGTGGGGAAACGAATCTGCTCCAGGAGAGAGTGCAGGGCGTTTCCCTACACTCGGCGTATAGAGAGCGGCTCCAAAGGGCTCCGGGCCTGGATGTTGCTCGGCAGACCCAGGGGTGCCTGGGAGTGTTCCGTGTTCCAGCCTGGAACAGGGTGCCCCGGCGAGCCTCCCAGGTGTCCAGGAAACTCTACTGCCGTTAAAGACACGCAGAGCAGAGGCTACGGCCTCATGGAAACTGCTGCGCGGCTCCGCTTCTGCACCTCACGTCAGGGCCTTCCCTCCAGGCCTGTGCTCAATCTGGCCGTCCCGTTAGCGACGCAGCATTGCGAGATGCTGACGTTCTCCTCGAGCAGAGTGCCTTCAGGTACGAGGCCCGCGAAGTAGGCAAAGCAGAGTGTTTTCTCACGGCAGCTCTCACAAGGGCGACGACAAAGATTTCCTGGGAGCTTCGGACTCACCAGAAATCTGGTCCTGAGGCTGTTGGAGGGCTCTGGAAATGTAGCTCTCCTCAAGGAACGTGCAGAGTGTTGCCCATCACTCGGCACACACACAGGGCCTCCGAGGGGCAGAGCAATGGGCCTCGATGTTGCTCAGCCGGACCACGGCGTGGGGGGTGTCTGGAGGTCCTCAGTGACCTTGGAGGGAAGTGGATGCACACCCGAGGGGCCTAGGAGTCCTCAAATGGGAAATTCCGTTAAAATAAACCCGAACAGTGACTAAGAACTCATGGAAACTGCTGCATGCCGCCCTTCCTGCCCGGCTACGCAGGGCCTAAACTGGAGGGAAATTCTCACGTTGAGTTTCCCTTTCGTTCTGGAGCTTGTCAGGCTAACCACCACCGCGGCTATGGAAGCACCGGGTTGAAACGGAGCAAACTCATTTTCTGCCCAGAAGCATTTCGACTGGGTTTCCAGGCCTGTCAACAGCAGGGGACGTCAGGCAGCTTCACGGCAGCATGAAGGCAGCCTTCCAAGTGGAACAGCAAGGATAGTTCCAGCAGGCTCCCGTTTCCACGCGCACACTCAGCTTACCTCCCTGTGGTTTCTAACCAGTCCAAAGAGACACATGTTACCCTGCGTTTGCTTCCCTGAACCAACTCCCCGAAGTAGGGTGTTCTGCGTCAAGTGAACTGCCTCAACCAAGGAATGCCCTGCCTAGTTACGCCTCTGGGGCCTGTGGCTATTCCAAAGCCTGCAGGGCCACAGGAAGCACGGGGCTTAAATCGCCGTAAGAACGCAAGCCGACTTTCTCTTGGAGGCAGCGTGACTTCCGGCAGGGGGTGTCATAGATGGAATGCGAGGCCGAGGGTTTTCTCAGGGCAGCTCAGACTAGGGCAAGGCGTAAGACCTCAAAGGCATGTGAGACGTGCCAGAAGTCTGTTGGTGAAAGTGTGGGTTTGGTGGGGAAACGAATCTGCTCCAGGAGAGAGTGTAGGGCGTTTCCCTACACTCGGCGTATAGAGAGCGGCTCCAAAGGGCTCCGGGCCTGGATGTTGCTCGGCAGACCCAGGGGTGCCTGGGAGTGTTCCGTGTTCCAGCCTGGAACAGGGTGCCCCCGCGAGCCTCCCAGGTGTCCAGGAAACTCTACTGCCGTTAAAGACACGCAGAGCAGAGGCTACGGCCTCATGGAAACTGCTGCGCGGCTCCGCTTCTGCTCCTCACGTCAGGGCCTTCCCTCCAGGCCTGTGCTCAATCTGGCCGTCCCGTTAGCGACGCAGCATTGCGAGATGCTGACGTTCTCCTCGAGCAGAGTGCCTTCAGGTACGAGGCCCGCGAAGTAGGCAAAGCAGAGTGTTTTCTCACGGCAGCTCTCACAAGGGCGACGACAAAGATTTCCTGGGAGCTTCGGACTCACCAGAAATCTGGTCCTGAGGCTGTTGGAGGGCTCTGGAAATGTAGCTCTCCTCAAGGAACGTGCAGAGTGTTGCCCATCACTCGGCACGCACACAGGGCCTCTGAGGGGCAGAGCAATGGGCCTCGATGTTGCTCAGCCCGACCACGGCCTGGGGGGTGTCTGGAGGTCCTCAGTGACCTTGGAGGGAAGTGGATGCACACCCGAGGGGCCTAGGAGTCCTCAAATGGGAAATTCCGTTAAAATAAACCCGAACAGTGACTAAGAACTCATGGAAACTGCTGCATGCCGCCCTTCCTGCCCGGCTACGGAGGGGCTAAACTGGAGGGAAATTCTCACGTTGAGTTTCCCTTTCGTTCTGGAGCTTGTCAGGCTAACCACCACCGCGGCTATGGAAGCACCGGGTTGAAATGGAGCAAACTCATTTTCTTCCCAGAAGCATTTCGACCGGGTTTCCAGGCCTGTCAACAGCAGGGGACGTCAGGCAGCTTCAAGGCAGCATGAATGCAGCCTTCCAAGTGGGAAAGCAAGGATAGTTCCAGCAGGCTCCCGTTTCCACGCGCACACTCAGCTTACCTCCCTGTGGTTTCTATCCTGTCCAAAGAGACACAGGTTACCCTGCGTTTGCTTCCCTGAACCAACTCCCCGAAGTAGGGTGTTCTGCGTCAAGTGAACCGCCTCAACCAAGGAATGCCCTGCCAAGTTACGCCTCTGGGGCCTGTGGCTATTCCAAAGCCTGCAGGGCCACAGGAAGCACGGGGCTTAAATCGCAGTAAGAACGCAAGCCGACTTTCTCTTGGAGGCAGGGTGACCTCCGGCAGGGGGTGTCCTAGATGGAATGCGAGGCCGAGAGTTCTCTCAGGGCAGCTCAGACTAGGGCAAGGCGTAAGACCTCAAAGGCATGTGAGACGTGCCAGAAGTCTGTTGGTGAAAGTGTGGGTTTGGTGGGGAAACGAATCTGCTCCAGGAGAGAGTGCAGGGCGTTTCCCTACACTCGGCGTATAGAGAGCGGCTCCAAAGGGCTCCGGGCCTGGATGTTGCTCGGCAGACCCAGGGGTGCCTGGGAGTGTTCCGTGTTCCAGCCTGGAACAGGGTGCCCCGGCGAGCCTCCCAGGTGTCCAGGAAACTCTACTGCCGTTAAAGACACGCAGAGCAGAGGCTACGGCCTCATGGAAACTGCTGCGCGGCTCCGCTTCTGCACCTCACGTCAGGGCCTTCCCTCCAGGCCTGTGCTCAATCTGGCCGTCCCGTTAGCGACGCAGCATTGCGAGATGCTGACGTTCTCCTCGAGCAGAGTGCCTTCAGGTACGAGGCCCGCGAAGTAGGCAAAGCAGAGTGTTTTCTCACGGCAGCTCTCACAAGGGCGACGACAAAGATTTCCTGGGAGCTTCGGACTCACCAGAAATCTGGTCCTGAGGCTGTTGGAGGGCTCTGGAAATGTAGCTCTCCTCAAGGAACGTGCAGAGTGTTGCCCATCACTCGGCACGCACACAGGGCCTCCGAGGGGCAGAGCAATGGGCCTCGATGTTGCTCAGCCGGACCACGGCGTGGGGGGTGTCTGGAGGTCCTCAGTGACCTTGGAGGGAAGTGGATGCACACCCGAGGGGCCTAGGAGTCCTCAAATGGGAAATTCCGTTAAAATAAACCCGAACAGTGACTAAGAACTCATGGAAACTGCTGCATGCCGCCCTTCCTGCCCGGCTACGCAGGGCCTAAACTGGAGGGAAATTCTCACGTTGAGTTTCCCTTTCGTTCTGGAGCTTGTCAGGCTAACCACCACCGCGGCTATGGAAGCACCGGGTTGAAACGGAGCAAACTCATTTTCTTCCCAGAAGCATTTCGACCGGGTTTCCAGGCCTGTCAACAGCAGGGGACGTCAGGCAGCTTCACGACAGCATGAAGGCAGCCTTCCAAGTGGAACAGCAAGGATAGTTCCAGCAGGCTCCCGTTTCCACGCGCACACTCAGCTTACCTCCCTGTGGTTTCTAACCAGTCCAAAGAGACACAGGTTACCCTGCGTTTGCTTCCCTGAACCAACTCCCCGAAGTAGGGTGTTCTGCGTCAAGTGAACCGCCTCAACCAAGGAATGCCCTGCCTAGTTACGCCTCTGGGGCCTGTGGCTATTCCAAAGCCTGCAGGGCCACAGGAAGCACGGGGCTTAAATCGCCGTAAGAACGCAAGCCGACTTTCTCTTGGAGGCAGCGTGACTTCCGGCAGGGGGTGTCCTAGATGGAATGCGAGGCCGAGGGTTTTCTCAGGGCAGCTCAGACTAGGGCAAGGCGTAAGACCTCAAAGGCATGTGAGACGTGCCAGAAGTCTGTTGGTGAAAGTGTGGGTTTGGTGGGGAAACGAATCTGCT
Source organism: Grampus griseus (assembly GCF_964374135.1). Taxonomy (NCBI): domain Eukaryota; kingdom Metazoa; phylum Chordata; class Mammalia; order Artiodactyla; family Delphinidae; genus Grampus; species Grampus griseus. The sequence goes on along the minus strand of NC_139012.1, from coordinate 35,361,681 downwards.
CCAGGAGAGAGTGCAGGGCGTTTCCCTACACTCGGCGTATAGAGAGCGGCTCCAAAGGGCTCCGGGCCTGGATGTTGCTCGGCAGACCCAGGGGTGCCTGGGAGTGTTCCGTGTTCCAGCCTGGAACAGGGTGCCCCGGCGAGCCTCCCAGGTGTCCAGGAAACTCTACTGCCGTTAAAGACACGCAGAGCAGAGGCTACGGCCTCATGGAAACTGCTGCGCGGCTCCGCTTCTGCTCCTCACGTCAGGGCCTTCCCTCCAGGCCTGTGCTCAGTCTGGCCGTCCCGTTAGCGACGCAGCATTGCGAGATGCTGACGTTCTCCTCGAGCAGAGTGCCTTCAGGTACGAGGCCCGCGAAGTAGGCAAAGCAGAGTGTTTTCTCACGGCAGCTCTCACAAGGGCGACGACAAAGATTTCCTGGGAGCTTCGGACTCACCAGAAATCTGGTCCTGAGGCTGTTGGAGGGCTCTGGAAATGTAGCTCTCCTCAAGGAACGTTCAGAGTGTTGCCCATCACTCGGCACGCACACAGGGCCTCCGAGGGGCAGAGCAATGGGCCTCGATGTTGCTCAGCCCGACCACGGCGTGGGGGGTGTCTGGAGGTCCTCAGTGACCTTGGAGGGAAGTGGATGCACACCCGAGGGGCCTAGGAGTCCTCAAATGGGAAATTCCGTTAAAATAAACCCGAACAGTGACTAAGAACTCATGGAAACTGCTGCATGCCGCCCTTCCTGCCCGGCTACGCAGGGCCTAAACTGGAGGGAAATTCTCACGTTGAGTTTCCCTTTCGTTCTGGAGCTTGTCAGGCTAACCACCACCGCGGCTATGGAAGCACCGGGTTGAAACGGAGCAAACTCATTTTCTTCCCAGAAGCATTTCGACCGGGTTTCCAGGCCTGTCAACAGCAGGGGACGTCAGGCAGCTTCACGGCAGCATGAAGGCAGCCTTCCAAGTGGGAAAGCAAGGATAGTTCCAGCAGGCTCCCGTTTCCACGCGCACACTCAGCTTACCTCCCTGTGGTTTCTAACCAGTCCAAAGAGACACAGGTTACCCTGCGTTTGCTTCCCTGAACCAACTCCCCGAAGTAGGGTGTTCTGCGTCAAGTGAACCGCCTCAACCAAGGAATGCCCTGCCAAGTTACGCCTCTGGGGCCTGTGGCTATTCCAAAGCCTGCAGGGCCACAGGAAGCACGGGGCTTAAATCGCAGTAAGAACGCAAGCCGACTTTCTCTTGGAGGCAGGGTGACCTCCGGCAGGGGGTGTCCTAGATGGAATGCGAGGCCGAGAGTTCTCTCAGGGCAGCTCAGACTAGGGCAAGGCGTAAGACCTCAAAGGCATGTGAGACGTGCCAGAAGTCTGTTGGTGAAAGTGTGGGTTTGGTGGGGAAACGAATCTGCTCCAGGAGAGAGTGCAGGGCGTTTCCCTACACTCGGCGTATAGAGAGCGGCTCCAAAGGGCTCCGGGCCTGGATGTTGCTCGGCAGACCCAGGGGTGCCTGGGAGTACTCCGTGTTCCAGCCTGGAACAGGATGCCCCCGCGAGCCTCCCAGGTGTCCAGGAAACTCTACTGCCGTTAAAGACACGCAGAGCAGAGGCTACGGCCTCATGGAAACTGCTGCGCGGCTCCGCTTCTGCTCCTCACGTCAGGGCCTTCCCTCCAGGCCTGTGCTCAGTCTGGCCGTCCCGTTAGCGACGCAGCATTGCGAGATGCTGCCGTTCTCCTCGAGCAGAGTGCCTTCAGGTACGAGGCCCGCGAAGTAGGCAAAGCAGAGTGTTTTCTCACGGCAGCTCTCACAAGGGCGACGACAAAGATTTCCTGGGAGCTTCGGACTCACCAGAAATCTGGTCCTGAGGCTGTTGGAGGGCTCTGGAAATGTAGCTCTCCTCAAGGAACGTGCAGAGTGTTGCCCATCACTCGGCACGCACACAGGGCCTCCGAGGGGCAGAGCAATGGGCCTCGATGTTGCTCAGCCCGACCACGGCGTGGGGGGTGTCTGGAGGTCCTCAGTGACCTTGAAGGGAAGTGGATGCACACCCGAGGGTCCTAGGAGTCCTCAAATGGGAAATTCCGTTAAAATAAACCCGAACAGTGACTAAGAACTCATGGAAACTGCTGCATGCCGCCCTTCCTGCCCGGCTACGCAGGGCCTAAACTGGAGGGAAATTCTCACGTTGAGTTTCCCTTTCGTTCTGGAGCTTGTCAGGCTAACCACCACCGCGGCTATGGAAGCACCGGGTTGAAACGGAGCAAACTCATTTTCTTCCCAGAAGCATTTCGACCGGGTTTCCAGGCCTGTCAACAGCAGGGGACGTCAGGCAGCTTCAAGGCAGCATGAATGCAGCCTTCCAAGTGGGAAAGCAAGGATAGTTCCAGCAGGCTCCCGTTTCCACGCGCACACTCAGCTTACCTCCCTGTGGTTTCTCACCAGTCCAAAGAGACACAGGTTACCCTGCGTTTGCTTCCCTGAACCAACTCCCCGAAGTAGGGTGTTCTGCGTCAAGTGAACCGCCTCAAACAAGGAATGCCCTGCCAAGTTACGCCTCTGGGGCCTGTGGCTATTCCAAAGCCTGCAGGGCCATAGGAAGCACGGGGCTTAAATCGCAGTAAGAACACAAGCCGACTTTCTCTTGGAGGCAGGGTGACCTCCGGCAGGGGGTGTCCTAGATGGAATGCGAGGCCGAGAGTTCTCTCAGGGCAGCTCAGACTAGGGCAAGGCGTAAGACCTCAAAGGCATGTGAGACGTGCCAGAAGTCTGTTGGTGAAAGTGTGGGTTTGGTGGGGAAACGAATCTGCTCCAGGAGAGAGTGCAGGGCGTTTCCCTACACTCGGCGTATAGAGAGCGGCTCCAAAGGGCTCCGGGCCTGGATGTTGCTCGGCAGACCCAGGGGTGCCTGGGAGTGTTCCGTGTTCCAGCCTGGAACAGGGTGCCCCGGCGAGCCTCCCAGATGTCCAGGAAACTCTACTGCCGTTAAAGACACGCAGAGCAGAGGCTACGGCCTCATGGAAACTGCTGCGCGGCTCCGCTTCTGCACCTCACGTCAGGGCCTTCCCTCCAGGCCTGTGCTCAATCTGGCTGTCCCGTTAGCGACGCAGCATTGCGAGATGCTGACGTTCTCCTCGAGCAGAGTGCCTTCAGGTACGAGGCCCGCGAAGTAGGCAAAGCAGAGTGTTTTCTCACGGCAGCTCTCACAAGGGCGACGACAAAGATTTCCTGGGAGCTTCGGACTCACCAGAAATCTGGTCCTGAGGCTGTTGGAGGGCTCTGGAAATGTAGCTCTCCTCAAGGAACGTGCAGAGTGTTGCCCATCACTCGGCACGCACACAGGGCCTCCGAGGGGCAGAGCAATGGGCCTCGATGTTGCTCAGCCCGACCACGGCGTGGGGGGTGTCTGGAGGTCCTCAGTGACCTTGGAGGGAAGTGGATGCACACCCGAGGGGCCTAGGAGTCCTCAAATGGGAAATTCCGTTAAAATAAACCCGAACAGTGACTAAGAACTCATGGAAACTGCTGCATGCCGCCCTTCCTGCCCGGCTACGCAGGGCCTAAACTGGAGGGAAATTCTCACGTTGAGTTTCCCTTTCGTTCTGGAGCTTGTCAGGCTAACCACCACCGCGGCTATGGAAGCACCGGGTTGAAACGGAGCAAACTCATTTTCTTCCCAGAAGCATTTCGACCGGGTTTCCAGGCCTGTCAACAGCAGGGGACGTCAGGCAGCTTCACGGCAGCATGAAGGCAGCCTTCCAAGTGGGAAAGCAAGGATAGTTCCAGCAGGCTCCCGTTTCCACGCGCACACTCAGCTTACCTCCCTGTGGTTTCTAACCAGTCCAAAGAGACACAGGTTACCCTGCGTTTGCTTCCCTGAACCAACTCCCCGAAGTAGGGTGTTCTGCGTCAAGTGAACCGCCTCAACCAAGGAATGCCCTGCCAAGTTACGCCTCTGGGGCCTGTGGCTATTCCAAAGCCTGCAGGGCCACAGGAAGCACGGGGCTTAAATCGCAGTAAGAACGCAAGCCGACTTTCTCTTGGAGGCAGGGTGACCTCCGGCAGGGGGTGTCCTAGATGGAATGCGAGGCCGAGAGTTCTCTCAGGGCAGCTCAGACTAGGGCAAGGCGTAAGACCTCAAAGGCATGTGAGACGTGCCAGAAGTCTGTTGGTGAAAGTGTGGGTTTGGTGGGGAAACGAATCTGCTCCAGGAGAGAGTGCAGGGCGTTTCCCTACACTCGGCGTATAGAGAGCGGCTCCAAAGGGCTCCGGGCCTGGATGTTGCTCGGCAGACCCAGGGGTGCCTGGGAGTACTCCGTGTTCCAGCCTGGAACAGGATGCCCCCGCGAGCCTCCCAGGTGTCCAGGAAACTCTACTGCCGTTAAAGACACGCAGAGCAGAGGCTACGGCCTCATGGAAACTGCTGCGCGGCTCCGCTTCTGCTCCTCACGTCAGGGCCTTCCCTCCAGGCCTGTGCTCAGTCTGGCCGTCCCGTTAGCGACGCAGCATTGCGAGATGCTGCCGTTCTCCTCGAGCAGAGTGCCTTCAGGTACGAGGCCCGCGAAGTAGGCAAAGCAGAGTGTTTTCTCACGGCAGCTCTCACAAGGGCGACGACAAAGATTTCCTGGGAGCTTCGGACTCACCAGAAATCTGGTCCTGAGGCTGTTGGAGGGCTCTGGAAATGTAGCTCTCCTCAAGGAACGTGCAGAGTGTTGCCCATCACTCGGCACGCACACAGGGCCTCCGAGGGGCAGAGCAATGGGCCTCGATGTTGCTCAGCCCGACCACGGCGTGGGGGGTGTCTGGAGGTCCTCAGTGACCTTGAAGGGAAGTGGATGCACACCCGAGGGTCCTAGGAGTCCTCAAATGGGAAATTCCGTTAAAATAAACCCGAACAGTGACTAAGAACTCATGGAAACTGCTGCATGCCGCCCTTCCTGCCCGGCTACGCAGGGCCTAAACTGGAGGGAAATTCTCACGTTGAGTTTCCCTTTCGTTCTGGAGCTTGTCAGGCTAACCACCACCGCGGCTATGGAAGCACCGGGTTGAAACGGAGCAAACTCATTTTCTTCCCAGAAGCATTTCGACCGGGTTTCCAGGCCTGTCAACAGCAGGGGACGTCAGGCAGCTTCAAGGCAGCATGAATGCAGCCTTCCAAGTGGGAAAGCAAGGATAGTTCCAGCAGGCTCCCGTTTCCACGCGCACACTCAGCTTACCTCCCTGTGGTTTCTCACCAGTCCAAAGAGACACAGGTTACCCTGCGTTTGCTTCCCTGAACCAACTCCCCGAAGTAGGGTGTTCTGCGTCAAGTGAACCGCCTCAAACAAGGAATGCCCTGCCAAGTTACGCCTCTGGGGCCTGTGGCTATTCCAAAGCCTGCAGGGCCATAGGAAGCACGGGGCTTAAATCGCAGTAAGAACACAAGCCGACTTTCTCTTGGAGGCAGGGTGACCTCCGGCAGGGGGTGTCCTAGATGGAATGCGAGGCCGAGAGTTCTCTCAGGGCAGCTCAGACTAGGGCAAGGCGTAAGACCTCAAAGGCATGTGAGACGTGCCAGAAGTCTGTTGGTGAAAGTGTGGGTTTGGTGGGGAAACGAATCTGCTCCAGGAGAGAGTGCAGGGCGTTTCCCTACACTCGGCGTATAGAGAGCGTCTCCAAAGGGCTCCGGGCCTGGATGTTGCTCGGCAGACCCAGGGGTGCCTGGGAGTGTTCCGTGTTCCAGCCTGGAACAGGGTGCCCCGGCGAGCCTCCCAGATGTCCAGGAAACTCTACTGCCGTTAAAGACACGCAGAGCAGAGGCTACGGCCTCATGGAAACTGCTGCGCGGCTCCGCTTCTGCACCTCACGTCAGGGCCTTCCCTCCAGGCCTGTGCTCAATCTGGCTGTCCCGTTAGCGACGCAGCATTGCGAGATGCTGACGTTCTCCTCGAGCAGAGTGCCTTCAGGTACGAGGCCCGCGAAGTAGGCAAAGCAGAGTGTTTTCTCACGGCAGCTCTCACAAGGGCGACGACAAAGATTTCCTGGGAGCTTCGGACTCACCAGAAATCTGGTCCTGAGGCTGTTGGAGGGCTCTGGAAATGTAGCTCTCCTCAAGGAACGTGCAGAGTGTTGCCCATCACTCGGCACGCACACAGGGCCTCCGAGGGGCAGAGCAATGGGCCTCGATGTTGCTCAGCCCGACCACGGCGTGGGGGGTGTCTGGAGGTCCTCAGTGACCTTGGAGGGAAGTGGATGCACACCCGAGGGGCCTAGGAGTCCTCAAATGGGAAATTCCGTTAAAATAAACCCGAACAGTGACTAAGAACTCATGGAAACTGCTGCATGTCGCCCTTCCTGCCCGGCTACGGAGGGCCTAAACTGGAGGGAAATTCTCACGTTGAGTTTCCCTTTCGTTCTGGAGCTTGTCAAGCTAACCACCACCGCGGCTATGGAAGCACCGGGTTGAAACGGAGCAAACTCATTTTCTTCCCAGAAGCATTTCGACCGGGTTTCCAGGCCTGTCAACAGCAGGGGACGTCAGGCAGCTTCAAGGCAGCATGAATGCAGCCTTCCAAGTGGGAAAGCAAGGATAGTTCCAGCAGGCTCCCGTTTCCACGCGCACACTCAGCTTACCTCCCTGTGGTTTCTAACCAGTCCAAAGAGACACAGGTTACCCTGCGTTTGCTTCCCTGAACCAACTCCCCGAAGTAGGGTGTTCTGCGTCAAGTGAACCGCCTCAACCAAGGAATGCCCTGCCAAGTTACGCCTCTGGGGCCTGTGGCTATTCCAAAGCCTGCAGGGCCACAGGAAGCACGGGGCTTAAATCGCAGTAAGAACGCAAGCCGACTTTCTCTTGGAGGCAGGGTGACCTCCGGCAGGGGGTGTCCTAGATGGAATGCGAGGCCGAGGGTTTTCTCAGGGCAGCTCAGACTAGGGCAAGGCGTAAGACCTCAAAGGCATGTGAGACGTGCCAGAAGTCTGTTGGTGAAAGTGTGGGTTTGGTGGGGAAACGAATCTGCTCCAGGAGAGAGTGCAGGGCGTTTCCCTACACTCGGCGTATAGAGAGCGGCTCCAAAGGGCTCCGGGCCTGGATGTTGCTCGGCAGATCCAGGGGTGCCTGGGAGTGTTCCGTGTTCCAGCCTGGAACAGGGTGCCCCGGCGAGCCTCCCAGGTGTCCAGGAAACTCTACTGCCGTTAAAGACACGCAGAGCAGAGGCTACGGCCTCATGGAAACTGCTGCGCGGCTCCGCTTCTGCTCCTCACGTCAGGGCCTTCCCTCCAGGCCTGTGCTCAATCTGGCCGTCCCGTTAGCGACGCAGCATTGCGAGATGCTGACGTTCTCCTCGAGCAGAGTGCCTTCAGGTACGAGGCCCGCGAAGTAGGCAAAGCAGAGTGTTTTCTCACGGCAGCTCTCACAAGGGCGACGACAAAGATTTCCTGGGAGCTTCGGACTCACCAGAAATCTGGTCCTGAGGCTGTTGGAGGGCTCTGGAAATGTAGCTCTCCTCAAGGAACGTGCAGAGTGTTGCCCATCACTCGGCACGCACACAGGGCCTCCGAGGGGCAGAGCAATGGGCCTCGATGTTGCTCAGCCCGACCACGGCGTGGGGGGTGCCTGGAGGTCCTCAGTGACCTTGGAGGGAAGTGGATGCACACCCGAGGGGCCTAGGAGTCCTCAAATGGGAAATTCCGTTAAAATAAACCCGAACAGTGACTAAGAACTCATGGAAACTGCTGCATGCCGCCCTTCCTGCCCGGCTACGGAGGGCCTTAACTGGAGGGAAATTCTCACGTTGAGTTTCCCTTTCGTTCTGGAGCTTGTCAGGCTAACCACCACGGCGGCTATGGAAGCACCGGGTTGAAACGGAGCAAACTCATTTTCTTCCCAGAAGCATTTCGACCGGGTTTCCAGGCCTGTCAACAGCAGGGGACGTCAGGCAGCTTCACGGCAGCATGAAGGCAGCCTTCCAAGTGGAACAGCAAGGATAGTTCCAGCAGGCTCCCGTTTCCACGCGCACACTCAGCTTACCTCCCTGTGGTTTCTAACCAGTCCAAAGAGACACAGGTTACCCTGCGTTTGCTTCCCTGAACCAACTCCCCGAAGTAGGGTGTTCTGCGTCAAGTGAACCGCCTCAACCAAGGAATGCCCTGCCTAGTTACGCCTCTGGGGCCTGTGGCTATTCCAAAGCCTGCAGGGCCACAGGAAGCACGGGGCTTAAATCGCCGTAAGAACGCAAGCCGACTTTCTCTTGGAGGCAGCGTGACTTCCGGCAGGGGGTGTCCTAGATGGAATGCGAGGCCGAGGGTTTTCTCAGGGCAGCTCAGACTAGGGCAAGGCGTAAGACCTCAAAGGCATGTGAGACGTGCCAGAAGTCTGTTGGTGAAAGTGTGGGTTTGGTGGGGAAACGAATCTGCTCCAGGAGAGAGTGCAGGGCGTTTCCCTACACTCGGCGTATTGAGAGCGGCTACAAAGGGCTCCGGGCCTGGATGTTGCTCGGCAGACCCAGGGGTGCCTGGGAGTACTCCGTGTTCCAGCCTGGAACAGGATGCCCCCGCGAGCCTCCCAGGTGTCCAGGAAACTCTACTGCCGTTAAAGACACGCAGAGCAGAGGCTACGGCCTCATGGAAACTGCTGCGCGGCTCCGCTTCTGCTCCTCACGTCAGGGCCTTCCCTCCAGGCCTGTGCTCAGTCTGGCCGTCCCGTTAGCGACGCAGCATTGCGAGATGCTGACGTTCTCCTCGAGCAGAGTGCCTTCAGGTACGAGGCCCGCGAAGTAGGCAAAGCAGAGTGTTTTCTCACGGCAGCTCTCACAAGGGCGACGACAAAGATTTCCTGGGAGCTTCGGACTCACCAGAAATCTGGTCCTGAGGCTGTTGGAGGGCTCTGGAAATGTAGCTCTCCTCAAGGAACGTGCAGAGTGTTGCCCATCACTCGGCACGCACACAGGGCCTCCGAGGGGCAGAGCAATGGGCCTCGATGTTGCTCAGCCCGACCACGGCGTGGGGGGTGTCTGGAGGTCCTCAGTGACCTTGGAGGGAAGTGGATGCACACCCGAGGGGCCTAGGAGTCCTCAAATGGGAAATTCCGTTAAAATAAACCCGAACAGTGACTAAGAACTCATGGAAACTGCTGCATGCCGCCCTTCTTGCCCGGCTACGCAGGGCCTAAACTGGAGGGAAATTCTCACGTTGAGTTTCCCTTTCGTTCTGGAGCTTGTCAGGCTAACCACCACCGCGGCTATGGAAGCACCGGGTTGAAACGGAGCAAACTCATTTTCTTCCCAGAAGCATTTCGACCGGGTTTCCAGGCCTGTCAACAGCAGGGGACGTCAGGCAGCTTCACGGCAGCATGAAGGCAGCCTTCCAAGTGGAACAGCAAGGATAGTTCCAGCAGGCTCCCGTTTCCACGCGCACACTCAGCTTACCTCCCTGTGGTTTCTAACCAGTCCAAAGAGACACAGGTTACCCTGCGTTTGCTTCCCTGAACCAACTCCCCGAAGTAGGGTGTTCTGCGTCAAGTGAACCGCCTCAACCAAGGAATGCCCTGCCTAGTTACGCCTCTGGGGCCTGTGGCTATTCCAAAGCCTGCAGGGCCACAGGAAACACGGGGCTTAAATCGCCGTAAGAACGCAAGCCGACTTTCTCTTGGAGGCAGTGTGACTTCCGGCAGGGGGTGTCCTAGATGGAATGCGAGGCCGAGGGTTTTCTCAGGGCAGCTCAGACTAGGGCAAGGCGTAAGACCTCAAAGGCATGTGAGACGTGCCAGAAGTCTGTTGGTGAAAGTGTGGGTTTGGTGGGGAAACGAATCTGCTCCAGGAGAGAGTGCAGGGCGTTTCCCTACACTCGGCGTATAGAGAGCGGCTCCAAAGGGCTCCGGGCCTGGATGTTGCTCGGCAGACCCAGGGGTGCCTGGGAGTACTCCGTGTTCCAGCCTGGAACAGGATGCCCCCGCGAGCCTCCCAGGTGTCCAGGAAACTCTACTGCCGTTAAAGACACGCAGAGCAGAGGCTACGGCCTCATGGAAACTGCTGCGCGGCTCCGCTTCTGCTCCTCACGTCAGGGCCTTCCCTCCAGGCCTGTGCTCAATCTGGCCGTCCCGTTAGCGACGCAGCATTGCGAGATGCTGACGTTCTCCTCGAGCAGAGTGCCTTCAGGTACGAGGCCCGCGAAGTAGGCAAAGCAGAGTGTTTTCTCACGGCAGCTCTCACAAGGGCGACGACAAAGATTTCCTGGGAGCTTCGGACTCACCAGAAATCTGGTCCTGAGGCTGTTGGAGGGCTCTGGAAATGTAGCTCTCCTCAAGGAACGTGCAGAGTGTTGCCCATCACTCGGCACGCACACAGGGCCTCCGAGGGGCAGAGCAATGGGCCTCGATGTTGCTCAGCCCGACCACGGCGTGGGGGGTGTCTGGAGGTCCTCAGTGACCTTGGAGGGAAGTGGATGCACACCCGAGGGACCTAGGAGTCCTCAAATGGGAAATTCCGTTAAAATAAACCCGAACAGTGACTAAGAACTCATGGAAACTGCTGCATGCCGCCCTTCCTGCCCGGCTACGCAGGGCCTAAACTGGAGGGAAATTCTCACGTTGAGTTTCCCTTTCGTTCTGGAGCTTGTCAGGCTAACCACCACCGCGGCTATGGAAGCACCGGGTTGAAACGGAGCAAACTCATTTTCTTCCCAGAAGCATTTCGACCGGGTTTCCAGGCCTGTCAACAGCAGGGGACGTCAGGCAGCTTCACGGCAGCATGAAGGCAGCCTTCCAAGTGGGAAAGCAAGGATAGTTCCAGCAGGCTCCCGTTTCCACGCGCACACTCAGCTTACCTCCCTGTGGTTTCTAACCAGTCCAAAGAGACACAGGTTACCCTGCGTTTGCTTCCCTGAACCAACTCCCCGAAGTAGGGTGTTCTGCGTCAAGTGAACCGCCTCAACCAAGGAATGCCCTGCCTAGTTACGCCTCTGGGGCCTGTGGCTATTCCAAAGCCTGCAGGGCCACAGGAAGCACGGGGCTTAAATCGCCGTAAGAACGCAAGCCGACTTTCTCTTGGAGGCAGTGTGACTTCCGGCAGGGGGTGTCCTAGATGGAATGCGAGGCCGAGGGTTTTCTCAGGGCAGCTCAGACTAGGGCAAGGCGTAAGACCTCAAAGGCATGTGAGACGTGCCAGAAGTCTGTTGGTGAAAGTGTGGGTTTGGTGGGGAAACGAATCTGCTCCAGGAGAGAGTGCAGGGCGTTTCCCTACACTCGGCGTATAGAGAGCGGCTCCAAAGGGCTCCGGGCCTGGATGTTGCTCGGCAGACCCAGGGGTGCCTGGGAGTACTCCGTGTTCCAGCCTGGAACAGGATGCCCCCGCGAGCCTCCCAGGTGTCCAGGAACCTCTACTGCCGTTAAAGACACGCAGAGCAGAGGCTACGGCCTCATGGAAACTGCTGCGCGGCTCCGCTTCTGCTCCTCACGTCAGGGCCTTCCCTCCAGGCCTGTGCTCAATCTGGCCGTCCCGTTAGCGACGCAGCATTGCGAGATGCTGACGTTCTCCTCGAGCAGAGTGCCTTCAGGTACGAGGCCCGCGAAGTAGGCAAAGCAGAGTGTTTTCTCACGGCAGCTCTCACAAGGGCGACGACAAAGATTTCCTGGGAGCTTCGGACTCACCAGAAATCTGGTCCTGAGGCTGTTGGAGGGCTCTGGAAATGTAGCTCTCCTCAAGGAACGTGCAGAGTGTTGCCCATCACTCGGCACGCACACAGGGCCTCCGAGGGGCAGAGCAATGGGCCTCGATGTTGCTCAGCCCGACCACGGCGTGGGGGGTGCCTGGAGGTCCTCAGTGACCTTGGAGGGAAGTGGATGCACACCCGAGGGGCCTAGGAGTCCTCAAATGGGAAATTCCGTTAAAATAAACCCGAACAGTGACTAAGAACTCATGGAAACTGCTGCATGCCGCCCTTCCTGCCCGGCTACGGAGGGCCTTAACTGGAGGGAAATTCTCACGTTGAGTTTCCCTTTCGTTCTGGAGCTTGTCAGGCTAACCACCACGGCGGCTATGGAAGCACCGGGTTGAAACGGAGCAAACTCATTTTCTTCCCAGAAGCATTTCGACCGGGTTTCCAGGCCTGTCAACAGCAGGGGACGTCAGGCAGCTTCACGGCAGCATGAAGGCAGCCTTCCAAGTGGAACAGCAAGGATAGTTCCAGCAGGCTCCCGTTTCCACGCGCACACTCAGCTTACCTCCCTGTGGTTTCTAACCAGTCCAAAGAGACACAGGTTACCCTGCGTTTGCTTCCCTGAACCAACTCCCCGAAGTAGGGTGTTCTGCATCAAGTGAACCGCCTCAACCAAGGAATGCCCTGCCAAGTTACGCCTCTGGGGCCTGTGGCTATTCCAAAGCCTGCAGGGCCACAGGAAGCACGGGGCTTAAATCGCAGTAAGAACGCAAGCCGACTTTCTCTTGGAGGCAGGGTGACCTCCGGCAGGGGGTGTCCTAGATGGAATGCGAGGCCGAGGGTTTTCTCAGGGCAGCTCAGACTAGGGCAAGGCGTAAGACCTCAAAGGCATGTGAGACGTGCCAGAAGTCTGTTGGTGAAAGTGTGGGTTTGGTGGGGAAACGAATCTGCTCCAGGAGAGAGTGCAGGGCGTTTCCCTACACTCGGCGTATAGAGAGCGGCTCCAAAGGGCTCCGGGCCTGGATGTTGCTCGGCAGACCCAGGGGTGCCTGGGAGTACTCCGTGTTCCAGCCTGGAACAGGATGCCCCCGCGAGCCTCCCAGGTGTCCAGGAAACTCTACTGCCGTTAAAGACACGCAGAGCAGAGGCTACGGCCTCATGGAAACTGCTGCGCGGCTCCGCTTCTGCTCCTCACGTCAGGGCCTTCCCTCCAGGCCTGTGCTCAATCTGGCCGTCCCGTTAGCGACGCAGCATTGCGAGATGCTGACGTTCTCCTCGAGCAGAGTGCCTTCAGGTACGAGGCCCGCGAAGTAGGCAAAGCAGAGTGTTTTCTCACGGCAGCTCTCACAAGGGCGACGACAAAGATTTCCTGGGAGCTTCGGACTCACCAGAAATCTGGTCCTGAGGCTGTTGGAGGGCTCTGGAAATGTAGCTCTCCTCAAGGAACGTGCAGAGTGTTGCCCATCACTCGGCACGCACACAGGGCCTCCGAGGGGCAGAGTAATGGGCCTCGATGTTGCTCAGCCCGACCACGGCGTGGGGGGTGCCTGGAGGTCCTCAGTGACCTTGGAGGGAAGTGGATGCACACCCGAGGGGCCTAGGAGTCCTCAAATGGGAAATTCCGTTAAAATAAACCCGAACAGTGACTAAGAACTCATGGAAACTGCTGCATGCCGCCCTTCCTGCCCGGCTACGGAGGGCCTTAACTGGAGGGAAATTCTCACGTTGAGTTTCCCTTTCGTTCTGGAGCTTGTCAGGCTAACCACCACGGCGGCTATGGAAGCACCGGGTTGAAACGGAGCAAACTCTTTTTCTTCCCAGAAGCATTTCGACCGGGTTTCCAGGCCTGTCAACAGCAGGGGACGTCAGGCAGCTTCACGGCAGCATGAAGGCAGCCTTCCAAGTGGAACAGCAAGGATAGTTCCAGCAGGCTCCCGTTTCCACGCGCACACTCAGCTTACCTCCCTGTGGTTTCTAACCAGTCCAAAGAGACACAGGTTACCCTGCGTTTGCTTCCCTGAACCAACTCCCCGAAGTAGGGTGTTCTGCGTCAAGTGAACCGCCTCAACCAAGGAATGCCCTGCCTAGTTACGCCTCTGGGGCCTGTGGCTATTCCAAAGCCTGCAGGGCCACAGGAAGCACGGGGCTTAAATCGCCGTAAGAACGCAAGCCGACTTTCTCTTGGAGGCAGCGTGACTTCCGGCAGGGGGTGTCCTAGATGGAATGCGAGGCCGAGGGTTTTCTCAGGGCAGCTCAGACTAGGGCAAGGCGTAAGACCTCAAAGGCATGTGAGACGTGCCAGAAGTCTGTTGGTGAAAGTGTGGGTTTGGTGGGGAAACGAATCTGCTCCAGGAGAGAGTGCAGGGCGTTTCCCTACACTCGGCGTATAGAGAGCGGCTCCAAAGGGCTCCGGGCCTGGATGTTGCTCGGCAGACCCAGGGGTGCCTGGGAGTGTTCCGTGTTCCAGCCTGGAACAGGGTGCCCCGGCGAGCCTCCCAGGTGTCCAGGAAACTCTACTGCCGTTAAAGACACGCAGAGCAGAGGCTACGGCCTCATGGAAACTGCTGCGCGGCTCCGCTTCTGCACCTCACGTCAGGGCCTTCCCTCCAGGCCTGTGCTCAATCTGGCCGTCCCGTTAGCGACGCAGCATTGCGAGATGCTGACGTTCTCCTCGAGCAGAGTGCCTTCAGGTACGAGGCCCGCGAAGTAGGCAAAGCAGAGTGTTTTCTCACGGCAGCTCTCACAAGGGCGACGACAAAGATTTCCTGGGAGCTTCGGACTCACCAGAAATCTGGTCCTGAGGCTGTTGGAGGGCTCTGGAAATGTAGCTCTCCTCAAGGAACGTGCAGAGTGTTGCCCATCACTCGGCACACACACAGGGCCTCCGAGGGGCAGAGCAATGGGCCTCGATGTTGCTCAGCCGGACCACGGCGTGGGGGGTGTCTGGAGGTCCTCAGTGACCTTGGAGGGAAGTGGATGCACACCCGAGGGGCCTAGGAGTCCTCAAATGGGAAATTCCGTTAAAATAAACCCGAACAGTGACTAAGAACTCATGGAAACTGCTGCATGCCGCCCTTCCTGCCCGGCTACGCAGGGCCTAAACTGGAGGGAAATTCTCACGTTGAGTTTCCCTTTCGTTCTGGAGCTTGTCAGGCTAACCACCACCGCGGCTATGGAAGCACCGGGTTGAAACGGAGCAAACTCATTTTCTGCCCAGAAGCATTTCGACTGGGTTTCCAGGCCTGTCAACAGCAGGGGACGTCAGGCAGCTTCACGGCAGCATGAAGGCAGCCTTCCAAGTGGAACAGCAAGGATAGTTCCAGCAGGCTCCCGTTTCCACGCGCACACTCAGCTTACCTCCCTGTGGTTTCTAACCAGTCCAAAGAGACACATGTTACCCTGCGTTTGCTTCCCTGAACCAACTCCCCGAAGTAGGGTGTTCTGCGTCAAGTGAACTGCCTCAACCAAGGAATGCCCTGCCTAGTTACGCCTCTGGGGCCTGTGGCTATTCCAAAGCCTGCAGGGCCACAGGAAGCACGGGGCTTAAATCGCCGTAAGAACGCAAGCCGACTTTCTCTTGGAGGCAGCGTGACTTCCGGCAGGGGGTGTCCTAGATGGAATGCGAGGCCGAGGGTTTTCTCAGGGCAGCTCAGACTAGGGCAAGGCGTAAGACCTCAAAGGCATGTGAGACGTGCCAGAAGTCTGTTGGTGAAAGTGTGGGTTTGGTGGGGAAACGAATCTGCTCCAGGAGAGAGTGTAGGGCGTTTCCCTACACTCGGCGTATAGAGAGCGGCTCCAAAGGGCTCCGGGCCTGGATGTTGCTCGGCAGACCCAGGGGTGCCTGGGAGTGTTCCGTGTTCCAGCCTGGAACAGGGTGCCCCCGCGAGCCTCCCAGGTGTCCAGGAAACTCTACTGCCGTTAAAGACACGCAGAGCAGAGGCTACGGCCTCATGGAAACTGCTGCGCGGCTCCGCTTCTGCTCCTCACGTCAGGGCCTTCCCTCCAGGCCTGTGCTCAATCTGGCCGTCCCGTTAGCGACGCAGCATTGCGAGATGCTGACGTTCTCCTCGAGCAGAGTGCCTTCAGGTACGAGGCCCGCGAAGTAGGCAAAGCAGAGTGTTTTCTCACGGCAGCTCTCACAAGGGCGACGACAAAGATTTCCTGGGAGCTTCGGACTCACCAGAAATCTGGTCCTGAGGCTGTTGGAGGGCTCTGGAAATGTAGCTCTCCTCAAGGAACGTGCAGAGTGTTGCCCATCACTCGGCACGCACACAGGGCCTCTGAGGGGCAGAGCAATGGGCCTCGATGTTGCTCAGCCCGACCACGGCCTGGGGGGTGTCTGGAGGTCCTCAGTGACCTTGGAGGGAAGTGGATGCACACCCGAGGGGCCTAGGAGTCCTCAAATGGGAAATTCCGTTAAAATAAACCCGAACAGTGACTAAGAACTCATGGAAACTGCTGCATGCCGCCCTTCCTGCCCGGCTACGGAGGGGCTAAACTGGAGGGAAATTCTCACGTTGAGTTTCCCTTTCGTTCTGGAGCTTGTCAGGCTAACCACCACCGCGGCTATGGAAGCACCGGGTTGAAATGGAGCAAACTCATTTTCTTCCCAGAAGCATTTCGACCGGGTTTCCAGGCCTGTCAACAGCAGGGGACGTCAGGCAGCTTCAAGGCAGCATGAATGCAGCCTTCCAAGTGGGAAAGCAAGGATAGTTCCAGCAGGCTCCCGTTTCCACGCGCACACTCAGCTTACCTCCCTGTGGTTTCTATCCTGTCCAAAGAGACACAGGTTACCCTGCGTTTGCTTCCCTGAACCAACTCCCCGAAGTAGGGTGTTCTGCGTCAAGTGAACCGCCTCAACCAAGGAATGCCCTGCCAAGTTACGCCTCTGGGGCCTGTGGCTATTCCAAAGCCTGCAGGGCCACAGGAAGCACGGGGCTTAAATCGCAGTAAGAACGCAAGCCGACTTTCTCTTGGAGGCAGGGTGACCTCCGGCAGGGGGTGTCCTAGATGGAATGCGAGGCCGAGAGTTCTCTCAGGGCAGCTCAGACTAGGGCAAGGCGTAAGACCTCAAAGGCATGTGAGACGTGCCAGAAGTCTGTTGGTGAAAGTGTGGGTTTGGTGGGGAAACGAATCTGCTCCAGGAGAGAGTGCAGGGCGTTTCCCTACACTCGGCGTATAGAGAGCGGCTCCAAAGGGCTCCGGGCCTGGATGTTGCTCGGCAGACCCAGGGGTGCCTGGGAGTGTTCCGTGTTCCAGCCTGGAACAGGGTGCCCCGGCGAGCCTCCCAGGTGTCCAGGAAACTCTACTGCCGTTAAAGACACGCAGAGCAGAGGCTACGGCCTCATGGAAACTGCTGCGCGGCTCCGCTTCTGCACCTCACGTCAGGGCCTTCCCTCCAGGCCTGTGCTCAATCTGGCCGTCCCGTTAGCGACGCAGCATTGCGAGATGCTGACGTTCTCCTCGAGCAGAGTGCCTTCAGGTACGAGGCCCGCGAAGTAGGCAAAGCAGAGTGTTTTCTCACGGCAGCTCTCACAAGGGCGACGACAAAGATTTCCTGGGAGCTTCGGACTCACCAGAAATCTGGTCCTGAGGCTGTTGGAGGGCTCTGGAAATGTAGCTCTCCTCAAGGAACGTGCAGAGTGTTGCCCATCACTCGGCACGCACACAGGGCCTCCGAGGGGCAGAGCAATGGGCCTCGATGTTGCTCAGCCGGACCACGGCGTGGGGGGTGTCTGGAGGTCCTCAGTGACCTTGGAGGGAAGTGGATGCACACCCGAGGGGCCTAGGAGTCCTCAAATGGGAAATTCCGTTAAAATAAACCCGAACAGTGACTAAGAACTCATGGAAACTGCTGCATGCCGCCCTTCCTGCCCGGCTACGCAGGGCCTAAACTGGAGGGAAATTCTCACGTTGAGTTTCCCTTTCGTTCTGGAGCTTGTCAGGCTAACCACCACCGCGGCTATGGAAGCACCGGGTTGAAACGGAGCAAACTCATTTTCTTCCCAGAAGCATTTCGACCGGGTTTCCAGGCCTGTCAACAGCAGGGGACGTCAGGCAGCTTCACGACAGCATGAAGGCAGCCTTCCAAGTGGAACAGCAAGGATAGTTCCAGCAGGCTCCCGTTTCCACGCGCACACTCAGCTTACCTCCCTGTGGTTTCTAACCAGTCCAAAGAGACACAGGTTACCCTGCGTTTGCTTCCCTGAACCAACTCCCCGAAGTAGGGTGTTCTGCGTCAAGTGAACCGCCTCAACCAAGGAATGCCCTGCCTAGTTACGCCTCTGGGGCCTGTGGCTATTCCAAAGCCTGCAGGGCCACAGGAAGCACGGGGCTTAAATCGCCGTAAGAACGCAAGCCGACTTTCTCTTGGAGGCAGCGTGACTTCCGGCAGGGGGTGTCCTAGATGGAATGCGAGGCCGAGGGTTTTCTCAGGGCAGCTCAGACTAGGGCAAGGCGTAAGACCTCAAAGGCATGTGAGACGTGCCAGAAGTCTGTTGGTGAAAGTGTGGGTTTGGTGGGGAAACGAATCTGCTCCAGGAGAGAGTGCAGGGCGTTTCCCTACACTCGGCGTATAGAGAGCGGCTCCAAAGGGCTCCGGGCCTGGATGTTGCTCGGCAGACCCAGGGGTGCCT
Source organism: Grampus griseus (assembly GCF_964374135.1). Taxonomy (NCBI): domain Eukaryota; kingdom Metazoa; phylum Chordata; class Mammalia; order Artiodactyla; family Delphinidae; genus Grampus; species Grampus griseus. The sequence continues at coordinate 35,343,434 of NC_139012.1, read as the reverse complement.
GGGAGTGTTCCGTGTTCCAGCCTGGAACAGGGTGCCCCGGCGAGCCTCCCAGGTGTCCAGGAAACTCTACTGCCGTTAAAGACACGCAGAGCAGAGGCTACGGCCTCATGGAAACTGCTGCGCGGCTCCGCTTCTGCTCCTCACGTCAGGGCCTTCCCTCCAGGCCTGTGCTCAGTCTGGCCGTCCCGTTAGCGACGCAGCATTGCGAGATGCTGACGTTCTCCTCGAGCAGAGTGCCTTCAGGTACGAGGCCCGCGAAGTAGGCAAAGCAGAGTGTTTTCTCACGGCAGCTCTCACAAGGGCGACGACAAAGATTTCCTGGGAGCTTCGGACTCACCAGAAATCTGGTCCTGAGGCTGTTGGAGGGCTCTGGAAATGTAGCTCTCCTCAAGGAACGTGCAGAGTGTTGCCCATCACTCGGCACGCACACAGGGCCTCCGAGGGGCAGAGCAATGGGCCTCGATGTTGCTCAGCCCGACCACGGCGTGGGGGGTGTCTGGAGGTCCTCAGTGACCTTGGAGGGAAGTGGATGCACACCCGAGGGGCCTAGGAGTCCTCAAATGGGAAATTCCGTTAAAATAAACCCGAACAGTGACTAAGAACTCATGGAAACTGCTGCATGCCGCCCTTCCTGCCCGGCTACGCAGGGCCTAAACTGGAGGGAAATTCTCACGTTGAGTTTCCCTTTCGTTCTGGAGCTTGTCAGGCTAACCACCACCGCGGCTATGGAAGCACCGGGTTGAAACGGAGCAAACTCATTTTCTTCCCAGAAGCATTTCGACCGGGTTTCCAGGCCTGTCAACAGCAGGGGACGTCAGGCAGCTTCACGGCAGCATGAAGGCAGCCTTCCAAGTGGGAAAGCAAGGATAGTTCCAGCAGGCTCCCGTTTCCACGCGCACACTCAGCTTACCTCCCTGTGGTTTCTAACCAGTCCAAAGAGACACAGGTTACCCTGCGTTTGCTTCCCTGAACCAACTCCCCGAAGTAGGGTGTTCTGCGTCAAGTGAACCGCCTCAACCAAGGAATGCCCTGCCAAGTTACGCCTCTGGGGCCTGTGGCTATTCCAAAGCCTGCAGGGCCACAGGAAGCACGGGGCTTAAATCGCAGTAAGAACGCAAGCCGACTTTCTCTTGGAGGCAGGGTGACCTCCGGCAGGGGGTGTCCTAGATGGAATGCGAGGCCGAGAGTTCTCTCAGGGCAGCTCAGACTAGGGCAAGGCGTAAGACCTCAAAGGCATGTGAGACGTGCCAGAAGTCTGTTGGTGAAAGTGTGGGTTTGGTGGGGAAACGAATCTGCTCCAGGAGAGAGTGCAGGGCGTTTCCCTACACTCGGCGTATAGAGAGCGGCTCCAAAGGGCTCCGGGCCTGGATGTTGCTCGGCAGACCCAGGGGTGCCTGGGAGTACTCCGTGTTCCAGCCTGGAACAGGATGCCCCCGCGAGCCTCCCAGGTGTCCAGGAAACTCTACTGCCGTTAAAGACACGCAGAGCAGAGGCTACGGCCTCATGGAAACTGCTGCGCGGCTCCGCTTCTGCTCCTCACGTCAGGGCCTTCCCTCCAGGCCTGTGCTCAGTCTGGCCGTCCCGTTAGCGACGCAGCATTGCGAGATGCTGCCGTTCTCCTCGAGCAGAGTGCCTTCAGGTACGAGGCCCGCGAAGTAGGCAAAGCAGAGTGTTTTCTCACGGCAGCTCTCACAAGGGCGACGACAAAGATTTCCTGGGAGCTTCGGACTCACCAGAAATCTGGTCCTGAGGCTGTTGGAGGGCTCTGGAAATGTAGCTCTCCTCAAGGAACGTGCAGAGTGTTGCCCATCACTCGGCACGCACACAGGGCCTCCGAGGGGCAGAGCAATGGGCCTCGATGTTGCTCAGCCCGACCACGGCGTGGGGGGTGTCTGGAGGTCCTCAGTGACCTTGAAGGGAAGTGGATGCACACCCGAGGGTCCTAGGAGTCCTCAAATGGGAAATTCCGTTAAAATAAACCCGAACAGTGACTAAGAACTCATGGAAACTGCTGCATGCCGCCCTTCCTGCCCGGCTACGCAGGGCCTAAACTGGAGGGAAATTCTCACGTTGAGTTTCCCTTTCGTTCTGGAGCTTGTCAGGCTAACCACCACCGCGGCTATGGAAGCACCGGGTTGAAACGGAGCAAACTCATTTTCTTCCCAGAAGCATTTCGACCGGGTTTCCAGGCCTGTCAACAGCAGGGGACGTCAGGCAGCTTCAAGGCAGCATGAATGCAGCCTTCCAAGTGGGAAAGCAAGGATAGTTCCAGCAGGCTCCCGTTTCCACGCGCACACTCAGCTTACCTCCCTGTGGTTTCTCACCAGTCCAAAGAGACACAGGTTACCCTGCGTTTGCTTCCCTGAACCAACTCCCCGAAGTAGGGTGTTCTGCGTCAAGTGAACCGCCTCAAACAAGGAATGCCCTGCCAAGTTACGCCTCTGGGGCCTGTGGCTATTCCAAAGCCTGCAGGGCCATAGGAAGCACGGGGCTTAAATCGCAGTAAGAACACAAGCCGACTTTCTCTTGGAGGCAGGGTGACCTCCGGCAGGGGGTGTCCTAGATGGAATGCGAGGCCGAGAGTTCTCTCAGGGCAGCTCAGACTAGGGCAAGGCGTAAGACCTCAAAGGCATGTGAGACGTGCCAGAAGTCTGTTGGTGAAAGTGTGGGTTTGGTGGGGAAACGAATCTGCTCCAGGAGAGAGTGCAGGGCGTTTCCCTACACTCGGCGTATAGAGAGCGTCTCCAAAGGGCTCCGGGCCTGGATGTTGCTCGGCAGACCCAGGGGTGCCTGGGAGTGTTCCGTGTTCCAGCCTGGAACAGGGTGCCCCGGCGAGCCTCCCAGATGTCCAGGAAACTCTACTGCCGTTAAAGACACGCAGAGCAGAGGCTACGGCCTCATGGAAACTGCTGCGCGGCTCCGCTTCTGCACCTCACGTCAGGGCCTTCCCTCCAGGCCTGTGCTCAATCTGGCTGTCCCGTTAGCGACGCAGCATTGCGAGATGCTGACGTTCTCCTCGAGCAGAGTGCCTTCAGGTACGAGGCCCGCGAAGTAGGCAAAGCAGAGTGTTTTCTCACGGCAGCTCTCACAAGGGCGACGACAAAGATTTCCTGGGAGCTTCGGACTCACCAGAAATCTGGTCCTGAGGCTGTTGGAGGGCTCTGGAAATGTAGCTCTCCTCAAGGAACGTGCAGAGTGTTGCCCATCACTCGGCACGCACACAGGGCCTCCGAGGGGCAGAGCAATGGGCCTCGATGTTGCTCAGCCCGACCACGGCGTGGGGGGTGTCTGGAGGTCCTCAGTGACCTTGGAGGGAAGTGGATGCACACCCGAGGGGCCTAGGAGTCCTCAAATGGGAAATTCCGTTAAAATAAACCCGAACAGTGACTAAGAACTCATGGAAACTGCTGCATGTCGCCCTTCCTGCCCGGCTACGGAGGGCCTAAACTGGAGGGAAATTCTCACGTTGAGTTTCCCTTTCGTTCTGGAGCTTGTCAAGCTAACCACCACCGCGGCTATGGAAGCACCGGGTTGAAACGGAGCAAACTCATTTTCTTCCCAGAAGCATTTCGACCGGGTTTCCAGGCCTGTCAACAGCAGGGGACGTCAGGCAGCTTCAAGGCAGCATGAATGCAGCCTTCCAAGTGGGAAAGCAAGGATAGTTCCAGCAGGCTCCCGTTTCCACGCGCACACTCAGCTTACCTCCCTGTGGTTTCTAACCAGTCCAAAGAGACACAGGTTACCCTGCGTTTGCTTCCCTGAACCAACTCCCCGAAGTAGGGTGTTCTGCGTCAAGTGAACCGCCTCAACCAAGGAATGCCCTGCCAAGTTACGCCTCTGGGGCCTGTGGCTATTCCAAAGCCTGCAGGGCCACAGGAAGCACGGGGCTTAAATCGCAGTAAGAACGCAAGCCGACTTTCTCTTGGAGGCAGGGTGACCTCCGGCAGGGGGTGTCCTAGATGGAATGCGAGGCCGAGGGTTTTCTCAGGGCAGCTCAGACTAGGGCAAGGCGTAAGACCTCAAAGGCATGTGAGACGTGCCAGAAGTCTGTTGGTGAAAGTGTGGGTTTGGTGGGGAAACGAATCTGCTCCAGGAGAGAGTGCAGGGCGTTTCCCTACACTCGGCGTATAGAGAGCGGCTCCAAAGGGCTCCGGGCCTGGATGTTGCTCGGCAGATCCAGGGGTGCCTGGGAGTGTTCCGTGTTCCAGCCTGGAACAGGGTGCCCCGGCGAGCCTCCCAGGTGTCCAGGAAACTCTACTGCCGTTAAAGACACGCAGAGCAGAGGCTACGGCCTCATGGAAACTGCTGCGCGGCTCCGCTTCTGCTCCTCACGTCAGGGCCTTCCCTCCAGGCCTGTGCTCAGTCTGGCCGTCCCGTTAGCGACGCAGCATTGCGAGATGCTGACGTTCTCCTCGAGCAGAGTGCCTTCAGGTACGAGGCCCGCGAAGTAGGCAAAGCAGAGTGTTTTCTCACGGCAGCTCTCACAAGGGCGACGACAAAGATTTCCTGGGAGCTTCGGACTCACCAGAAATCTGGTCCTGAGGCTGTTGGAGGGCTCTGGAAATGTAGCTCTCCTCAAGGAACGTGCAGAGTGTTGCCCATCACTCGGCACGCACACAGGGCCTCCGAGGGGCAGAGCAATGGGCCTCGATGTTGCTCAGCCCGACCACGGCGTGGGGGGTGTCTGGAGGTCCTCAGTGACCTTGGAGGGAAGTGGATGCACACCCGAGGGGCCTAGGAGTCCTCAAATGGGAAATTCCGTTAAAATAAACCCGAACAGTGACTAAGAACTCATGGAAACTGCTGCATGCCGCCCTTCCTGCCCGGCTACGCAGGGCCTAAACTGGAGGGAAATTCTCACGTTGAGTTTCCCTTTCGTTCTGGAGCTTGTCAGGCTAACCACCACCGCGGCTATGGAAGCACCGGGTTGAAACGGAGCAAACTCATTTTTCTTCCCAGAAGCATTTCGACCGGGTTTCCAGGCCTGTCAACAGCAGGGGACGTCAGGCAGCTTCACGGCAGCATGAAGGCAGCCTTCCAAGTGGAACAGCAAGGATAGTTCCAGCAGGCTCCCGTTTCCACGCGCACACTCAGCTTACCTCCCTGTGGTTTCTAACCAGTCCAAAGAGACACAGGTTACCCTGCGTTTACTTCCCTGAACCAACTCCCCGAAGTAGGGTGTTCTGCGTCAAGTGAACCGCCTCAACCAAGGAATGCCCTGCCTAGTTACGCCTCTGGGGCCTGTGGCTATTCCAAAGCCTGCAGGGCCACAGGAAGCACGGGGCTTAAATCGCCGTAAGAACGCAAGCCGACTTTCTCTTGGAGGCAGTGTGACCTCCGGCAGGGGGTGTCCTAGATGGAATGCGAGGCCGAGAGTTCTCTCAGGGCAGCTCAGACTAGGGCAAGGCGTAAGACCTCAAAGGCATGTGAGACGTGCCAGAAGTCTGTTGGTGAAAGTGTGGGTTTGGTGGGGAAACGAATCTGCTCCAGGAGAGAGTGCAGGGCGTTTCCCTACACTCGGCGTATAGAGAGCGGCTCCAAAGGGCTCCGGGCCTGGATGTTGCTCGGCAGATCCAGGGGTGCCTGGGAGTGTTCCGTGTTCCAGCCTGGAACAGGGTGCCCCGGCGAGCCTCCCAGGTGTCCAGGAAACTCTACTGCCGTTAAAGACACGCAGAGCAGAGGCTACGGCCTCATGGAAACTGCTGCGCGGCTCCGCTTCTGCACCTCACGTCAGGGCCTTCCCTCCAGGCCTGTGCTCAATCTGGCTGTCCCGTTAGCGACGCAGCATTGCGAGATGCTGACGTTCTCCTCGAGCAGAGTGCCTTCAGGTACGAGGCCCGCGAAGTAGGCAAAGCAGAGTGTTTTCTCACGGCAGCTCTCACAAGGGCGACGACAAAGATTTCCTGGGAGCTTCGGACTCACCAGAAATCTGGTCCTGAGGCTGTTGGAGGGCTCTGGAAATGTAGCTCTCCTCAAGGAACGTGCAGAGTGTTGCCCATCACTCGGCACGCACACAGGGCCTCCGAGGGGCAGAGCAATGGGCCTCGATGTTGCTCAGCCCGACCACGGCGTGGGGGGTGTCTGGAGGTCCTCAGTGACCTTGGAGGGAAGTGGATGCACACCCGAGGGGCCTAGGAGTCCTCAAATGGGAAATTCCGTTAAAATAAACCCGAACAGTGACTAAGAACTCATGGAAACTGCTGCATGTCGCCCTTCCTGCCCGGCTACGGAGGGCCTAAACTGGAGGGAAATTCTCACGTTGAGTTTCCCTTTCGTTCTGGAGCTTGTCAAGCTAACCACCACCGCGGCTATGGAAGCACCGGGTTGAAACGGAGCAAACTCATTTTCTTCCCAGAAGCATTTCGACCGGGTTTCCAGGCCTGTCAACAGCAGGGGACGTCAGGCAGCTTCAAGGCAGCATGAATGCAGCCTTCCAAGTGGGAAAGCAAGGATAGTTCCAGCAGGCTCCCGTTTCCACGCGCACACTCAGCTTACCTCCCTGTGGTTTCTAACCAGTCCAAAGAGACACAGGTTACCCTGCGTTTGCTTCCCTGAACCAACTCCCCGAAGTAGGGTGTTCTGCGTCAAGTGAACCGCCTCAACCAAGGAATGCCCTGCCAAGTTACGCCTCTGGGGCCTGTGGCTATTCCAAAGCCTGCAGGGCCACAGGAAGCACGGGGCTTAAATCGCAGTAAGAACGCAAGCCGACTTTCTCTTGGAGGCAGGGTGACCTCCGGCAGGGGGTGTCCTAGATGGAATGCGAGGCCGAGGGTTTTCTCAGGGCAGCTCAGACTAGGGCAAGGCGTAAGACCTCAAAGGCATGTGAGACGTGCCAGAAGTCTGTTGGTGAAAGTGTGGGTTTGGTGGGGAAACGAATCTGCTCCAGGAGAGAGTGCAGGGCGTTTCCCTACACTCGGCGTATAGAGAGCGGCTCCAAAGGGCTCCGGGCCTGGATGTTGCTCGGCAGATCCAGGGGTGCCTGGGAGTGTTCCGTGTTCCAGCCTGGAACAGGGTGCCCCGGCGAGCCTCCCAGGTGTCCAGGAAACTCTACTGCCGTTAAAGACACGCAGAGCAGAGGCTACGGCCTCATGGAAACTGCTGCGCGGCTCCGCTTCTGCTCCTCACGTCAGGGCCTTCCCTCCAGGCCTGTGCTCAGTCTGGCCGTCCCGTTAGCGACGCAGCATTGCGAGATGCTGACGTTCTCCTCGAGCAGAGTGCCTTCAGGTACGAGGCCCGCGAAGTAGGCAAAGCAGAGTGTTTTCTCACGGCAGCTCTCACAAGGGCGACGACAAAGATTTCCTGGGAGCTTCGGACTCACCAGAAATCTGGTCCTGAGGCTGTTGGAGGGCTCTGGAAATGTAGCTCTCCTCAAGGAACGTGCAGAGTGTTGCCCATCACTCGGCACGCACACAGGGCCTCCGAGGGGCAGAGCAATGGGCCTCGATGTTGCTCAGCCCGACCACGGCGTGGGGGGTGTCTGGAGGTCCTCAGTGACCTTGGAGGGAAGTGGATGCACACCCGAGGGGCCTAGGAGTCCTCAAATGGGAAATTCCGTTAAAATAAACCCGAACAGTGACTAAGAACTCATGGAAACTGCTGCATGCCGCCCTTCCTGCCCGGCTACGCAGGGCCTAAACTGGAGGGAAATTCTCACGTTGAGTTTCCCTTTCGTTCTGGAGCTTGTCAGGCTAACCACCACCGCGGCTATGGAAGCACCGGGTTGAAACGGAGCAAACTCATTTTTCTTCCCAGAAGCATTTCGACCGGGTTTCCAGGCCTGTCAACAGCAGGGGACGTCAGGCAGCTTCACGGCAGCATGAAGGCAGCCTTCCAAGTGGAACAGCAAGGATAGTTCCAGCAGGCTCCCGTTTCCACGCGCACACTCAGCTTACCTCCCTGTGGTTTCTAACCAGTCCAAAGAGACACAGGTTACCCTGCGTTTACTTCCCTGAACCAACTCCCCGAAGTAGGGTGTTCTGCGTCAAGTGAACCGCCTCAACCAAGGAATGCCCTGCCTAGTTACGCCTCTGGGGCCTGTGGCTATTCCAAAGCCTGCAGGGCCACAGGAAGCACGGGGCTTAAATCGCCGTAAGAACGCAAGCCGACTTTCTCTTGGAGGCAGTGTGACTTCCGGCAGGGGGTGTCCTAGATGGAATGCGAGGCCGAGGGTTTTCTCAGGGCAGCTCAGACTAGGGCAAGGCGTAAGACCTCAAAGGCATGTGAGACGTGCCAGAAGTCTGTTGGTGAAAGTGTGGGTTTGGTGGGGAAACGAATCTGCTCCAGGAGAGAGTGCAGGGCGTTTCCCTACACTCGGCGTATAGAGAGCGGCTCCAAAGGGCTCCGGGCCTGGATGTTGCTCGGCAGATCCAGGGGTGCCTGGGAGTGTTCCGTGTTCCAGCCTGGAACAGGGTGCCCCGGCGAGCCTCCCAGGTGTCCAGGAAACTCTACTGCCGTTAAAGACACGCAGAGCAGAGGCTACGGCCTCATGGAAACTGCTGCGCGGCTCCGCTTCTGCTCCTCACGTCAGGGCCTTCCCTCCAGGCCTGTGCTCAATCTGGCCGTCCCGTTAGCGACGCAGCATTGCGAGATGCTGACGTTCTCCTCGAGCAGAGTGCCTTCAGGTACGAGGCCCGCGAAGTAGGCAAAGCAGAGTGTTTTCTCACGGCAGCTCTCACAAGGGCGACGACAAAGATTTCCTGGGAGCTTCGGACTCACCAGAAATCTGGTCCTGAGGCTGTTGGAGGGCTCTGGAAATGTAGCTCTCCTCAAGGAACGTGCAGAGTGTTGCCCATCACTCGGCACGCACACAGGGCCTCCGAGGGGCAGAGCAATGGGCCTCGATGTTGCTCAGCCCGACCACGGCGTGGGGGGTGCCTGGAGGTCCTCAGTGACCTTGGAGGGAAGTGGATGCACACCCGAGGGGCCTAGGAGTCCTCAAATGGGAAATTCCGTTAAAATAAACCCGAACAGTGACTAAGAACTCATGGAAACTGCTGCATGCCGCCCTTCCTGCCCGGCTACGGAGGGCCTTAACTGGAGGGAAATTCTCACGTTGAGTTTCCCTTTCGTTCTGGAGCTTGTCAGGCTAACCACCACGGCGGCTATGGAAGCACCGGGTTGAAACGGAGCAAACTCATTTTCTTCCCAGAAGCATTTCGACCGGGTTTCCAGGCCTGTCAACAGCAGGGGACGTCAGGCAGCTTCACGGCAGCATGAAGGCAGCCTTCCAAGTGGAACAGCAAGGATAGTTCCAGCAGGCTCCCGTTTCCACGCGCACACTCAGCTTACCTCCCTGTGGTTTCTAACCAGTCCAAAGAGACACAGGTTACCCTGCGTTTGCTTCCCTGAACCAACTCCCCGAAGTAGGGTGTTCTGCGTCAAGTGAACCGCCTCAACCAAGGAATGCCCTGCCTAGTTACGCCTCTGGGGCCTGTGGCTATTCCAAAGCCTGCAGGGCCACAGGAAGCACGGGGCTTAAATCGCCGTAAGAACGCAAGCCGACTTTCTCTTGGAGGCAGCGTGACTTCCGGCAGGGGGTGTCCTAGATGGAATGCGAGGCCGAGGGTTTTCTCAGGGCAGCTCAGACTAGGGCAAGGCGTAAGACCTCAAAGGCATGTGAGACGTGCCAGAAGTCTGTTGGTGAAAGTGTGGGTTTGGTGGGGAAACGAATCTGCTCCAGGAGAGAGTGCAGGGCGTTTCCCTACACTCGGCGTATTGAGAGCGGCTACAAAGGGCTCCGGGCCTGGATGTTGCTCGGCAGACCCAGGGGTGCCTGGGAGTACTCCGTGTTCCAGCCTGGAACAGGATGCCCCCGCGAGCCTCCCAGGTGTCCAGGAAACTCTACTGCCGTTAAAGACACGCAGAGCAGAGGCTACGGCCTCATGGAAACTGCTGCGCGGCTCCGCTTCTGCTCCTCACGTCAGGGCCTTCCCTCCAGGCCTGTGCTCAGTCTGGCCGTCCCGTTAGCGACGCAGCATTGCGAGATGCTGACGTTCTCCTCGAGCAGAGTGCCTTCAGGTACGAGGCCCGCGAAGTAGGCAAAGCAGAGTGTTTTCTCACGGCAGCTCTCACAAGGGCGACGACAAAGATTTCCTGGGAGCTTCGGACTCACCAGAAATCTGGTCCTGAGGCTGTTGGAGGGCTCTGGAAATGTAGCTCTCCTCAAGGAACGTGCAGAGTGTTGCCCATCACTCGGCACGCACACAGGGCCTCCGAGGGGCAGAGCAATGGGCCTCGATGTTGCTCAGCCCGACCACGGCGTGGGGGGTGTCTGGAGGTCCTCAGTGACCTTGGAGGGAAGTGGATGCACACCCGAGGGGCCTAGGAGTCCTCAAATGGGAAATTCCGTTAAAATAAACCCGAACAGTGACTAAGAACTCATGGAAACTGCTGCATGCCGCCCTTCTTGCCCGGCTACGCAGGGCCTAAACTGGAGGGAAATTCTCACGTTGAGTTTCCCTTTCGTTCTGGAGCTTGTCAGGCTAACCACCACCGCGGCTATGGAAGCACCGGGTTGAAACGGAGCAAACTCATTTTCTTCCCAGAAGCATTTCGACCGGGTTTCCAGGCCTGTCAACAGCAGGGGACGTCAGGCAGCTTCACGGCAGCATGAAGGCAGCCTTCCAAGTGGAACAGCAAGGATAGTTCCAGCAGGCTCCCGTTTCCACGCGCACACTCAGCTTACCTCCCTGTGGTTTCTAACCAGTCCAAAGAGACACAGGTTACCCTGCGTTTGCTTCCCTGAACCAACTCCCCGAAGTAGGGTGTTCTGCGTCAAGTGAACCGCCTCAACCAAGGAATGCCCTGCCTAGTTACGCCTCTGGGGCCTGTGGCTATTCCAAAGCCTGCAGGGCCACAGGAAACACGGGGCTTAAATCGCCGTAAGAACGCAAGCCGACTTTCTCTTGGAGGCAGTGTGACTTCCGGCAGGGGGTGTCCTAGATGGAATGCGAGGCCGAGGGTTTTCTCAGGGCAGCTCAGACTAGGGCAAGGCGTAAGACCTCAAAGGCATGTGAGACGTGCCAGAAGTCTGTTGGTGAAAGTGTGGGTTTGGTGGGGAAACGAATCTGCTCCAGGAGAGAGTGCAGGGCGTTTCCCTACACTCGGCGTATAGAGAGCGGCTCCAAAGGGCTCCGGGCCTGGATGTTGCTCGGCAGACCCAGGGGTGCCTGGGAGTACTCCGTGTTCCAGCCTGGAACAGGATGCCCCCGCGAGCCTCCCAGGTGTCCAGGAAACTCTACTGCCGTTAAAGACACGCAGAGCAGAGGCTACGGCCTCATGGAAACTGCTGCGCGGCTCCGCTTCTGCTCCTCACGTCAGGGCCTTCCCTCCAGGCCTGTGCTCAATCTGGCCGTCCCGTTAGCGACGCAGCATTGCGAGATGCTGACGTTCTCCTCGAGCAGAGTGCCTTCAGGTACGAGGCCCGCGAAGTAGGCAAAGCAGAGTGTTTTCTCACGGCAGCTCTCACAAGGGCGACGACAAAGATTTCCTGGGAGCTTCGGACTCACCAGAAATCTGGTCCTGAGGCTGTTGGAGGGCTCTGGAAATGTAGCTCTCCTCAAGGAACGTGCAGAGTGTTGCCCATCACTCGGCACGCACACAGGGCCTCCGAGGGGCAGAGCAATGGGCCTCGATGTTGCTCAGCCCGACCACGGCGTGGGGGGTGTCTGGAGGTCCTCAGTGACCTTGGAGGGAAGTGGATGCACACCCGAGGGACCTAGGAGTCCTCAAATGGGAAATTCCGTTAAAATAAACCCGAACAGTGACTAAGAACTCATGGAAACTGCTGCATGCCGCCCTTCCTGCCCGGCTACGCAGGGCCTAAACTGGAGGGAAATTCTCACGTTGAGTTTCCCTTTCGTTCTGGAGCTTGTCAGGCTAACCACCACCGCGGCTATGGAAGCACCGGGTTGAAACGGAGCAAACTCATTTTCTTCCCAGAAGCATTTCGACCGGGTTTCCAGGCCTGTCAACAGCAGGGGACGTCAGGCAGCTTCACGGCAGCATGAAGGCAGCCTTCCAAGTGGGAAAGCAAGGATAGTTCCAGCAGGCTCCCGTTTCCACGCGCACACTCAGCTTACCTCCCTGTGGTTTCTAACCAGTCCAAAGAGACACAGGTTACCCTGCGTTTGCTTCCCTGAACCAACTCCCCGAAGTAGGGTGTTCTGCGTCAAGTGAACCGCCTCAACCAAGGAATGCCCTGCCTAGTTACGCCTCTGGGGCCTGTGGCTATTCCAAAGCCTGCAGGGCCACAGGAAGCACGGGGCTTAAATCGCCGTAAGAACGCAAGCCGACTTTCTCTTGGAGGCAGTGTGACTTCCGGCAGGGGGTGTCCTAGATGGAATGCGAGGCCGAGGGTTTTCTCAGGGCAGCTCAGACTAGGGCAAGGCGTAAGACCTCAAAGGCATGTGAGACGTGCCAGAAGTCTGTTGGTGAAAGTGTGGGTTTGGTGGGGAAACGAATCTGCTCCAGGAGAGAGTGCAGGGCGTTTCCCTACACTCGGCGTATAGAGAGCGGCTCCAAAGGGCTCCGGGCCTGGATGTTGCTCGGCAGACCCAGGGGTGCCTGGGAGTACTCCGTGTTCCAGCCTGGAACAGGATGCCCCCGCGAGCCTCCCAGGTGTCCAGGAACCTCTACTGCCGTTAAAGACACGCAGAGCAGAGGCTACGGCCTCATGGAAACTGCTGCGCGGCTCCGCTTCTGCTCCTCACGTCAGGGCCTTCCCTCCAGGCCTGTGCTCAATCTGGCCGTCCCGTTAGCGACGCAGCATTGCGAGATGCTGACGTTCTCCTCGAGCAGAGTGCCTTCAGGTACGAGGCCCGCGAAGTAGGCAAAGCAGAGTGTTTTCTCACGGCAGCTCTCACAAGGGCGACGACAAAGATTTCCTGGGAGCTTCGGACTCACCAGAAATCTGGTCCTGAGGCTGTTGGAGGGCTCTGGAAATGTAGCTCTCCTCAAGGAACGTGCAGAGTGTTGCCCATCACTCGGCACGCACACAGGGCCTCCGAGGGGCAGAGCAATGGGCCTCGATGTTGCTCAGCCCGACCACGGCGTGGGGGGTGCCTGGAGGTCCTCAGTGACCTTGGAGGGAAGTGGATGCACACCCGAGGGGCCTAGGAGTCCTCAAATGGGAAATTCCGTTAAAATAAACCCGAACAGTGACTAAGAACTCATGGAAACTGCTGCATGCCGCCCTTCCTGCCCGGCTACGGAGGGCCTTAACTGGAGGGAAATTCTCACGTTGAGTTTCCCTTTCGTTCTGGAGCTTGTCAGGCTAACCACCACGGCGGCTATGGAAGCACCGGGTTGAAACGGAGCAAACTCATTTTCTTCCCAGAAGCATTTCGACCGGGTTTCCAGGCCTGTCAACAGCAGGGGACGTCAGGCAGCTTCACGGCAGCATGAAGGCAGCCTTCCAAGTGGAACAGCAAGGATAGTTCCAGCAGGCTCCCGTTTCCACGCGCACACTCAGCTTACCTCCCTGTGGTTTCTAACCAGTCCAAAGAGACACAGGTTACCCTGCGTTTGCTTCCCTGAACCAACTCCCCGAAGTAGGGTGTTCTGCGTCAAGTGAACCGCCTCAACCAAGGAATGCCCTGCCTAGTTACGCCTCTGGGGCCTGTGGCTATTCCAAAGCCTGCAGGGCCACAGGAAACACGGGGCTTAAATCGCCGTAAGAACGCAAGCCGACTTTCTCTTGGAGGCAGTGTGACTTCCGGCAGGGGGTGTCCTAGATGGAATGCGAGGCCGAGGGTTTTCTCAGGGCAGCTCAGACTAGGGCAAGGCGTAAGACCTCAAAGGCATGTGAGACGTGCCAGAAGTCTGTTGGTGAAAGTGTGGGTTTGGTGGGGAAACGAATCTGCTCCAGGAGAGAGTGCAGGGCGTTTCCCTACACTCGGCGTATAGAGAGCGGCTCCAAAGGGCTCCGGGCCTGGATGTTGCTCGGCAGACCCAGGGGTGCCTGGGAGTACTCCGTGTTCCAGCCTGGAACAGGATGCCCCCGCGAGCCTCCCAGGTGTCCAGGAAACTCTACTGCCGTTAAAGACACGCAGAGCAGAGGCTACGGCCTCATGGAAACTGCTGCGCGGCTCCGCTTCTGCTCCTCACGTCAGGGCCTTCCCTCCAGGCCTGTGCTCAATCTGGCCGTCCCGTTAGCGACGCAGCATTGCGAGATGCTGACGTTCTCCTCGAGCAGAGTGCCTTCAGGTACGAGGCCCGCGAAGTAGGCAAAGCAGAGTGTTTTCTCACGGCAGCTCTCACAAGGGCGACGACAAAGATTTCCTGGGAGCTTCGGACTCACCAGAAATCTGGTCCTGAGGCTGTTGGAGGGCTCTGGAAATGTAGCTCTCCTCAAGGAACGTGCAGAGTGTTGCCCATCACTCGGCACGCACACAGGGCCTCCGAGGGGCAGAGCAATGGGCCTCGATGTTGCTCAGCCCGACCACGGCGTGGGGGGTGTCTGGAGGTCCTCAGTGACCTTGGAGGGAAGTGGATGCACACCCGAGGGACCTAGGAGTCCTCAAATGGGAAATTCCGTTAAAATAAACCCGAACAGTGACTAAGAACTCATGGAAACTGCTGCATGCCGCCCTTCCTGCCCGGCTACGCAGGGCCTAAACTGGAGGGAAATTCTCACGTTGAGTTTCCCTTTCGTTCTGGAGCTTGTCAGGCTAACCACCACCGCGGCTATGGAAGCACCGGGTTGAAACGGAGCAAACTCATTTTCTTCCCAGAAGCATTTCGACCGGGTTTCCAGGCCTGTCAACAGCAGGGGACGTCAGGCAGCTTCACGGCAGCATGAAGGCAGCCTTCCAAGTGGGAAAGCAAGGATAGTTCCAGCAGGCTCCCGTTTCCACGCGCACACTCAGCTTACCTCCCTGTGGTTTCTAACCAGTCCAAAGAGACACAGGTTACCCTGCGTTTGCTTCCCTGAACCAACTCCCCGAAGTAGGGTGTTCTGCGTCAAGTGAACCGCCTCAACCAAGGAATGCCCTGCCTAGTTACGCCTCTGGGGCCTGTGGCTATTCCAAAGCCTGCAGGGCCACAGGAAGCACGGGGCTTAAATCGCCGTAAGAACGCAAGCCGACTTTCTCTTGGAGGCAGTGTGACTTCCGGCAGGGGGTGTCCTAGATGGAATGCGAGGCCGAGGGTTTTCTCAGGGCAGCTCAGACTAGGGCAAGGCGTAAGACCTCAAAGGCATGTGAGACGTGCCAGAAGTCTGTTGGTGAAAGTGTGGGTTTGGTGGGGAAACGAATCTGCTCCAGGAGAGAGTGCAGGGCGTTTCCCTACACTCGGCGTATAGAGAGCGGCTCCAAAGGGCTCCGGGCCTGGATGTTGCTCGGCAGACCCAGGGGTGCCTGGGAGTACTCCGTGTTCCAGCCTGGAACAGGATGCCCCCGCGAGCCTCCCAGGTGTCCAGGAACCTCTACTGCCGTTAAAGACACGCAGAGCAGAGGCTACGGCCTCATGGAAACTGCTGCGCGGCTCCGCTTCTGCTCCTCACGTCAGGGCCTTCCCTCCAGGCCTGTGCTCAATCTGGCCGTCCCGTTAGCGACGCAGCATTGCGAGATGCTGACGTTCTCCTCGAGCAGAGTGCCTTCAGGTACGAGGCCCGCGAAGTAGGCAAAGCAGAGTGTTTTCTCACGGCAGCTCTCACAAGGGCGACGACAAAGATTTCCTGGGAGCTTCGGACTCACCAGAAATCTGGTCCTGAGGCTGTTGGAGGGCTCTGGAAATGTAGCTCTCCTCAAGGAACGTGCAGAGTGTTGCCCATCACTCGGCACGCACACAGGGCCTCCGAGGGGCAGAGCAATGGGCCTCGATGTTGCTCAGCCCGACCACGGCGTGGGGGGTGCCTGGAGGTCCTCAGTGACCTTGGAGGGAAGTGGATGCACACCCGAGGGGCCTAGGAGTCCTCAAATGGGAAATTCCGTTAAAATAAACCCGAACAGTGACTAAGAACTCATGGAAACTGCTGCATGCCGCCCTTCCTGCCCGGCTACGGAGGGCCTTAACTGGAGGGAAATTCTCACGTTGAGTTTCCCTTTCGTTCTGGAGCTTGTCAGGCTAACCACCACCGCGGCTATGGAAGCACCGGGTTGAAACGGAGCAAACTCATTTTCTTCCCAGAAGCATTTCGACCGGGTTTCCAGGCCTGTCAACAGCAGGGGACGTCAGGCAGCTTCACGGCAGCATGAAGGCAGCCTTCCAAGTGGAACAGCAAGGATAGTTCCAGCAGGCTCCCGTTTCCACGCGCACACTCAGCTTACCTCCCTGTGGTTTCTAACCAGTCCAAAGAGACACAGGTTACCCTGCGTTTGCTTCCCTGAACCAACTCCCCGAAGTAGGGTGTTCTGCATCAAGTGAACCGCCTCAACCAAGGAATGCCCTGCCAAGTTACGCCTCTGGGGCCTGTGGCTATTCCAAAGCCTGCAGGGCCACAGGAAGCACGGGGCTTAAATCGCAGTAAGAACGCAAGCCGACTTTCTCTTGGAGGCAGGGTGACCTCCGGCAGGGGGTGTCCTAGATGGAATGCGAGGCCGAGGGTTTTCTCAGGGCAGCTCAGACTAGGGCAAGGCGTAAGACCTCAAAGGCATGTGAGACGTGCCAGAAGTCTGTTGGTGAAAGTGTGGGTTTGGTGGGGAAACGAATCTGCTCCAGGAGAGAGTGCAGGGCGTTTCCCTACACTCGGCGTATAGAGAGCGGCTCCAAAGGGCTCCGGGCCTGGATGTTGCTCGGCAGACCCAGGGGTGCCTGGGAGTACTCCGTGTTCCAGCCTGGAACAGGATGCCCCCGCGAGCCTCCCAGGTGTCCAGGAAACTCTACTGCCGTTAAAGACACGCAGAGCAGAGGCTACGGCCTCATGGAAACTGCTGCGCGGCTCCGCTTCTGCTCCTCACGTCAGGGCCTTCCCTCCAGGCCTGTGCTCAATCTGGCCGTCCCGTTAGCGACGCAGCATTGCGAGATGCTGACGTTCTCCTCGAGCAGAGTGCCTTCAGGTACGAGGCCCGCGAAGTAGGCAAAGCAGAGTGTTTTCTCACGGCAGCTCTCACAAGGGCGACGACAAAGATTTCCTGGGAGCTTCGGACTCACCAGAAATCTGGTCCTGAGGCTGTTGGAGGGCTCTGGAAATGTAGCTCTCCTCAAGGAACGTGCAGAGTGTTGCCCATCACTCGGCACACACACAGGGCCTCCGAGGGGCAGAGCAATGGGCCTCGATGTTGCTCAGCCGGACCACGGCGTGGGGGGTGTCTGGAGGTCCTCAGTGACCTTGGAGGGAAGTGGATGCACACCCGAGGGGCCTAGGAGTCCTCAAATGGGAAATTCCGTTAAAATAAACCCGAACAGTGACTAAGAACTCATGGAAACTGCTGCATGCCGCCCTTCCTGCCCGGCTACGCAGGGCCTAAACTGGAGGGAAATTCTCACGTTGAGTTTCCCTTTCGTTCTGGAGCTTGTCAGGCTAACCACCACCGCGGCTATGGAAGCACCGGGTTGAAACGGAGCAAACTCATTTTCTGCCCAGAAGCATTTCGACTGGGTTTCCAGGCCTGTCAACAGCAGGGGACGTCAGGCAGCTTCACGGCAGCATGAAGGCAGCCTTCCAAGTGGAACAGCAAGGATAGTTCCAGCAGGCTCCCGTTTCCACGCGCACACTCAGCTTACCTCCCTGTGGTTTCTAACCAGTCCAAAGAGACACATGTTACCCTGCGTTTGCTTCCCTGAACCAACTCCCCGAAGTAGGGTGTTCTGCGTCAAGTGAACTGCCTCAACCAAGGAATGCCCTGCCTAGTTACGCCTCTGGGGCCTGTGGCTATTCCAAAGCCTGCAGGGCCACAGGAAGCACGGGGCTTAAATCGCCGTAAGAACGCAAGCCGACTTTCTCTTGGAGGCAGCGTGACTTCCGGCAGGGGGTGTCCTAGATGGAATGCGAGGCCGAGGGTTTTCTCAGGGCAGCTCAGACTAGGGCAAGGCGTAAGACCTCAAAGGCATGTGAGACGTGCCAGAAGTCTGTTGGTGAAAGTGTGGGTTTGGTGGGGAAACGAATCTGCTCCAGGAGAGAGTGTAGGGCGTTTCCCTACACTCGGCGTATAGAGAGCGGCTCCAAAGGGCTCCGGGCCTGGATGTTGCTCGGCAGACCCAGGGGTGCCTGGGAGTGTTCCGTGTTCCAGCCTGGAACAGGGTGCCCCCGCGAGCCTCCCAGGTGTCCAGGAAACTCTACTGCCGTTAAAGACACGCAGAGCAGAGGCTACGGCCTCATGGAAACTGCTGCGCGGCTCCGCTTCTGCTCCTCACGTCAGGGCCTTCCCTCCAGGCCTGTGCTCAATCTGGCCGTCCCGTTAGCGACGCAGCATTGCGAGATGCTGACGTTCTCCTCGAGCAGAGTGCCTTCAGGTACGAGGCCCGCGAAGTAGGCAAAGCAGAGTGTTTTCTCACGGCAGCTCTCACAAGGGCGACGACAAAGATTTCCTGGGAGCTTCGGACTCACCAGAAATCTGGTCCTGAGGCTGTTGGAGGGCTCTGGAAATGTAGCTCTCCTCAAGGAACGTGCAGAGTGTTGCCCATCACTCGGCACGCACACAGGGCCTCTGAGGGGCAGAGCAATGGGCCTCGATGTTGCTCAGCCCGACCACGGCCTGGGGGGTGTCTGGAGGTCCTCAGTGACCTTGGAGGGAAGTGGATGCACACCCGAGGGGCCTAGGAGTCCTCAAATGGGAAATTCCGTTAAAATAAACCCGAACAGTGACTAAGAACTCATGGAAACTGCTGCATGCCGCCCTTCCTGCCCGGCTACGGAGGGGCTAAACTGGAGGGAAATTCTCACGTTGAGTTTCCCTTTCGTTCTGGAGCTTGTCAGGCTAACCACCACCGCGGCTATGGAAGCACCGGGTTGAAATGGAGCAAACTCATTTTCTTCCCAGAAGCATTTCGACCGGGTTTCCAGGCCTGTCAACAGCAGGGGACGTCAGGCAGCTTCAAGGCAGCATGAATGCAGCCTTCCAAGTGGGAAAGCAAGGATAGTTCCAGCAGGCTCCCGTTTCCACGCGCACACTCAGCTTACCTCCCTGTGGTTTCTATCCTGTCCAAAGAGACACAGGTTACCCTGCGTTTGCTTCCCTGAACCAACTCCCCGAAGTAGGGTGTTCTGCGTCAAGTGAACCGCCTCAACCAAGGAATGCCCTGCCAAGTTACGCCTCTGGGGCCTGTGGCTATTCCAAAGCCTGCAGGGCCACAGGAAGCACGGGGCTTAAATCGCAGTAAGAACGCAAGCCGACTTTCTCTTGGAGGCAGGGTGACCTCCGGCAGGGGGTGTCCTAGATGGAATGCGAGGCCGAGAGTTCTCTCAGGGCAGCTCAGACTAGGGCAAGGCGTAAGACCTCAAAGGCATGTGAGACGTGCCAGAAGTCTGTTGGTGAAAGTGTGGGTTTGGTGGGGAAACGAATCTGCTCCAGGAGAGAGTGCAGGGCGTTTCCCTACACTCGGCGTATAGAGAGCGGCTCCAAAGGGCTCCGGGCCTGGATGTTGCTCGGCAGACCCAGGGGTGCCTGGGAGTGTTCCGTGTTCCAGCCTGGAACAGGGTGCCCCGGCGAGCCTCCCAGGTGTCCAGGAAACTCTACTGCCGTTAAAGACACGCAGAGCAGAGGCTACGGCCTCATGGAAACTGCTGCGCGGCTCCGCTTCTGCACCTCACGTCAGGGCCTTCCCTCCAGGCCTGTGCTCAATCTGGCCGTCCCGTTAGCGACGCAGCATTGCGAGATGCTGACGTTCTCCTCGAGCAGAGTGCCTTCAGGTACGAGGCCCGCGAAGTAGGCAAAGCAGAGTGTTTTCTCACGGCAGCTCTCACAAGGGCGACGACAAAGATTTCCTGGGAGCTTCGGACTCACCAGAAATCTGGTCCTGAGGCTGTTGGAGGGCTCTGGAAATGTAGCTCTCCTCAAGGAACGTGCAGAGTGTTGCCCATCACTCGGCACGCACACAGGGCCTCCGAGGGGCAGAGCAATGGGCCTCGATGTTGCTCAGCCGGACCACGGCGTGGGGGGTGTCTGGAGGTCCTCAGTGACCTTGGAGGGAAGTGGATGCACACCCGAGGGGCCTAGGAGTCCTCAAATGGGAAATTCCGTTAAAATAAACCCGAACAGTGACTAAGAACTCATGGAAACTGCTGCATGCCGCCCTTCCTGCCCGGCTACGCAGGGCCTAAACTGGAGGGAAATTCTCACGTTGAGTTTCCCTTTCGTTCTGGAGCTTGTCAGGCTAACCACCACCGCGGCTATGGAAGCACCGGGTTGAAACGGAGCAAACTCATTTTCTTCCCAGAAGCATTTCGACCGGGTTTCCAGGCCTGTCAACAGCAGGGGACGTCAGGCAGCTTCACGACAGCATGAAGGCAGCCTTCCAAGTGGAACAGCAAGGATAGTTCCAGCAGGCTCCCGTTTCCACGCGCACACTCAGCTTACCTCCCTGTGGTTTCTAACCAGTCCAAAGAGACACAGGTTACCCTGCGTTTGCTTCCCTGAACCAACTCCCCGAAGTAGGGTGTTCTGCGTCAAGTGAACCGCCTCAACCAAGGAATGCCCTGCCTAGTTACGCCTCTGGGGCCTGTGGCTATTCCAAAGCCTGCAGGGCCACAGGAAGCACGGGGCTTAAATCGCCGTAAGAACGCAAGCCGACTTTCTCTTGGAGGCAGCGTGACTTCCGGCAGGGGGTGTCCTAGATGGAATGCGAGGCCGAGGGTTTTCTCAGGGCAGCTCAGACTAGGGCAAGGCGTAAGACCTCAAAGGCATGTGAGACGTGCCAGAAGTCTGTTGGTGAAAGTGTGGGTTTGGTGGGGAAACGAATCTGCTCCAGGAGAGAGTGCAGGGCGTTTCCCTACACTCGGCGTATAGAGAGCGGCTCCAAAGGGCTCCGGGCCTGGATGTTGCTCGGCAGACCCAGGGGTGCCTGGGAGTGTTCCGTGTTCCAGCCTGGAACAGGGTGCCCCGGCGAGCCTCCCAGGTGTCCAGGAAACTCTACTGCCGTTAAAGACACGCAGAGCAGAGGCTACGGCCTCATGGAAACTGCTGCGCGGCTCCGCTTCTGCTCCTCACGTCAGGGCCTTCCCTCCAGGCCTGTGCTCAGTCTGGCCGTCCCGTTAGCGACGCAGCATTGCGAGATGCTGACGTTCTCCTCGAGCAGAGTGCCTTCAGGTACGAGGCCCGCGAAGTAGGCAAAGCAGAGTGTTTTCTCACGGCAGCTCTCACAAGGGCGACGACAAAGATTTCCTGGGAGCTTCGGACTCACCAGAAATCTGGTCCTGAGGCTGTTGGAGGGCTCTGGAAATGTAGCTCTCCTCAAGGAACGTGCAGAGTGTTGCCCATCACTCGGCACGCACACAGGGCCTCCGAGGGGCAGAGCAATGGGCCTCGATGTTGCTCAGCCCGACCACGGCGTGGGGGGTGTCTGGAGGTCCTCAGTGACCTTGGAGGGAAGTGGATGCACACCCGAGGGGCCTAGGAGTCCTCAAATGGGAAATTCCGTTAAAATAAACCCGAACAGTGACTAAGAACTCATGGAAACTGCTGCATGCCGCCCTTCCTGCCCGGCTACGCAGGGCCTAAACTGGAGGGAAATTCTCACGTTGAGTTTCCCTTTCGTTCTGGAGCTTGTCAGGCTAACCACCACCGCGGCTATGGAAGCACCGGGTTGAAACGGAGCAAACTCATTTTCTTCCCAGAAGCATTTCGACCGGGTTTCCAGGCCTGTCAACAGCAGGGGACGTCAGGCAGCTTCACGGCAGCATGAAGGCAGCCTTCCAAGTGGGAAAGCAAGGATAGTTCCAGCAGGCTCCCGTTTCCACGCGCACACTCAGCTTACCTCCCTGTGGTTTCTAACCAGTCCAAAGAGACACAGGTTACCCTGCGTTTGCTTCCCTGAACCAACTCCCCGAAGTAGGGTGTTCTGCGTCAAGTGAACCGCCTCAACCAAGGAATGCCCTGCCAAGTTACGCCTCTGGGGCCTGTGGCTATTCCAAAGCCTGCAGGGCCACAGGAAGCACGGGGCTTAAATCGCAGTAAGAACGCAAGCCGACTTTCTCTTGGAGGCAGGGTGACCTCCGGCAGGGTGTGTCCTAGATGGAATGCGAGGCCGAGAGTTCTCTCAGGGCAGCTCAGACTAGGGCAAGGCGTAAGACCTCAAAGGCATGTGAGACGTGCCAGAAGTCTGTTGGTGAAAGTGTGGGTTTGGTGGGGAAACGAATCTGCTCCAGGAGAGAGTGCAGGGCGTTTCCCTACACTCGGCGTATAGAGAGCGGCTCCAAAGGGCTCCGGGCCTGGATGTTGCTCGGCAGACCCAGGGGTGCCTGGGAGTACTCCGTGTTCCAGCCTGGAACAGGATGCCCCCGCGAGCCTCCCAGGTGTCCAGGAAACTCTACTGCCGTTAAAGACACGCAGAGCAGAGGCTACGGCCTCATGGAAACTGCTGCGCGGCTCCGCTTCTGCTCCTCACGTCAGGGCCTTCCCTCCAGGCCTGTGCTCAGTCTGGCCGTCCCGTTAGCGACGCAGCATTGCGAGATGCTGCCGTTCTCCTCGAGCAGAGTGCCTTCAGGTACGAGGCCCGCGAAGTAGGCAAAGCAGAGTGTTTTCTCACGGCAGCTCTCACAAGGGCGACGACAAAGATTTCCTGGGAGCTTCGGACTCACCAGAAATCTGGTCCTGAGGCTGTTGGAGGGCTCTGGAAATGTAGCTCTCCTCAAGGAACGTGCAGAGTGTTGCCCATCACTCGGCACGCACACAGGGCCTCCGAGGGGCAGAGCAATGGGCCTCGATGTTGCTCAGCCCGACCACGGCGTGGGGGGTGTCTGGAGGTCCTCAGTGACCTTGAAGGGAAGTGGATGCACACCCGAGGGTCCTAGGAGTCCTCAAATGGGAAATTCCGTTAAAATAAACCCGAACAGTGACTAAGAACTCATGGAAACTGCTGCATGCCGCCCTTCCTGCCCGGCTACGCAGGGCCTAAACTGGAGGGAAATTCTCACGTTGAGTTTCCCTTTCGTTCTGGAGCTTGTCAGGCTAACCACCACCGCGGCTATGGAAGCACCGGGTTGAAACGGAGCAAACTCATTTTCTTCCCAGAAGCATTTCGACCGGGTTTCCAGGCCTGTCAACAGCAGGGGACGTCAGGCAGCTTCAAGGCAGCATGAATGCAGCCTTCCAAGTGGGAAAGCAAGGATAGTTCCAGCAGGCTCCCGTTTCCACGCGCACACTCAGCTTACCTCCCTGTGGTTTCTCACCAGTCCAAAGAGACACAGGTTACCCTGCGTTTGCTTCCCTGAACCAACTCCCCGAAGTAGGGTGTTCTGCGTCAAGTGAACCGCCTCAAACAAGGAATGCCCTGCCAAGTTACGCCTCTGGGGCCTGTGGCTATTCCAAAGCCTGCAGGG